>NW_026061712.1:4287753-4900290 GCF_023897955.1 Schistocerca gregaria
CGATCTGGCTTAGTGTCGATTTGATAAGAAATGACGAAAACGGACGGATTTCTCAGGTTTTTACTACATATGAACACTTTTCACATTCTCCCGTGCAACGCAGCTGCTAGTTCTCCTTTGATGCAAAATCTTAAGGTCCTAGCTCATGTCCGAGGCCCCAAAGCCAGCTAAAAAGTCAATAATCGGTATCTAAAACGTTATATTACTACTTCTTACTGGCTATAACATCAACTTAGAAGCTTCGTCTGTGTTCTACTATGGTGCTCTTAGTGTCTCCACATACCGCAGCACGCGACATAGCTTTGCAGACGATAAATGTGACCGTTTCAGAGAGAAGAGCGACCAATGTGAAGACCTGGCTTTAAGTCGAATTGATAAGAAATGACGAAAACGGACGGATTTCTCGTTTTTTAGTAGATATGAACACTCTTCACATTCTCCCGGGCAACGCAGCTGCTAGTCCTCCTTTGATGCAAAATCTTAAGGTCCTAGCTCATGTCCAAGGCCCCAAAGCCAGCTTAAAAGTCAATAATCGGTTTCTAAAACGTTATTGTACTACTTCTTACTGGCTATTACATCAACTTAGAAGTTTCATCAGTGTTCTACTATGGTGCTGCTAGTGTCTCCGCATACCGCAGCACGCGACATAGCTTTGCAGACGATAAATGTAACCATTTCAGGGAGAAGAGCGACCAATGTGACGATCTGGATTTAAGTCGAATTGATAAGAAATGACGAAAACGGACGGATTTCTCGTTTTTTAGTAGATATGAACACTCTTCACATTCTCCCGGGCAACGCAGCTGCTAGTCCTCCTTTGATGCAAAATCTTAAGGTCCTAGCTCATGTCCAAGGCCCCAAAGCCAGCTTAAAAGTCAATAATCGGTTTCTAAAACGTTATTGTACTACTTCTTACTGGCTATTACATCAACTTAGAAGTTTCATCAGTGTTCTACTATGGTGCTGCTAGTGTCTCCGCATACCGCAGCACGCGACATAGCTTTGCAGACGATAAATGTAACCATTTCAGGGAGAAGAGCGACCAATGTGACGATCTGGCTTTAAGTCGATTTGATAAGAAATGACGAAAACGGACGGATTTCTCAGGTTTTTACTACATATGAACACTTTTCACATTCTCCCGTGCAACGCAGCTGCTAGTTCTCCTTTGATGCAAAATCTTAAGGTCCTAGCTCATGTCCGAGGCCCCAAAGCCAGCTAAAAAGTCAATAATCGGTATCTAAAACGTTATATTACTACTTCTTACTGGCTATAACATCAACTTAGAAGCTTCGTCTGTGTTCTACTATGGTGCTCTTAGTGTCTCCACATACCGCAGCACGCGACATAGCTTTGCAGACGATAAATGTGACCGTTTCAGAGAGAAGAGCGACCAATGTGAAGACCTGGCTTTAAGTCGAATTGATAAGAAATGACGAAAACGGACGGATTTCTCATGTTTTAGTACATATGAACACTCTTCACATTCTCCCGGGCAACGCAGCTGCTAGTCCTCCTTTGATGCAAAATCTTAAGGTCCTAGCTCATGTCCAAGGCCCCAAAGCCAGCTTAAAAGTCAATAATCGGTTTCTAAAACGTTATTGTACTACTTCTTACTGGCTATTACATCAACTTAGAAGTTTCATCAGTGTTCTACTATGGTGCTGCTAGTGTCTCCGCATACCGCAGCACGCGACATAGCTTTGCAGACGATAAATGTAACCATTTCAGGGAGAAGAGCGACCAATGTGACGATCTGGCTTTAAGTCGATTTGATACGAAATGACGAAAACGGACGGATTTCTCAGGTTTTTACTACATATGAACACTTTTCACATTCTCCCGTGCAACGCAGCTGCTAGTCCTCCTTTGCTGCAAAATCTTAAGGTCCTAGCTCATGCCCAAGTCCCCAAAGCCAGCTAAAAAGTGAATAATCGATATCTAATGTTGTTGTACTACTTCTTACTGGCTATAACATCAACTTAGAAGTTTCATCTGTTTTCTACTATGGTGCTGTTAGGGTCTCCGCTTACCGCAGCACGCGACATAGCTTTGCAGACGATAAATGTGACCGTTTCAGAAAGAAGAGCGACCAATGTGAAGACCTGGTTTTAAGTCGATTTGATAAGAAATGACAAAAACGGACGGATTTCTAAGGTTTTTACTACATATGAACACTTTTGACATTCTCCCGGGCAACGCAGCTGCTAGTCCTCCTTTGATGCAAAATCTTAAGGTCCTAGCTCATGTCCTAGGCCCCAAAGCCAGCTAAAAAGTCAATAATCGATATCTAAAACGTTATTGTACTACTTCTTACTGGCTATTACATCAACTTAGAAGTTTCATCTGTGTTCTACTATGGTGCTGTTAGTGTCTCCACATACCGCAGCACGCGATATAGCTTTGCAGACGAGTAATGTAACCTTTTCAGAGAGAAGAGCGTCCAATGTGACGTCCTGGCTTTAAGTCGATTTGATAAGAAATTACGAAAACGGACGGATTTCTCAGGTTTTTACTGCATATGAACACTTTTTACATTCTCCGTGCAACGGAGCATCTAGTCCTCGTTTGATGCAAAATCTTAAGGTCCTAGCTCATGTCCAAGGCCCCAAAGCCAGCTAAAAAGTCAATAATCGATATCTAAAACGTTATTGTACTACTCCTTACTGGCTATTACAATAACTGAGAAATTTCATCTGTGTTCTATTAAGGTGCTGTTAGTGTCTCCGCATACCGCAGCACGCGACGTAGCTTTGCAGACGATAAATGTAACCGTTTCAGGGAGAAGTGCGACCAATGTGACGATCTGGCTTTAAGTCGATTTGATAAGAAATGACGAAAACGGACGGATTTCTCAGGTTTTTACTACATATGAACACTTTTCACATTCTCCCGTGCAACGCGGCTGCTAGTCCTCCTTTCATGCAAAATCTTAAGTACCTAGCTCATGTCCAAGGCACCAAAGAAGGGTAAAAAGTCAAAAATCGATACATAAAACTTGAATTGTACTACTTCTCACTGCCTATTACATCAACTTAGAAGTTTCATCTGTGTTCCGCTATGGTGCTGTTAGTGTCTCCGCATACCGCAGCACGCGACGTAGCTTTGCAGACGATAAATGTAACCGTTTCAGAGAGAAGAGCGACCAATGTGACGATCTGGCTTTAAGTCGTCTCGATAACAAATGACGACAAAGGACGGATTTCTCGGGTTTTTACTACATATGAACACTTTTCGTATTCTCCCGAACAACGCTGATGCTAGTCCTTCTTTTATGCAAAATCGTAAGTTCCTAGCTCATGTCCAAGACACCAAAGCCGGCACAAAAGGCAATAATCGATGAGTAAAACCTGATTTGTACTGCTTCTTACTGGCTATTACATCAACTTGGAAGCTTCTTCTGTTTTCTACTATGGTGCTGTTAGTGTCTCCGCATACCGCAGCACGCGACATAGCTTTGCAGACGATAAATGTAACCGTTTCAGAGATATGAGCGGCCAATGAGACGATCTGACATTAAGTCGATTCGGTAACAAATGACGAAAACGGACGGATTTCTCAGGTTTTTACTACATATGAACACTTTTCACATTCTCCCGTGCAACGCGACTGCTAGTCCTCCTTTCATGCAAAATCTTAAGTCCTAGCTCATTTCCAAGGCACCGAAGAAGGGGAAAAAGTTTATAATCGATATCTAAAACCTGATTTGAAATACTTCTTACTGGCTATTACATCAACTTAGAAGCTTCATCTGAGTTCTACTATGGTGCGTTCAGTGTCTGCGCATACCGCAACACGCGACATAGGTTTGCAGACGATAAGTACAACCGTTTCAGAGAGAATTACGGCCTATGTGAAGATCTGGCTTTAAGCCGATTCGATAACAAATGACGAAAACGGACGGATTTCTCACGTTTTTACTACATATGAACACTTTTCACATTCGCCTGTGCAACGCAGCCGCTAGTCCTCCTTTCATGCAAAATGTTAAGTTCCTAGCTCATGTCCAAGGCACCAAAGAAGGGTAAAAAGTCAATAATCCATACCTAAAACTTGAATTGTACTACTTCTCACTGGCTATTACATCGACTCAGAAGCTTCATCTGTGTTCTACAATGGTGCTGTTAGTGTCTCCGCATACCGCAGCACGCGACATAGCTTTGCAGACGATAAATGTAACCATTTCAGGGAGAAGAGCGACCAATGTGACGAACTGGCTTTAAGTCGATTTGATAAGAAATGACGAAAATTGACTGATTTCTCAGGTTTTTACTACATATGAACACTTTTCACATTCTCCCGGGCAACGCAGCTGCTAGTCCTCCTTTGATGCAAAATCTTAAGGTCCTAGCTCATGTCCTAGGCCCCAATGCCGGCTAAAAAGTCAATAATCGATATCTAAAACGTTATTGTACTACTTCTTACTGGCTATTACATCGACTTAGAGGTTTCATCTGTGTTCTACTATGGTGCTTTTAGTGTCTCCGCATACCGCAGCACGCGACATAGCTTTGCAGACGAGTAATGTAACCTTTTCAGAGAGAAGAGCGTCCACTGTGACGTCCTGGCTTTAAGTCGATTTGATAAGAAATTACGAAAACGGACGGATTTCTCAGGTTTTTACTGCACATGAACACTATTTACATTCTCCCGTGCAACGGAGCATCTAGTCCTCCTATGATGCAAAATCTTAAGGTCCTAGCTCATGTCGAAGGCCCCAAAGCCAGCTAAAAAGTCAATAATCGATATCTAAAACGTTATTGTACTACTCCTTACTGGCTATTACAATAACTGAGAAATTTCATCTGTGTTCTATTAAGGTGCTGTTAGTGTCTCCGCATACCGCAGCACGCGACGTAGCTTTGCAGACGATAAATGTAACCGTTTCAGGGAGAAGAGCGACCAATGTGACGATCTGGCTTTTAGTCGATTTGATAAGAAATGACGAATACGGACGGATTTCTCAGGTTTTCACTGCATATGAACACTTTTCACATTCTCCCGTGCAACACAGCTGCTAGTTCTCCTTTGATGCAAAATCTTAAGGTCCTAGCTCATGTCCAAGGCCCCAAAGCCAGCTAAAAAGTCAATAATCGGTATCTAAAACGTTATTTTACTACTTCTTACTCGCTATTACATCAACTTAGAAGTTTCATCTGTGTTCTACTATGAACCTGTTAGTGTCTCCGCATACCGCAGCACGCGACATAGCTTTGCAGACGATAAATGTAACCGTTTTAGGGAGAAGAGCGACCAATGTGACGATCTGGCTTTAAGTCGATTTGATAAGAAATGACGAAAACGGACGGATTTCTCAGGTTTTCACTACATATGAACACTTTTGACATTCTCCCGTGCAACGGAACTGCTAGTCCTCCTTTGATGCAAAGTCTTAAGGTCCTAGCTCATGTCCAAGACCCCAAAGCCACATAAAAAGTCAATAATCCATATCTAAAACGTTATTGCAATACTTCTTACTGGCTATTACAACAAGTTAGAAGTTTCATCAGTGTTCTACTATGGTGCTGTTAGTGTCTCTGCATACCGCAGCACGCGACATAGCTTTGCAGACGATAAATGTAACGGTTTCAGACAGAAGAGCGACCAATGTGACGATCTGGCTTTAAGTCGATTTGATAAGAAATGACGAAAATGGACGGATTTCCCAGTTTTTACTACATATGAACACTTTTCACATTCTCCCGTGCAACGCAGCTGCTAGTCCTCCTTTGATGCAAAATCTTAAGGTCCTAGCTCATGTCCAAGTCCCCAAAGCCAGCTAAAAAGTCAATAATCGATATCTAAAACGTTATTGTACTACTTCCTACTGGCTATAACATCAACTTAGTAGCTTCGTCTGTGTTCTACTATGGTGCTCTTAGTGTCTCCACATACCGCAGCACGCGACATAGCTTTGCAGACGATAAATGTGACCGTTTCAGAGAGAAGAGCGACCAATGTGAAGACCTGGCTTTAAGTCGATTTGATAAGAAATGACGAAAACGGACGGATTTCTCATGTTTTAGTACATATGAACACTCTTCACATTCTCCCGGGCAACGCAGCTGCTAGTCCTCCTTTGATGCAAAATCTTAAGGTCCTAGCTCATGTCCAAGTCCCCAAAGCCAGCTAAAAAGTCAATAATCGATATCTAAAACGTTATTGCACTACTTCTTACTGGCTATTACATCAACTTAGAAGTTTCATCAGTCTTCTACTATGGTGCTTTTAGTGTCTCGGCATACCGCAGCACGCGACATAGCTTTGCTGGCGATAAATGTAATCGTTTCAGAGAGACGAGCGGCCAATCTGACGATCTGGCTTTAAGGCGATTCGATAACAAATGACTAAACGGACGAATTTCTTAGGTTTTTACTACATATGAACACTTTTCACATTCTCCCGTGCAACGGGGCTGCTAGTCCTCCTTTCATGCAAAATCTTAAGTTCCTAGCTCATGTCCAAGGCACCAAAGAAGGGTAAAAAGCCAATAATCTATACTTAAAACTTGAATTGTACTACTTCTTACTGGCTATTACATCAACTTAGAAGCTTCATCTGTGTTTTACTATGGTGCTTTTAGTGTCTCCGCATACCGCAGCACGCGACTTAGCTTTGCAGACGATAAATGTAATCGTTTCAGACAGAAGAGCGGTCAATGTGACGATCTGGCTTTAAGTCGATTCGATAACAAATGACGAAACGGACGGATTTCTCAGGTTTTTACTACACTTGAACACTTTTCACATTCTCCCCTGCAACTCGGCTGCTAGTCCTCCTTTCATGCAAAATCTTAAGTACCTAGCTCATGTCCAAGGCACCAAAGAAGGGTAAAACGTCAATAATCCATAACTAAAACTTGAATTATACTACTTCTCACTGGCTATTACATCGACTTAGGAGCTTCATCTGTGTTCTACTATGGTTCTTTTAGTGTCTCCGCATACCACAGCACACGACATAGCTTTGCAGACGATAAATGTAACCGTTTCAGACAGAAGAGCGGCCAATGTGATAATCTGGCTTTAAGTCATTTCGACAACAAATGAGGAAACGGACGGATTTCTTAGGTTTTTACTACATATGAACACTTTTCACATTCTCCCGTGCAACGCGGCTGCTAGTCCTCCTTTCATGCAAAATCTTAAGTTCCTAGCTCATGTCCAAGGCACCAAAGAAGGGTAAAAAGCCAATAATCTATACTTAAAACTTGAATTGTACTACTTCTTACTGGCTATTACATCAACTTAGAAGCTTCATCTGTGTTTTACTATGGTGCTTTTAGTGTCTCCGCATACCGCAGCACGCGACTTAGCTTTGCAGACGATAAATGTAATCGTTTCAGACAGAAGAGCGGTCAATGTGACGATCTGGCTTTAAGTCGATTCGATAACAAATGACGAAACGGACGGATTTCTCAGGTTTTTACTACACTTGAACACTTTTCACACTCTCCCCTGCAACTCGGCTGCTAGTCCTCCTTTCATGCAAAATCTTAAGTACCTAGCTCATGTCCAAGGCACCAAAGAAGGGTAAAACGTCAATAATCCATAACTAAAACTTGAATTATACTACTTCTCACTGGCTATTACATCGACTTAGGAGCTTCATCTGTGTTCTACTATGGTTCTTTTAGTGTCTCCGCATACCACAGCACACGACATAGCTTTGCAGACGATAAATGTAACCGTTTCAGACAGTAGAGCGGCCAATGTGACGATCTGGCTTTAAGTCTTTTCGATAACAAATGACGAAAACGGACGGAGTTCTCAGGTTTCTTACTACACATGAACACTTTTCACATTCTCTTGTGCAACTCGGCTGCTAGTCCTCCTTTCATGCAGAATCTTTAAGTCGTAGCTCGTGTCCAAGGCACCAAAGCCAGCTAAAAAGGCAATAATCGATACCCAATACTTGAATAGTACTACTTCTTACTGGCTATTGCATCAACTAAGAAGATTCATCTGTGTTCTACTTTGGTGTTTTTAGTGTCTTCGCATACCGCAGCACGCGAAATAGCTTAGCAGGCGATAAGTAAAACTGTTTCAGAGAGAAGAGCGGTAATTGTGACGATCTGGCTTAAGTCGTTTCGATAACAAATGACGAAAACGGACGGATTTCTCAGGTTTTTACTACATATGAACACTTTTCACATTCTCCCGTGCAACGCGGCTGCTAATCCTCCTTTCATGCAAAATCTTAAGTACCTAGCTCATGTCCAAGGCACCAAAGAAGGGTAAAAAGTCAAAAATCGATACATAAAACTTGAATTGTACTACTTCTCACTGCCTATTACATCAACTTAGAAGTTTCATCTGTGTTCCGCTATGGTGCTGTTAGTGTCTCCGCATACCGCAGCACGCGACGTAGCTTTGCAGACGATAAATGTAACCGTTTCAGAGAGAAGAGCGACCAATGTGACGATCTGGCTTTAAGTCGACTCGATAACAAATGACGACAAAGGACGGATTTCTCGGGTTTTTACTACATATGAACACTTTTCGTATTCTCCCGAACAACGCTGATGCTAGTCCTTCTTTTATGCAAAATCGTAAGGTCCTAGCTCATGTCCAAGAGACCAAAGCCGGCACAAAAGGCAATAATCGATGAGTAAAACCTGATTTGTACTGCTTCTTACTGGCTATTACATCAACTTGGAAGCTTCTTCTGTTTTCTACTATGGTGCTGTTAGTGTCTCCGCATACCGCAGCACGCGACATAGCTTTGCAGACGATAAATGTAACCGTTTCAGAGATATGAGCGGCCAATGAGACGATCTGACATTAAGTCGATTCGGAAACAAATGACGAAAACGGACGGATTTCTCAGGTTTTTACTACATATGAACACTATTTACATTCTCCCGTGCAACGCAGCTGCTAGTCATCTTTTGATGCAAAATCTTAAGGTCCTAGCTCATGTCCAAGGCCCCAAAGCCAGCTAAAAAGTCAATAATCGATATCTAAAACGTTATTGTACTACTCTTTGCTGGCTATTACAATAACTGAGAAATTTCATCTGTGTTCTACTATGGTGCTGTTAGTGTCTCCGCATACCGCAGCACGCGACGTAGCTTTGCAGACGATAAATGTAACCGTTTCAGGGAGAATAGCGACCAATGTGACGATCTGGCTTTAAGTCTATTTGATAAGAAATGACGAAAATGGACGGATTTCTCAGGTTTTTACTACATATGAACGCTTTTCACATTCTCCCGTGCAACGCAGCTGCTAGTTCTCCTTTGATGGAAAATCTTAAGGTCCTAGCTTCTGTCCAAGACCAAAAAGCCAGCTAAAAAGACAATAATCGGTATCTAAAACGTTATTGTACTACTTCTTGCAAGCTATTACATCAACTTAGAAGTTTCACCTGTTTTCTACTATGGTGCTGTGAATGTCTCCGCATACCGCAGCACGCGACATAGCTTTGCAGACAATAAATGTAACCGTTTCAGAGGGAAGAGCGACCAATGTGACGATCTGGCTTTAAGTCGATTTGATAAGAAATGACGAAAACGGACGGATTTCTCAGGTTTTTACTACATATGAACACTATTTACATTCTCCCGTGCAACGCAGCTGCTAGTCATCTTTTGATGCAAAATCTTAAGGTCCTAGCTCATGTCCAAGGCCCCAAAGCCAGCTAAAAAGTCAATAATCGATATCTAAAACGTTATTGTACTACTCTTTGCTGGCTATTACAATAACTGAGAAATTTCATCTGTGTTCTACTATGGTGCTGTTAGTGTCTCCGCATACCGCAGCACGCGACGTAGCTTTGCAGACGATAAATGTAACCGTTTCAGGGAGAATAGCGACCAATGTGACGATCTGGCTTTAAGTCTATTTGATAAGAAATGACGAAAATGGACGGATTTCTCAGGTTTTTACTACATATGAACGCTTTTCACATTCTCCCGTGCAACGCAGCTGCTAGTTCTCCTTTGATGGAAAATCTTAAGGTCCTAGCTTCTGTCCAAGACCAAAAAGCCAGCTAAAAAGACAATAATCGGTATCTAAAACGTTATTGTACTACTTCTTGCAAGCTATTACATCAACTTAGAAGTTTCACCTGTTTTCTACTATGGTGCTGTGAATGTCTCCGCATACCGCAGCACGCGACATAGCTTTGCAGACAATAAATGTAACCGTTTCAGAGGGAAGAGCGACCAATGTGACGATCTGGCTTTAAGTCGATTTGATAAGAAATGACGATAACGGACGGATTTCTCAGGTTTTTACTACATATGAACACTTTTCACATTCTCCCGTGCAACGCAGCTGCTAGTCCTCCTTTGATGCAAAGTCTTAAGGTCCTAGCTCATGCCCAAGACCACAAAGCCAGCTAAAAAGTCAATAATCGATATCTAAAACGTTATTGCACTACTTCTTACTGGCTATTACATCAACTTAGAAGTTTCATCACTGTTCTACTCTGGTGCTGTTAGTGTCTCTGCATACCGCAGCACGCGACATTGCTTTGCAGACGATAAATGTAACCGTTTCAGAGAGAAGGGCGACCAATGTGACGATCTGGCTTAGTGTCGATTTGATAAGAAATGACGAAAACGGACGGATTTCTCAGGTTTTTACTACATATGAACACTTTTCACATTCTCCCGGGCAACGCAGCTGCTAGTTCTCCTTTGATGCAAAATCTTAAGGTCCTAGCTCATGTCCGAGGCCCCAAAGCCAGCTAAAAAGTCAATAATCGGTATCTAAAACGTTATATTACTACTTCTTACTGGCTATAACATCAACTTAGAAGCTTCGTCTGTGTTCTACTATGGTGCTCTTAGTGTCTCCACATACCGCAGCACGCGACATAGCTTTGCAGACGATAAATGTGACCGTTTCAGAGAGAAGAGCGACCAATGTGAAGACCTGGCTTTAAGTCGAATTGATAAGAAATGACGAAAACGGACGGATTTCTCGTTTTTTAGTAGATATGAACACTCTTCACATTCTCCCGGGCAACGCAGCTGCTAGTCCTCCTTTGATGCAAAATCTTAAGGTCCTAGCTCATGTCCAAGGCCCCAAAGCCAGCTTAAAAGTCAATAATCGGTTTCTAAAACGTTATTGTACTACTTCTTACTGGCTATTACATCAACTTAGAAGTTTCATCAGTGTTCTACTATGGTGCTGCTAGTGTCTCCGCATACCGCAGCACGCGACATAGCTTTGCAGACGATAAATGTAACCATTTCAGGGAGAAGAGCGACCAATGTGACGATCTGGCTTTAAGTCGAATTGATAAGAAATGACGAAAACGGACGGATTTCTCGTTTTTTAGTAGATATGAACACTCTTCACATTCTCCCGGGCAACGCAGCTGCTAGTCCTCCTTTGATGCAAAATCTTAAGGTCCTAGCTCATGTCCAAGGCCCCAAAGCCAGCTTAAAAGTCAATAATCGGTTTCTAAAACGTTATTGTACTACTTCTTACTGGCTATTACATCAACTTAGAAGTTTCATCAGTGTTCTACTATGGTGCTGCTAGTGTCTCCGCATACCGCAGCACGCGACATAGCTTTGCAGACGATAAATGTAACCATTTCAGGGAGAAGAGCGACCAATGTGACGATCTGGCTTTAAGTCGATTTGATAAGAAATGACGAAAACGGACGGATTTCTCAGGTTTTTACTACATATGAACACTTTTCACATTCTCCCGTGCAACGCAGCTGCTAGTTCTCCTTTGATGCAAAATCTTAAGGTCCTAGCTCATGTCCGAGGCCCCAAAGCCAGCTAAAAAGTCAATAATCGGTATCTAAAACGTTATATTACTACTTCTTACTGGCTATAACATCAACTTAGTAGCTTCGTCTGTGTTCTACTATGGTGCTCTTAGTGTCTCCACATACCGCAGCACGCGACATAGCTTTGCAGACGATAAATGTGACCGTTTCAGAGAGAAGAGCGACCAATGTGAAGACCTGGCTTTAAGTCGAATTGATAAGAAATGACGAAAACGGACGGATTTCTCATGTTTTAGTACATATGAACACTCTTCACATTCTCCCGGGCAACGCAGCTGCTAGTCCTCCTTTGATGCAAAATCTTAAGGTCCTAGCTCATGTCCAAGGCCCCAAAGCCAGCTTAAAAGTCAATAATCGGTTTCTAAAACGTTATTGTACTACTTCTTACTGGCTATTACATCAACTTAGAAGTTTCATCAGTGTTCTACTATGGTGCTGCTAGTGTCTCCGCATACCGCAGCACGCGACATAGCTTTGCAGACGATAAATGTAACCATTTCAGGGAGAAGAGCGACCAATGTGACGATCTGGCTTTAAGTCGATTTGATACGAAATGACGAAAACGGACGGATTTCTCAGGTTTTTACTACATATGAACACTTTTCACATTCTCCCGTGCAACGCAGCTGCTAGTCCTCCTTTGCTGCAAAATCTTAAGGTCCTAGCTCATGCCCAAGTCCCCAAAGCCAGCTAAAAAGTGAATAATCGATATCTAATGTTGTTGTACTACTTCTTACTGGCTATAACATCAACTTAGAAGTTTCATCTGTTTTCTACTATGGTGCTGTTAGGGTCTCCGCTTACCGCAGCACGCGACATAGCTTTGCAGACGATAAATGTGACCGTTTCAGAAAGAAGAGCGACCAATGTGAAGACCTGGTTTTAAGTCGATTTGATAAGAAATGACAAAAACGGACGGATTTCTAAGGTTTTTACTACATATGAACACTTTTGACATTCTCCCGGGCAACGCAGCTGCTAGTCCTCCTTTGATGCAAAATCTTAAGGTCCTAGCTCATGTCCTAGGCCCCAAAGCCAGCTAAAAAGTCAATAATCGATATCTAAAACGTTATTGTACTACTTCTTACTGGCTATTACATCAACTTAGAAGTTTCATCTGTGTTCTACTATGGTACTGTTAGTGTCTCCGCATACCGCAGCACGCGATATAGCTTTGCAGACGAGTAATGTAACCTTTTCAGAGAGAAGAGCGTCCAATGTGACGTCCTGGCTTTAAGTCGATTTGATAAGAAATTACGAAAACGGACGGATTTCTCAGGTTTTTACTGCATATGAACACTTTTTACATTCTCCGTGCAACGGAGCATCTAGTCCTCGTTTGATGCAAAATCTTAAGGTCCTAGCTCATGTCCAAGGCCCCAAAGCCAGCTAAAAAGTCAATAATCGATATCTAAAACGTTATTGTACTACTCCTTACTGGCTATTACAATAACTGAGAAATTTCATCTGTGTTCTATTAAGGTGCTGTTAGTGTCTCCGCATACCGCAGCACGCGACGTAGCTTTGCAGACGATAAATGTAACCGTTTCAGGGAGAAGTGCGACCAATGTGACGATCTGGCTTTAAGTCGATTTGATAAGAAATGACGAAAACGGACGGATTTCTCAGGTTTTTACTACATATGAACACTTTTCACATTCTCCCGTGCAACGCGGCTGCTAGTCCTCCTTTCATGCAAAATCTTAAGTACCTAGCTCATGTCCAAGGCACCAAAGAAGGGTAAAAAGTCAAAAATCGATACATAAAACTTGAATTGTACTACTTCTCACTGCCTATTACATCAACTTAGAAGTTTCATCTGTGTTCCGCTATGGTGCTGTTAGTGTCTCCGCATACCGCAGCACGCGACGTAGCTTTGCAGACGATAAATGTAACCGTTTCAGAGAGAAGAGCGACCAATGTGACGATCTGGCTTTAAGTCGTCTCGATAACAAATGACGACAAAGGACGGATTTCTCGGGTTTTTACTACATATGAACACTTTTCGTATTCTCCCGAACAACGCTGATGCTAGTCCTTCTTTTATGCAAAATCGTAAGTTCCTAGCTCATGTCCAAGGCACCAAAGCCGGCACAAAAGGCAATAATCGATGAGTAAAACCTGATTTGTACTGCTTCTTACTGGCTATTACATCAACTTGGAAGCTTCTTCTGTTTTCTACTATGGTGCTGTTAGTGTCTCCGCATACCGCAGCACGCGACATAGCTTTGCAGACGATAAATGTAACCGTTTCAGAGATATGAGCGGCCAATGAGACGATCTGACATTAAGTCGATTCGGTAACAAATGACGAAAACGGACGGATTTCTCAGGTTTTTACTACATATGAACACTATTTACATTCTCCCGTGCAACGCAGCTGCTAGTCATCTTTTGATGCAAAATCTTAAGGTCCTAGCTTATGTCCAAGGCCCCAAAGCCAGATAAAAAGTCAATAATCGATATCTAAAACGTTATTGTACTACTCTTTGCTGGCTATTACAATAACTGAGAAATTTCATCTGTGTTCTACTATGGTGCTGTGAGTGTCTCCGCATACCGCAGCACGCGACATAGCTTTGCAGACAATAAATGTAACCGTTTCAGAGGGAAGAGCGACCAATGTGACGATCTGGCTTTAAGTCGATTTGATAAGAAATGACGATAACGGACGGATTTCTCAGGTTTTTACTACATATGAACACTTTTCACATTCTCCCGTGCAACGCAGCTGCTAGTCCTCCTTTGATGCAAAGTCTTAAGGTCCTAGCTCATGCCCAAGACCACAAAGCCAGCTAAAAAGTCAATAATCGATATCTAAAACGTTATTGCACTACTTCTTACTGGCTATTACATCAACTTAGAAGTTTCATCACTGTTCTACTCTGGTGCTGTTAGTGTCTCTGCATACCGCAGCACGCGACATTGCTTTGCAGACGATAAATGTAACCGTTTCAGAGAGAAGGGCGACCAATGTGACGATCTGGCTTTAAGTCGATTTGATAAGAAATGACGAAAACGGACGGATTTCTCAGGTTTTTACTACATATGAACACTTTTCACATTCTCCCGTGCAACGCAGCTGCTAGTTCTCCTTTGATGCAAAATCTTAAGGTCCTAGCTCATGTCCGAGGCCCCAAAGCCAGCTAAAAAGTCAATAATCGGTATCTAAAACGTTATATTACTACTTCTTACTGGCTATAACATCAACTTAGAAGTTTCGTCTGTGTTCTACTATGGTGCTCTTAGTGTCTCCACATACCGCAGCACGCGACATAGCTTTGCAGACGATAAATGTGACCGTTTCAGAGAGAAGAGCGGCCAATGAGACGATCTGACATTAAGTCGATTCGGTAACAAATGACGAAAACGGACGGATTTCTCAGGTTTTTACTACATATGAACACTATTTACATTCTCCCGTGCAACGCAGCTGCTAGTCATCTTTTGATGCAAAATCTTAAGGTCCTAGCTCATGTCCAAGGCCCCAAAGCCAGCTAAAAAGTCAATAATCGATATCTAAAACGTTATTGTACTACTCTTTGCTGGCTATTACAATAACTGAGAAATTTCATCTGTGTTCTACTATGGTGCTGTGAGTGTCTCCGCATACCGCAGCACGCGACATAGCTTTGCAGACAATAAATGTAACCGTTTCAGAGGGAAGAGCGACCAATGTGACGATCTGGCTTTAAGTCGATTTGATAAGAAATGACGATAACGGACGGATTTCTCAGGTTTTTACTACATATGAACACTTTTCACATTCTCCCGTGCAACGCAGCTGCTAGTCCTCCTTTGATGCAAAGTCTTAAGGTCCTAGCTCATGCCCAAGACCACAAAGCCAGCTAAAAAGTCAATAATCGATATCTAAAACGTTATTGCACTACTTCTTACTGGCTATTACATCAACTTAGAAGTTTCATCACTGTTCTACTCTGGTGCTGTTAGTGTCTCTGCATACCGCAGCACGCGACATTGCTTTGCAGACGATAAATGTAACCGTTTCAGAGAGAAGGGCGACCAATGTGACGATCTGGCTTTAAGTCGATTTGATAAGAAATGACGAAAACGGACGGATTTCTCAGGTTTTTACTACATATGAACACTTTTCACATTCTCCCGTGCAACGCAGCTGCTAGTTCTCCTTTGATGCAAAATCTTAAGGTCCTAGCTCATGTCCGAGGCCCCAAAGCCAGCTAAAAAGTCAATAATCGGTATCTAAAACGTTATATTACTACTTCTTACTGGCTATAACATCAACTTAGAAGTTTCGTCTGTGTTCTACTATGGTGCTCTTAGTGTCTCCACATACCGCAGCACGCGACATAGCTTTGCAGACGATAAATGTGACCGTTTCAGAGAGAAGAGCGACCAATGTGAAGACCTGGCTTTAAGTCGAATTGATAAGAAATGACGAAAACGGACGGATTTCTCATTTTTTAGTACATATGAACACTCTTCACATTCTCCCGGGCAACGCAGCTTCTAGTCCTCCTTTGATGCAAAATCTTAAGGTCCTAGCTCATTTCCAAGGCCCCAAAGCCAGCTTAAAAGTCAATAATCGGTTTCTAAAACGTTATTGTACTACTTCTTACTGGCTATTACATCAACTTAGAAGTTTCATCAGTGTTCTACTATGGTGCTGCTAGTGTCTCCGCATACCGCAGCACGCGACATAGCTTTGCAGACGATAAATGTAACCATTTCAGGGAGAAGAGCGACCAATGTGACGATCTGGCTTTAAGTCGATTTGATAAGAAATGACGAAAACGGACGGATTTCTCAGGTTTTTACTACATATGAACACTTTTCACATTCTCCCGTGCAACGCAGCTGCTAGTTCTCCTTTGATGCAAAATCTTAAGGTCCTAGCTCATGTCCGAGGCCCCAAAGCCAGCTAAAAAGTCAATAATCGGTATCTAAAACGTTATGTTACTACTTCTTACTGGCTATAACATCAACTTAGAAGCTTCGTCTGTGTTCTACTATGGTGCTCTTAGTGTCTCCACATACCGCAGCACGCGACATAGCTTTGCTGACGATAAATGTGACCGTTTCAGAGAGAAGAGCGACCAATGTGAAGACCTGGCTTTAAGTCGAATTGATAAGAAGTGACGAAAACGGACGGATTTCTCATGTTTTAGTACATATGAACACTTTTCACATTCTCCCTTGCAACGCAGCTGCTAGTCCTCCTTTGCTGCAAAATCTTAAAGTCCTAGCTCATGCCCAAGTCCCCAAAGCCAGCTAAAAAGTGAATAATCGATATCTAAAGTTGTTGTACTACTTCTTACTGGCTATAACATCAACTTAGAAGTTTCATCTGTTTTCTACTATGGTGCTGTTAGTGTCTCCGCATACCGCAGCACGCGACATAGCTTTGCAGACGAGTAATGTAACCTTTTCAGACAGAAGAGCGTCCAATGTGACGTCCTGGCTTTAAGTCGATTTGATAAGAAATTACGAAAACGGACGGATTTCCCAGGTTTTTACTGCATATGAACACTTTTTACATTCTCCGTGCAACGGAGCATCTAGTCCTCGTTTGATGCAAAATCTTAAGGTCCTAGCTCATGTCCAAGGCCCCAAAGCCAGCTAAAAAGTCAATAATCGATATCTAAAACGTTATTGTACTACTCCTTACTGGCTATTACAATAACTGAGAAATTTCATCTGTGTTCTTTTAAGGTGCTGTTAGTGTCTCCGCATACCGCAGCACGCGACGTAGCTTTGCAGACGATAAATGTAACCGTTTCAGGGAGAAGAGCGACCAATGTGACGATCTGGCTTTAAGTCGATTTGATAAGAAATGACGAAAACGGACAGATTTCTCAGGTTTTCACTACATATGAACACTTTTCACATTCTCCCGTGCAACGCAGCTGCAAGTTCTCCTTTGATGCAAAATCTTAAGGTCCTAGCTCATGTCCAAGGCCCCAAAGCAAGCTAAAAAGTCAATAATCGGAATCTAAAACGTTATTGTACTACTTCTTACAGGCTATTACATCAACTTAGAAGTTTCATCTGTTTTCTACTATGGTGCTGTTAGTGTCTCCGCATACCGCAGCACGTGACATAGCTTTGCAGACGATAAATGTAACCGTTTCAGGGAGAAGAGCGACCAATGTGACGATCTGGCTTTAAGTCGATTTGATAAGAAATGACGATAACGGTCGGATTTCTCAGGTTTTTACTACATATGAACACTTTTCACATTCTCCCGTGCAACGCAGTTGCTAGTCCTCCTTTGATGCAAAGTCTTAAGGTCCTAGCTCATGTCCAAGACCACAAAGCCAGCTAAAAAGTCAATAATCGATATCTAAAACGTTATTGCACTACTTCTTACTGGCTATTACATCAACTTAGAAGTTTCATCACTGTTCTACTGTGGTGCTGTTAGTGTCTCTGCATACCGCAGCACGCGACATTGCTTTGCAGACGATAAATGTAACCGTTTCAGAGAGAAGAGCGACCAATGTTAAGACCTGGCTTTAAGTCGAATTGATAAGAAATGACGAAAACGGACGGATTTCTCATGTTTTAGTACATATGAACACTCTTCACATTCTCCCGGGCAACGCAGCTGCTAGTCCTCCTTTGATGCAAAATCTTAAGGTCCTAGCTCATGTCCAAGGCCCCAAAGCCAGCTTAAAAGTCAATAATCGGTTTCTAAAACGATATTGTACTACTTCTTACTGGCTATTACATCAACTTAGAAGTTTCATCAGTGTTCTACTATGGTGCTGCTAGTGTCTCCGCATACCGCAGCACGCGACATAGCTTTGCAGACGATAAATGTAACCATTTCAGGGAGAAGAGCGACCAATGTGACGATCTGGCTTTAAGTCGATTTGATACGAAATGACGAAAACGGACGGATTTCTCAGGTTTTTGCTACATTTGAACACTTTTTACCTTCTCCCGTGCAACGCAGCTGCTAGTGCTCCTTTGATGCAAAGTCTTAAGGTACTAAGTCATGTCCAAGACCCAAAAGCCAGCTAAAAAGTCAATAATCGATATCTAAATCGTTATTGCACTACTTCTTACTGGCTATTACATCAACTTAGAAGTTTCATCAGTGTTCTACTATGGTGCTGTTTGTGTCTCTGCATACCGCAGCACGCAACATAGCTTTGCAGACAATAAATGTAACCGTTTCAGAGAGAAGAGCCACCAATGTGACGATCTGGCTTTAAGTCGCTTTTATAAGAAATGACGAAAACGGACGGATTTCTCAGGTTTTTACTACATATGAACTCTTTTCACATACTCCCGTGCAACGAGGCTGCTAGTCTTAGTTTCATGCAAAATCTTAAGGTCTTAGATCATGTCCAAGACCCCAAAGCCAGCTAAAAAGTCAATAATCGATATCTAAAACGTTATTGTACTACTTCTTATTGGCTATTACATCAACTTAGAAGTTTCATCACTGTTCTACTGTGGTGCTGTTAGTGTCTCTGCATACCGCAGCACGCGACATTGCTTTGCAGACGATAAATGTAACTGTTTCAGAGAGAAGGGCGACCAATGTGACGATCTGGCTTTAAGTCGATTTGATAAGAAATGACGAAAACGGACGGATTTCTCAGGTTTTTACTACATATGAACACTTTTCACATTCTCCCGTGCGACGCAGCTGCTAGTTCTCCTTTGATGCAAAATCTTAAGGTCCTAGCTCATGTCCGAGGCCCCAAAGCCAGCTAAAAAGTCAATAATCGGTATCTAAAACGTTATGTTACTACTTCTTACTGGCTATAACATCAACTTAGAAGCTTCGTCTGTGTTCTACTATGGTGCTCTTAGTGTCTCCACATACCGCAGCACGCGACATAGCTTTGCAGACGATAAATGTGACCGTTTCAGAGAGAAGAGCGACCAATGTGAAGACCTGGCTTTAAGTCGAATTGATAAGAAATGACGAAAACGGACGGATTTCTCATGTTTTAGTACATATGAACACTCTTCACATTCTCCCGGGCAACGCAGCTGCTAGTCCTCCTTTGATGCAAAATCTTAAGGTCCTAGCTCATGTCCAAGGCCCCAAAGCCAGCTTAAAAGTCAATAATCGGTTTCTAAAACGTTATTGTACTACTTCTTACTGGCTATTACATCAACTTAGAAGTTTCATCAGTGTTCTACTATGGTGCTGCTAGTGTCTCCGCATACCGCAGCACGCGACATAGCTTTGCAGACGATAAATGTAACCATTTCAGGGAGAAGAGCGACCAATGTGACGATCTGGCTTTAAGTCGATTTGATACGAAATGACGAAAACGGACGGATTTCTCAGGTTTTTGCTACATTTGAACACTTTTTACCTTCTCCCGTGCAACGCAGCTGCTAGTGCTCCTTTGATGCAAAGTCTTAAGGTACTAAGTCATGTCCAAGACCCAAAAGCCAGCTAAAAAGTCAATAATCGATATCTAAATCGTTATTGCACTACTTCTTACTGGCTATTACATCAACTTAGAAGTTTCATCAGTGTTCTACTATGGTGCTGTTTGTGTCTCTGCATACCGCAGCACGCAACATAGCTTTGCAGACAATAAATGTAACCGTTTCAGAGAGAAGAGCCACCAATGTGACGATCTGGCTTTAAGTCGCTTTTATAAGAAATGACGAAAACGGACGGATTTCTCAGGTTTTTACTACATATGAACTCTTTTCACATACTCCCGTGCAACGAGGCTGCTAGTCTTAGTTTCATGCAAAATCTTAAGGTCTTAGATCATGTCCAAGACCCCAAAGCCAGCTAAAAAGTCAATAATCGATATCTAAAACGTTATTGTACTACTTCTTACTGGCTATTACATCAACTTAGAAGTTTCATCAGTGTTCTACTGTGGTGCTGTTAGTGTCTCTGCATACCGCAGCACGCGACATTGCTTTGCAGACGATAAATGTAACCGTTTCAGAGAGAAGGGCGACCAATGTGACGATCTGGCTTTAAGTCGATTTGATAAGAAATGACGAAAACGGACGGATTTCTCAGGTTTTTACTACATATGAACACTTTTCACATTCTCCCGTGCGACGCAGCTGCTAGTTCTCCTTTGATGCAAAATCTTAAGGTCCTAGCTCATGTCCGAGGCCCCAAAGCCAGCTAAAAAGTCAATAATCGGTATCTAAAACGTTATGTTACTACTTCTTACTGGCTATAACATCAACTTAGAAGCTTCGTCTGTGTTCTACTATGGTGCTCTTAGTGTCTCCACATACCGCAGCACGCGACATAGCTTTGCAGACGATAAATGTCACCGTTTCAGAGAGAAGAGCGACCAATGTGAAGACCTGGCTTTAAGTCGAATTGATAAGAAATGACGAAAACGGACGGATTTCTCATGTTGTAGTACATATGAACACTCTTCACATTCTCCCGGGCAACGCAGCTGCTAGTCCTCCTTTGATGCAAAATCTTAAGGTCCTAGCTCATGTCCAAGGCCCCAAAGCCAGCTTAAAAGTCAATAATCGGTTTCTAAAACGTTATTGTACTACTTCTTACTGGCTATTACATCAACTTAGAAGTTTCATCAGTGTTCTACTACGGTGCTGCTAGTGTCTCCGCATACCGCAGCACGCGACATAGCTTTGCAGACGATAAATGTAACCATTTCAGGGAGAAGAGCGACCAATGTGACGATCTGGCTTTAAGTCGATTTGATACGAAATGACGAAAACGGACGGATTTCTCAGGTTTTTACTACATATGAACACTTTTCACATTCTCCCTTGCAACGCAGCTGCTAGTCCTCCTTTGCTGCAAAATCTTAAGGTCCTAGCTCATGCCCAAGTCCCCAAAGCCAGCTAAAAAGTGAATAATCGATATCTAAAGTTGTTGTACTACTTCTTACTGGCTATAACATCAACTTAGAAGTTTCATCTGTTTTCTACTATGGTGCTGTTAGTGTCTCCGCATACCGCAGCACGCGACATAGCTTTGCAGACGAGTAATGTAACCTTTTCAGACAGAAGAGCGTCCAATGTGACGTCCTGGCTTTAAGTCGATTTGATAAGAAATTACGAAAACGGACGGATTTCCCAGGTTTTTACTGCATATGAACACTTTTTACATTCTCCGTGCAACGGAGCATCTAGTCCTCGTTTGATGCAAAATCTTAAGGTCCTAGCTCATGTCCAAGGCCCCAAAGCCAGCTAAAAAGTCAATAATCGATATCTAAAACGTTATTGTACTACTCCTTACTGGCTATTACAATAACTGAGAAATTTCATCTGTGTTCTATTAAGGTGCTGTTAGTGTCTCCGCATACCGCAGCACGCGACGTAGCTTTGCAGACGATAAATGTAACCGTTTCAGGGAGAAGAGCGACCAATGTGACGATCTGGCTTTAAGTCGATTTGATAAGAAATGACGAAAACGGACAGATTTCTCAGGTTTTCACTACATATGAACACTTTTCACATTCTCCCGTGCAACGCAGCTGCAAGTTCTCCTTTGATGCAAAATCTTAAGGTCCTAGCTCATGTCCAAGGCCCCAAAGCAAGCTAAAAAGTCAATAATCGGAATCTAAAACGTTATTGTACTACTTCTTACAGGCTATTACATCAACTTAGAAGTTTCATCTGTTTTCTACTATGGTGCTGTTAGTGTCTCCGCATACCGCAGCACGCGACATAGCTTTGCAGACAATAAATGTAACCGTTTCAGAGAGAAGAGCGACCAATGTGACGATCTGGCTTTAAGTCGATTTCATAAGAAATGACGATAACGGTCGGATTTCTCAGGTTTTTACTACATATGAACACTTTTCACATTCTCCCGTGCAACGCAGTTGCTAGTCCTCCTATGATGCAAAGTCTTAAGGTCCTAGCTCATGTCCAAGACCACAAAGCCAGCTAAAAAGTCAATAATCGATATCTAAAACGTTATTGCACTACTTCTTACTGGCTATTACATCAACTTAGAAGTTTCATCACTGTTCTACTGTGGTGCTGTTAGTGTCTCTGCATACCGCAGCACGCGACATTGCTTTGCAGACGATAAATGTAACCGTTTCAGAGAGAAGAGCGACCAATGTGAAGACCTGGCTTTAAGTCGAATTGATAAGAAATGACGAAAACGGACGGATTTCTCATGTTTTAGTACATATGAACACTCTTCACATTCTCCCGGGCAACGCAGCTGCTAGTCCTCCTTTGATGCAAAATCTTAAGGTCCTAGCTCATGTCCAAGGCCCCAAAGCCAGCTTAAAAGTCAATAATCGGTTTCTAAAACGATATTGTACTACTTCTTACTGGCTATTACATCAACTTAGAAGTTTCATCAGTGTTCTACTATGGTGCTGCTAGTGTCTCCGCATACCGCAGCACGCGACATTGCTTTGCAGACGATAAATGTAACCGTTTCAGAGAGAAGGGCGACCAATGTGACGATCTGGCTTTAAGTCGATCTGATAAGAAATGACGAAAACGGACGGATTTCTCAGGTTTTTACTACATATGAACACTTTTCACATTCTCCCGTGCGACGCAGCTGCTAGTTCTCCATTGATGCAAAATCTTAAGGTCCTAGCTCATGTCCGAGGCCCCAAAGCCAGCTAAAAAGTTAATAATCGGTATCTAAAACGTTATATTACTACTTCTTACTGGCTATAACATCAACTTAGAAGCTTCGTCTGTGTTCTACTATGGTGCTCTTAGTGTCTCCACATACCGCAGCACGCGTCATAGCTCTGCAGACGATAAATGTGACCGTTTCAGAGAGAAGAGCGACCAATGTGAAGACCTGGCTTTAAGTCGAATTGATAAGAAATGACGAAAACGGACGGATTTCTCATGTTTTAGTACATATGAACACTCTTCACATTCTCCCGGGCAACGCAGCTGCTAGTCCTCCTTTGATGCAAAATCTTAAGGTCCTAGCTCATGTCCAAGGCCCCAAAGCCAGCTTAAAAGTCAATAATCGGTTTCTAAAACGTTATTGTACTACTTCTTACTGGCTATTACATCAACTTAGAAGTTTCATCAGTGTTCTACTATGGTGCTGCTAGTGTCTCCGCATACCGCAGCACGCGACATAGCTTTGCAGACGATAAATGTAACCATTTCAGGGAGAAGAGCGACCAATGTGACGATCTGGCTTTAAGTCGATTTGATAAGAAATGACGAAAACGGACGGATTTCTCAGGTTTTTACTACATATGAACACTTTTCACATTCTCCTGTGCAACGCAGCTGCTAGTTCTCCTTTGATGCAAAATCTTAAGGTCCTAGCTCATGTCCGAGGCCCCAAAGCCAGCTAAAAAGTCAATAATCGGTATCTAAAACGTTATATTACTACTTCTTACTGGCTATAACATCAACTTAGAAGCTTCGTCTGTGTTCTACTATGGTGCTCTTAGTGTCTCCACATACCGCAGCACGCGACATAGCTTTGCAGACGATAAATGTGACCGTTTCAGAGACAAGAGCGACCAATGTGAAGACCTGGCTTTAAGTCGAATTGATAAGAAATGACGAAAACGGACGGATTTCTCATGTTTTGTACATATGAACACTCTTCACATTCTCCCGGGCAACGCAGCTGCTAGTCCTCCTTTGATGCAAAATCTTAAGGTCCTAGCTCATGTCCAAGGCCCCAAAGCCAGCTTAAAAGTCAATAATCGGTTTCTAAAACGTTATTGTACTACTTCTTACTGGCTATTACATCAACTTAGAAGTTTCATCAGTGTTCTACTATGGTGCTGCTAGTGTCTCCGCATACCGCAGCACGCGACATAGCTTTGCAGACGATAAATGTAACCATTTCAGGGAGAAGAGCGACCAATGTGACGATCTGGCTTTAAGTCGATTTGATACGAATTGACGAAAACGGACGGATTTCTCAGGTTTTTACTACATATGAACACTTTTCACATTCTCCCGGGCAACGCAGCTGCTAGTCCTCCTTTGATGCAAAATCTTAAGGTCCTAGCTCATGTCCTAGGCCCCAAAGCCAGCTAAAAAGTCAGTAATCGATATCTAAAACGTTATTGTACTACTTCTTACTGGCTATTACATCAACTTAGAAGTTTCATCTGTGTTCTACTATGGTGCTGTTAGTGTCTCCGCATACCGCAGCACGCGACATAGCTTTGCAGACGAGTAATATAACCTTTTCAGAGAGAAGAGCGTCCAATGTGACGTCCTGGCTTTAAGTCGATTTGATAAGAAATTACGAAAACGGACGGATTTCTCAGGTTTTTACTGCATATGAACACTTTTTACATTCTCCGTGCAACGGAGCATCTAGTCCTCGTTTGATGCAAAATCTTAAGGTCCTAACTCATGTCCAAGGCCCCAAAGCCAGCTAAAAAGTCAATAATCGATATCTAAAACGTTATTGTACTGCTCCTTACTGGCTATAACATCAACTTAGAAGTTTCATCTGTTTTCTACTATGGTGCTGTTAGGGTCTCCGCTTACCGCAGAACGCGACATAGCTTTGCAGACGATAAATGTGACCGTTTCAGAATGAAGAGCGACCAATGTGAAGACCTGGTTTTAAGTCGATTTGATAAGAAATGACAAAAACGGACGGATTTCTAAGGTTTTTACTACATATGAACACTTTTGACATTCTCCCGGGCAACGCAGCTGCTAGTCCTCCTTTGATGCAAAATCTTAAGGTCCTAGCTCATGTCCTAGGCCCCAAAGCCAGCTAAAAAGTCAATAATCGATATCTAAAACGTTATTGTACTACTTCTTACTGGCTATTACATCAACTTAGAAGTTTCATCTGTGTTCTACTATGGTGCTGTTAGTGTCTCCGCATACCGCAGCACGCGACATAGCTTTGCAGACGAGTAATATAACCTTTTCAGACAGAAGAGCGTCCAATGTGACGTCCTGGCTTTAAGTCGATTTGATAAGAAATTACGAAAACGGACGGATTTCTCAGGTTTTTACTGCATATGAACACTTTTTACATTCTTCGTGCAACGGAGCATCTAGTCCTCGTTTGATGCAAAATCTTAAGGTCCTAGCTCATGTCCAAGGCCCCAAAGCCAGCTAAAAAGTCAATAATCGATATCTAAAACGTTATTGTACTACTCCTTACTGGCTATTACAATAACTGAGAAATTTCATCTGTGTTCTATTAAGGTGCTGTTAGTGTCTCCGCATACCGCAGCACGCGACGTAGCTTTGCAGACGATAAATGTAACCGTTTCAGGGAGAAGAGCGACCAATGTGACGATCTGGCTTTAAGTCGATTTGATAAGAAATGACGAAAACGGACGGATTTCTCAGGTTTTCACTACATATGAACACTTTTCACATTCTCCCGTGCAACGCAGCTGCAAGTTCTCCCTTGATGCAAAATCTTAAGGTCCTAGCTCATGTCCAAGGCCCCAAAGCAAGCTAAAAAGTCAATAATCGGAATCTAAAACGTTATTGTACTACTTCTTACTGGCTATTACATCAACTTAGAAGTTTCATCACTGTTCTACTGTGGTGCTGTTAGTGTCTCTGCATACCGCAGCACGCGACATTGCTTTGCAGACGATAAATGTAACCGTTTCAGAGAGAAGGGCGACCAATGTGACGATCTGGCTTTAAGTCGATTTGATAAGAAATGACGAAAATGGACGGATTTCTCAGGTTTTTACTACATATGAACATTTTTCACATTCTCCCGTGCAACGCAGCTGCTAGTTCTCCTTTGATGCAAAATCTTAAGGTCCTAGCACATGTCCAAGGCCCCAAAGCCAGCTAAAAAGTCAATAATCGGTATCTAAAACGTTATTGTACTATTTCTTACTGGCTATTACATCAACTTAGAAGTTTCATCTGTGTTCTACTATGGTCCTGTTAGTGTCTCCGCATACCGCAGCACGCGACATAGCTTTGCAGACGATAAATGTAACCGTTTCAGAGAGAAAAGCGATCAATGTGACGATCTGGCTTTAAGTCGATTTGATACGAAATGACGAAAACGGATGGATTTCTCAGGTTTTCACTACATATGAACACTTTTGACATTCTTACGTGATACGGAGCTGCTAGTCCTCCTTTGATGCAAAGTCTTAAGGTCCTAGCTCATGTCCAAGACCCCAAAGCCAGATAAAAAGTCAATAGTCGATATCAAAAACGTTATTGCAATACTTCTTACTGGCTATTACAACAAGTTAGAAGTTTCATCTGTTTTCTACTATGGTGCTGTTAGGGTCTCCGCTTACCGCAGCACGCGACATAGCTTTGCAGACGATAAATGTGACCGTTTCAGAGAGAAGAGCGACCAATGTGAAGACCTGGTTTTAAGTCGATTTGATAAGAAATGACAAAAACGGACGGATTTCTAAGGTTTTTACTACATGTGAACACTTTTCACATTCTCCCGGGCAACGCAGCTGCTAGTCCTACTTTGATGCAAAATCTTAAGGTCCTAGCTCATGTCGAAGGCCCCAAAGCCAGCTAAAAAGTCAATAATCGATATCTAAAACGTTATTGTACTACTTCTTACTGGCTATTACATCGACTTAGAAGTTTCATCTGTGTTCTACTATGGTGCTGTTAGTGTCTCCGCATACCGCAGCACGCGACATAGCTTTGCAGACGAGTAATGTAACCTTTTCAGAGAGAAGAGCGTCCAATGTGACGTCCTGGCTTTAAGTCGATTTGATAAGAAATTACGAAAACGGACGGACTTCTCAGGTTTTTACTGCACATGAACACTTTTTACATTCTCCCGTGCAACGGAGCATCTAGTCCTCCTTTGATGCAAAATCTTAAGGTCCTAGCTCATGTCGAAGGCCCCAAAGCCAGCTAAAAAGTCAATAATCGATATCTAAAACGTTATTGTACTACTCCTTACAGGCTATTACAATAACTGAGAAATTTCATCTGTGTTCTATTAAGGTGCTGTTAGTGTCTCCGCATACCTCAGCACGCGACGTAGCTTTGCAGACAATAAATGTAACCGTTTCAGGGAGAAGAGCGACCAATGTGACGATCTGGCTTTAAGTCGATTTGATAAGAAATGACGAATACGGACGGATTTCTCAGGTTTTCACTGCATATGAACACATTTCACATTCTCCCGTGCAACACAGCTGCTAGTTCTCCTTTGATGCAAAATCTTAAGGTCCTAGCTCATGTCCAAGGCCCAAAGCCAGCTAAAAAGTCAATAATCGGTATCTAAAACGTTATTGTACTACTTCTTACAGGCTATTACATCAACTTAGAAGTTTCATCTGTGTTCTACTATGAACCTGTTAGTGTCTCCGCATACCGCAGCACGCGACATAGCTTTGCAGACGATAAATGTAACCGTTTCAGGGAGAAGAGCGACCAATGTGACGATCTGGCTTTAAGTCGATTTGATAAGAAATGACGAAAACGGACGGATTTCTCAGGTTTTCACTACATATGAACACTTTTGACATTCTCCCTTGCAACGGAGCTGCTAGTCCTCCTTTGATGCAAAGTCTTAAGGTCTTAGCTTATGTCCAAGACCCCAAAGCCAGATAAAAAGTCAATAATCGATATCTAAAACGTTATTGCAATACTTCTTACTGGCTATTACAACAAGTTATAAGTTTCATCAGTGTTCTACTATGGTGCTGTTAGTGTCTCTGCATACCGCAGCACGCGACATAGCTTTGCAGACGATAAATGTAACGGTTTCAGACAGAAGAGCGACCAATGTGACGATCTGGCTTTAAGTCGATTTGATAAGAAATGACGAAAATGGACTTATTTCCCAGTTTTTACTACATATGAACACTTTTCACATTCTCCCGTGCAACGCAGCTGCTAGTCCTCCTTTGATGCAAAATCTTAAGGTCCTAGCTCATGTCCAAGTCCCCAAAGCCAGCTAAAAAGTCAATAATCGATATCTAAAACGTTATTGTACTACTTCCTACTGGCTATAACATCAACTTAGTAGCTTCGTCTGTGTTCTACTATGGTGCTCTTAGTGTCTCCACATACCGCAGCACGCGACATAGCTTTGCAGACGATAAATGTGACCGTTTCAGAGAGAAGAGCGACCAATGTGAAGACCTGGCTTTAAGTCGATTTGATAAGAAATGACGAAAACGGACGGATTTCTCATGTCTTAGTACATATGAACACTCTTCACATTCTCCCGGGCAACGCAGCTGCTAGTCCTCCTTTGATGCAAAATGTTAAGTTCCTAGCTTATGTCCAAGGCCCCAAAGCCAGCTTAAAAGTCAATAATCGGTTTCTAAAACGTTATTGTACTACTTCTTACTGGCTATTACATCAACTTAGAAGTTTCATCAGTGTTCTACTATGGTGCTGTTAGTGTCTCCGCATACCGCAGCACGCGACATAGCTTTGCAGACGATAAATGTAACCATTTCAGGGAGAAGAGCGACCAATGTGACGAACTGGCTTTAAGTCGATTTGATAAGAAATGACGAAAATTGACGGATTTCTCAGTTTTTTACTACATATGAACACTTTTCACATTCTCCCGTGCAACTCAGCTGCTAGTTCTCCTTTGATGCAAAATCTTAAGGTCCTAGCTCATGTCCAAGTCCCCAAATCCAGCTAAAAAGTCAATAATCGGTACCAAAAACGTTATTGTACTACTTCTTACTGGCTATTACATCAACTTAGAAGTTTCATCCGTTTTCTACTATGGTGCTGTTAGTGTCTCCGCATATCGCAGCACGCGACATAGCTTTTCAGACGATAAACATAACCTTTTCAGAGAGAAGAGCGACCAATGTGACGATATGGCTTTAAGTCGATTTGATCAGAAATGACGAAAACGGACGGATTTCTCAGGTTTTTACTACATATGAACACTTTTCACATTCTCCCGTGCAACGCAGCTGCTAGTCCTCCTTTGATGCAAAGTCTTAAGGTCCTAGCTCATGTCCAAGACCCCAAAGCCAGATAAAATGTCAATAATCGATATCTAAAACGTTATTGCACTACTTTCTTACTGGCTATTACATCAACTTAGAAGCTTCACCTGTGTTCTACTATGGTGCTTTTAGTGCCTCCGCATACCGCAACACGCGACATAGCTTTGCAGACGATAAGTACAACCGTTTCAGAGAGAAGGGCGGCCAATGTGACGGTCTGGCTTTAAGCCGATTCGATAACAAATGACGAAAACGGACGGATTTCTCAGGTTTTTACTACATATGAATACTTTTCACAATCTCCTGTGCAACGCGGCTGTTAGTGCTCCTTTCATGCAAAATCTTAAGTTCCTAGCTCATGTCCAAGGCACCAAAGAAGGGTAAAAAGTTAATAATCGATAATTAAAACTTGAATTGTACTACTTCTTATTGGCTATTGCATCATCTTAGAAGCTTCATCTGTTTTCTACTATGGTGCTTTTAGTGTCTCAGCATACCGCAGCACGCGACATAGCTTTGCTGACGATAAATGTAATCGTTTCAGAGAGACGAGCGGCCAATCTAACGATCTGGCTTTAAGGCGATTCGATAACAAATGACTAAACGGACGAATTTCTTAGGTTTTTACTACATATGAACACTTTTCACATTCTCCCGCGAAACGCGACTGCTAGTCCTCCTTTCATGCAAAATCTAAAGTTCCTAGCTCATTTCCAAGGCACCGAAGAGGGGTAAAAAGTTTATAATCGATACCTAAATCTTGATTTGAACTACTTCTTACTGGCTATTACATCAACTTAGAAGCTTCATCTGAGTTCTACTATGGTGCGTTCAGTGTCTGCGCATACCGCAACACGCGACATAGGTTTGCAGACGATAAGTACAACCGTTTCAGAGAGAATTGCGGCCTATGTGAAGATCTGGCTTTAAGCCGATTCGATAACAAATGACGAAAACGGACGGATTCCTCACGTTTTTACTACATATGAACACCGTTTCACATTCGCCTGTGCAACGCAGCCGCTAGTCCTCCTTTCATGCAAAATGTTAAGTTCCTAGCTCATGTCCAAGGCACCAAAGAAGGGTAAAAAGTCAATAATCCATACCTAAAACTTGAATTGTACTACCTCTCACTGGCTATTACATCGACTCAGGAGCTTCATCTGTGTTCTACTATGGTTCTTTTAGTGTCTGCGCATACCACAGCACGCGACATAGCTTTGCAGACGATAAATGTAACCGTTTCAGACAGAAGAGGGGCCAATGTGATAATCTGGCTTTAAGTCATTTCGATAACAAATGAGGAAACGGACGGATTTCTTAGGTTTTTACTACATATGAACACTTTTCACATTCTCCCGTGCAACGCGGCTGCTAGTCCTCCTTTCATGCAAAATCTTAAGTTCCTAGCTCATGTCCAAGGCACCAAAGAAGGGTAAAAAGCCAATAATCTATACTTAAATCTTGAATTGTACTACTTCTTACTGGCTATTACATCAACTTAGAAGCTTCATCTGTGTTTTACTATGGTGCTTTTAGTGTCTCCGCATACCGCAGCACGCGACTTAGCTTTGCAGACGATAAATGTAATCGTTTCAGACAGAAGAGCGGTCAATGTGACGATCTGGCTTTAAGTCGATTCGATAACAAATGACGAAACGGACGGATTTCTCAGGTTTTTACTACACATGAACACTTTTCACATTCTCCCCTGCAACTCGGCTGCTAGTCCTCCTTTCATGCAAAATCTTAAGTACCTAGCTCATTTCCAAGGCACCAAAGAAGGGTAAAACGTCAATAATCCATAACTAAAACTTGAATTATACTACTTCTGACTGGCTATTACATCGACTTAGGAGCTTCATCTGTGTTCTACTATGGTTCTTTTAGTGTCTCCGCATACCACAGCACACGACATAGCTTTGCAGACGATAAATGTAACCGTTTCAGACAGTAGAGCGGCCAATGTGACGATCTGGCTTTAAGTCTTTTCGATAACAAATGACGAAAACGGACGGAGTTCTCAGGTTTTTACTACACATGAACACTTTTCACATTCTCCCGTGCAACTCGGCTGCTAGTCCTCCTTTCATGCAGAATCTTTAAGTCCTAGCTCGTGTCCAAGGCACCAAAGCCAGCTAAAAAGGCAATATTCGATACCTAAAACTTGAATTGTACTACTTCTTACTGGATATTACAACAACCTAGAAGCGTCATCTGTGTTCTACTATAGTGCTTGTAGTGTCTCCACATACCGCAGCACGCGACATAGCTTTGCAGACGATAAATGTAACCGTTTCAGACAGAAGAGCGGCCAATGTGGCTATCTATCTTTAAGTCGATTCGATAACAAATGACGAAAACGGACAGATTTCTCAGGTTTTTACTACATATGAACACTTTTCACATTCTCCCATGCAACTCGGCTGCTAGTCCTCCTTTCATGCAGAATCTTAAGGTCCTAGGTCATGTCCAAGGCACCAAAGCCAGCTAAAAAGTCAATAATCGATACCCAATACTTGAATAGTACTACTTCTTACTGGCTATTGCATCAACTAAGAAGATTCATCTGTGTTCTACTTTGGTGTTTTTAGTGTCTTCGCATACTGCAGCACGCGAAATAGCTTTGCAGACGATAAGTAAAGCTGTTCCAGAGAGAAGAGCGGTCATTGTGACGATCTGGCTTAAGTCGTTTCGATAACAAATGAAGAAAACGGACAGATTTCTCAGGTTTTTACTACACATGAACACTTTTCACATTCTCCCGTGCAACTCGGCTGCTAGTCCTCCTTTCATGCAAAATCTTAAGTACCTAGCTCATGTCCAAGGCACCAAAGAAGGGTAAAAAGTCAAAAATCGATACATAAAACTTGAATTGTACTACTTCTCACTGCCTATTACATCAACTTAGAAGCTTCATCTGTGTTCTACTATGGTGCTTTTAGTGCCTCCGCATACCGCAACACGCGACATAGCTTTGCAGACGATAAGTACAACTGTTTCAGAGAGAAGGGCGGCCAATGTGACGATCTGGCTTTAAGCCGATTCGATAACAAGTGAAGAAAACGGACGGATTTCTCAGGTTTTTACTACACATGAATACTTTTCACAATCTCCCGTGCAACGCGGCTGCTAGTCCTCCTTTCATGCAAAATCTTAAGTTCCTAGCACATGTCCAAGGCACCAATGAAGGGTAAAAAGTCAATAATCGATAATTAAAACTTGAATTGTACTACTTCTTATTGGCTATTGCACCATCTTAGAAGCTTCATCTGTGTTCTACTATGTTGCTTTTAGTGTCTCGGCATACCGCAATACGCGACATAGCTTTGCAGACGATAAATGTAACCGTTTCAGACAGTAGAGCGGCCAATGTGGCTATCTGGCTTTAAGTCGATTCGATAACAAATGACGAAAACGGACAGATTTCTCAGGTTTTTACTACATATGAACACTTTTCACATTCTCCCATGCAACTCGGCTGCTAGTCCTCCTTTCAAGCAGAATCTGTCGGTCCTAGCTCATGTCCAAGGCACCAAAGCCAACTAAAAAGTCAATAATCGATACCTAAAACTGGAATTGTGCTACCTCTTACTGGATATTACATCAACTTAGAAGCTTCATCTGTGTTCTACTTTGGTGCTTTTAGTGTCTTCGCATACCGCAGCACGCGAAATAGCTTTGCAGACGATAAGTAAAACTGTTTCAGAATGAAGAGCGGTCATTGTGACGATCTGGCTTAAGTCGTTTCGATAACAAATGACGAAAACGGACAGATTTCTCAGGATTTTACTACATATGAACACTTTTCACATTCTCCCGTGCAACGCGACTGCTAGTCCTCCTTTCATGCAAAATCTTAAGTTCCTAGATCATTTCCAAGGCACCGAAGAATGGTAAAAAGTTTATAATCGATACCTAAAACTTGATTTGTACTACTTCTTACTGGCTATTACATCAACTTAGAAGCTTCATCTGTGATCTACTATGGAGCTTTTAGTGTATCCGCATATCGCAGCACGCGGCATAGCTCTGCAAACGATAAATCTAATCGTTTCAGACAGAAGTGCGGCCAATGTGACGATCTGGGTTTTTTAGTCGATTCGATAAGAAATGACGAAAACGGACGGATTTCTCAAGTTTTTACTACATATGAACACTTTTCACATTCTCCCAAGCAACGCGGCAGCTAATCCTCCTTTCATGCAGAATCTTAAGGTCCTAGCTCATGTCCAAGGCACCAAAGCCAGCTAAAATGTCAATAATTGATACCTAAAACTTGAATTCTACTACATCTTACTGGCTGTTACATCAACTTAGAAGCTTCATCTGTGTTCTACTATGGTGCTTTAAGTGCCTCCGCATACCGCAGCACGCGACATAGCTTTGCAGACGATAAATGTAACCGTTTCAGACAGAAGTGCGGCCAATGTGACGATCTGGCTTTAAGTCGATTCGATAACAAATGACGAAAACGGACTTGTTTCTCAGGTTTTTACTACATATGAACACTTTTCACATTCTCCCGTGCTACTCGGCTGCTAGTCCTCCTTTCATGCCGAATCTTAAAGTCCTTGCTCTTGTCCAAGACACCAAAGCCAGCTAACAAGGCAATGATCGATACCTAAAACTTCAATTGTACTACTTCTTACTGGATATTACATCAACTTAGAAGCTTCATCTGTGTTCTACTATGGTGCTTTTAGTGCCTCCGCATACCGCAACACGCGACATAGCTTTGCAGACGATAAGTACAACCGTTTCAGAGAGAAGGGCGGCCAATGTGACGGTCTGGCTTTAAGCCGATTCGATAACAAATGACGAAAACGGACGGATTTCTCAGGTTTTTACTACATATGAACACTTTTCACAATCTCCTGTGCAACGCGGCTGTTAGTGCTCCTTTCATGCAAAATCTTAAGTTCCTAGCTCATGTCCAAGGCACCAAAGAAGGGTAAAAAGTTAATAATCGATAATTAAAACTTGAATTGTACTACTTCTTATTGGCTATTGCATCATCTTAGAAGCTTCATCTGTTTTCTACTATGGTGCTTTTAGTGTCTCGGCATACCGCAGCACGCGACATAGCTTTGCTGACGATAAATGTAATCGTTTCAGAGAGACGAGCGGCCAATCTAACGATCTGGCTTTAAGGCGATTCGATAACAAATGACTAAACGGACGAATTTCTTAGGTTTTTACTACATATGAACACTTTTCACATTCTCCCGCGAAACGCGACTGCTAGTCCTCCTTTCATGCAAAATCTAAAGTTCCTAGCTCATTTCCAAGGCACCGAAGAGGGGTAAAAAGTTTATAATCGATACCTAAATCTTGATTTGAACTACTTCTTACTGGCTATTACATCAACTTAGAAGCTTCATCTGAGTTCTACTATGGTGCGTTCAGTGTCTGCGCATACCGCAACACGCAACATAGGTTTGCAGACGATAAGTACAACCGTTTCAGAGAGAATTGCGGCCTATGTGAAGATCTGGCTTTAAGCCGATTCGATAACAAATGACGAAAACGGACGGATTCCTCACGTTTTTACTACATATGAACACCGTTTCACATTCGCCTGTGCAACGCAGCCGCTAGTCCTCCTTTCATGCAAAATGTTAAGTTCCTAGCTCATGTCCAAGGCACCAAAGAAGGGTAAAAAGTCAATAATCCATACCTAAAACTTGAATTGTACTACCTCTCACTGGCTATTACATCGACTCAGGAGCTTCATCTGTGTTCTACTATGGTTCTTTTAGTGTCTGCGCATACCACAGCACGCGACATAGCTTTGCAGACGATAAATGTAACCGTTTCAGACAGAAGAGCGGTCAATGTGACGATCTGGCTTTAAGTCGATTCGATAACAAATGACGAAACGGACGGATTTCTCAGGTTTTTACTACACATGAACACTTTTCACATTCTCCCCTGCAACTCGGCTGCTAGTCCTCCTTTCATGCAAAATCTTAAGTACCTAGCTCATTTCCAAGGCACCAAAGAAGGGTAAAACGTCAATAATCCATAACTAAAACTTGAATTATACTACTTCTGACTGGCTATTACATCGACTTAGGAGCTTCATCTGTGTTCTACTATGGTTCTTTTAGTGTCTCCGCGTACCACAGCACACGACATAGCTTTGCAGACGATAAATGTAACCGTTTCAGACAGTAGAGCGGCCAATGTGACGATCTGGCTTTAAGTCTTTTCGATAACAAATGACGAAAACGGACGGAGTTCTCAGGTTTTTACTACACATGAACACTTTTCACATTCTCCCGTGCAACTCGGCTGCTAGTCCTCCTTTCATGCAGAATCTTTAAGTCCTAGCTCGTGTCCAAGGCACCAAAGCCAGCTAAAAAGGCAATATTCGATACCTAAAACTTGAATTGTACTACTTCTTACTGGATATTACAACAACCTAGAAGCGTCATCTGTGTTCTACTATAGTGCTTGTAGTGTCTCCACATACCGCAGCACGCGACATAGCTTTGCAGACGATAAATGTAACCGTTTCAGACAGAAGAGCGGCCAATGTGGCTATCTATCTTTAAGTCGATTCGATAACAAATGACGAAAACGGACAGATTTCTCAGGTTTTTACTACATATGAACACTTTTCACATTCTCCCATGCAACTCGGCTGCTAGTCCTCCTTTCATGCAGAATCTTAAGGTCCTAGGTCATGTCCAAGGCACCAAAGCCAGCTAAAAAGTCAATAATCGATACCCAATACTTGAATAGTACTACTTCTTACTGGCTATTGCATCAACTAAGAAGATTCATCTGTGTTCTACTTTGGTGTTTTTAGTGTCTTCGCATACTGCAGCACGCGAAATAGCTTTGCAGACGATAAGTAAAGCTGTTCCAGAGAGAAGAGCGGTCATTGTGACGATCTGGCTTAAGTCGTTTCGATAACAAATGAAGAAAACGGACGGATTTCTCAGGTTTTTACTACACATGAACACTTTTCACATTCTCCCGTGCAACTCGGCTGCTAGTTCTCCTTTCATGCAAAATCTTAAGTACCTAGCTCATGTCCAAGGCACCAAAGAAGGGTAAAAAGTCAAAAATCGATACATAAAACTTGAATTGTACTACTTCTCACTGCCTATTACATCAACTTAGAAGCTTCATCTGTGTTCTACTATGGTGCTTTTAGTGCCTCCGCATACCGCAACACGCGACATAGCTTTGCAGACGATAAGTACAACTGTTTCAGAGAGAAGGGCGGCCAATGTGACGATCTGGCTTTAAGCCGATTCGATAACAAGTGAAGAAAACGGACGGATTTCTCAGGTTTTTACTACACATGAACACTTTTCACAATCTCCCGTGCAACGCGGCTGCTAGTCCTCCTTTCATGCAAAATCTTAAGTTCCTAGCACATGTCCAAGGCACCAATGATGGGTAAAAAGTCAATAATCGATAATTAAAACTTGAATTGTACTACTTCTTATTGGCTATTGCATCATCTTAGAAGCTTCATCTGTGTTCTACTATGTTGCTTTTAGTGTCTCGGCATACCGCAATACGCGACATAGCTTTGCAGACGATAAATGTAACCGTTTCAGACAGTAGAGCGGCCAATGTGGCTATCTGGCTTTAAGTCGATTCGATAACAAATGACGAAAACGGACAGATTTCTCAGGTTTTTACTACATATGAACACTTTTCACATTCTCCCATGCAACTCGGCTGCTAGTCCTCCTTTCAAGCAGAATCTGTCGGTCCTAGCTCATGTCCAAGGCACCAAAGCCAACTAAAAAGTCAATAATCGATACCTAAAACTGGAATTGTGCTACCTCTTACTGGATATTACATCAACTTAGAAGCTTCATCTGTGTTCTACTTTGGTGCTTTTAGTGTCTTCGCATACCGCAGCACGCGAAATAGCTTTGCAGACGATAAGTAAAACTGTTTCAGAATGAAGAGCGGTCATTGTGACGATCTGGCTTAAGTCGTTTCGATAACAAATGACGAAAACGGACAGATTTCTCAGGTTTTTACTACATATGAACACTTTTCACATTCTCCCGTGCAACGCGACTGCTAGTCCTCCTTTCATGCAAAATCTTAAGTTCCTAGATCATTTCCAAGGCACCGAAGAATGGTAAAAAGTTTATAATCGATACCTAAAACTTGATTTGTACTACTTCTTACTGGCTATTACATCAACTTAGAAGCTTCATCTGTGATCTACTATGGAGCTTTTAGTGTATCCGCATATCGCAGCACGCGGCATAGCTCTGCAAACGATAAATCTAATCGTTTCAGACAGAAGTGCGGCCAATGTGACGATCTGGGTTTTTTAGTCGATTCGATAAGAAATGACGAAAACGGACGGATTTCTCAAGTTTTTACTACATATGAACACTTTTCACATTCTCCCAAGCAACGCGGCAGCTAATCCTCCTTTCATGCAGAATCTTAAGGTCCTAGCTCATGTCCAAGGCACCAAAGCCAGCTAAAATGTCAATAATTGATACCTAAAACTTGAATTCTACTACATCTTACTGGCTGTTACATCAACTTAGAAGCTTCATCTGTGTTCTACTATGGTGCTTTAAGTGCCTCCGCATACCGCAGCACGCGACATAGCTTTGCAGACGATAAATGTAACCGTTTCAGACAGAAGTGCGGCCAATGTGACGATCTGGCTTTAAGTCGATTCGATAACAAATGACGAAAACGGACTTGTTTCTCAGGTTTTTACTACATATGAACACTTTTCACATTCTCCCGTGCTACTCGGCTGCTAGTCCTCCTTTCATGCCGAATCTTAAAGTCCTTGCTCTTGTCCAAGACACCAAAGCCAGCTAACAAGGCAATGATCGATACCTAAAACTTCAATTGTACTACTTCTTACTGGATATTACATCAACTTAGAAGCTTCATCTGTGTTCTACTATGGTGCTTTTAGTGCCTCCGCATACCGCAACACGCGACATAGCTTTGCAGACGATAAGTACAACCGTTTCAGAGAGAAGGGCGGCCAATGTGACGGTCTGGCTTTAAGCCGATTCGATAACAAATGACGAAAACGGACGGATTTCTCAGGTTTTTACTACATATGAACACTTTTCACAATCTCCTGTGCAACGCGGCTGTTAGTGCTCCTTTCATGCAAAATCTTAAGTTCCTAGCTCATGTCCAAGGCACCAAAGAAGGGTAAAAAGTTAATAATCGATAATTAAAACTTGAATTGTACTACTTCTTATTGGCTATTGCATCATCTTAGAAGCTTCATCTGTTTTCTACTATGGTGCTTTTAGTGTCTCGGCATACCGCAGCACGCGACATAGCTTTGCTGACGATAAATGTAATCGTTTCAGAGAGACGAGCGGCCAATCTAACGATCTGGCTTTAAGGCGATTCGATAACAAATGACTAAACGGACGAATTTCTTAGGTTTTTACTACATATGAACACTTTTCACATTCTCCCGCGAAACGCGACTGCTAGTCCTCCTTTCATGCAAAATCTAAAGTTCCTAGCTCATTTCCAAGGCACCGAAGAGGGGTAAAAAGTTTATAATCGATACCTAAATCTTGATTTGAACTACTTCTTACTGGCTATTACATCAACTTAGAAGCTTCATCTGAGTTCTACTATGGTGCGTTCAGTGTCTGCGCATACCGCAACACGCGACATAGGTTTGCAGACGATAAGTACAACCGTTTCAGAGAGAATTGCGGCCTATGTGAAGATCTGGCTTTAAGCCGATTCGATAACAAATGACGAAAACGGACGGATTCCTCACGTTTTTACTACATATGAACACCGTTTCACATTCGCCTGTGCAACGCAGCCGCTAGTCCTCCTTTCATGCAAAATGTTAAGTTCCTAGCTCATGTCCAAGGCACCAAAGAAGGGTAAAAAGTCAATAATCCATACCTAAAACTTGAATTGTACTACTTCTTACTGGCTATTACATCAACTTAGAAGCTTCATCTGTGTTTTACTATGGTGCTTTTTGTGTCTCCGCATACCGCAGCACGCGACTTAGCTTTGCAGACGATAAATGTAATCGTTTCAGACAGAAGAGCGGTCAATGTGACGATCTGGCTTTAAGTCGATTCGATAACAAATGACGAAACGGACGGATTTCTCAGGTTTTTACTACACATGAACACTTTTCACATTCTCCCCTGCAACTCGGCTGCTAGTCCTCCTTTCATGCAAAATCTTAAGTACCTAGCTCATTTCCAAGGCACCAAAGAAGGGTAAAACGTCAATAATCCATAACTAAAACTTGAATTATACTACTTCTGACTGGCTATTACATCGACTTAGGAGCTTCATCTGTGTTCTACTATGGTTCTTTTAGTGTCTCCGCATACCACAGCACACGACATAGCTTTGCAGACGATAAATGTAACCGTTTCAGACAGTAGAGCGGCCAATGTGACGATCTGGCTTTAAGTCTTTTCGATAACAAATGACGAAAACGGACGGAGTTCTCAGGTTTTTACTACACATGAACACTTTTCACATTCTCCCGTGCAACTCGGCTGCTAGTCCTCCTTTCATGCAGAATCTTAAGGTCCTAGGTCATGTCCAAGGCACCAAAGCCAGCTAAAAAGTCAATAATCGATACCCAATACTTGAATAGTACTACTTCTTACTGGCTATTGCATCAACTAAGAAGATTCACCTGTGTTCTACTTTGGTGTTTTTAGTGTCTTCGCATACTGCAGCACGCGAAATAGCTTTGCAGACGATAAGTACAACTGTTCCAGAGAGAAGAGCGGTCATTGTGACGATCTGGCTTAAGTCGTTTCGATAACAAATGAAGAAAACGGACGGATTTCTCAGGTTTTTACTACACATGAACACTTTTCACATTCTCCCGTGCAACTCGGCTGCTAGTCCTCCTTTCATGCAAAATCTTAAGTACCTAGCTCATGTCCAAGGCACCAAAGAAGGGTAAAAAGTCAAAAATCGATACATAAAACTTGAATTGTACTACTTCTCACTGCCTATTACATCAACTTAGAAGCTTCATCTGTGTTCTACTATGGTGCTTTTAGTGCCTCCGCATACCGCAACACGCGACATAGCTTTGCAGACGATAAGTACAACTGTTTCAGAGAGAAGGGCGGCCAATGTGACGATCTGGCTTTAAGCCGATTCGATAACAAGTGAAGAAAACGGACGGATTTCTCAGGTTTTTACTACACATGAACACTTTTCACAATCTCCCGTGCAACGCGGCTGCTAGTCCTCCTTTCATGCAAAATCTTAAGTTCCTAGCACATGTCCAAGGCACCAATGAAGGGTAAAAAGTCAATAATCGATAATTAAAACTTGAATTGTACTACTTCTTATTGGCTATTGCATCATCTTAGAAGCTTCATCTGTTTTCTACTATGGTGCTTTTAGTGTCTCGGCATACCGCAGCACGCGACATAGCTTTGCAGACGATAAATGTAATCGTTTCAGACAGAAGAGCGGCCAATGTGACGATCTGGCTTTAAGGCGATTCGATAACAAATGACGAAACGGACGAATTTCTTAGGTTTTTACTACATATGAACACTTTTCACATTCTCCCGTGCAACGCGACTGCTAGTACTCCTTTCATGCAAAATCTTAAGTTCCTAGCTCATTTCCAAGGCACCGAAGAAGGGTAAAAAGTTTATAATCGATACCTAAAACTTGATTTGAACTACTTCTTGCTGGCTATTACATCAACTTAGAAGCTTCATCTGTGTTCTACTATGGTGCTTTTAGTGTCTCCGCATACCGCAGCACGTGACATAACTTTGCAGGCGATAAATGTAACCGTTTCAGACACAAGTGCGGCCAATGTGACGATCTGTCATTAAGTCGATTCGGTAACTAATGAAGAAAACGGACGGATTTCTCAGGTTTTTACTAGATGTGAACACTTTTCACATTCTCCCGTGCAACTCGGCTGCTAATCCTCCTTTCATGCAAAATCTTAAGTTCCTAGCTCAAGTCCAAGGCACCATAGAAGGGTAAAAAGTCAATAATTGATACCTAAAACTTGAATTGTACTACTTCTTACTGGCTATTACATTAACTTAGAAGCGTCATCTGTGTTCTACTATGGTGCTTTTAGTGTCTCCGCATACCGCAGCACGCGACATAGCTTTGCAGACGATAAATGTAATCGTTTCAGACAGAAGAGCGGCCAATGTGACGATCTGGCTTTAAGTCGATTGGATAACAAATGACGAAAACGGATGGATTTCTCAAGTTTTTACTACATATGAACACTTTTCACATTCTCCCGTGCAACGCGGCTGCTAATCCTTATTTCATGCAGAATCTTAATGTCCTAGCTCATGTCCAAGGCACCAAAGCCAGCTAAAACGTCAATAATCGATACCTAAAACTTGAATTCTACTACCTCTTATTGGCTATTACATCAACTTAGAAGCTTCATCTGTGTTCTGCTATGGTGCGTTTAGTGTCTCCGCATACCGCAGCACGTGACATAGCTTTGCAGACGATAAATGTAACCGTTTCAGACAGAAGAGCGGCTAATGTGACCATCTGGCTTTAAGTCGGTTCAATAACAAATGACGAAAACGGACGGATTTCTCAGGTTTTTACTGCATATGAACACTTTTCACATTCTCTCGTGCAACTCGGCTGCTAGTCCTCCTTTCATGCAGAATCTTAAGGTCCTAGGTCATGTCCAAGGCACCAAAGCCAGCTAAAAAGTCAATAATCGATACCCAATACTTGAATAGTACTACTTCTTACTGGCTATTGCATCAACTAAGAAGATTCATCTGTGTTCTACTATGGTGCTTTTAGTGTCCCCGCACACCGCAGCACGCGACATAGCTTTGCAGACGATAAGTACAACCGTTTCAGAGAGAACAGCGGCCAATGTGACGATCTGGCTTTAAGTCATTTCGATAACAAATGACGAAACGGACGGATTTCTTAGGTTTTTACTACATATGAACACTTTTCACATTCTCCCGTGCAACGCGGCGGCTAGTCCTCCTTTCATGCAAAATCTTAAGTTCCTAGCTCATGTCCAAGGCACCAAGGAAGGGTACAAAGCAAATAATCGATACTTAAAATTTGAATTGTACTACTTCTTACTGGCTATTACATCAACTTAGAAGCTTCATCTGTGTTCTACTATGGTGCTTTTAGTGTCTCCGCATGCCGCAGCACGCGACGTAGTTTTGCAGACGATAGTTACAACCTTTATAGAGAGAAGAGCGGCCAATGTGTCGATCTGGCTTTAAGTCGATTCCATAACAAATGACGAAAACGGACGTATTTCTCAGGTTTTTACTACAGATGAACTCTTTTCACTTTCTCCCGTGCCACGCGGCTGCTAGTCCTCCTTTCATGCAAAATCTTAAGATCCTAGCTCTTGTCCAAGGCACCAAAGAAGGGTAAAAGGTCAGTAATCGATACCTAAAACTTGAATTGTACTACTTCTTACTAGCTATTACATCAACTTAGAAGCGTCATCTGTGTTCTACTATGGTGCTTTTAGAGTCTCCGCATACCGCAGCACGCGACTTAGCTTTGCAGACGATAAATGTAATCGTTTCAGACAGAAGAGCGGCCAATGTGACGATCTGGCTTTAAGTCGATTCGATAACAAATGACGAAAACTGACGGATTTCTCAAGTTTTTACTACATATGAACACTTTTCACATTCTCCCGTGCAACTCGGCTGCTAGTCCTCCTTTCATGCCGAATCTTAAAGTCCTTGCTCATGTCCAAGACAGCAAAGCCTGCTAACAACGCAATAATCGATACCTAAAACTTCAATTGTACTACTTCTTACTGGATATTACATCAACTTAGAAGCGTCATCTTTGTTCTACTATGGTGCGGTCAGTGTCTGCGCATACCGCAACACGCGACATAGGTTTGCAGACGATAAGTACAACCGTTTCAGAGAGAAGGGCGGCCAATGTGTAGATCTGGCTTTAAGCCGATTCGATTACAAATGACGTAAACGGACGGATTTCTCAGGTTTTTACTACATATGAACACTTTTCACAATCTCTCGTGCAACGCGGCTGCTAGTCCTCCTTTCATGCAAAATCTGAAGTTCCTAGCTCATGTCCAAGGCAGCAAAGAAGGGTAAAAAGTCAATAATCGATACCTAAAACTTAAATTGTACTACTTCTTACTGGCTATTACATTAACTTAGAAGCGTCATCTGTGTTCTACTATGGTGCTTTTAGTGTCTCCGCATACCGCAGCACGCGACATAGCTTTGCAGACGATAAATGTAATCGTTTCAGACAGAAGAGCGGCCAATGTGACGATCTGGCTTTAAGTCGATTCGATAACAAATGACGAAAACGGATGGATTTCTCAAGTTTTTAGTACATATGAACACTTTTCACATTCTCCCGTGCAACGCGGCTGCTAATCCTCCTTTCATGCAGAATCTTAATGTCCTAGCTCATGTCCAAGGCACCAAAGCCAGCTAAAACGTCAATAATCGATACCTAAAACTTGAATTCTACTACCTCTTATTGGCTATTACATCAACTTAGAAGCTTCATCTGTGTTCTACTATGGAGCTTTTAGTGTCTCCGCATACCGCAGCACGCGACATAGCTTTGCAGACGATAAATGTAACCGTTTCAGAGAGAAGGGCGGCCAATGTGACAATCTGGCTTGAAGCCGATTGGACAACAAATGACGAAAACGCACGGATTTCTCAGGTTTTTACTACATATGAACACTTTTCACAATCTCCCGTGCAACGCGGCTGTTAGTCCTCCTTTCATGCAAAATCTTAAGTTCCTAGCTCATGTCCAAGGCACCAAAGAAGGGTAAAAAGTCAATAATCGATAATTAAAACTTGAATTGTACTACTTCTTATTGGCTATTGCATCATCTTAGAAGCTTCATCTGTTTTCTACTATGGTGCTTTTAGTGTCTCGGCATACCGCAGCACGCGACATAGCTTTGCAGACGATAAATGTAATCGTTTCAGACAGAAGAGCGGCCAATGTGACGATCTGGCTTTAAGGCGATTCGATAACAAATGACGAAACGGACGAATTTCTTAGGTTTTTACTACATATGAACACTTTTCACATTCTCCCGTGCAACGCGACTGCTAGTACTCCTTTCATGCAAAATCTTAAGTTCCTAGCTCATTTCCAAGGCACCGAAGAAGGGTAAAAAGTTTATAATCGATACCTAAAACTTGATTTGAACTACTTCTTACTGGCTATTACATCAACTTAGAAGCTTCATCTGAGTTCTACTATGGTGCGGTCAGTGTCTGCGCATACCGCAGCACGCGACATAGCTTTGCAGACGATAAATGTAACCGTTTCAGACAGAAGAGCGGCTAATGTGACCATCTGGCTTTAAGTCTGTTCAATAACAAATGACGAAAACGGACGTATTTCTCAGGTTTTTACTACATATGAACTCTTTTTACTTTCTCCCGTGCCACGCGGCTGCTAATCCTCCTTTCATGCAGAATCTTAAGGTCCTACCTCATGTCCAAGGCACCAAAGCCAGCTAACAAGTCAATAATCGATACCTAAAACTTGAATTCTACTACATCTTACTGGCTATTACGTCAACTTAGAAGCTTCATCTGTGGTATACTATGGTGCTTTTAGTGTCTCCGCATAACGCAGCACGCGACATAGATTTGCAGATGGTAAATGTAACCGTTTCAGACAGAAGAGCGGCTAATGTGGCGATCTGTCTTTAAGTCGATTCGATTACAAATGACGAAAGCGGACAGATTTCTCAGGTTTTTACTACATATGAACACTTTTCACATTCTCCCATGCAACTCGGCTGCTAGTGCTCCTTTCAAGCAGAATCTTTCGGTCCTTGCTCATGTCCAAGGCACCTAAGCCAGCTAAAAAGTCAATAATCGAAACCTAAAACTAGAATTGTGCTACTTCTTACTGGCTATTACATCAACTTAGAATCTTCATCTGTGTTCTACTTTGGTGCTTTTAGTGTCTTCGCATACCGCAGCGCGCGACATAGCTTTGCAGATGATAAGTACAACTGTTTAAGAGAGAAGAGCGGTCATTGTGACGATCTGGCTTAAGTCGTTTCGATAACAAATGAAGAAAACGGACGGATTTCTCAGGTTTTTACTACATATGAACACTTTTCACATTCTCTCGTGCAACTCGGCTGCTAGTCCTCCTTTCATGCAGAATCTTAAATTCCTAGGTAATGTCCAAGGCACCAAAGCCAGCTAAAACGTCAATAATCGATACCTAAAACTTGAATTCTACTACTTCTTACTGGCTATTACATCAACTTAGAAGCTTCATCTGTGTTCTACTATGGTGCTTTTAGTGTCTCCGCATACCGCAGCACGCGACATAGCTTTGCAGACGATAAATGTAACCGTTTCAGACAGAAGAGCGGCTAATGTGACCATCTGGCTTTAAGTCGGTTCAATAACAAATGTCGAAAACGGACGGATTTCTCAGGTTTTTACTACATATGAACACTTTTCACATTCTCTCGTGCAACTCGGCTGCTAGTCCTCCTTTCATGCAGAATCTTAAGGTCCTAGGTCATGTCCAAGGCACCAAAGCCAGCTAAAAAGTCAATAATCGATACCCAATACTTGAATAGTACTACTTCTTACTGGCTATTGCATCAACTAAGAAGATTCATCTGTGTTCTACTATGGTGCTTTTAGTGTCCCCGCACACCGCAGCACGCGACATAGCTTTGCAGACGATAAGTACAACCGTTTCAGAGAGAAGAGCGGCCAATGTGACGATCTGGCTTTAAGTCGATTCGATAACAAATGACGAACACGGACGGATTTCTCAGGTTATACCTACATATGAACACTTTTCACATTCGCCTGTGCAACGCAGCCGCTAGTCCTCCTTTCATGCAAAATGTTAAGTTCCTAGCTCATGTCCAAGGCACCAAACAAGGGTAAAGTCAATAATCCATATCTAAAACTTGAATTGTACTACCTCTCACTGGCTATTACATCGACTCAGGAGCTTCATCTGTGTTCTACTATGGTTCTTTTAGTGTCTCCGCATACCGCAGCACGCGACATAGCTTTGCAGACGATAAATGTAAAAGTTTCAGACAGAAGAGCGGCCAATGTGACAATCTGGCTATAAGTCATTTCGATAACAAATGACGAAACGGACGGATTTCTTAGGTTTTTACTACATATGAACACTTTTCACATTCTCCCGTGCAACGCGGCGGCTAGTCCTCCTTTCATGCAAAATCTTAAGTTCCTAGCTCATGTCCAAGGCACCAAAGAAGGGTACAAAGCCGATAATCGATACATAAAACTTGAATTGTACTACTTATTACTGGCTATTATATCAACTTAGAAGCTTCATCTGTGTTCTACTATGGTGCTTTTAGTGTCTCCGCATGCCGCAGCACGCGACGTAGCTTTGCAGACGATAATTACAACCTTTATAGAGAGAAGAGCGGCAAATGTGTCGATCTGGCTTTAAGTCGATTCCATAACAAATGACGAAAACGGACGTATTGCTCAGGTTTTTACTACATATGAACTCTTTTCACATTCTCCCGTGCCACGCGGCTGCTAGTCCTCCTTTCATGCAAAATCTTAAGATCCTAGCTCTTGTCCAAGGCACCAAAGAAGGGTAAAAGGTCAGTAATCGATACCTAAAACTTGAATTGTACTACTTCTTACTAGCTGTTACATCAACTTAGAAGCTTCATCTGTGGTCTACTATGGTGCTTTTAGTGTCTCCGCATACCGCAGCACGCGACATAGCTTTGCAGATGATAAATGTAACCGTTTCAGACAGAAGAGCGGCTAATGTGACGATCTGTCTTTAAGTCGATTCGATAACAAATGACGAAAGCGGACAGATTTCTCAGGTTTTTACTACATATGAACACTTTTCACATTCTCCCATGCAACTCGGCTGCTAGTCCTCCTTTCAAGCAGAATCTTTCGGTCCTAGCTCATGTCCAAGGCACCAAAGCCAGCTAAAAAGTCAATAATCGATACCTAAAACTAGAATTGTGCTACTTCTTACTGGCTATTACATCAACTTAGAAGCTTCATCTGTGTTCTACTTTGGTGCTTTTAGTGTCTTTGCATACCGCAGCGCGCGACATAGCTTTGCAGACGATAAGTACAACTGTTTCAGAGAGAAGAGCGGTCATTGTGACGATCTGGCTTAAGTCGTTTCGATAACAAATGACGAAAACGGACGGATTTCTCAGGTTTTTACTACATATGAACACTTTTCACATTCTCTCGTGCAACTCGGCTGCTAGTCCTCCTTTCATGCAGAATCTTAAAGTCCTAGGTAATGTCCAAGGCACCAAAGCCAGCTAAAAAGTCAATAATCGATAACTAAAACTTGAATTGTACTACTTCTTACTGGCTATTACATCAACTTAGAAGCTTCATCTGTGGTCTACTATGGTGCTTTTAGTGTCTCCGCATACCGCAGCACGCGACATAGCTTTGCAGACGATAAATGTAATCGTTTCAGACAGAAGAGCGGCCAATGTGACGATCTGGCTTTAAGTTGATTCGATAACAAATGACGAAAACGGATGGATATCTCAAGTTTTTACTACATATGAACACTTTTCACATTCTCCCGTGCAACGCGGCTGCTAATCCTCCTTTCATGCAGAATCTTAATGTCCTAGCTCATGTCCAAGGCACCAAAGCCAGCTAAAACGTCAATAATCGATACCTAAAACTTGAATTCTACTACTTCTTACTGGCTATTACATCAACTTAGAAGCCTCATCTGTGTTCTACTATGGAGCTTTTAGTGTCTCCGCATACCGCAGCACGCGACATAGCTTTGCAGACGATAAATGTAACCGTTTCAGACAGAAGAGCGGCTAATGTGACCATCTGGCTTTAAGTCGGTTCAATAACAAATGACGAAAACGGACGGATTTCTCAGGTTTTTACTACATATGAACACTTTTCACATTCTCTCGTGCAACTCGGCTGCTAGTCCTCCTCTCATGCAGAATCTTAAGGTCCTAGGTCATGTCCAAGGCACCAAAGCCAGCTAAAAAGTCAATAATCGATACCCAATACTTGAATAGTACTACTTCTCCTGGCAATTGCATCAACTAAGAAGATTCATCTGTGTTCTACTATGGTGCTTCTAGTGTCCCCGCACACCGCAGCACGCGACATAGCTTTGCAGACGATAAGTACAACCGTTTCAGAGAGAAGAGCGGCCAATGTGACGATCTATCTTTAAGTCGATTCGATAACAAATGACGAACACGGACGGATTTCTCAGGTTTTTACTACATATGAACACTATTCACATTCGCCTGTGCAACGCAGCCGCTAGTCCTCCTTTCATGCAAAATGTTAAGTTCCTAGCTCATGTCCAAGGCACCAAACAAGGGTAAAAAGTCAATAATCCATATTTAAAACTTGAATTGTACTACCTCTCACTGGCTACTACATCGACTCAGGAGCTTCATCTGTGTTCTACTAAGGTTCTTTTAGTGTCTCCGCATACCGCAGCACGCGACATAGCTTTGCAGACGATAAATGTAACCGTTACAGACAGAAGAGCGGCCAATGTGACAATCCGGCTTTAAGTCATTTCGATAACAAATGACGAAACGGACGGATTTCTTGGGTTTTTACTACATATGAACACTTTTCACATTCTCCCGTGCAACGCGGCGGCTAGTCCTCCTTTCATGCAAAATCTTAAGTTCCTAGCTCATGTCCAAGGCACCAAAGAAGGGTACAAAGCCAATAATCGATACATAAAACTTGAATTGTACTACTTATTACTGGCTATTATATCAACTTAGAAGCTTCATCTGTGTTCTACTATGGTGCTTTTAGTGTTTCCGCATGCCGCAGCACGTGACGTAGCTTTGCAGCCGATAATTACAACCTTTATAGAGAGAAGAGCGGCCAATGTGTCGATCTGGCTTTAAGTCGATTCCATAACAAATGACGAAAACGGACGTATTTCTCAGGTTTTTACTACATATGAACTCTTTTCACATTCTCCCGTGCCACGCGGCTGCTAGTCCGCCTTTCATGCAAAATCTTAAGATCCTAGCTCTTGTCCAAGGCACCAAAGAAGGGTAAAAGGTCAGTAATCGATACCTAAAACTTGAATTGTACTACTTCTTACTAGCTATTACATCAACTTAGAAGCTTCATCTGTGGTCTAATATGGTGCTTTTAGTGTCTCCGCATACCGCAGCACGCGACATAGCTTTGCAGATGATAAATGTAACCGTTTCAGACAGAAGAGCGGCTAATGTGGCGATCTGTCTTTAAGTCGATTCGATAACAAATGACGAAAGCGGACAGATTTCTCAGGTTTTTACTACATATGAACACTTTTCACATTCTCCCATGCAACTCGGCTGCTAGTCCTCCTTTCAATCAGAATCTTTCGGTCCTAGCTCATGTCCAAGGCACCAAAGCCAGCTAAAAAGGTCAATAATCGATACCTAAAACTAGAATTGTGCTACTTCTTACTGGCTATTACATCAACTTAGAAGCTTCATCTGTGTTCTACTTTGGTGCTTTTAGTGTCTTCGCATACCGCAGCGCGCGACATAGCTTTGCAGTCGATAAGTACAACTGTTTCAGAGAGAAGAGCGGTCATTGTGACGATCTGGCTTAAGTCGTTTCGATAACAAATGACGAAAACGGACGGATTTCTCAGGTTTTTACTACATATGAACACTTTTCACATTCTCCCGTGCAACGCGGCTGCTAATCCTCCTTTCATGCAGAATCTTAATGTCCTAGCTCATGTCCAAGGCACCAAAGCCAGCTAAAACGTCAATAATCGATACCTAAGACTTGAATTCTACTACTTCTTACTGGCTATTACATCAACTTAGAAGCTTCATCTGTGTTCTACTATGGTGCTTTTAGTGTCTCCGCATACCGCAGCACGCGACATAGCTTTGCAGACGATAAATGTAACCGTTTCAGACAGATGAGCGGCAAATGTGACCATCTGGCTTTAAGTCGGTTCAATAACAAATGACGAAAACGGACGGATTTCTCAGGTTTTTACTACATATGAACACTTTTCACATTCTCTCGTGCAACTCGGCTGCTAGTCCTCCTTTCATGCAGAATCTTAAGGTCCTAGGTCATGTCCAAGGCACCAAAGCCAGCTAAAAAGTCAATAATCGATACCCAATACTTGAATAGTACTACTTCTTACTGGCTATTGCATCAACTAAGAAGACTCATCTGTGTTCTACTATGGTGCTTTTAGTGTCCCCGCACACCGCAGCACGCGACATAGCTTTGCAGACGATAAGTACAACCGTTTCAGAGAGAAGAGCGGCCAATGTTACGATCTGGCTTTAAGTCGATTCTATAACAAATGACGAACACGGACGGATTTCTCAGGTTTTTACTACATATGAACACTATTCACATTCGCCTGTTCAACGCAGCCGCTAGTCCTCCTTTCATGCAAAATGTTAAGTTCCTAGCTCATGTCCAAGGCATCAAACAAGGGTAAAAAGTCAATAATCCATATTTAAAACTTGAATTGTACTACCTCTCACTGGCTATTACATCGACTCAGGAGCTTCATCTGTGTTCTACTATGGTTCTTTTAGTGTCTCCACATACCGCAGCACGCGACATAGCTTTGCAGACGATAAATGTAACCGTTTCAGACAGAAGAGCGGCCAATGTGACAATCTGGCTTTAAGTCTTTTCGATAACAAATGACGAAACGGACGGATGTCTTAGGTTTTTACTACATATGAACACTTTTCACATTCTCCCGTGCAACGCGGCGGCTAGTCCTCATTTCATGCAAAATCTTAAGTTCCTAGCTCATGTCCAAGGCACCAAAGAAGGGTACAAATCCAATAATCGATACTTAAAACTTGAATTGTACTACTTCTTACTGGCTATTATATCAACTTAGAAGCTTCATCTGTCTTCTACTATGGTGCTTTTAGTGTCTCCGCATGCCGCAGCACGCGACGTAGCTTTGCAGACGATAATTACAACCTTTATAGAGAGAAGAGCGGCCAATGTGTCGATCTGGCTTTAAGTCGATTCCATAACAAATGACGAAAACGGACGTATTTCTCAGTTTTTACTACATATGAACTCTTTTCACATTCTCCCGTGCCACGCGGCTGCTAGTCCACCTTTCATGCAAAATCTTAAGATCCTAGCTCTTGTCCAAGGCACCAAAGAAGGGTAAAAGGTCAGTAATCGATACCTAAAACTTGAATTGTACCACTTCTTACTAGCTATTACATCAACTTAGAAGCGTCATCTGTGTTCTACTATGGTGCTTTTAGTGTCTCCGCATACCGCAGCACGCGACATAGCTTTGCAGACGATAAATGTAACCGTTTCAGACAGAAGAGCGGCTAATGTGACCATCTGGCTTTAAGTCGGTTCAATAACAAATGACGAAAACGGACGGATTTCTCAGGTTTTTACTACATATGAACACTTTTCACATTCTCTCGTGCAACTCGGCTGCTAGTCCTCCTCTCATGCAGAATCTTAAGGTCCTAGGTAATGTCCAAGGCACCAAAGCCAGCTAAAAAGTCAATAATCGATACCCAATACTTGAATAGTACTACTTCTCCTGGCAATTGCATTAACTAAGAAGATTCATCTGTGTTCTACTATGGTGCTTCTAGTGTCCCCGCACACCGCAGCACGCGACATAGCTTTGCAGACGATAAGTACAACCGTTTCAGAGAGAAGAGCGGCCAATGTGACGATCTATCTTTAAATCGATTCGATAACAAATGACGAACACGGACGGATTTCTCAGGTTTTTACTACATATGAACACTATTCACATTCGCCTGTGCAACGCAGCCGCTAGTCCTCCTTTCATGCAAAATGTTAAGTTCCTAGCTCATGTCCAAGGCACCAAACAAGGGTAAAAAGTCAATAATCCATATTTAAAACTTGAATTGTACTACCTCTCACTGGCTATTACATCGACTCAGGAGCTTCATCTGTGTTCTACTAAGGTTCTTTTAGTGTCTCCGCATACCGCAGCACGCGACATAGCTTTGCAGACGATAAATGTAACCGTTTCAGACAGAAGAGCGGCTAATGTGACCATCTGGCTTTAAGTCGGTTCAATAACAAATGACGAAAACTGACGGATTTCTCAAGTTTTTACTACATATGAACACTTTTCACATTCTCCCATGCAACTCGGCTGCTAATTTTCCTTTCATGCAGAATCTGATGGTCCTAGCTCATGTCCAAGGCACCAAAGCCAGCTAACAAGTCAATAATCGATACCTAAAACTTGAATTCTACTACATCTTACTGGCTATTACATCAACTTAGAATCTTCATCTGTGGTATACTATGGTGCTTTTAGTGTCTCCGCATACCGCAGCACGCGACATAGCTTTGCAGACGATAAATGTAACCGTTTCAGACAGAATAGCGGCCAATGTGACGATCTGGCTTTAAGTCGATTCGATAACAAATGACTAAAACGGTCGGATTTCTCAGGTTTTTACTACACATGAACACTTTTCACATTCTCCCGTGCAACTCGGCTGCTAGTCCTCCTTTCATGCAGAATCTTAAAGTCTTAGCTCGTGTCCAAGGCACCAAAGCCAGCTAAAAAGGCAATAATCGATACCTAAAACTTGAATTGTACTACTTCTTACTGGATATTACAACAACCTAGAAGCGTCATCTGTGGTCTACTATGGTGCTTCTAGTGTCTCCGCATACCGCAGCACGCGACATAGCTTTGCAGACGATAAATGTAACCGTTTCAGACAGAATAGCGGCCAATGTGATGATCTGGTTTTAAGTCGATTCTATAACAAATGACGAAAACTGACGGATTTCTCAAGTTTTTACTACATATGAACACTTTTCACATTCTCCCATGCAACTCGGCTGCTAATCCTCCTTTCATGCAGAATCTTAAGGTCCTAGCTCATGTCCAAGGCACCAAAGCCAGCTAACAAGTCAATAATCGATACCTAAAACTTGAATTCTACTACACCTTACTGGCTATTACATCAACTTGGAAGCTTCATCTGTGGTCTACTATGGTGCTTTTAGTGTCTCCGCATACCGCAGCACGCGACATAGCTTTGCAGATGATAAATGTAACCGTTTCAGACAGAAGAGCGGCTAATGTGGCGATCTGTCTTTAAGTCGATTCGATAACAAATGACGAAAGCGGACAGATTTCTCTGGTTTTTACTACATATGAACACTTTTCAGATTCCCCCATGCAACTCGGCTGCTAGTCCTCCTTTCAAGCAGAATCTTTCGGTCCTAGCTCATGTCCAAGGCAAAAAAGCCAGCTAAAAAGTCAATAATCGATACCTAAAACTAGAATTGTGCTACTTCTTACTGGCTATTACATCAACTTAGAAGCTTCATCTGTGTTCTACATTGGTGCTTTTAGTGTCTTCGCATACCGCAGCGCGCGACATAGCTTTGCAGACGATAAGTACAACTGTTTCAGAGAGAAGAGCGGTCATTGTGACGATCTGGCTTAAGTCGTTTCGATAACAAATGACGAAAACGGACGGATTTCTCAGGTTTTTACTACATATGAACACTTTTCACATTCTCTCGTGCAACTCGGCTGCTAGTCCTCCTTTCATGCAGAATCTTAAAGTCCTAGGTAATGTCCAAGTCACCAAAGCCGGATAAAAAGTCAATAATCGGTAACTAAAACTTGAATTGTACTACTTCTTACTGGCTATTACATCAACTTAGAAGCTTCATCTGTGTTCTACTATGGTGCTTTTAGTGTCTCCGCATACCGCAGCACGCGACATAGCTTTGCAGACGATAAATGGAACCGTTTCGGACAGAAGAGCGGCTAATGTGACCATCTGGCTTTAAGTCGATTCTATAACAAATGACGAAAACGGACGGATTTCTCAGGTTTTTACTACATATGAACACTTTTCACATTCTCTCGTGCAACTCGGCTGCTAGTCCTCCTTTCATGCAGAATCTTAAAGTCCTAGGTAATGTCCAAGGCACCAAAGCCAGCTAAAAAGTCAATAATCGATACCTAATACTTGAATAGTACTATTTCTTACTGGCTATTGCAATCAACTAAGCCGATTCATCTGCGTTCTACTATGGCGCTTTTAGTGTCCCCGCATACCGCAGCACGCGACATAGCTTTGCAGACGATAAGTACAACCGTTTCAGAGAGAAGAACGGCCAATGTGACGATCTGGCTTTAAGTCGATTCGATAACAAATGACGAACACGGACGGATTTCTCAGGTTTTTACTACATATGAACACTATTCACATTCGCCTGTGCAACGCAGCCGCTAGTCCTCCTTTCATGCAAAATGTTAAGTTCCTAGCTCATGTCCAAGGCACCAAACAAGGGTAAAAAGTCAATAATCCATATTTAAAACTTGAATTGTACTACCTCTCACTGGCTATTACATCGACTCAGGAGCTTCATCTGTGTTCTACTATGGTTCTTTTAGTGTCTCCGCATACCGCAGCACGCGACATAGCTTTGCAGACGATAAATGTAACCGTTTCAGACAGAAGAGCGGCCAATGTGACAATCTGGCTTTAAGTCATTTCGATAACAAATGACGAAACGGACGGATTTCTTAGGTTTTTACTACACATGAACACTTTTCACATTCTCCCGTGCAACGCGGCGGCTAGTCCTCATTTCATGCAAAATCTTAAGTTCCTAGCTCATGTCCAAGGCACCAAAGAAGGGTACAAATCCAATAATCGATACTTAAAACTTGAATTGTACTACTTCTTACTGGCTATTATATCAACTTAGAAGCTTCATCTGTCTTCTACTATGGTGCTTTTAGTGTCTCCGCATGCCGCAGCACGCGACGTAGCTTTGCAGACGATAATTACAACCTTTATAGAGAGAAGAGCGGCCAATGTGTCGATCTGGCTTTAAGTCGATTCCATAACAAATGACGAAAACGGACGTATTTCTCAGGTTTTTACTACATATGAACTCTTTTCACATTCTCCCGTGCCACGCGGCTGCTAGTCCTCCTTTCATGCAAAATCGTAAGATCCTAGCTCTTGTCCAAGGCACCAAAGAAGGGTAAAAGGTCAGTAATCGATACCTAAAACTTGAATTGTACCACTTCTTACTAGCTATTACATCAACGTAGAAGCGTCATCTGTGTTCTACTACGGTGCTTTTAGTGTCTCCGCATACCGCAGCACGCGACTTAGCTTTGCAGACGATAAATGTAATCGTTTCAGACAGAAGAGCGGCCAATGTGACGATCTGGCTTTAAGTCGATTCGATAACAAATGACGAAAACTGACGGATTTCTCAAGTTTTTACTACATATGAACACTTTTCACATTCTCCCATGCAACTCGGCTGCTAATCCTCCTTTCATGCAGAATCTTAAGGTCCTAGCTCATGTCCAAGGCACCAAAGCCAGCTAACAAGTCAATAATCGATACCTAAAACTTGAATTCTACTACATCTTACTGGCTATTACAACAACCCAGAAGCGTCATCTGTGGTCTACTATGGTGCTTCTAGTGTCTCCGCATACCGCAGCACGCGACATAGCTTTGCAGACGATAAATGTAACCGTTTCAGACAGAATAGCGGCCAATGTGATGATCTGGCTTTAAGTCGATTCGATAACAAATGACGAAAACTGACGGATTTCTCAAGTTTTTACTACATATGAACACTTTTCACATTCTCCCATGCAACTCGGCTGCTAATCCTCCTTTCATGCAGAATCTTAAGGTCCTAGCTCATGTCCAAGGCACCAAAGCCAGCTAACAAGTCAATAATCGATACCTAAAACTTGAATTCTACTACACCTTACTGGCTATTACATCAACTTGGAAGCTTCATCTGTGGTCTACTATGGTGCTTTTAGTGTCTCCGCATACCGCAGCACGCGACATAGCTTTGCAGATGATAAATGTAACCGTTTCAGACAGAAGAGCGGCTAATGTGGCGATCTGTCTTTAAGTCGATTCGATAACAAATGACGAAAGCGGACAGATTTCTCAGATTTTTACTACATATGAACACTTTTCAGATTCCCCCATGCAACTCGGCTGCTAGTCCTCCTTTCAAGCAGAATCTTTCGGTCCTAGCTCATGTCCAAGGCAAAAAAGCCAGCTAAAAAGTCAATAATCGATACCTAAAACTAGAATTGTGCTACTTCTTACTGGCTATTACATTAACTTAGAAGCTTCATCTGTGTTCTACTTTGGTGCTTTTAGTGTCTTCGCATACCGCAGCGCGCGACATTGCTTTGCAGACGATAAGTACAACTGTTTCAGAGAGAAGAGCGGTCATTGTGCCGATCTGGCTTAAGTCGTTTCGATAACAAATGACGAAAACGGACCGATTTCTCAGGTTTTTACTACATATGAACACTTTTCACATTCTCTCGTGCAACTCGGCTGCTAGTCCTCCTTTCATGCAGAATCTTAAAGTCCTAGGTAATGTTCAAGTCACCAAAGCCGGCTAAAAAGTCAATAATCGATAACTAAAACTTGAATTGTACTACTTCTTACTGGCTATTACATCAACTTAGAAGCTTCATCTGTGTTCTACTATGGTGCTTTTAGTGTTTCCGCATACCGCAGCACGCGACATAGCTTTGCAGACGATAAATGGAACCGTTTCAGACAGAAGAGCGGCTAATGTGACCATCTGGCTTTAAGTCGATTCTATAACAAATGACGAAAACGGACGGATTTCTCAGGTTTTTACTACATATGAACACTTTTCACATTCTCTCGAGCAACTCGGCTGCTAGTCCTCCTTTCATGCAGAATCTTAAAGTCCTAGGTAATGTCCAAGGCACCAAAGCCAGCTAAAAAGTCAATAATCGATACCTAATACTTGAATAGTGCTATTTCTTACTGGCTATTGCAATCAACTAAGCAGATTCATCTGTGTTCTACTATGGTGCTTTTAGTGTCCCCGCATACCGCAGCACGCGACATAGCTTTGCAGACGATAAGTACAACCGTTTCAGAGAGAAGAACGGCCAATGTGACGATCTGGCTTTAAGTCGATTCGATAACATATTACGAACACGGACGGATTTCTCAGGTTTTTACTACATATGAACACTTTTCACATTCGCCTGTGCAACGCAGCTGCTAGTCCTCCTTTAATGCAAAATGTTAAGTTCCTAGCTCATGTCCAAGGCACCAAACAAGGTTAAAAATTCAATAATCCATATCTAAAACTTGAATTGTTCTACCTCTCACTGGCTATTACATCGACTCAGGTGCTTCATCTGTGTTCTACTATGGTTCTTTTAGTGTCTCCGCATACCGCAGCACGCGACGTAGCTTTGCAGACGATAAATGTAACCGTTTCAGACAGAAGAGCGGCCAATGTGAGAATCTGGCTTTAAGTCATTTCGATAACAAATGACGAAACGGACAGATTTCTTAGGTTTTTACTACATATGAACACTTTTCACATTCTCCCGTGCAACGCGGCTGCTAGTCCTCCTTTCATGCAAAATCTTAAGTTCCTAGCTCATGTCCAAGGCACCAAAGGAGGGTAAAAAGCCAATAATCGATACTTAAAACTTGAATTCTACTACTTCTTACTGGCTATTACATCAATTTAGAAGGTTCATCTGTGTTCTACTATGGTGCTTTTACTGTCTCCGCATACCGCAGCACGCGACATAGCTTTGCAGACGATAAATGTATCCGCTTCAGACAGAAGAGCGGCCAATGTGACGATCGGGCTTTAAGTCGATTCGATAACAAATGACGAAAAAGGACGGATTTCTCGGGTTTTTACTAAATATGAACACTTTTCACATTCTCCCGTGCAACTCGGCTGCTAGTCCCCCTTTCATGCAATATCTTAAGTTCCTAGCTCATGTCCAAGGCACCAAAGAAGGGTAAAATGTCAATAATCGATACATAAACTTCAATTGTACTACTCCTTACTGGGTATTACATCATCTTAGAAGCTTCATCTGTGTTCTTCTATGGTACTTTTAGTGTCTACGCAAACCACAGCACGCGACTTAGCTTTGCAGACGATAAATGTATCCGTTTGAGACAGAAGAGCGGCCAATGTGACGATCTGGCTTTAAGTCGATTCGATAAAAAAGGCCGAAAACGGACGGATTTTTCAGGTTTTTACTACATATGAACGCTTTTCACATTCTCCCGTGCAACGCGGCTGCTAGTCCTCCTTTCATGCAAAATCTTAAGTTCCTAGCTCATGTCCAAGGCACCAAAGGAGGGTAAAAAGCCAATAATCGCTACCTAAAACTTGAATTCTACTACTTCTTACTGGCTATTACATCAACTTAGAAGCTTCATCTGTGTACTACTATCGTGCCTTTATTGTCTCCGCATACCGCAGCGCGTGACATAGCTTTGCAGACGATAAGTACAACTGTTTCAGAGAGGAGATGGCCAATGTGACGATCTGGCTTTAAGTCGATTCGATAACAAATGACGAAAACGGACGGATTTAGCACGTTTTTACTACATAAGAACACTTTTCACATTCTCCCGTGCAACTCGGCTGCTAGTACTCCTTTCATGCAGAATCTTAAGGTCCTAGCTCATGTCCAAGGCAGCAAAGCCAGCAAAAAAGTCAATAATCGATACCAAAGACCTGAGTTGTACTACTTATTACTGGCTATTACATCAACTTTGAAGCTTCATCTGTGTTCTACTATGGTGCTTTTAGTGTCTCCACATACCGCAGCACGCGACATAGCTTTGCAGATAATAAACGTAACCGTTTCAGACAGAAGAGCGGCCAATGTGACGATCTGGCTTTAAGTCGATTCGATAACAAATGACGAAAACTGACGGATTTCTCAGGTTTTTACTACATATGAACACTTTTCACATTCTCCCGTGCAACGCGGCTCCTAGTCCTCCTTCCATGCATAATCTGATGTTCCTAGCTCATGTCCAATGCACCAAAGAAGGGTACAAAGTCAATAATCGATACTTAAAACTTGAATTGTACTACATCGTAATGGCTATTACATCAACTTAGATGCTTCATCTGTGTACTACTATGGTGCTTTTATTGTCTCCGCCTACCGCAGCTCGTGACATAGCTTTGCAGAAGATAAGTACAACTGTTTCAGAGAGGAGATGGCCAATGTGACGATCTGGCTTTAAGTCGATTCGATAACAAATGACAAAATGGACGGATTTCTTAAGTTTTTACTACATATGAACACTTTTCACATTCTCCCATGCAACGCGGCTGCTAGTGCTCCTTTCATGCAAAATCTTAAGTTCGTAGCTCATGTCCAAGGGATCAAAGAAGGGTAAAAAGTCAATAATCGATAACTAAAACTTGAATTCTAGTACTTCTTACTTGCTATTACATCAACTTAGAAGCTTAATCTGTGTTCTACTAAAGTGCTTTTAGTGTCTCCGCATACCGCAGCACGCGACATAGCTTTGCAGACGATAAATGTATCCGTTTCAGACAGAAGAGCGGCCAATGTGACGATCTGGCTTTAAGTCGATTCGATAACAAATGACGAAAAAGGACGGATTTCTCAGGTTTTTACTAAATATGAACACTTTTCACATTCTCCCGTGCAACTCGGCTGCTAGTCCTCAATTCATGCAATATCTTAAGTTCCTAGCTCATGTCCAAGGCACCAAAGAAGGGTAAAAAGTCAATAATCGATACCTGAAACTTCAATTGTACTACTCCTTACTGGCTATTACATCATCTTAGAAGCTTCATCTGTGTTCTTCTACGGTACTTTTAGTGTCTACGCAAACCACAACACGCGACATAGCTTTGCAGACAATAAATGTATCCGTTTGAGACAGAAGAGCGGCCAATGTGAGGATCTGGCTTTAAGCCGATTCGATAACAAATGCCGAAAACGGACGGATTTCTCAGGTTTTTACTACATATGAACACTTTTCACATTCTCCCGTGCAACGCGGCTGCTAGTGCTCCTTTCATGCAAAATCTTAAGTTCGTAGCTCATGTCCAAGGGATCAAAGAAGGGTAAAATGTCAATAATCGATAACTAAAACTTGAATTGTAGTACTTCTTACTGGCTATTACATCAACTTAGGAGCTTAATCTGTGTTCTACTATGGTGCATTTTTGTGTCTCCGCATACAGCAGCACGCGACATATCTTTGCAGACGATAAATGTATCCGTTTCAGACAGAAGAGCGGCAAATGTGACGATCTGGCTTTAAGTCCATTCGATAACAAATGACGAAAAAGGACGGATTTCTCAGGTTTTTACTAAATATGAACACTTTTCACATTCTCCCGTGCAACTCGGCTGCTAGTCCTCCTTTCATGCAATATCTTAAGTTCCTAGCTCATGTCCAATGCACCAAAGAAGGGTAAAAAGTCAATAATCGATACCTAAAACTTCAATAGTACTACTCCTTACTGGCTATTACATCATCTTAGAAGCTTCATCTGTGTTCTTCTATGGTACTTTTAGTGTCTCCGCATTCCGCAGCACGCGACATAGCTTTGCAGACGATAAACGTAACCGTTTCAGACAGAAGAGCGGCCAATGTGACGATCTGGATTTAAGTCGATTCGATAACAATTGACGTAAACGGACGGATTTCTCAGGTTTTTACTACATATGAACACTTTTCACATTCTCACATGCAACGCGGCTGCTAGTGCTCCTTTCATGCAAAATCTTAAGTTCGTAGCTCATGTCCAAGGGATCAAAGAAGGGTAAAAAGTCAATAATCGATAACTAAAACTTGAATTGTAGTACTTCTTACTGGCTATTACATCAACTTAGAAGCTTAATCTGTGTTCTACTAAAATGCTTTTAGTGTCTCCGCATTCCGCAGCACGCGACATAGCTTTGCAGTCGATAAACGTAACCGTTTCAGACAGAAGAGCGGCCAATGTGACGATCTGGCTTTAAGTCGATTCGATAACAAATGACGAAAACGGACGGATTTCTCAAGTTTTAACTACATATGAACACTTTCCACATTCTCCCGTGCAACGCGGCTGCTAGCCCTCCTTCCATTCAAAATCTGAAGTTCCTAGCTCATGTCCAATGCACTAAAGAAGGGTAAAAGTCAACAATCGATAATTAAAACTTGAAATGTACTACTTCTTAATGGCTATTACATCAACTTAGAAGCTTCATCTGTGTACTACTATGGTGCTTTTATTGTCTCCGCATACCGCAGCTCCTGACATAGCTTTGCAGACGATAAGTACAACTGTTTCAGAGAGGAGATGGCCAATGTGATGATCTGCCTTTAAGTCGATTCGATAACAAATTACGAAAACGGACGGATTTATCACGTTTTTACTACATAAGAACACTTTTCACATTCTCCCGTGCAACTCGGCTGCTAGTCCTCCTTTCATAAAGAATCTTAAGGTCCTAGGTCATGTCCAAGGCACCAAAGCCAGCAAAAAAGTCAATAATCGATACCTAAAACCTGAGTTGTACTACTTCTTACTGGCTATTACATCAACTTAGAAGCTTCATCTGTGTTCTACTATGGTGCTTTTGGTGTCTCCGCATACCGCAGCTCGTGAAATAGCTTTGCAGACGATAAGCACTACTGTTTCAGAGAGGAGATGGCCAATGTGACGATCTGGCTTTAAGTCGATTCGATAACAAATGACGAAAAAGGACGGATTTCTCAGGTTTTTATTAAATATGAACACTTTTCACATTCTACCGTGCAACTCGGCTGCTAGTCCTCCTTTCATGCAATATCTTCAGTTGCTAGCTCATGTCCAAGGCACCAAAGAAGGGTAAAAAGTCAATAATCGATACCTAAAATTTCAATTGTACTACTCCTTATTGGCTACTAAATCATCTTAGAAGCTTCATCTGAGTTCTTCTATGGTACTTTTAGTGTCTACGCAAACCACAGCACGCGACATAGCTTTGCAGACGATAGATCTATCCGTTTCAGACAGAAGAGCGGCCAATGTGGCGATCTGGCTTTAAGTCGATTCGATAACAAATGCCGAAAACGGACGGATTTCTCAGGTTTTTACTACATATGAAAACTTTTCACATTCTCCCGTGCAACGCGGCTGCTAGAGCTCCGTTCATGCAAAATCTTAAGTTCGTAGCTCATGTCCAAGGGATCAAAGAAGGGTAAAAAGTCAATAATCGATAACTAAAACTTGAATTGTAGTACTTCTAACTGGCTATTACATCAACTTAGAAGCTTAATCTGTGTTCTACTAAAGTGCTTTTAGTGTCTACGCAAACCACAACACGCGACATAGCTTTGCAGACAATAAATGTATCCGTTTGAGACAGAAGAGCGGCCAATGTGACGATCTGGCTTTAAGTCGATTCGATAACAAATGCGGAAAAAGGACGGATTTCTCAGGTTTTTACTACATATGAACACTTTTCACATTCTCCCGTGCAACGCGGCTGCTAGTGCTCCTTTCATGCAAAATCTTAAGTTCGTAGCTCATGTCCAAGGGATCAAAGAAGGGTAAAAAGTCAATAATCGATAACTAAAACTTGAATTGTAGTACTTCTTACTGGCTATTACATCAACTTAGAAGCTTAATCTGTGTTCTACTAAAGTGCTTTTAGTGTCTCCGCATACCGCAGCACGCGACATAGCTTTGCAGACGATAAATGTATCCGTTTCAGACAGAAGATCGGCCAATGTGACGATCTGGCTTTAAGTCGATTCGATAACAAATGACGAAAAAGGATGGATTTCTCAGGTTTTTACTATATATGAACACTTTTCACATTCTCCCGTGCAACTCGGCTGCTAGTCCTCCTTTCATGCAATATCTTAAGTTCCTAGCTCATGTCCAAGGCACCAAAGAAGGGTAAAAAGTCAATAATCGATACCTAAAACTTCAATTGTACTACTCCTTACTGTCTATTACATCATCTTAGGAGCTTCATCTGTGTTCTTCTATGGTACTTTTAGTGTCTCCGCATTCCGCAGCAATCGACCTAGCTTTGCAGTCTATAAACGTAACCGTTTCAGACAGAATAGCGGCCAATGTGACGATCTGGATTTAAGTCGATTCGATAACAAATGACGAAAACGGACGGATTTCTCAGGTTTTTACTACATATGAACACTTTTCACATTCTCCCATGCAACGCGGCTGCTAGTGCTCTTTCATGCAAAATCTTAAGGTCGTAGCTCATGTCCAAGGGATCAAAGAAGGGTAAAAAGTCAATAATCGATAACTAAAACTTGAATTGTAGTACTTCTTACTGGCTATTACATCAACTTAGAAGCTTAATCTGTGTTCTACTAAAATGCTTTTAGTGTCTCCGCATTCCGCAGCACGCGACATAGCTTTGCAGTCGATAAACGTAACCGTTTCAGACAGAAGAGCGGCCAATGTGACGATCTGGCTTTAAGTCGATTCGATAACAAATGACGAAAACGGACGGATTTCTCAGGTTTTAACTACATATGAACACTTTCCACATTCTCTCGTGCAACGCGGCTGCTAGCCCTCCTTCCATGCAAAATCTGAAGTTCCTAGCTCATATCCAATGCACCAAAGAAGGGTAAAAAGTCAACAATCGATAATTAAAACATGAAATGTACTACTTCTTAATGGCTATTACATCAACTTAGAAGCTTCATCTGTGTATTACTATGGTGCTTTTATTGTCTCCGCATACCGCAGCTCGTGACATAGCTTTGCAGACGACAAGTACAACTGTTTCAGAGAGGAGATGGCCAATGTGACGATCTGGCTTTAAGTCGATTCGATAACAAATTACGAAAACGGACGGATTTATCACGTTTTTGCTACATAAGAACACTTTTCACATTCTCCCGTGCAACTCTGCTGCTAGTCCTCCTTTCATAAAGAATCTTAAGGTCCTAGGTCATGTCCAAGGCACCAAAGCCAGCAAAAAAGTCAATAATCGATACCTAAAACCTGAGTTGTACTACTTCTTACTGGCTATTACATCAACTTAGAAGCTTCATCTGTGTTCTACTATGGTGCTTTTAGTGTCTCCGCATACCGCAGCTCGTGAAATAGCTTTGCAGACGATAAGTACTACTGTTTCAGAGAGGAGATGGCCAATGTGACGATCTGGCTTTAAGTCGATTCGATAACAAATGACGAAAAATGACGGATTTCTCAGGTTTTTATTAAATATGAACACTTTTCACATTCTCCCGTGCAACTCGGCTGCTAGTCCTCCTTTCATAAAGAATCTTAAGGTCCTAGGTCATGTCCAAGGCACCAAAGCCAGCAAAAAAGTCAATAATCCTTACCTAAAACCTGAGTTGTACTACTTCTTACTGGCTATTACATCAACTTAGAAGCTTCATCTGTGTTCTACTATGGTGCTTTTAGTGTCTCCGCATACCGCAGCTCGTGAAATAGCTTTGCAGACGATAAGTACTACTGTTTCAGAGAGGAGATGGCCAATGTGACGATCTGGCTTTAAGTCGATTCGATAACAAATGACGAAAAAGGACGGATTTCTCAGGTTTTTATTAAATATGAACACTTTTCACATTCTCCCGTGCAACTCGGCTGCTAGTCCTCCTTTCATGCAATATCTTAAGTTCCTAGCTCATATCCAAGGCACCAAAGAAGGGTAAAAATTCAATAATCGATACCTAAAACTTCAATTGTACTACTCCTTACTGGCTACTACATCATCTTAGAAGCTTCATCTGAGTTCTTCTATGGTACTTTTAGTGTCTACGCAAACCACAGCACGCGACAGAGCTTTGCAGACGATAGATGTATCCGTTTGAGACAGAAGAGCGGAAAATGTGACGATCTGGCTTTAAGTCGATTCGATAACAAATGCCGAAAAAGGACGGATTTCTCAGGTATTTACTACATATGAACACTTTTCACATTCTCCCATGCAACGCGGCTGCTAATCCTCCTTTCTTGCAAAGTCATAAGTATATAGCTCATGTCCAAGGCACCAAAGAAGGGTAAAAAGTCAATAATCGATACCCTAAACTTGATTTGTACTACTTCTTATTAGCTATTACATCAACTTAGGAGCTTCATCTGTGTTCTACTATGGTGCATTTTTGTGTCTCCGCATACCGCAGCACGCGACATAGCTTTGCAGACTATAAATGTAACCGTTTCAGACACAAGAGCGGCCAATGTGACGATCTGTCTTTAAGTCGATTCGATAACAAAGGACGAAAACGGACGGATTTCTCAGGTTTTTTGTGCATATGAACACTTTTCACATTCTCCCGTTCAACGCGGCTGCTAGTGCTCCTTTCATGCAAAATCATAAGTTCATAGCCCATGTCCAAGGCACCAAAGAAGGGTAAAAAGTCAATAATCGATACCTAAAACTTGAATTCTACTACTTCTTACTGGCTATTACATCAACTTAGAAGCTTCATCTGTGTTCTACTATGGTGCTTTTAGTGTCTCCGCATACCGCAGCACGCGACATAGCTTTGCAGACGATAAATTTAACCGTTTCAGACTGAAGAGCGGCCAATGTGACGATCTGGCTTTAAGTCGATTCGATAACAAATGACGAAAACGGACGGATTACTCAGGTTTTTACTACATATGAACACTTTTCACATACTCCCGTGCAACGCGGCTGCTAGTCCTCCTTCCATGCAAAAACTGAAGTTCCTAGCTCATGTCCAATGCACCAAAGAAGGGTAAAAAGTGAATAATCGATACTTAAAACTTGAATTGTACTACTTCTTACTGGCTATTACATCCACTTAGAAGCTTCATCTGTGTTCTACTATGGTGCTTTTAGTGCCTCCGCATACCGCAGCACGCGACATAGCTTTGCAGACAATAAACGTAACCGTTTCAGACAGAAGAGCGGCAAATGTGACGATCTGGCCTTAAGTCGATTCGATAACAAATGACGAAAACGTACGGATTTCTCAGGTTTTTACTACACATGAACACCTTTCACATTCTCCCGTGCAACTCGGCTGCTAGTCCACGTTTCATGCAATATCTTACGTTCCTAGCTCATGTCCAAGGCACCAAAGAAGGGTAAAAAGTCAATAATCGACACCTAAAACTTGAATTGTACTACATCGTACTGGCTATTACATCAACTTAGAAGCTTCATCTGTGCTGTTCTATGGTACTTTTAGTGTCTCCGCATACCGCAGCAAGCGACATAGCTTTTCAGACGATAAATGTATCCCTTTTCAGACAGAAGAGCGGCCAATGTGACGATCTGGCTTTAAGTCGATTGGATAACAAATGACGAAAACGGACGGATTTCTCAGGTTTTTACTACATATGAATACTTTTCACATTCTCGCGTGCAACACGGCTGCTAGTGCTCCTTTCATTCAAAATCTTAAGGTCCTAGCTCATGTCCAAGGCACCAAAGCCAGCTAAAAAGTCAATAATCGATACGTAAAACTTTAATTGTAGTACTTCTTACTGCCTATTACATCAACTTAGAAGCTTCATCTGTGTTCTACTATGGTGTTTTTAGTGTCTCGGCATACCGCAGAACGCGACATAGCTTTGCAGACAATAAACGTAACCGTTTCAGACAGAAGAGCGGCCAATGTGACGATCTGGCTTTAAGTCGATTCGATAACAAATGACGAAAACTGACGGATTTCTCAGGTTTTTACTACATATGAACACTTTTCACATTCTCGCGTGCAACGCGGCTGCTAGTGCTCCTTTCATGCAAAATCTTAAGGTCCTAGCTCATCTCCAAGACACCAAAGCCAGCTAAATGTCAATAATCGGTACATAAAACTTGAATTGTAGTACTTCTTACTGGTTATTACATCAACTTAGATGCTTCATCTGTGTTCTACTATGGTGTTTTTATTTTTTCCGCATACCGCAGCACGCGACATAGCTTTGCAGACGATAAGTACAACCGTTTCAGAGACAAGAGCTGCCAATGTGACGATCTGGCTTTAAGTCGATTCGATAACAAATGACGAAAAAGGACGGATTTCTCAGGTTTTTACTACATATGAGACCTTTTCACATTCTCACGTGCAACGTGGCTGCTAGTCATCCTTTCATGCAAAATCTTAAGGTCCTAGCTCATGTCCAAGGCACCAAAGCCAGCAAAAAAGTCAATAATCGATACCTAAAACCTGAGTTTTACTACTTATTACTGGCTATTACATCAACTTAGAAGCTTCATCTGTGTTCTACTATGGTGCTTTTAGTGTCTACGCATACCGCAGCACGCGACATAGCTTTGCAGACGATAAATGTAACCGTTTCAGACAGAAGAGCGGCCAAGGTGACGATCTGGCTTTAAGTCGGCTCGATAACAAATGACGAAAACGGACGGATTTCTCAGGTTTTTCCTACATACGAACACTTTTCACATTCTCCCATGCAACGCGGCTGCTAGTCCTCCTTTCATGCAAAATCATAAGTCCCTAGCTCATGTCCAAGGCACTAAAGAAGGGTAAAAAGTCATTAATCGATACCTAAAACTTGAATTGTTCTACTTCTTACTAGCTATAACATCAACTTAGGAACTTCATCTGTGTTCTACTATGGTGCATTTTTGTGTCTCCGCATACCGCAGCACGCGACATAGCTTTGCAGACGATAAGTACAACCGTTTCAGAGACAATAGCGGCCAATGTGACGATCTGGCTTTAAGTCGATTGGATAACCTATGACGAAAACGGACGGATTTATCAGGTTTATACTACATATGAACACTTTTCACATTCCCCCGTACAACTCGGCTGCTAGTCCTCCCTTCATGCTGAATCTTAAGGTCCTAGCTCATGTCGAAGGCACCAAAGCCAGCAAAAAAGTCAATAATCGATACCTAAAACCTGAGTTGTACTACTTCTTACTGGCTATTACATCAACTTAGAAGCTTCATCTGTGCTCTACTATGGTGCTTTTAGTGTCTCCGCATACCGCAGCTCGTGAAATAGCTTTGCAGACGATAAGTACTACTGTTTCAGAGAGGAGATGGCCAATGTGACGATCTGGCTTTAAGTCGATTCGATAACAAATGACGAAAAAGGACGGATTTCTCAGGTTTTTATTAAATTTGAACACTTTTCACATTCTCCCGTGCAACTCGGCTGCTAGTCCTCCTTTCATGCAATATCTTAAGTTCCTAGCTCATATCCAAGGCACCAAAGAAGGGTAAAAATTCAATAATCGATACCTAAAACTTCAATTGTACTACTCCTTACTGGCTACTACATCATCTTAGAAGCTTCATCTGAGTTCTTCTATGGTACTTTTAGTGTCTACGCAAACCACAGCACGCGACAGAGCTTTGCAGACGATAGATGTATCCGTTTGAGACAGAAGAGCGGAAAATGTGACGATCTGGCTTTAAGTCGATTCGATAACAAATGCCGAAAAAGAACGGATTTCTCAGGTATTTACTACATATGAACACTTTTCACATTCTCCCATGCAACGCGGCTGCTAATCCTCCTTTCTTGCAAAGTCATAAGTATATAGCTCATGTCCAAGGCACCAAAGAAGGGTAAAAAGTCAATAATCGATACCCTAAACTTGATTTGTACTACTTCTTATTAGCTATTACATCAACTTAGGAGCTTCATCTGTGTTCTACTATGGTGCATTTTTGTGTCTCCGCATACCGCAGCACGCGACATAGCTTTGCAGACTATAAATGTTACCGTTTCAGACACAAGAGCGGCCAATGTGACGATCTGTCTTTAAGTCGATTCGATAACAAAGGACGAAAACGGACGGATTTCTCAGGTTTTTTGTGCATATGAACACTTTTCACATTCTCCCGTTCAACGCGGCTGCTAGTGCTCCTTTCATGCAAAATCATAAGTTCATAGCCCATGTCCAAGGCACCAAAGAAGGGTAAAAAGTCAATAATCGATACCTAAAACTTGAATTCTACTACTTCTTACTGGCTATTACATCAACTTAGAAGCTTCATCTGTGTTCTACTATGGTGCTTTTAGTGTCTCCGCATACCGCAGCACGCGACATAGCTTTGCAGACGATAAATTTAACCGTTTCAGACTGAAGAGCGGCCAATGTGACGATCTGGCTTTAAGTCGATTCGATAACAAATGACGAAAACGGACGGATTACTCAGGTTTTTACTACATATGAACACTTTTCACATACTCCCGTGCAACGCGGCTGCTAGTCCTCCTTCCATGCAAAAACTGAAGTTCCTAGCTCATGTCCAATGCACCAAAGAAGGGTAAAAAGTGAATAATCGATACTTAAAACTTGAATTGTACTACTTCTTACTGGCTATTACATCCACTTAGAAGCTTCATCTGTGTTCTACTATGGTGCTTTTAGTGCCTCCGCATACCGCAGCACGCGACATAGCTTTGCAGACAATAAACGTAACCGTTTCAGACAGAAGAGCGGCAAATGTGACGATCTGGCCTTAAGTCGATTCGATAACAAATGACGAAAACGTACGGATTTCTCAGGTTTTTACTACACATGAACACCTTTCACATTCTCCCGTGCAACTCGGCTGCTAGTCCACGTTTCATGCAATATCTTACGTTCCTAGCTCATGTCCAAGGCACCAAAGAAGGGTAAAAAGTCAATAATCGACACCTAAAACTTGAATTGTACTACATCGTACTGGCTATTACATCAACTTAGAAGCTTCATCTGTGCTGTTCTATGGTACTTTTAGTGTCTCCGCATACCGCAGCAAGCGACATAGCTTTTCAGACGATAAATGTATCCCTTTTCAGACAGAAGAGCGGCCAATGTGACGATCTGGCTTTAAGTCGATTGGATAACAAATGACGAAAACGGACGGATTTCTCAGGTTTTTACTACATATGAATACTTTTCACATTCTCGCGTGCAACACGGCTGCTAGTGCTCCTTTCATTCAAAATCTTAAGGTCCTAGCTCATGTCCAAGGCACCAAAGCCAGCTAAAAAGTCAATAATCGATACGTAAAACTTGAATTGTAGTACTTCTTACTGCCTATTACATCAACTTAGAAGCTTCATCTGTGTTCTACTATGGTGTTTTTAGTGTCTCGGCATACCGCAGCACGCGACATAGCTTTGCAGACAATAAACGTAACCGTTTCAGACAGAAGAGCGGCCAATGTGACGATCTGGCTTTAAGTCGATTCGATAACAAATGACGAAAACTGACGGATTTCTCAGGTTTTTACTACATATGAACACTTTTCACATTCTCGCGTGCAACGCGGCTGCTAGTGCTCCTTTCATGCAAAATCTTAAGGTCCTAGCTCATCTCCAAGACACCAAAGCCAGCTAAATGTCAATAATCGGTACATAAAACTTGAATTGTAGTACTTCTTACTGGTTATTACATCAACTTAGATGCTTCATCTGTGTTCTACTATGGTGTTTTTATTTTTTCCGCATACCGCAGCACGCGACATAGCTTTGCAGACGATAAGTACAACCGTTTCAGAGACAAGAGCTGCCAATGTGACGATCTGGCTTTAAGTCGATTCGATAACAAATGACGAAAAAGGACGGATTTCTCAGGTTTTTACTACATATGAGACCTTTTCACATTCTCACGTGCAACGTGGCTGCTAGTCATCCTTTCATGCAAAATCTTAAGGTCCTAGCTCATGTCCAAGGCACCAAAGCCAGCAAAAAAGTCAATAATCGATACCTAAAACCTGAGTTTTACTACTTCTTACTGGCTATTACATCAACTTAGAAGCTTCATCTGTGTTCTACTATGGTGCTTTTAGTGTCTACGCATACCGCAGCACGCGACATAGCTTTGCAGACGATAAATGTAACCGTTTCAGACAGAAGAGCGGCCAAGGTGACGATCTGGCTTTAAGTCGGCTCGATAACAAATGACGAAAACGGACGGATTTCTCAGGTTTTTCCTACATACGAACACTTTTCACATTCTCCCATGCAACGCGGCTGCTAGTCCTCCTTTCATGCAAAATCATAAGTCCCTAGCTCATGTCCAAGGCACTAATCGATACCTAAAACTTGAATTGTTCTACTTCTTACTAGCTATAACATCAACTTAGGAACTTCATCTGTGTTCTACTATGGTGCATTTTTGTGTCTCCGCATACCGCAGCACGCGACATAGCTTTGCAGACGATAAGTACAACCGTTTCAGAGACAATAGCGGCCAATGTGACGATCTGGCTTTAAGTCGATTGGATAACCTATGACGAAAACGGACGGATTTATCAGGTTTATACTACATATGAACACTTTTCACATTCCCCCGTACAACTCGGCTGCTAGTCCTCCCTTCATGCTGAATCTTAAGGTCCTAGCTCATGTCGAAGGCACCAAAGCCAGCAAAAAAGTCAATAATCGATACCTAAAACCTGAGTTGTACTACTTCTTACTGGCTATTACATCAACTTAGAAGCTTCATCTGTGCTCTACTATGGTGCTTTTAGTGTCTCCACATACCGCAGCACGCGACATAGCTTTGCAGACAATAAACGTAACCGTTTCAGACAGAAGAGCGGCCAATGTGACGATCTGGCTTTAAGTCGATTCGATAACAAATGACGAAAACGGACGGATTTCTCAGGTTTTTCCTACATATGAACACTTTTCACATTCTCCCATGCAACGCGGCTGCTAGTCCTCCTTTCATGCAAAATCATAGGTCCCTAGCTCATGTCCAAGCCACCAAAGAAATGTAAAAAGTCAATAATCGATACCTAGAACTTGAATTGTACTACTTCTTACTACCTATTACATCAACTTAGGAGCTTCATCTGTTTTCTACTATGGTGCTTTTTGTGTCTCCGCATACCGCAGCACGCGACATAGCTTTGCAGACGATAAATGTAACCGTTCCAGACAGAAGGGCGGCCAATGTGACGATCTAGCTTTAAGACAACTAGATAACAAATGACGAAAAAGGACGGATTTATCAGGTTTTTCCTACATAGGAACACTTTTCACATTCTCCCGTGCAACTCGGCTGCTAGTCCACGTTTCATGCAATATCTTAAGTTCCTAGCTCATGTCCAAGGCACCAAAGAAGGGTAAAAAGTCAATAATCGGTACCTAAAACTTGAATTGTACTACATCTTACTGGCTATTACATCAACTTAGAAGCTTCATCTTGTTCTTCTATGGTACTTTTAATGTCTCCGCATACCGCAGCACGCGACATAGCTTTGCAGACGATAAATGTATCCGTTTCAGACAGAAGATCGGCCAATGTGACGATATGGCTTTAAGTCGATTCGATAACCTATGACGAAAACGGACGGATTTCTAAGTTTTTTACTACATATGAACACTTTTCACATTCTCCCTTGCAACGTGGCTAATAGTCCTAATTTCATAAAAAATCTTAAGTTCTTAGCTCATGTCCAACGCACCAAAGAAGGGTAAAAAGTCAATAATCGATACCTAAAACTTGAATTGTACTACTTCTTCCTGGCTATTACATCAACTTAGAACCTTCATCTGTGTTCTACTATGGTGCTTTTAGTGTCTCCGCATGCCGCAGCACGCGACATAGCTTTGCAGACGATAAGTACGTCCGTTTCAGAGCGATGAGCGGCTAATGTGACGATCTGGCTTTAAGTCGATTGGATAACAAATGACGAAAACGGACGGATTTCTCAGGTTTTTGCTACATATGACCACCTTTCACATTCTTGCTTGCAACGCGGCTGCTAGTGCTCCTTTCATGCAAAATCTTAAGGTACTAGCTCATGTCCAAGGCACCAAAGCCAGCTAAAAGTCAATAATCGGTAAGTTAAACTTGAATTGTAGTACTTCTTACTGGCTATTACATCAACTTAGATTGTTCATCTGTGTTCTACTATGGCGTTTTTAGTGTCTCCGCATACCGCAGCACGCGACATAGCTTTGCAGACGATAAGTACAACCGTTTCAGAGACAAGAGCGGCCAATGTGACGATCTGGCTTTAAGTCGATTCGATAACAAATGACGAAAACGGACGGATTTCTCAGGTTTTTCTACATATGAGACCTTTTCACATTCTCACGTGCAACGTGGCTGCTAGTCATCCTTTCATGCAAAATCTTAAGGTACTAGCTCATGTCCAAGGCACCAAAGCCAGCAAAAAAGTCAATAATCGATACCTAAAACCTGAGTTGTACTACTTCTTACTGGCTATTACATCAACTTAGAAGCTTCGTCTGTGTTCTACTATGGTGCTTTTAGTGTCTCCGCATACCGCAGCACGCGACATAGCTTTGCAGACAATAAACGTAACCGTTTCAGACACAAGAGCGGCCAATGTGACGATCTGGCTTTAAGTCGATTCGATAACAAATGACGAAAACTGACGGATTTCTCAGGTGTTTCCTACATATGAACACTTTTCACATTCTCCCATGCAACGCGGCTGCTAGTCCTCCTTTCATGCAAAATCACAAGTCCCTTGCTCATGTCCAAGGCACTAAAGAAGGGTAAAAAGTCAATAATCGATACCTATAACTTGAATAGTACTACTTCTTACCAGCTATAACATCAACTTAGGAGCTTCATCTGTGTTCTACTATGGTGCATTTTTGTGTCTCCGCATACCGCAGCACGCGACATAGCTTTGCAGACGATAAATGTAACCGTTTCAGACAGAAGAGCGGCCAATGTGACGATCTGGCTTTAAGTCGATTCGATAACCTATGACGAAAACGGACGGATTTCTAGGGTTTTTACTACATATGAACACTTTTCACATTCTCCCGTGCAACGCGGCTGCTAGTCCACGTTTCATGCAATATCTTAAGTTCCTAGCTCATGTCCAAGGCACCAAAGAAGGGTAAAAAGTCAATAATCGGTACCTAAAACTTGAATTGTACTACATCTTACTGGCTATTACATCAACTTAGAAGCTTCATCTGTGTTCTTATATGGTACTTTTAATGTCTCCGCATACCGCAGCACGCGACATAGCTTTGCAGACGATAAATGTATCCGTTTCAGACAGAAGAGCGGCCAATGTGACGATCTGGCTTTAAGTCGATTGGATAACACATGACGAAAACGGACGGATTTCTCAGGTTTTTACTACATATGAACGCTTTTCACATTCTCGCGTGCAACGCGGCTGCTAGTGCTCCTTTCATGCAAAATCTTAAGGTCCTATCTCATGTCCAAGGCACCAAAGCCAGCTAAAAGTCAATAATCGATACCTAAAACTTGAATTGTACTACTTCTTTCTAGCTATTACATCAACTTAGAACCTTCATCTGTGTTCTACTATGGTGTTTTTAGTGTCTCCGCATACCGCAGCACGCGACATAGCTTTGCAGACGATAAGTACAACCGTTTCAGAGACAAGAGCGGCCAATGTGACGATCTGGCTTTAAGTCGATTTGATAACAAATGACGAAAACGGACGGATTTCTCAGGTTTTTACTACATATGAGACCTTTTCACATTCTCACGTGCAACGTGGCGGCTAGTCATCCTTTCATGCAAAACCTTAAGGTCCTAGCTCATGTCCAAGGCACCAAAGCCAGCAAAAAAGTCAATAATCGATACCTAAAACCTGAGTTGTACTACTTCTTACTGGCTATTACATCAACTTAGAAGCTTCGTCTGTGTTCTACTATGGTGCTTCTAGTGTCTCCGCATACCGCAGCACGCGACATAGCTTTGCAGACAATAAACGTAACCGTATCAGACAGAAGAGCGGCCAATGTGACGATCTGGCTTTAAGTCGATTCGATAACAAATGACGAAAACTGACGGATTTCTCAGGTTTTTCCTACATATGAACACTTTTCACATTCTCCCATGCAACACGTCTGCTAGTCCTCCTTTCATGCAAAATCATAAGTCCCTAGCTCATGTCCAAGGCACCAAAGAAGTGTAAAAAGTCAATAATCGATACCTAAAACTTGAATTGTACTACTTCTTACTAGCTATTACATCAACTTAGGAGATTCATCTGTGATCTACAATGGTGCTTTTTGTGTCTCCGCATACTGCAGCACGCGACATAGCTTTGCAGACGATAAATGTAACCGTTTCAGACAGAAGAGCGGCCAATGTGACGGTCTGGCTTTAAGTCGATTCGATAACCTATGACGAAAACGGACGGAATTCTAGGGTTTTTACTACATATGAACACTTTTCACATTCTCCCGTGCAACGTGGCTAATAGTCCTAATTTCATGCTAAATCTTAAGTTCTTAGCTCATGTCCAACGCACCAAAGAAGGGTATAAAGTCAATAATCGATACCTAAAACTTGAATTGTACTACTTCTTCCTGGCTATTACATCAACTTAGAACCTTCATCTGTGTTCTACTATGGTGCTTTTAGTGTCTCCGCATGCCGCAGCACGCGACATAGCTTTGCAGACGATAAGTACAACCGTATCAGAGCGAAGGGCGGCTAATGTGACGATCTGGCTTTAAGTCGATTCGATAACAAATGAAGAAAATGGACGGATTTCTCAGATTTTTACTACATATGAACACTTTTCACATTCTCCCGTGTAACGCGGCTGCTAGTCCTCCTTCCATGCAAAATCTTAAGTTCCTAGCTCATGTCCAAAGCATCAAAGAAGGGTAAAAAGTCAATAATCGATAACTAAAACTTGAATTGTACTACTTCTTACTGGCTATTACATCAACTTAGAAGCTTCATCTGTTTTCTACTATGGTGCTTTTATTGTCTCCACATACCGCAGCACTTGACATAGCTTTGCAGACGATAAGTACAACTGTTTCAGAGAGGAGGGCGGCCAATGTGACGATCTGGCTTTAAGTCGATTCGATAACAAATTACGGAAACGGACGGATTTATCAGGTTTTTACTACATATGAACACTTTTCACATTCTCCCGTGCAACTCGGCAGCTAGTCCTCCTTTCATGAAAAATCTTAAGTTCTTAGCTCATGTCCAAGGCACCAAAGAAGGGTAAAAAGTCAATAATCGATACCTAAAACTTGAATTGTACTACTTCTTACTGGCTATTACATCAACTTAGTAGCTTCATCTGTGCTCTACTATGGTGCTTTTAGTGTCTCGGCTTACCGCAGCGCGTGACATAGCTTTGCAGACGATAAATGTATCCGTTTCAAACAGAAGAGCGGCCAATGTGACGATCTGACTTTAAGTCGATTCGATAACAAATGAAGAAAACTGACGGATTTCTCAGGTTTTTACTACATAAGAACACTTTTTACATTCTCCCGTGCAACTCGGCTGCTAGTCCTCCTTTCATGCAGAATCTTAAGGTCCTAGCTCATGTCCAAGGCACCAAAGCCAGCAAAAAAGTCAATAATCGATACCTAAAACCTGAGTTGTACTACTTCTTACTGGCTATTACATCAACTTAGAAACTTCATCTGTGTTCTACTATGGTGCTTTTAGTGTGTCCGCATACCGCAGCACGCGACATAGCTTTGCAGACAATAAACGTAACCGTTTCAGACAGAAGAACGGCCAATGTGACGATCTTTCTTTAAGTCGATTCGATAACATATGACGAAAACGGAAGGATTTCTCAGGGTTTTACTACATATGAACACTTTTCACATTCTCCCGTGCTACGTAGCTGCTATTCTTCCTTTCATGCATAATCCTAAGTTCTTAGCTCATGTCCACGGCACCGAAGAAGGGTAAAAAGTCAATAATCGATACCTAAAACTTGAATTGTACTACTTCTTCCTGGCTATTACATCAACTTAGAAGCTTCATCTGTGTTCTGCTATGGTGCTTTTAGTATCTCCTCATACCGCAGAACGCGACATAGCTTTGCAGACGATAAACGTAACGGTTTCAGACAGAAGAGCGGCCAATGTGACGATCTGACTTTAAGTCGATTCGATAACACATGACGAAAACGGACGGATTTCTCAGGTTTTTACTACATATGAACACTTTTCACATTCTCCCGTGCAACTCGGCCACTAGTCATCCTTTCATCCAAAATCTTAAGTTCTTAGCTCATGTCCAAGGCACCAAAGAAGGTTAAAAAGTCAATAATCGATACCTAAAACTTAAATTGTACTACATTTTAATAGCTATTACTTCAACTTAAGAGCTTCATCTGTGTTCTACTATGGTGCTTTTTGTGTCTCAGCTTACCGCAGCACGCGACATAGCTTTGCAGATAATAAATGTAACCGTTTCAGACAGAAGATCGGCCAATGTGACGATATGGCTTTAAGTCGATTCGATAACCTATGACGAAAATGGACGGATTTCTAAGGTTTTTACTACATATGAACACTTTTCACATTCTCCCGTGCAACGTTGGCTAATAGTCCTAATTTCATGCTAAATCTTAAGTTCTTAGCTCATGTCCAACGCACCAAAGAAGGGTAAAAAGTCAATAATCGATACCTAAAACTTGAATTGTACTACTTCTTCCTGGCTATTACATCAACTTAGAACTTTCATCTGTGTTCTACTATGGTGCTTTTAGTGTCTCCGCATGCCGCAGCACGCGACATAGCTTTGCAGACGATAAGTACAACCGTATCAGAGCGAAGAGCGGCTAATGTGACGATCTGGCTTTAAGTCGATTCGATAACAAATGAAGAAAATGGACGGATTTCTCAGATTTTTACTACATATGAACACTTTTCACATTCTCCCGTGTAACGCGGCTGCTAGTCCTCCTTCCATCCAATATCTTAAGTTCCTAGCTCATGACCAATGCACCAAAGAAGGGTAAAAAGCCAATAATCGATACCTAAAACTTGAATTGTACTACTTCTTACTGGCAATTACATCAACTTACAAGCTTCATCTGTGTTCTACTATGGTGCTTTTATTGTCGCCGCATACCACAGCACCTGACATAGCTTTGCAGACGATAAATGTAAATGTTTCAGGCAGAAGAGCGGCCAATGTGACGATCTGGCTTTAAGTCGATTCGATAACAAATGACGAAAACGGACGGATTTCTCAGGTTTTTAATACATATGAACACTTTTCACATTCTCCCGTGTAACGCGGCTGATAGACCTCCCTTCATGCAGAATCTTAAGGTCCTAGCTTATGTCCAAGGCACCAAAGCCAGCAAAAAAGTCAATAATCGATACCTAAAACCTGAGTTGTACTACTTCTTATTGGCTATTACATCAACTTAGAAGCTTCATATGTGCTCTACTATGGTGCTTTTAGTGTCTCCGCATACCGCAGCACGCGACATAGCTTTGCAGACAATAAACGTAACCGTTTCAGACAGAAGAGCGGCCAATGCGGCGATCTGGCTTTAAGTCGATTCGATTAAAATGACGAAAACTGACGGATTTCTCAGGTTTTTACTACATATGAACACTTTTCACATTCTCCTGTGCAACGCGGCTGCTAGTCCTCCTTCCATGCAAAATCTTAAGTTCCTAGCTCATGTCCAAGGCATCAAAGAAGGGTAAAAAGTCAATAATCGATAACTAAAACTTGAATTGTACTACTTCTTACTGGCTATTACATTAACTTAGAACCTTCATCTGTGTTCTACTATGGTGCTTTTAGTGTCTCCGCATGCCGCAGCACGCGACATAGCTTTGCAGACGATAAGTACAACCGTTTCAGAGCGACGAGCGGCTAATGTGACGATCTGGCTTTAAGTCGATTCGATTACAAATGAAGAAAATGGACGGATTTTTCAGATTTTTTCTATATATAAACACTTTTCACATTCTCCCGTGTAACGCGGCTGCTAGTCCTCCCTTTATGCAGAATCTTAAGGTCCCAGCTCATGTCCAAGGCACCAAAGCCAGCAAAAAAGTCAATAATCGATACCTAAAACCTGAGTTGTACTACTTCTTATTGGCTATTACATCAACTTAGAAGCTTCATCTGTGCTCTACTATGGTGCTTTTAGTGTCTCCGCATACCGCAGCACGCGACATAGCTTTGCAGACGATAAGTACAACTGTTTCAGAGTGGAGGGCGGCCAATGTGACGATCTGGCTTTAAGTCGATTCGACAACAAATTACGGAAACGGACGGATTTATCAGGTTTTTACTACATATGAACACTTTTCACATTCTCCCGTGCAACTCGGCTGCTAGTCCTCCTTTCATGCAATATCTTAAGTTCCTAGCTCAAGTCCAAATCAGCAAACAAGGGTAAAAAGTCAATAATCGATACCTAAAACTTGAATTCTACTACTTCTTACTGGCTATTACATCAACTTAGAAGCTTCATCTGTGTTCTACTATGGTGCTTTTAGTGTCTCCACATACCGCAGCACGCGACATAGCTTTGCAGACGATGAGTACAACTGTTTCAAAGCGAAGAGCGGCTAATGTGACGATCTGGCTTTAAGTCGATTCGATAACAAATGAAGAATACGGACGGATTTCTCAGGTTTTTACTACATATGAAACTTTTCACATTCTCCCATGCAACGCGTCTGCTAGTCCTTCTTTCATGCAAAATCATATTTCACTAGCTCATGTCCAAGGCACCAAAGAAGGGTAAAAAGTCAATAATCGATATCAAAAACGTGAATTTTACTACTTCTTACTGGCTATTAATTCAACTTAGAAGCTTCATCTGTGTTCTACTATGGTGCGTTTAGTGTCTCCACATACCGCAGCACGCGACATAGCTTTGCAGACGATGAGTACAACTGTTTCAAAGCGAAGAGCGGCTAATGTGACGATCTGGCTTTAAGTCGATTCGATAACAAATGAAGAATACGGACGGATTTCTCAGGTTTTTACTACATTTGAAAACTTTTCACATTCTCCCGTGCAACGCGGCTGCTAGTCCTCCGTTCATGAAAAATCTTAAGTTCTTAGCTCATGTCCAAGCCATCAAAGAAGGGTAAAAAGTCAACAATCGATACCTAAAACTTGAATTGTACTACTTCTTACTGGCTATTACATCAACTTAGAAGCTTCATCTGTGCTCTACTATGGTGCTTTTATTGACTCCGCATACCGCAGCACGCGACTTAGCTTTGCAGATGATAAGTACAACCGTTTCAGAGAGGAGAACGGCCAATGTGACGATCTGGCTCTAAGTCGACTCGACAACAAATGACGAAAACTGACGGATTTTTTTTAGGTTTTTCCTACATATTAACAATTTCACATTCTCCCTTGCAACGCGGCTGCTAGTCCTCCTTTCATGCAAAATCATAAGTCCCTAGCTCATGTCCAAGGCACCAAAGAAGGGTAAAAAGTCAATAATCGATACCTACAACTTGAATTGTACTACTTCTTACTAGCTATTACATCAACTTAGTAGTTTCATCTGTGTTCTACTATGGTGCATTTTGTGTCTCCGCATAACGCAGCACGCGACATGGCTTTGCAGACGATAAACGTAACCGTTTCAGACAGAAGAGCGGCCAATGTGACGATCTTTCTTTAAGTCGATTTGATAACATATGACGAAAACGGAAGGATTTCTCAGGTTTTTACTACATATGAACACTTTTCACATTCTCACGCTCAACGCGGCTGCTAATCCTCCTTTCATGCAAATTCATAAGTCCGTAGCTCATGTCCAAGGCACCAAAGAAATGTAAAAAGTCAATAATCGATACCTAAAACTTGAATTGTACTACTTCTTACTACCTATTACATCAACTTAGGAGCTTCATCTGTTTTCTACTATGGTGCTTTTTTTGTCTCCGCATACCGCAGCACGCGACATAGCTTTGCAGACATTAAACGTAACCGTTTCAGACAGAAGAGCGGCCAATGTGACGATCTGGCTTTAAGTCGATTCGATAACAAATGACGAAAACTGACGGATTTCTCAGGTTTTAACTACATATGAAACTTTTCACATTCTCCCATGCAACGCGTCTGCTAGTCCTCCTTTCATGCAAAATCATAAGTCCCTAGCTCATGTCCACGGCACCAAAGACGGGTAAAAAGTCAATAATCGATACCTAAAACTTGAATTTTCCTACTTCTTCCTAGCTATTACATCAACTTAGGAGCTTCATCTGTGTTCTACTACGGTGCTTTTTGCGTCTCCGCATACCGCAGCACTTGACATTGCTTTGCAGACGTAAAATGTATCCGTTTCAGACAGCAGAGCGGCCAAGGTGACGATCTGGCTTTAAGTCGACTCGATAACAAATTACGAAAACGGACGGATTTCTCATTTTTTTCCTACATATGAACACTTTTCACGTTCTCCCATGCAACGCGGCTGCTAGTCCACGTTTCATTCAATATCTAAAGTTCCTAGCTCATGTCCAAGGCACCAAAGAAGGGTAAAAAGTCAATAATCGATACCTAAAACTTGAATTCTACTACTTCTTACTGGCTATTACATCAATTTAGAAGCTTCATCTGAGTTCTACTATGAGCTTTTAGTGTCTCCCCATACAGCAGCACGCGACATAGCTTTGCAGACATTAAACGTAACCGTTTCAGACAGAAGAGCGGCCAATGTGACGATCTGGCTTTAAGTCGATTCGATAACAAATGACGAAAACTGACGGATTTCTCAGGTTTTTACTACATATGAAAACATTTCATATTCTCCCGTGCAACTCGGCTGCTAGTCCTCCTTTCATGCAAAATGTGAAGTTCCTAGCTCATGTCCAATGCACCGAAGAAGTGTAAAAAGTCAATAATCGATACTTAAAACTTGAATTGTACTACTTCTTACTGGCTATTACATCAACTTAGAAGCTTCATCTGTGTTATACTATGGTGCTTTTATTGTCTCCGCATACCGCAGCACGTGAAATAGCTTTGCAGACGATAAGTACTACTGTTTCAGAGAGGAGATGGCCAATGTGACGATCTGGCTTTAAGTCGATTCGATAACAAATTACGAAAACGGACGGATTTATCACGTTTATACTACATAAGAACACTTTTAACATTCTCCCGTGCAACTCGGCTGCTAGTCCTCCTTTCATGCAGAATCTTAAGGTCCTAGCACGTGTCCAAGGCACCAAAGAAGGGTAAAAAGTCAATAATCGATACCTAAAACCTGAGTTGTACTACTTCTTACTGGCTATTACATCAACTTAGAAACTTCATCTGTGTTCTACTATGGTGCTTTTATTGTCTCCGCATACCGCAGCACGCGACATAGCTTTGCAGATGATAAGTACAACCGTTTCAGAAGGAGAGCGGCCAGTGTGACGATCTGGCTCTAAGTCGCTCGACAACAAATGACGAAAACGGACGGATTTCTCAGGTTTTTCATACATATGAACACTTTTCATATTCTCCCATGCAACGCGGCTGCTAGTCCTCCTTTCATGCAAAATCATAATCCCTAGCTCATGTCCAAGGCATTAAAGAAGGGTAAAAAGTCAATAATCGATATCTAAAACTAGAATTGTACTACTTCTTACTGGCTATTACATCAACTTAGAAGCTTCATCTGTGTTCTACTATGGTTCTTTTAGTATCTCCGCATACCGCAGCACGTGACATTGCTTTGCAGACGATAAGTAAACTGTTTCAGAGAGGAGATGGCCAATGTGACGATCTGGCTTTAAGTCGATTCGATAACAAATTACGAAAACGGATGGATTTCTCACGTTTTTACTACATAAGAACACTTTTCACATTCTCCCGTGCAACTCGGCTGCTAATCCTCCTTTCATGCAGAATCTTAAGGTCCTAGATCATGTCCAAGGCACCAAAGCCATCAAAAAAGTCAATAATCGATACCTAAAACCTGAGTTGTACTACTTCTTACTGGCTATTACATCAACTTAGAAACTTCATCTGTGTTCTACTATGGTGCTTTTAGTGTCTACGCATACCGCAGCACGCGACATAGCTTTGCAGACAATAAACGTAACCGTTTCAGACAGAAGAGCGGCCAATGTGGCGATCTGGCTTGAAGTCGATTCGATAACAAATGACGAAAACTGACGGATTTCTCAGGTTTTTACTACATATGACACTTTTCACATTCTCCCATGCAACGCGTCTGCTAGTCCTCCTTTCATGCAAAATCATAAGTCCCTAGCTCATGTCCACGGCACCAAAGAAGGGTAAAAAGTCAATAATCGATACCTAAAACTTGAATTTTTCTACTTCTTCCTAGCTATTACATCAACTTAGGAGCTTCATCTGTGTTCTACTATGGTGCTTTTTGCGTCTCCGCATACCGCAGCACTTGACATTGCTTTGCAGACGATAAAAGTACCCGTTTCAGACAGCAGAGCGGCCAAGGTGACGACCTGGCTTTAAGTCGACTCGATAACAAATGACGAAAACTGACGGATTTCTCAGGTGTTTCCTACATATGAACACTTTTCACATTCTCCCATGCAACGCGGCTGCTAGTCCTCCTTTCATGCAAAATCACAAGTCCCTTGCTCATGTCCAAGGCACTAAAGAAGGGTAAAAAGTCAATAATCGATACCTAAAACTTGAATAGTACTACTTCTTACCAGCTATAACATCAACTTAGGAGCTTCATCTGTGTTCTACTATGGTGCATTTTTGTGTCTCCGCATACCGCAGCACGCGACATAGCTTTGCAGACGATAAATGTAACCGTTTCAGACAGAAGAGCGGCCAATGTCACGATCTGGCTTTAAGTCGATTCGATAACCTATGACGAAAACGGACGGATTTCTAGGGTTTTTACTACATATGAACACTTTTCACATTCTCCCGTGCAACGCGGCTGCTAGTCCACGTTTCATGCAATATCTTAAGTTCCTAGCTCATGTCCAAGGCACCAAAGAAGGGTAAAAAGTCAATAATCGGTACCTAAAACTTGAATTGTACTACATCTTACTGGCTATTACATCAACTTAGAAGCTTCATCTTATTCTTCTATGGTACTTTTAATGTCTCCGCATACCACAGCACGCGACATAGCTTTGCAGACGATAAATGTATCCGTTTCAGACAGAAGAGCGGCCAATGTGACGATCTGGCTTTAAGTCGATTGGATAACACATGACGAAAACGGACGGATTTATCAGGTCTTTACTACATATGAACACTTTTCACATTCTCCCGTGCAACGTGGCTAATAGTCCTAATTTCATGAAAAATCTTAAGTTCTTAGCTCATGTCCAACGCACCAAAGAAGGGTAAAAAGTCAATAATCGATACCTAAAACTAGAATTGTACTACTTCTTCCTGGCTATTACATCAACTTAGAACCTTCATCTGTGTTCTACTATGGTGCTTTTAGTGTCTCCGCATACTGCAGCACGCGACATAGCTTTGCAGACGATAAATGTAACCGTTTCAGACAGAAGAGCGGCCAATGTGACGGTCTGGCTTTAAGTCGATTCGATAACCTATGAAGAAAACGGACGGATTTCTAGGGTTTTTACTACATATGAACACTTTTCACATTCTCTCGTGCAACTCGGCTGCTAGTCCACGTTTCATGCAATATCTTAAGTTCCTAGCTCATGTCCAAGGCACCAAAGAAGGGTAAAAAGTCAATAATCGGTACCTAAAACTTGAATTGTACTACATCTTACTGGCTATTACATCAACTTAGAAGCTTCATCTGTGTTCTTATATGGTACTTTTAATGTCTCCGCATACCGCAGCACGCGACATAGCTTTGCAGACGATAAATGTATCCGTTTCAGACAGAAGAGCGGCCAATGTGACGATCTGGCTTTAAGTCGATTGGATAACACATGACGAAAACGGACGGATTTCTCAGGTTTTTACTACATATGAACGCTTTTCACATTCTCGCGTGCAACGCGGCTGCTAGTGCTCCTTTCATGCAAAATCTTAAGGTCCTATCTCATGTCCAAGGCACCAAAGCCAGCTAAAAGTCAATAATCGATACCTAAAACTTGAATTGTACTACTTCTTACTAGCTATTACATCAACTTAGAACCTTCAACTGTGTTCTACTATGGTGTTTTTAGTGTCTCCGCATACCGCAGCACGCGACATAGCTTTGCAGACGATAAGTACAACCGTTTCAGAGACAAGAGCGGCCAATGTGACGATCTGGCTTTAAGTTGATTTGATAACAAATGACGAAAACGGACGGATTTCTCAGGTTTTTACTACATATGAGACCTTTTCACATTCTCACGTGCAACGTGGCGGCTAGTCATCCTTTCATGCCAAATCTTAAGGTCCTAGCTCATGTCCAAGGCACCAAAGCCAGCAAAAAAGTCAATAATCGATACCTAAAACCTGAGTTGTACTACTTCTTACTGGCTATTACATCAACTTAGAAGCTTCGTCTGTGTTCTACTATGGTGCTTCTAGTGTCTCCGCATACCGCAGCACGCGACATAGCTTTGCAGACAATAAACGTAACCGTATCAGACAGAAGAGCGGCCAATGTGACGATCTGGCTTTAAGTCGATTCGATAACAAATGACGAAAACTGACGGATTTCTCAGGTTTTTCCTACATATGAACACTTTTCACATTCTCCCATGCAACACGTCTGCTAGTCCTCCTTTCATGCAAAATCATAAGTCCCTAGCTCATGTCCAAGGCACCAAAGAAGTGTAAAAAGTCAATAATCGATACCTAAAACTTGAATTGTACTACTTCTTACTAGCTATTACATCAACTTAGGAGATTCATCTGTGATCTACAATGGTGCTTTTTGTGTCTAAGCATACTGCAGCACGCGACATAGCTTTGCAGACAATAAACGTAACCGTTTCAGACAGAAGAGAGGCCAATGCGACGATCTGGCTTGAAGTCGATTCGATTAAAATGACGGAAACTGACGGATTTCTCAGGTTTTTACTACATATGAACACTTTTCACATTCTCCTGTGCAACGCGGCTGCTAGTCCTCCTTCCATGCAAAATCTTAAGTTCCTAGCTCATGTCCAAAGCATCAAAGAAGGGTAAAAAGTCAATAATCGATAACTAAAACTTGAATTGTACTACTTCTTACTGGCTATTACATCAACTTAGAAGCTTCATCTCTTTTCTACTATGGTGCTTTTAGTGTCTCGGCTTACCGCAGCGCGTGACATAGCTTTGCAGACGATAAATGTATCCGTTTCAAACAGAAGAGCGGCCAATGTGACGATCTGACTTTAAGTCGATTCGATAACAAATGAAGAAAACTGACGGATTTCTCAGGTTTTTACTACATAAGAACACTTTTTACATTCTCCCGTGCAACTCGGCTGCTAGTCCTCCTTTCATGCAGAATCTTAAGGTCCTAGCTCATGTTCAAGGCGCCAAAGCCAGCTAAAAGTCAATAATCGGTACGTAAAACTTGAATTGTAGTACTTCTTACTGGCTATTACATCAACTTAGATGCTTCATCTGTGTTCTACTATGGTGTTTTTAGTGTCTCCGCATACCGCAGCACGCGACATAGCTATGCAGGCGATAAGTACAACCGTTTCAGAGACAAGAGCGGCCAATGTGACGAAATGGCTTTAAGTCGATTCGATAACAAATGACGAAAACGGACGGATTTCTCAGGTTTTTACTACATATGAACACTTTTCACATTCTCCCGTGCAACTCGGCCGCTAGTCATCCTTTCATCCAAAATCTTAAGTTCTTAGCTCATGTCCAAGGCACCAAAGAAGGATAAAAAGTCAATAATCGATACCTAAATCTTAAATTGTACTACATTTTAATAGCTATTACTTCAACTTAAGAGCTTCATCTGTGTTCTACTATGGTGCTTTTTGTGTCTCAGCTTACCGCAGCACGCGACATAGCTTTGCAGATGATAAATGTAACCGTTTCAGACAGAAGATCGGCCAATGTGACGATATGGCTTTAAGTCGATTCGATAACCTATGACGAAAATGGACGGATTTCTAAGGTTTTTACTACATATGAACACTTTTCACATTCTCCCGTGCAACGTTGGCTAATAGTCCTAATTTCATGCTAAATCTTAAGTTCTTAGCTCATGTCCAACGCACCAAAGAAGGGTAAAAAGTCAATAATCGATCCCTAAAACTTGAATTGTACTACTTCTTCCTGGCTATTACATCAACTTAGAACTTTCATCTGTGTTCTACTATGGTGCTTTTAGTGTCTCCGCATGCCGCAGCACGCGACATAGCTTTGCAGACGATAAGTACAACCGTATCAGAGCGAAGAGCGGCTAATGTGACGATCTGGCTTTAAGTCGATTCGATAACAAATGAAGAAAATGGACGGATTTCTCAGATTTTTACTACATATGAACACTTTTCACATTCTCCCGTGTAACGCGGCTGCTAGTCCTCCTTCCATCCAATATCTTAAGTTCCTAGCTCATGACCAATGCACCAAAGAAGGGTAAAAAGCCAATAATCGATACCTAAAACTTGAATTGTACTACTTCTTACTGGCAATTACATCAACTTACAAGCTTCATCTGTGTTCTACTATGGTGCTTTTATTGTCGCCGCATACCACAGCACCTGACATAGCTTTGCAGACGATAAATGTAAATGTTTCAGGCAGAAGAGCGGCCAATGTGACGATCTGGCTTTAAGTCGATTCGATAACAAATGACGAAAACGGACGGATTTCTCAGGTTTTTAATACATATGAACACTTTTCACATTCTCCCGTGTAACGCGGCTGATAGACCTCCCTTCATGCAGAATCTTAAGGTCCTAGCTTATGTCCAAGGCACCAAAGCCAGCAAAAAAGTCAATAACCGATACCTAAAACCTGAGTTGTACTACTTCTTATTGGCTATTACATCAACTTAGAAGCTTCATATGTGCTCTACTATGGTGCTTTTAGTGTCTCCGCATACCGCAGCACGCGACATAGCTTTGCAGACAATAAACGTAACCGTTTCAGACAGAAGAGCGGCCAATGCGACGATCTGGCTTTAAGTCGATTCGATTAAAATGACGAAAACTGACGGATTTCTCAGGTTTTTACTACATATGAACACTTTTCACATTCTCCTGTGCAACGCGGCTGCTAGTCCTCCTTCCATGCAAAATCTTAAGTTCCTAGCTCATGTCCAAGGCATCAAAGAAGGGTAAAAAGTCAATAATCGATAACTAAAACTTGAATTGTACTACTTCTTACTGGCTATTACATTAACTTAGAACCTTCATCTGTGTTCTACTATGGTGCTTTTAGTGTCTCCGCATGCCGCAGCACGCGACATAGCTTTGCAGACGATAAGTACAACCGTTTCAGAGCGACGAGCGGCTAATGTGACGATCTGGCTTTAAGTCGATTCGATTACAAATGAAGAAAATGGACGGATTTTTCAGATTTTTTCTATATATAAACACTTTTCACATTCTCCCGTGTAACGCGGCTGCTAGTCCTCCCTTTATGCAGAATCTTAAGGTCCCAGCTCATGTCCAAGGCACCAAAGCCAGCAAAAAAGTCAATAATCGATACCTAAAACCTGAGTTGTACTACTTCTTATTGGCTATTACATCAACTTAGAAGCTTCATCTGTGCTCTACTATGGTGCTTTTAGTGTCTCCGCATACCGCAGCACGCGACATAGCTTTGCAGACGATAAGTACAACTGTTCCAGAGTGGAGGGCGGCCAATGTGACGATCTGGCTTTAAGTCGATTCGACAACAAATTACGGAAACGGACGGATTTATCAGGTTTTTACTACATATGAACACTTTTCACATTCTCCCGTGCAACTCGGCTGCTAGTCCTCCTTTCATGCAATATCTTAAGTTCCTAGCTCAAGTCCAAATCAGCAAACAAGGGTAAAAAGTCAATAATCGATACCTAAAACTTGAATTCTACTACTTCTTACTGGCTATTACATCAACTTAGAAGCTTCATCTGTGTTCTACTATGGTGCTTTTAGTGTCTCCACATACCGCAGCACGCGACATAGCTTTGCAGACGATGAGTACAACTGTTTCAAAGCGAAGAGCGGCTAATGTGACGATCTGGCTTTAAGTCGATTCGATAACAAATGAAGAATACGGACGGATTTCTCAGGTTTTTACTACATATGAAACTTTTCACATTCTCCCATGCAACGCGTCTGCTAGTCCTTCTTTCATGCAAAATCATATTTCACTAGCTCATGTCCAAGGCACCAAAGAAGGGTAAAAAGTCAATAATCGATATCAAAAACGTGAATTTTACTACTTCTTACTGGCTATTAATTCAACTTAGAAGCTTCATCTGTGTTCTACTATGGTGCGTTTAGTGTCTCCACATACCGCAGCACGCGACATAGCTTTGCAGACGATGAGTACAACTGTTTCAAAGCGAAGAGCGGCTAATGTGACGATCTGGCTTTAAGTCGATTCGATAACAAATGAAGAATACGGACGGATTTCTCAGGTTTTTACTACATTTGAAAACTTTTCACATTCTCCCGTGCAACGCGGCTGCTAGTCCTCCGTTCATGAAAAATCTTAAGTTCTTAGCTCATGTCCAAGCCATCAAAGAAGGGTAAAAAGTCAACAATCGATACCTAAAACTTGAATTGTACTACTTCTTACTGGCTATTACATCAACTTAGAAGCTTCATCTGTGCTCTACTATGGTGCTTTTATTGACTCCGCATACCGCAGCACGCGACATAGCTTTGCAGATGATAAGTACAACCGTTTCAGAGAGGAGAACGGCCAATGTGACGATCTGGCTCTAAGTCGACTCGACAACAAATGACGAAAACTGACGGATTTTTTTTAGGTTTTTCCTACATATTAACAATTTCACATTCTCCCTTGCAACGCGGCTGCTAGTCCTCCTTTCATGCAAAATCATAAGTCCCTAGCTCATGTCCAAGGCACCAAAGAAGGGTAAAAAGTCAATAATCGATACCTACAACTTGAATTGTACTACTTCTTACTAGCTATTACATCAACTTAGTAGTTTCATCTGTGTTCTACTATGGTGCATTTTGTGTCTCCGCATAACGCAGCACGCGACATGGCTTTGCAGACGATAAACGTAACCGTTTCAGACAGAAGAGCAGCCAATGTGACGATCTTTCTTTAAGTCGATTTGATAACATATGACGAAAACGGAAGGATTTCTCAGGTTTTTACTACATATGAACACTTTTCACATTCTCACGCTCAACGCGGCTGCTAATCCTCCTTTCATGCAAATTCATAAGTCCGTAGCTCATGTCCAAGGCACCAAAGAAATGTAAAAAGTCAATAATCGATACCTAAAACTTGAATTGTACTACTTCTTACTACCTATTACATCAACTTAGGAGCTTCATCTGTTTTCTACTATGGTGCTTTTTTTGTCTCCGCATACCGCAGCACGCGACATAGCTTTGCAGATGATAAATGTAACCGTTTCAGACAGAAGAGCGGCCAATGTGACGATCTGGCTTTAAGTCGACTCGATAACAAATGACGAAAACGGACGGATTTCTCAGGTTTTTTCTACATATGAACACTTTTCATATTCTCCCGTGCAACGCGGCTGTTAGTCCTCGTTCCATGCAAAATCTGAAGTTCCTACCTCATGTCCAATGCACCAAAGAAGCGTAAAAAGTCAATAATCGATACTTAAAACTTGAATTGTACTACTTCTTACTGGCTATTACATCAACTTAGAAGCTTCATCTGTGTTCTACTATGGTGCTTTTATTGTCTCCGCATACCGCAGCACGTGAAATAGCTTTGCAGACGATAAGTGCTACTGTTTCAGAGAGGAGATGGCCAATGTGACGATCTGGCTTTAAGTCGATTCGATAACAAATTACGAAAACGGACGGATTTATTACGTTTTTACTACATAAGAACACTTTTCACATTCTCCCGTGCAACTCGGCTGCTAGTCCTCCTTTCATGCAGAATCTTAAGGTCTTAGCTCATGTCAAAGGCACCAAAGCCAGCAAAAAAGTCAATAATCGATACCTAAAACCTGAGTTGTACTACTTCTTACTGGCTATTACATCAACTTAGAAACTTCATCTGTGTTCTACTATGGTGCTTTTAGTGTCTACGCATACCGCAGCACGCGACATAGCTTTGCAGACAATAAACGTAACCGTTACAGACAGAAGAGCGGCCAATGTGGCGATCTGGCTTGAAGTCGATTCGATAACAAATGACGAAAACTGACGGATTTCTCAGGTTTTAACTACATATGAAACTTTTCACATTCTCCCATGCAACGCGTCTGCTAGTCCTCCTTTCATGCAAAATCATAAGTCCCTAGCTCATGTCCACGGCACCAAAGACGGGTAAAAAGTCAATAATCGATACCTAAAACTTGAATTTTCCTACTTCTTCCTAGCTATTACATCAACTTAGGAGCTTCATCTGTGTTCTACTACGGTGCTTTTTGCGTCTCCGCATACCGCAGCACTTGACATTGCTTTGCAGACGATAAATGTATCCGTTTCAGACAGCAGAGCGGCCAAGGTGACGATCTGGCTTTAAGTCGATTCGATAACAAATGACGAAAACTGACGGATTTCTCAGGTTTTTACTACATATGAAAACATTTCATATTCTCCCGTGCAACTCAGCTGCTAGTCCTCCTTTCATGCAAAATGTGAAGTTCCTAGCTCATGTCCAATGCACCGAAGAAGTGTAAAAAGTCAATAATCGATACTTAAAACTTGAATTGTACTACTTCTTACTGGCTATTACATCAACTTAGAAGCTTCATCTGTGTTATACTATGGTGCTTTTATTGTCTCCGCATACCGCAGCACGTGAAATAGCTTTGCAGACGATAAGTACTACTGTTTCAGAGAGGAGATGGCCAATGTGACGATCTGGCTTTAAGTCGATTCGATAACAAATTACGAAAACGGACGGATTTATCACGTTTATACTACATAAGAACACTTTTAACATTCTCCCGTGCAACTCGGCTGCTAGTCCTCCTTTCATGCAGAATCTTAAGGTCCTAGCACGTGTCCAAGGCACCAAAGAAGGGTAAAAAGTCAATAATCGATACCTAAAACCTGAGTTGTACTACTTCTTACTGGCTATTACATCAACTTAGAAACTTCATCTGTGTTCTACTATGGTGCTTTTATTGTCTCCGCATACCGCAGCACGCGACATAGCTTTGCAGATGATAAGTACAACCGTTTCAGAAGGAGAGCGGCCAGTGTGACGATCTGGCTCTAAGTCGCTCGACAACAAATGACGAAAACGGACGGATTTCTCAGGTTTTTCATACATATGAACACTTTTCATATTCTCCCATGCAACGCGGCTGCTAGTCCTCCTTTCATGCAAAATCATAATCCCTAGCTCATGTCCAAGGCATTAAAGAAGGGTAAAAAGTCAATAATCGATATCTAAAACTAGAATTGTACTACTTCTTACTGGCTATTACATCAACTTAGAAGCTTCATCTGTGTTCTACTATGGTTCTTTTAGTATCTCCGCATACCGCAGCACGTGACATTGCTTTGCAGACGATAAGTAAACTGTTTCAGAGAGGAGATGGCCAATGTGACGATCTGGCTTTAAGTCGATTCGATAACAAATTACGAAAACGGATGGATTTCTCACGTTTTTACTACATAAGAACACTTTTCACATTCTCCCGTGCAACTCGGCTGCTAATCCTCCTTTCATGCAGAATCTTAAGGTCCTAGATCATGTCCAAGGCACCAAAGCCAGCAAAAAAGTCAATAATCGATACCTAAAACCTGAGTTGTACTACTTCTTACTGGCTATTACATCAACTTAGAAACTTCATCTGTGTTCTACTATGGTGCTTTTAGTGTCTACGCATACCGCAGCACGCGACATAGCTTTGCAGACAATAAACGTAACCGTTTCAGACAGAAGAGCGGCCAATGTGGCGATCTGGCTTGAAGTCGATTCGATAACAAATGACGAAAACTGACGGATTTCTCAGGTTTTTACTACATATGAAACTTTTCACATTCTCCCATGCAACGCGTCTGCTAGTCCTCCTTTCATGCAAAATCATAAGTCCCTAGCTCATGTCCACGGCACCAAAGAAGGGTAAAAAGTCAATAATCGATACCTAAAACTTGAATTTTTCTACTTCTTCCTAGCTATTACATCAACTTAGGAGCTTCATCTGTGTTCTACTATGGTGCTTTTTGCGTCTCCGCATACCGCAGCACTTGACATTGCTTTGCAGACGATAAAAGTACCCGTTTCAGACAGCAGAGCGGCCAAGGTGACGACCTGGCTTTAAGTCGACTCGATAACAAATTACGAAAACGGACGGATTTCTCATTTTTTTCCTACATATGAACACTTTTCACGTTCTCCCATGCAACGCGGCTGCTAGTCCTCCTTTCATGCGATATCAAAAGTCCATAGCTCATGTCCAAGGCACCAAAGAAGGGTAAAAAGTCAGTAATCGATACCTAAAACTTGAATTGTACTACTTCTTACTAGCTATTACATGAACTTAGGAGCCTCATCTGTGTTCTACGATGGTGCATTTTCGTGTCTCCGCATACCGCAGCACGCGACATAGCTTTGCAGATGATAAATGTAACCGTTTCAGACAGAAGAGCGGCCAATGTGTCGATCTGGCTTTAAGTCGACTCGATAACAAATAACGAAAACGGACGGATTTCTCAGGTTTTTCCTACATATGAACACTTTTCACATTCTCCCGTGCAACTCGGCTGCTAGTCCAAGTTTCATGCAATATCTTAAGTTCCTAGCTCATGTCCAAGGCACCAAAGAAGGGTAAAAAGTCAATAATCGATATCTAAAACTAGAATTGTACTACTTCTTACTGGCTATTACATCAACTTAGAAGCTTCATCTGTGTTCTACTATGGTTCTTTTAGTATCTCCGCATACCGCAGCACGTGACATTGTTTGCAGACGATAAGTAAACTGTTTCAGAGAGGAGAGCGGCCAGTGTGACGATCTGGCTCTAAGTCGACTCGACAACAAATGACGAAAATGGACGGATTTCTCAGGTTTTTCCTACATATGAACACTTTTCACCTTCTCCCATGCAACGCGGCTGCTACAACTCCTTTCATGCAAAATCATAATCCCTAGCTCATGTCCAAGGCATTAAAGAAGGGTAAAAAGTCAATAAACGATATCTAAAACTTGAATTGTACTATTTCTTACTAGCTATTACATCAACTTAGGAGTTTCATCTGTGTTCTACTATGGTGCATTTAGTGTCTACGCATAACGCAGCACGCGACATAGCTTTGCAAACGATAAACGTAACCGTTTCAGATAGAAGAGCGGCCAATGTGACGATCTGGCTTTAAGTCGATTCGATAACAAATGACGAAAACTGACGGATTTCTCAGGTTTTTACTACATATGAACACTTTTCACATTCTCCCGTGCTACGCGGCTGCTATTCCTCCTTCCATGCAAAATCGGAAGTTTCTAGCTTATGTCCAATGCACCAAAGAATGGTAAAAAGTCAATAAACGATACTTAAAACTTGAATTGTACTACTCCTTACTGGCTATTACATCAACTTAGAAGCTTCATCAGTGTTCTACTATGGTGCTTTTAGTGTCTCCGCATACCGCACCACGCGACATAGCTTATCAGACAATAAACTTAACCGTTTCAGAAAGAAGAGCGGCCAATTTGACGATCTGGCTTTAAGTCGATTCGATAACAAATGACGAACACGGATGGATTTCTCAGGCTTTTGCTACATATGAAAGCTTTTCACATTCTCCCGTGCAACGCGGCTGGTAGTCCTCCTTTCATGAAAAATCTTAAGCTCTTAGCTCATGTCCAAGGCACCAAAGAAATGTAAAAAGTCAATAATCGATACCTAAAACTTGAATTGTACTACTTCTTACTACCTATTACACCAACTTAGGAGCTTCATCTGTTTTCTACTATGGTGCTCTTTGTGCTTCCGCATACCGCAGCACGCGACATAGCTTTGCAGATGATAAATGTAACCGTTTCAGACAGAAGAGCGGCCAATGTAACGATCTGGCTTTAAGTCGACTCGATAACAAATGACGAAAACAGACGGATTTCTCAGGTTTTTACTACATATGAACACTTTTCATATTCTCCCGTGCAACGCGGCTGTTAGTCCTCCTTCCATGCAAAATCTGAAGTTCCTAGCTCATGTCCAATGCACCAAAGAAGGTTAAAAAGTCAATAATCGATACTTAAAACTTGAATTGTACTACTTCTTACTGGCTATTACATCAACTTAGAAGCTTCATCTGTGTTCTACTATGGTGCTTTTATTGTCTCCGCATACCGCAGCACGTGAAATAGCTTTGCAGACGATAAGTACTACTGTTTCAGAGAGGAGATGGCCAATGTGACGATCTGGCTTTAAGTCGATTCGATAACAAATTACGAAAACGGACGGATTTCTCACGTTTTTACTACATAAGAACACTTTTCACATTCTCCCGTGCAACTCGGCTGCTAGTCCTCCTTTCATGCAGAATCTTAAGGTCCTAGCTCATGTCCAAGGCACCAAAGCCAGCAAAAAAGTCAATAATCGATACCTAAAACCTGAGTTGTACTACTTCTTACTGGCTATTACATCAACTTAGAAACTTCATCTGTGTTCTACTATGGTGCTTTTATTGTCTCCGCATACCGCAGCACGCGACATAGCTTTGCAGATGATAAGTACAACCGTTTCAGAGAGGAGAGCGGCCAGTGTGACGATCTGGCTCTAAGTCGACTTGACAACAAATGACGAAAACGGACGGATTTCTCAGGTTTTTCCTACATATGAACACTTTTCATATTCTCCCATGCAACGCGGCTGCTAGTCCTCCTTTCATGCAAAATCATAATCCCTAGCTCATGCCCAAGGCATTAAAGAAGGGTAAAAAGTCAATAATCGATATCTAAAACTTGAATTGTACTACTTCTTACTGGCTATTACATCAACTTAGAAGCTTCATCTGTGTTCTACTAAGGTTCTTTTAGTATCTCTGCATACCGCAGCACGTGACATTGCTTTGCACACGATAAGTACAACTGTTTCAGAGAGGAGAGCGGCCAGTGTGACGATCTGGCTCTAAGTCGACTCGGGAACAAATGACGAAAACGGACGGATTTCTCAGGTTTTTCCTACATATGAACACATTTCACATTCTCCCATGCAACGCGGCTGCTAGTACTCCTTTCATGCAAAATCATAATCCCTAGCTCATGTCCAAGGCATTAAAGAAGGGTAAAAAGTCAATAATTGATACCTAAAACTTGAATTGTACTACTTCTTACTAGCTATTACATCAACTTAGGAGTTTCATCTGTGTTCTACTATGGTGCATTTAGTGTCTCCGCATAACGCAGCACGCGACATAGCTTTGCAGACAATAAACGTAACCGTTTCAGACAGAAGAGCGGCCAATGTGTTGATCTGGCTTTAAGTAGATTCGATAACAAATGAGAAAAACTGACGGTTTTCTCAGGTTTTTCCTACATATGAAACTCTTCACATTCTCCCATGCAACGCGTCTCCTAGTCCTCCTTTCATGCAAAATCATAAGTCCCTAGCTCATGTCCAAGGCACCAAAGAAATGTAAAAAGTCAATAATCGATACCTAAAACTTGAATTTTTCTACTTCTTCCTAGCTATTACATCAACTTAGGAGCTTCATCTGTGTTCTACTATGGTGCTTTTTGTGTCTCCGCATACCGCAGCACGCGACATAGCTTTGCAGACAATAAACGTAATCGTTTCAGAAAGAAGAGCGGCCAATTTGACGATCTGGCTTTAAGTCGATTCGATAACAAATTACGAAAACTGACGGATTTCTCAGGTTTTTACTACATATGAACACTTTTCACATTCTCCCATGCAACGGGGCTGCTAGTCCTCCTTTCATGCAAAATCTTAAGGTCCTAGCTTATGTCCAAGGCACCAAAGCCGTCTAAAATGTCAATAATCGGTAACTAAAAATTGCATTGCACTACTTCTTATTGGCTATTACATCAACGTAGAAGCTTCATATGTGTTCTACTATGGTGCGTTTAGTGTCTCCGCATAATGCAGCACGCGACATAGCTTTGCAGACGATAAATGTAATCGTTTCAGAGAGAAGAGCGGCCAATGTGACGATCTGGTTTAAAGTCGATCCGTTAACAAATGACGAAAACGGTCGGATTTCTCAGGTTTTAACTACATATGAACACTTTTCACATTCTCCCATGCAACGGGGCTGGTAGTCTTCCTTTCATGCAGAATCTTAAGGTTCTAGCTCATGTCCAAGGCACCAAAGCCAGCAAAAATGTCAATAATCGATACCTAAAACCTGAGTTGTACTACTTCTTACTGGCTATTACATCAAGATAGAATCTTCATCTGTGTTCTACTATTTTGCTTTTAGTGTCTCCGCATACCGCAGCTCGCGACATAGCTTTGCAGACAAGAAACGTAACCGTTACAGACAGAAGAACGGCCAATGTGACGATCTGGCTTTAAGTCGATTCGATAACAAATGACGAAAACTGACGGATTTCTCAGGTTTTTACTACATAAGAACACTTTTTACATTCTCCCGTGCAACTCGGCTGCTAGTCCTCCTTTCATGCAGAATCTTAAGGTGCTAGCTCATGTCCAAGGCACCAAAGCCAGCAAAAAAGTCAATAATCGATACCTAAAACCTGAGTTGCACTACTTCTTACTGGCTATTACATCAACATAGAAACTTCATCTGTGTTCTACTATGGTGCTTTTATTGTTTCCGCATACCGCAGCACATGACATAGCTTTGCAGACGATAAGTACAACTGTTTCAGAGAGGAGATTGCCAATGTGACGATCTGGCTTTAAGTCGATTCGATAACAAATGACGAATACTGACTGATTTCTCAGGTTTTTACTACATATGAACACATTTCACATTCTCCCATGCAACGCGGCTGCTAGTACTCCTTTCATGCAAAATCATAATCCCTAGCTCATGTCCAAGGCATTAAAGAAGGGTAAAAAGTCAATAATTGATACCTAAAACTTGAATTGTACTACTTCTTACTAGCTATTACATCAACTTAGGAGTTTCATCTGTGTTCTACTATGGTGCATTTAGTGTCTCCGCATAACGCAGCACGCGACATAGCTTTGCAGACAATAAACGTAACCGTTTCAGACAGAAGAGCGGCCAATGTGTTGATCTGGCTTTAAGTAGATTCGATAACAAATGAGAAAAACTGACGGTTTTCTCAGGTTTTTCCTACATATGAAACTCTTCACATTCTCCCATGCAACGCGTCTCCTAGTCCTCCTTTCATGCAAAATCATAAGTCCCTAGCTCATGTCCAAGGCACCAAAGAAATGTAAAAAGTCAATAATCGATACCTAAAACTTGAATTTTTCTACTTCTTCCTAGCTATTACATCAACTTAGGAGCTTCATCTGTGTTCTACTATGGTGCTTTTTGTGTCTCCGCATACCGCAGCACGCGACATAGCTTTGCAGACAATAAACGTAATCGTTTCAGAAAGAAGAGCGGCCAATTTGACGATCTGGCTTTAAGTCGATTCGATAACAAATTACGAAAACTGACGGATTTCTCAGGTTTTTACTACATATGAACACTTTTCACATTCTCCCATGCAACGGGGCTGCTAGTCCTCCTTTCATGCAAAATCTTAAGGTCCTAGCTTATGTCCAAGGCACCAAAGCCGTCTAAAATGTCAATAATCGGTAACTAAAAATTGCATTGCACTACTTCTTATTGGCTATTACATCAACGTAGAAGCTTCATATGTGTTCTACTATGGTGCGTTTAGTGTCTCCGCATAATGCAGCACGCGACATAGCTTTGCAGACGATAAATGTAATCGTTTCAGAGAGAAGAGCGGCCAATGTGACGATCTGGTTTAAAGTCGATCCGTTAACAAATGACGAAAACGGTCGGATTTCTCAGGTTTTAACTACATATGAACACTTTTCACATTCTCCCATGCAACGGGGCTGGTAGTCTTCCTTTCATGCAGAATCTTAAGGTTCTAGCTCATGTCCAAGGCACCAAAGCCAGCAAAAATGTCAATAATCGATACCTAAAACCTGAGTTGTACTACTTCTTACTGGCTATTACATCAAGATAGAATCTTCATCTGTGTTCTACTATTTTGCTTTTAGTGTCTCCGCATACCGCAGCTCGCGACATAGCTTTGCAGACAAGAAACGTAACCGTTACAGACAGAAGAGCGGCCAATGTGACGATCTGGCTTTAAGTCGATTCGATAACAAATGACGAAAACTGACGGATTTCTCAGGTTTTTACTACATAAGAACACTTTTTACATTCTCCCGTGCAACTCGGCTGCTAGTCCTCCTTTCATGCAGAATCTTAAGGTGCTAGCTCATGTCCAAGGCACCAAAGCCAGCAAAAAAGTCAATAATCGATACCTAAAACCTGAGTTGCACTACTTCTTACTGGCTATTACATCAACATAGAAACTTCATCTGTGTTCTACTATGGTGCTTTTATTGTTTCCGCATACCGCAGCACATGACATAGCTTTGCAGACGATAAGTACAACTGTTTCAGAGAGGAGATTGCCAATGTGACGATCTGGCTTTAAGTCGATTCGATAACAAATGACGAATACTGACTGATTTCTCAGGTTTTTACTACATATGAAACTTTTCACATTCTCCCATGCAACGCGTCTGCTAGTCCTCCTTTCATGCAAAATCATAAGTCCCTAGCTCATGTCCAAGGCACCAAAGAAGGGTAAAAAGTCAATAACCGATACCTAAAACTTGAATTTTACTACTTCTTCCTAGCTATTACATCAACTTAGGAGCTTCATCTGTGTTCTACTATGGTGCTTGTTGTGTCTCCGCATACCACAGCACGCGACATTGCTTTGCAGACGATAAGTGTAACCGTTTCAGACAGCAGAGCGGCCAAGGTGACGATCTGGCTTTAAGTCAACTCGATAACAAATGACGAAAACGGACGGATTTCTCAGGCTTTTACTACATATGAACACTTTTCACATTCTCCCATGCAACGCGGCTGCTAGTCCTCCTTTCATGCAAAATCAAAAATCCCTAGCTCATGTCCAAGGCACCAAAGAAGGTAAAAAGTCAATAATCGATACCTAAAACTTGAATTGTACTACTTCTTACTAGCTATTACATGAATTTAGGAGCTTCATCTGTGTTCTACTATGGTGCATTTTTGTGTCTCCGCATACCGCAGCACGCGACATAGCTTTGCAGACGATAAATGTAACCGTTTCAGACAGAAGAGCGGCCAATGTGACGATCTGGCTTTAAGTCGATTCGATAACAAATGACGAAAACGGACGGTTTTCTCAGGTTTTTACTACATATGAACACTTTTCACATTCTCCCGTGCAACTCGGCTGCTAGTCCACGTTTCATGCAATATCTTAAGTTCCTAGCTCATGTCGAAGGCACCAAAGAAGGGTAAAAAGTCAATAATCGACACCTAAAACTTGAATTGTACTACATCTTATTGGCTATTACATCAACTTAGAAGCTTCATCTGTGTTCTTCTATGGTACTTTTAGTGTCTCCGCATACCGCAGCACGCGACATAGCTTTGCAGACGATAAATGTATCCGTTTCAGACAGAAGAGCGGCCAATGTGACGATCTGGCTTTAAGGCGATTCGATAACAAATGACGAAAACGGACGGATATCTCAGGTTTTTACTACATTTGAACACTTTTCACATTTTCCCGTGCAACTAGGCTGCTATTCCTCCTTTCATGAAATATCTTAAGTTCCTAGCTCATGTCCAAGGCACCAAAGAAGGGTAAAAAGTCAATAATCTATACCTAAAACTTGAATTCTACTACTTCTTACTGGCCATTACATCAACTTAGAAGCTTCATCTGTGTTCTTCTATGGTACTTTTAGTGTCTCCGCATACCGCAGCACGCGACATAGCTTTGCAGACGATAAATGTATCCGTTTCAGACAGAAGAGCGGCCAATGTGACGATCTGGCTTTAAGGCGATTCGATAACAAATGACGAAAACGGACGGATATCTCAGATTTTTACTACATTTGAACACTTTTCACATTCTCCCGTGCAACTCGGCTGCTAGTCCTCCGTTCATGCAATATCTTAAGTTAATAGCTCAAGTCCAAGGCACCAAAGAAGGGTTAAATGTCAATAATCGATACCTAAAACTTGAGTTCTACTACTTCTTACTTGCTATTACATCAACATAGAAGCTTCATCTGTGTTCTACTATGGTGCATTTAGTGTCTCCGTATAACGCAGCACGCGACATAGCTTTGCAGACGATAAACGTAACCGTTTCAGACAGAAGAGCGGCCAATGTGACGATCTGGCTTTAAGTCGATTCGATAACGAATGACGAAAACTGACGGATTTCTCAGGTTCTTCCTACATATGAACACTTTTCACATTCTCCCATGGAACGCCTCTGCTAGTCCTCCTTTCATGCAAAATCATAAGTCCCTAGCTCATGTCCAAGGCACCAAAGAAATGTAAAAAGTCAATAATCGATACCTAAAACTTGAATTTTTCTACTTCTTACTACCTATTACATCAACTTAGGAGCTTCATCTGTTTTCTACTATGGTGCTTTTTGTGTCTCCGCATACCGCAGCACGCGACATAGCTTTGCAGATGATAAATGTAACCGTTTCAGGCAGAATAGCGGCCAATGTGACGATCTGGCTTTAAGTCGACTCGATAACAAATGACGAAAACGGACGGATTTCTCAGGTTTTTCCTACATATGAACACTTTTCACATTCTCCCGTGCAACGCGGCTGCTAGTCCTCCTTTCATGCAAAATCATAATCCCTAGCTCATGTCCAAGGCATTAAAGAAGGGTAAAAAGTCAATAATCGATACCTAAAACTTGAATTGTACTACTTCTTACTGGCTATTACATCAACTTAGAAGCTTCATCTGTGTTCTACTATGAGCTTTTAGTGTCTCGGTATACCGCAGCACGCGACATAGCATTACAGACAATAAACGTAACCGTTTCAGACAGAAGAGCGGCCAATGCGTCGATCTGGCTTTAAAACGATTCGATAACAAACGATGAAAACTGACGGATTTCTCAGATTTTTACTACATATGAACACTTTTCACATTCTCCCGTGCAACGCGGCTGCTAGCCCTCCTTTCATGCAAAATCTTAAGTTGCTAGCTCATGTCCAAGGCACCAAAGAAGGGTAAAAAGTCAATAACCGATACCTAAAACTTGAATTTTACTACTTCTTCCTAGCTATTACATCAACTTAGGAGCTTCATCTGTGTTCTACTATGGTGCTTTTTGTGTCTCCGCATACCACAGCACGCGACATTGCTTTGCAGACGATAAGTGTAACCGTTTCAGACAGCAGAGCGGCCAAGGTGACGATCTGGCTTTAAGTCAACTCGATAACAAATGACGAAAACGGACGGATTTCTCAGGCTTTTACTACATATGAACACTTTTCACATTCTCCCATGCAACGCGGCTGCTAGTCCTCCTTTCATGCAAAATCAAAAATCCCTAGCTCATGTCCAAGGCACCAAAGAAGGTAAAAAGTCAATAATCGATACCTAAAACTTGAATTGTACTACTTCTTACTAGCTATTACATGAATTTAGGAGCTTCATCTGTGTTCTACTATGGTGCATTTTTGTGTCTCCGCATACCGCAGCACGCGACATAGCTTTGCAGACGATAAATGTAACCGTTTCAGACAGAAGAGCGGCCAATGTGACGATCTGGCTTTAAGTCGATTCGATAACAAATGACGAAAACGGACGGTTTTCTCAGGTTTTTACTACATATGAACACTTTTCACATTCTCCCGTGCAACTCGGCTGCTAGTCCACGTTTCATGCAATATCTTAAGTTCCTAGCTCATGTCGAAGGCACCAAAGAAGGGTAAAAAGTCAATAATCGACACCTAAAACTTGAATTGTACTACATCTTATTGGCTATTACATCAACTTAGAAGCTTCATCTGTGTTCTTCTATGGTACTTTTAGTGTCTCCGCATACCGCAGCACGCGACATAGCTTTGCAGACGATAAATGTATCCGTTTCAGACAGAAGAGCGGCCAATGTGACGATCTGGCTTTAAGGCGATTCGATAACAAATGACGAAAACGGACGGATATCTCAGGTTTTTACTACATTTGAACACTTTTCACATTTTCCCGTGCAACTAGGCTGCTATTCCTCCTTTCATGAAATATCTTAAGTTCCTAGCTCATGTCCAAGGCACCAAAGAAGGGTAAAAAGTCAATAATCTATACCTAAAACTTGAATTCTACTACTTCTTACTGGCCATTACATCAACTTAGAAGCTTCATCTGTGTTCTTCTATGGTACTTTTAGTGTCTCCGCATACCGCAGCACGCGACATAGCTTTGCAGACGATAAATGTATCCGTTTCAGACAGAAGAGCGGCCAATGTGACGATCTGGCTTTAAGGCGATTCGATAACAAATGACGAAAACGGACGGATATCTCAGATTTTTACTACATTTGAACACTTTTCACATTCTCCCGTGCAACTCGGCTGCTAGTCCTCCGTTCATGCAATATCTTAAGTTAATAGCTCAAGTCCAAGGCACCAAAGAAGGGTTAAATGTCAATAATCGATACCTAAAACTTGAGTTCTACTACTTCTTACTTGCTATTACATCAACATAGAAGCTTCATCTGTGTTCTACTATGGTGCATTTAGTGTCTCCGTATAACGCAGCACGCGACATAGCTTTGCAGACGATAAACGTAACCGTTTCAGACAGAAGAGCGGCCAATGTGACGATCTGGCTTTAAGTCGATTCGATAACGAATGACGAAAACTGACGGATTTCTCAGGTTCTTCCTACATATGAACACTTTTCACATTCTCCCATGGAACGCCTCTGCTAGTCCTCCTTTCATGCAAAATCATAAGTCCCTAGCTCATGTCCAAGGCACCAAAGAAATGTAAAAAGTCAATAATCGATACCTAAAACTTGAATTTTTCTACTTCTTACTACCTATTACATCAACTTAGGAGCTTCATCTGTTTTCTACTATGGTGCTTTTTGTGTCTCCGCATACCGCAGCACGCGACATAGCTTTGCAGATGATAAATGTAACCGTTTCAGACAGAAAAGCGGCCAATGTGACGATCTGGCTTTAAGTCGACTCGATAACAAATGACGAAAACGGACGGATTTCTCAGGTTTTTCCTACATATGAACACTTTTCACATTCTCCCGTGCAACGCGGCTGCTAGTCCTCCTTTCATGCAAAATCATAATCCCTAGCTCATGTCCAAGGCATTAAAGAAGGGTAAAAAGTCAATAATCGATACCTAAAACTTGAATTGTACTACTTCTTACTGGCTATTACATCAACTTAGAAGCTTCATCTGTGTTCTACTATGAGCTTTTAGTGTCTCGGTATACCGCAGCACGCGACATAGCATTACAGACAATAAACGTAACCGTTTCAGACAGAAGAGCGGCCAATGCGTCGATCTGGCTTTAAAACGATTCGATAACAAACGATGAAAACTGACGGATTTCTCAGATTTTTACTACATATGAACACTTTTCACATTCTCCCGTGCAACGCGGCTGCTAGCCCTCCTTTCATGCAAAATCTTAAGTTGCTAGCTCATGTCCAAGGCACCAAAGAAGGGTAAAAAGTCAATAACCGATACCTAAAACTTGAATTTTACTACTTCTTCCTAGCTATTACATCAACTTAGGAGCTTCATCTGTGTTCTACTATGGTGCTTTTTGTGTCTCCGCATACCACAGCACGCGACATTGCTTTGCAGACGATAAGTGTAACCGTTTCAGACAGCAGAGCGGCCAAGGTGACGATCTGGCTTTAAGTCAACTCGATAACAAATGACGAAAACGGACGGATTTCTCAGGCTTTTACTACATATGAACACTTTTCACATTCTCCCATGCAACGCGGCTGCTAGTCCTCCTTTCATGCAAAATCAAAAATCCCTAGCTCATGTCCAAGGCACCAAAGAAGGTAAAAAGTCAATAATCGATACCTAAAACTTGAATTTTACTACTTCTTCCTAGCTATTACATCAACTTAGGAGCTTCATCTGTGTTCTACTATGGTGCTTTTTGTGTCTCCGCATACCACAGCACGCGACATTGCTTTGCAGACGATAAGTGTAACCGTTTCAGACAGCAGAGCGGCCAAGGTGACGATCTGGCTTTAAGTCAACTCGATAACAAATGACGAAAACGGACGGTTTTCTCAGGTTTTTACTACATTTGAACACTTTTCACATTCTCCCGTGCAACTCGGCTGCTAGTCCTCCGTTCATGCAATATCTTAAGTTAATAGCTCAAGTCCAAGGCACCAAAGAAGGGTTAAATGTCAATAATCGATACCTAAAACTTGAGTTCTACTACTTCTTACTGGCTATTACATCAACATAGAAGCTTCATCTGTGTTCTACTATGGTGCATTTAGTGTCTCCGTATAACGCAGCACGCGACATAGCTTTGCAGACGATAAACGTAACCGTTTCAGACAGAAGAGCGGCCAATGTGACGATCTGGCTTTAAGTCGATTCGATAACGAATGACGAAAACTGACGGATTTCTCAGGTTCTTCCTACATATGAACACTTTTCACATTCTCCCATGGAACGCCTCTGCTAGTCCTCCTTTCATGCAAAATCATAAGTCCCTAGCTCATGTCCAAGGCACCAAAGAAATGTAAAAAGTCAATAATCGATACCTAAAACTTGAATTTTTCTACTTCTTACTACCTATTACATCAACTTAGGAGCTTCATCTGTTTTCTACTATGGTGCTTTTTGTGTCTCCGCATACCGCAGCACGCGACATAGCTTTGCAGATGATAAATGTAACCGTTTCAGGCAGAATAGCGGCCAATGTGACGATCTGGCTTTAAGTCGACTCGATAACAAATGACGAAAACGGACGGATTTCTCAGGTTTTTCCTACATATGAACACTTTTCACATTCTCCCGTGCAACGCGGCTGCTAGTCCTCCTTTCATGCAAAATCATAATCCCTAGCTCATGTCCAAGGCATTAAAGAAGGGTAAAAAGTCAATAATCGATACCTAAAACTTGAATTGTACTACTTCTTACTGGCTATTACATCAACTTAGAAGCTTCATCTGTGTTCTACTATGAGCTTTTAGTGTCTCGGTATACCGCAGCACGCGACATAGCATTACAGACAATAAACGTAACCGTTTCAGACAGAAGAGCGGCCAATGCGTCGATCTGGCTTTAAAACGATTCGATAACAAACGATGAAAACTGACGGATTTCTCAGATTTTTACTACATATGAACACTTTTCACATTCTCCCGTGCAACGCGGCTGCTAGCCCTCCTTTCATGCAAAATCTTAAGTTGCTAGCTCATGTCCAAGGCACCAAAGAAGGGTAAGAAGTCAATAATCGATACTTAAAACTTGAATTGTACTACTTCTTACTGGCTATTACATCAACTTAGAAGCTTCATCTGTGTTCTACTATGGTGCTTTTAGTGTCTCCGCATACCGCAGCACGCGACATAGCTTTGCAGACAATAAACGTAATCGTTTCAGAAAGAAGAGCGGCCAATTTGACGATCTGGCTTTATGTCGAATCGATAACAAATGACGAACACGGACGGATTTCTCAGGCTTTTACTACATATGAAAACTTTTCACATTCTCTCGTACAACGCGGCTGCTAGTCCTCCTTTCATGAAAAATCTTAACTTCTTAGCTCATGTCCAAGGCACCAAAGAAATGTAAAAAGTCAATAATCGATACCTAAAACTTGAATTGTACTACTTCTTACTACCTATTACATCAACTTAGGAGCTTCATCTGTTTTCTACTATGGTGCTTTTTGTGTCTCCGCATACTGCAGCACGCGACATAGCTTTGCAGATGATAAATGTAACCGTTTCAGACAGAAGAGCGGCCAGTGTGACGATCTGGCTTTAAGTCGACACGATAACAAATGACGAAAACGGACGGATTTCTTAGGTTTTTCCTACATATGAACACTTAGCACATTCTCCCGTGCAACTCGGCTGCTAGTCCACGTTTCATGCAATATCTTAAGTTCCTAGCTCATGTCCAAGGCAAGAAAGAAGTGTAAAAATCAATAATCGATACCTAAAACTTCAATTCTACTACTTCTTACTGGCTATTACATCAACTTAGAAGCTTCATCTGTGTTCTACTATTGTGCTTTTATTGTCTCCGCATACCGCAGCACGCGACATAGCTTTGCAGACGATGAGTACAACTGTTTTAGAGCGAAGAGCGGCTAATGTGACGATCTGCCTTTAAGTCGATTCGATAACAAATGAAGAATACGGACGGATTTATCACGCTTTTACTACATAAGAACACTTTTCACATTCTCCCGTGTAACGCGGCTGCTAGTCCTCCCTTTATGCAGAATCTTAAGGTCCTAGCTCGTGTCCAAGGCACCAACGACAGCAAAAAACTCAATAATCGATACCTAAAACCTAAGTTGTACTACTTCTTACTGGCTATTACATCAACTTAAAAACTTCATCTGTGTTCTACTATGGTGCTTTTAGTGTCTCCGCATACCGCAGCACGCGACATAGCTTTGCAGACGATGAGTACAACTGTTTCAGAGCGAAGAGCGGCTAATGTGACGATCTGGCTTTAAGTCGATTCGATAACAAATGAAGAATACGGACGGATTTCTCAGTATTTTACTACATATGAACACTTTTCACATTCTCGCGTGCAACGCGGCTGCTAGTCCTCCTTTCATGCAAAATCATAATCCCTAGCTCATGTCCAAGGCACCAAAGAAATGTAAAAAGTCAATAATCGATACGTAAAACTTGAATTGTACTACTTCTTACTACCTATTACATCAACTTAGGAGCTTCATCTGTTTTCTACTATGGTGCTTTTTGTGTCTCCGCATACCGCAGCACGCGACATAGCTTTTCAGACGATAAATGTATCCGTTTCAGACAGAAGAGCGGCCAATGTGACGATCTGGCTTTAAGTCGATTGGATAACAAATGACGAAAACGGACGGATTTCTCAGGTTTTTACTACATATGAACACTTTTCACATTCTCGCGTGCAACGCGGCTGCTAGTGCTCCTTTCATGCAAAATCTTAAGGTCCTAGCTCATGTCCAAGGCACCAAAGCCAGCAAAAAAGTCAATAATCGATACCTAAAACCTGAGTTGTACTTCTTCTTACTGGCTATTACATTAACTTAGAAGCTTCATCTGTGTTCTACTATGGTGCTTTTAGTGTCTCCGCATACCGCAGCACGCGACATAGCTTTGCAGAAGATAAGTACAGCCGTTTCAGAGCGAAGAGCGGCTAATATGACGATCTGGCTTTAAGTCGATTCGATAACAAATTAAGAAAATATACGGATTTCTCAGATTTTTACTACATATGAACACTTTTCACATTCTCCCTTGTAACGCGGCTGCTAGTCCTCCTTCCATGCAAAATCTTAAGTTCTTAGCTCATGTCCAAGGCACCAAAGAAGGGTAAAAAGTCAATAATCGATACCTAATACTTGAATTTTACTACTACTTACTGGCTATTACATCAACTTAGAAGCTTCATCTGTGTTCTACTATGGTCCTTTTAGTGTCTCCACATACCGCAGCACGCGACATAGCTTTGCAGACGATGAGTACAACTGTTTCAGAGCAAAGAGCGGCTAATGTGACGATCTGGCTTTAAGTCGATTCGATAACAAATGAAGAATACGGACGGATTTCTCAGGTTTTTACTACATATGAAAACTTTTCACATTCTCCCGTGCAACGCGGCTGCTAGTCATCCTTTCATGAAAAATCTTAAGTTCTTAGCTCATGTCCAAGGCACCAAAGAAGGGTAAAAAGTCAATAATCGATACCTAATACTTGAATTTAACTACTACTTACTGGCTATTACATCAACTTAGAAGCTTCATCTGTGCTCTACTATGGTGCTTTTAATTTCTCCGCATACCGCAGCACGCGACATAGCTTTGCAGATGATAAGTACAACCGTTTCACAGAGGAGAACGGCCAATGTGACGATCTGGCTCTAAGTCGACTCGACAACAAATGACGAAAACGGACGGATTTCTCAGGTATTTCCTACATATGAACATTTTCACATTCTCCCAGGCAACGCGGCTGCTAGTCCTCCTTTCATGCAAAATCATAAATCCCTAGCTCATGTCCAAGGCACCAAAGAAGGTAAAAAGTCAATAATCGATACCTAAAACTTGAATTGTACTACTTCTTACTAGCTATTACATGAATTTAGGAGCTTCATCTGTGTTCTACTATGGTGCATTTTTGTGTCTCCGCATACCGCAGCACGCGACATAGCTTTGCAGACGATAAATGTAACCGTTTCAGACAGAAGAGCGGCCAATGTGACGATCTGGCTTTAAGTCGATTCGATAACAAATGACGAAAACGGACGGTTTTCTCAGGTTTTTACTACATATGAACACTTTTCACATTCTCCCGTGCAACTCGGCTGCTAGTCCACGTTTCATGCAATATCTTAAGTTCCTAGCTCATGTCGAAGGCACCAAAGAAGGGTAAAAAGTCAATAATCGACACCTAAAACTTGAATTGTACTACATCTTATTGGCTATTACATCAACTTAGAAGCTTCATCTGTGTTCTTCTATGGTACTTTTAGTGTCTCCGCATACCGCAGCACGCGACATAGCTTTGCAGACGATAAATGTATCCGTTTCAGACAGAAGAGCGGCCAATGTGACGATCTGGCTTTAAGGCGATTCGATAACAAATGACGAAAACGGACGGATATCTCAGGTTTTTACTACATTTGAACACTTTTCACATTTTCCCGTGCAACTAGGCTGCTATTCCTCCTTTCATGAAATATCTTAAGTTCCTAGCTCATGTCCAAGGCACCAAAGAAGGGTAAAAAGTCAATAATCTATACCTAAAACTTGAATTCTACTACTTCTTACTGGCCATTACATCAACTTAGAAGCTTCATCTGTGTTCTTCTATGGTACTTTTAGTGTCTCCGCATACCGCAGCACGCGACATAGCTTTGCAGACGATAAATGTATCCGTTTCAGACAGAAGAGCGGCCAATGTGACGATCTGGCTTTAAGGCGATTCGATAACAAATGACGAAAACGGACGGATATCTCAGATTTTTACTACATTTGAACACTTTTCACATTCTCCCGTGCAACTCGGCTGCTAGTCCTCCGTTCATGCAATATCTTAAGTTAATAGCTCAAGTCCAAGGCACCAAAGAAGGGTTAAATGTCAATAATCGATACCTAAAACTTGAGTTCTACTACTTCTTACTTGCTATTACATCAACATAGAAGCTTCATCTGTGTTCTACTATGGTGCATTTAGTGTCTCCGTATAACGCAGCACGCGACATAGCTTTGCAGACGATAAACGTAACCGTTTCAGACAGAAGAGCGGCCAATGTGACGATCTGGCTTTAAGTCGATTCGATAACGAATGACGAAAACTGACGGATTTCTCAGGTTCTTCCTACATATGAACACTTTTCACATTCTCCCATGGAACGCCTCTGCTAGTCCTCCTTTCATGCAAAATCATAAGTCCCTAGCTCATGTCCAAGGCACCAAAGAAATGTAAAAAGTCAATAATCGATACCTAAAACTTGAATTTTTCTACTTCTTACTACCTATTACATCAACTTAGGAGCTTCATCTGTTTTCTACTATGGTGCTTTTTGTGTCTCCGCATACCGCAGCACGCGACATAGCTTTGCAGATGATAAATGTAACCGTTTCAGACAGAAAAGCGGCCAATGTGACGATCTGGCTTTAAGTCGACTCGATAACAAATGACGAAAACGGACGGATTTCTCAGGTTTTTCCTACATATGAACACTTTTCACATTCTCCCGTGCAACGCGGCTGCTAGTCCTCCTTTCATGCAAAATCATAATCCCTAGCTCATGTCCAAGGCATTAAAGAAGGGTAAAAAGTCAATAATCGATACCTAAAACTTGAATTGTACTACTTCTTACTGGCTATTACATCAACTTAGAAGCTTCATCTGTGTTCTACTATGAGCTTTTAGTGTCTCGGTATACCGCAGCACGCGACATAGCATTACAGACAATAAACGTAACCGTTTCAGACAGAAGAGCGGCCAATGCGTCGATCTGGCTTTAAAACGATTCGATAACAAACGATGAAAACTGACGGATTTCTCAGATTTTTACTACATATGAACACTTTTCACATTCTCCCGTGCAACGCGGCTGCTAGCCCTCCTTTCATGCAAAATCTTAAGTTGCTAGCTCATGTCCAAGGCACCAAAGAAGGGTAAAAAGTCAATAACCGATACCTAAAACTTGAATTTTACTACTTCTTCCTAGCTATTACATCAACTTAGGAGCTTCATCTGTGTTCTACTATGGTGCTTTTTGTGTCTCCGCATACCACAGCACGCGACATTGCTTTGCAGACGATAAGTGTAACCGTTTCAGACAGCAGAGCGGCCAAGGTGACGATCTGGCTTTAAGTCAACTCGATAACAAATGACGAAAACGGACGGATTTCTCAGGCTTTTACTACATATGAACACTTTTCACATTCTCCCATGCAACGCGGCTGCTAGTCCTCCTTTCATGCAAAATCAAAAATCCCTAGCTCATGTCCAAGGCACCAAAGAAGGTAAAAAGTCAATAATCGATACCTAAAGCTTGAATTGTACTACTTCTTACTAGCTATTACATGAATTTAGGAGCTTCATCTGTGTTCTACTATGGTGCATTTTTGTGTCTCCGCATACCGCAGCACGCGACATAGCTTTGCAGACGATAAATGTAACCGTTTCAGACAGAAGAGCGGCCAATGTGACGATCTGGCTTTAAGTCGATTCGATAACAAATGACGAAAACGGACGGTTTTCTCAGGTTTTTACTACATATGAACACTTTTCACATTCTCCCGTGCAACTCGGCTGCTAGTCCACGTTTCATGCAATATCTTAAGTTCCTAGCTCATGTCGAAGGCACCAAAGAAGGGTAAAAAGTCAATAATCGACACCTAAAACTTGAATTGTACTACATCTTATTGGCTATTACATCAACTTAGAAGCTTCATCTGTGTTCTTCTATGGTACTTTTAGTGTCTCCGCATACCGCAGCACGCGACATAGCTTTGCAGACGATAAATGTATCCGTTTCAGACAGAAGAGCGGCCAATGTGACGATCTGGCTTTAAGGCGATTCGATAACAAATGACGAAAACGGACGGATATCTCAGGTTTTTACTACATTTGAACACTTTTCACATTTTCCCGTGCAACTAGGCTGCTATTCCTCCTTTCATGAAATATCTTAAGTTCCTAGCTCATGTCCAAGGCACCAAAGAAGGGTAAAAAGTCAATAATCTATACCTAAAACTTGAATTCTACTACTTCTTACTGGCCATTACATCAACTTAGAAGCTTCATCTGTGTTCTTCTATGGTACTTTTAGTGTCTCCGCATACCGCAGCACGCGACATAGCTTTGCAGACGATAAATGTATCCGTTTCAGACAGAAGAGCGGCCAATGTGACGATCTGGCTTTAAGGCGATTCGATAACAAATGACGAAAACGGACGGATATCTCAGATTTTTACTACATTTGAACACTTTTCACATTCTCCCGTGCAACTCGGCTGCTAGTCCTCCGTTCATGCAATATCTTAAGTTAATAGCTCAAGTCCAAGGCACCAAAGAAGGGTTAAATGTCAATAATCGATACCTAAAACTTGAGTTCTACTACTTCTTACTTGCTATTACATCAACATAGAAGCTTCATCTGTGTTCTACTATGGTGCATTTAGTGTCTCCGTATAACGCAGCACGCGACATAGCTTTGCAGACGATAAACGTAACCGTTTCAGACAGAAGAGCGGCCAATGTGACGATCTGGCTTTAAGTCGATTCGATAACGAATGACGAAAACTGACGGATTTCTCAGGTTCTTCCTACATATGAACACTTTTCACATTCTCCCATGGAACGCCTCTGCTAGTCCTCCTTTCATGCAAAATCATAAGTCCCTAGCTCATGTCCAAGGCACCAAAGAAATGTAAAAAGTCAATAATCGATACCTAAAACTTGAATTTTTCTACTTCTTACTACCTATTACATCAACTTAGGAGCTTCATCTGTTTTCTACTATGGTGCTTTTTGTGTCTCCGCATACCGCAGCACGCGACATAGCTTTGCAGATGATAAATGTAACCGTTTCAGACAGAAAAGCGGCCAATGTGACGATCTGGCTTTAAGTCGACTCGATAACAAATGACGAAAACGGACGGATTTCTCAGGTTTTTCCTACATATGAACACTTTTCACATTCTCCCGTGCAACGCGGCTGCTAGTCCTCCTTTCATGCAAAATCATAATCCCTAGCTCATGTCCAAGGCATTAAAGAAGGGTAAAAAGTCAATAATCGATACCTAAAACTTGAATTGTACTACTTCTTACTGGCTATTACATCAACTTAGAAGCTTCATCTGTGTTCTACTATGAGCTTTTAGTGTCTCGGTATACCGCAGCACGCGACATAGCATTACAGACAATAAACGTAACCGTTTCAGACAGAAGAGCGGCCAATGCGTCGATCTGGCTTTAAAACGATTCGATAACAAACGATGAAAACTGACGGATTTCTCAGATTTTTACTACATATGAACACTTTTCACATTCTCCCGTGCAACGCGGCTGCTAGCCCTCCTTTCATGCAAAATCTTAAGTTGCTAGCTCATGTCCAAGGCACCAAAGAAGGGTAAAAAGTCAATAACCGATACCTAAAACTTGAATTTTACTACTTCTTCCTAGCTATTACATCAACTTAGGAGCTTCATCTGTGTTCTACTATGGTGCTTTTTGTGTCTCCGCATACCACAGCACGCGACATTGCTTTGCAGACGATAAGTGTAACCGTTTCAGACAGCAGAGCGGCCAAGGTGACGATCTGGCTTTAAGTCAACTCGATAACAAATGACGAAAACGGACGGATTTCTCAGGCTTTTACTACATATGAACACTTTTCACATTCTCCCATGCAACGCGGCTGCTAGTCCTCCTTTCATGCAAAATCAAAAATCCCTAGCTCATGTCCAAGGCACCAAAGAAGGTAAAAAGTCAATAATCGATACCTAAAACTTGAATTTTACTACTTCTTCCTAGCTATTACATCAACTTAGGAGCTTCATCTGTGTTCTACTATGGTGCTTTTTGTGTCTCCGCATACCACAGCACGCGACATTGCTTTGCAGACGATAAGTGTAACCGTTTCAGACAGCAGAGCGGCCAAGGTGACGATCTGGCTTTAAGTCAACTCGATAACAAATGACGAAAACGGACGGTTTTCTCAGGTTTTTACTACATTTGAACTCTTTTCACATTCTCCCGTGCAACTCGGCTGCTAGTCCTCCGTTCATGCAATATCTTAAGTTAATAGCTCAAGTCCAAGGCACCAAAGAAGGGTTAAATGTCAATAATCGATACCTAAAACTTGAGTTCTACTACTTCTTACTGGCTATTACATCAACATAGAAGCTTCATCTGTGTTCTACTATGGTGCATTTAGTGTCTCCGTATAACGCAGCACGCGACATAGCTTTGCAGACGATAAACGTAACCGTTTCAGACAGAAGAGCGGCCAATGTGACGATCTGGCTTTAAGTCGATTCGATAACGAATGACGAAAACTGACGGATTTCTCAGGTTCTTCCTACATATGAACACTTTTCACATTCTCCCATGGAACGCCTCTGCTAGTCCTCCTTTCATGCAAAATCATAAGTCCCTAGCTCATGTCCAAGGCACCAAAGAAATGTAAAAAGTCAATAATCGATACCTAAAACTTGAATTTTTCTACTTCTTACTACCTATTACATCAACTTAGGAGCTTCATCTGTTTTCTACTATGGTGCTTTTTGTGTCTCCGCATACCGCAGCACGCGACATAGCTTTGCAGATGATAAATGTAACCGTTTCAGGCAGAATAGCGGCCAATGTGACGATCTGGCTTTAAGTCGACTCGATAACAAATGACGAAAACGGACGGATTTCTCAGGTTTTTCCTACATATGAACACTTTTCACATTCTCCCGTGCAACGCGGCTGCTAGTCCTCCTTTCATGCAAAATCATAATCCCTAGCTCATGTCCAAGGCATTAAAGAAGGGTAAAAAGTCAATAATCGATACCTAAAACTTGAATTGTACTACTTCTTACTGGCTATTACATCAACTTAGAAGCTTCATCTGTGTTCTACTATGAGCTTTTAGTGTCTCGGTATACCGCAGCACGCGACATAGCATTACAGACAATAAACGTAACCGTTTCAGACAGAAGAGCGGCCAATGCGTCGATCTGGCTTTAAAACGATTCGATAACAAACGATGAAAACTGACGGATTTCTCAGATTTTTACTACATATGAACACTTTTCACATTCTCCCGTGCAACGCGGCTGCTAGCCCTCCTTTCATGCAAAATCTTAAGTTGCTAGCTCATGTCCAAGGCACCAAAGAAGGGTAAGAAGTCAATAATCGATACTTAAAACTTGAATTGTACTACTTCTTACTGGCTATTACATCAACTTAGAAGCTTCATCTGTGTTCTACTATGGTGCTTTTAGTGTCTCCGCATACCGCAGCACGCGACATAGCTTTGCAGACAATAAACGTAATCGTTTCAGAAAGAAGAGCGGCCAATTTGACGATCTGGCTTTATGTCGAATCGATAACAAATGACGAACACGGACGGATTTCTCAGGCTTTTACTACATATGAAAACTTTTCACATTCTCTCGTACAACGCGGCTGCTAGTCCTCCTTTCATGAAAAATCTTAACTTCTTAGCTCATGTCCAAGGCACCAAAGAAATGTAAAAAGTCAATAATCGATACCTAAAACTTGAATTGTACTACTTCTTACTACCTATTACATCAACTTAGGAGCTTCATCTGTTTTCTACTATGGTGCTTTTTGTGTCTCCGCATACTGCAGCACGCGACATAGCTTTGCAGATGATAAATGTAACCGTTTCAGACAGAAGAGCGGCCAGTGTGACGATCTGGCTTTAAGTCGACACGATAACAAATGACGAAAACGGACGGATTTCTTAGGTTTTTCCTACATATGAACACTTAGCACATTCTCCCGTGCAACTCGGCTGCTAGTCCACGTTTCATGCAATATCTTAAGTTCCTAGCTCATGTCCAAGGCAAGAAAGAAGTGTAAAAATCAATAATCGATACCTAAAACTTCAATTCTACTACTTCTTACTGGCTATTACATCAACTTAGAAGCTTCATCTGTGTTCTACTATTGTGCTTTTATTGTCTCCGCATACCGCAGCACGCGACATAGCTTTGCAGACGATGAGTACAACTGTTTTAGAGCGAAGAGCGGCTAATGTGACGATCTGCCTTTAAGTCGATTCGATAACAAATGAAGAATACGGACGGATTTATCACGCTTTTACTACATAAGAACACTTTTCACATTCTCCCGTGTAACGCGGCTGCTAGTCCTCCCTTTATGCAGAATCTTAAGGTCCTAGCTCGTGTCCAAGGCACCAACGACAGCAAAAAACTCAATAATCGATACCTAAAACCTAAGTTGTACTACTTCTTACTGGCTATTACATCAACTTAAAAACTTCATCTGTGTTCTACTATGGTGCTTTTAGTGTCTCCGCATACCGCAGCACGCGACATAGCTTTGCAGACGATGAGTACAACTGTTTCAGAGCGAAGAGCGGCTAATGTGACGATCTGGCTTTAAGTCGATTCGATAACAAATGAAGAATACGGACGGATTTCTCAGTATTTTACTACATATGAACACTTTTCACATTCTCGCGTGCAACGCGGCTGCTAGTCCTCCTTTCATGCAAAATCATAATCCCTAGCTCATGTCCAAGGCACCAAAGAAATGTAAAAAGTCAATAATCGATACGTAAAACTTGAATTGTACTACTTCTTACTACCTATTACATCAACTTAGGAGCTTCATCTGTTTTCTACTATGGTGCTTTTTGTGTCTCCGCATACCGCAGCACGCGACATAGCTTTTCAGACGATAAATGTATCCGTTTCAGACAGAAGAGCGGCCAATGTGACGATCTGGCTTTAAGTCGATTGGATAACAAATGACGAAAACGGACGGATTTCTCAGGTTTTTACTACATATGAACACTTTTCACATTCTCGCGTGCAACGCGGCTGCTAGTGCTCCTTTCATGCAAAATCTTAAGGTCCTAGCTCATGTCCAAGGCACCAAAGCCAGCAAAAAAGTCAATAATCGATACCTAAAACCTGAGTTGTACTTCTTCTTACTGGCTATTACATTAACTTAGAAGCTTCATCTGTGTTCTACTATGGTGCTTTTAGTGTCTCCGCATACCGCAGCACGCGACATAGCTTTGCAGAAGATAAGTACAGCCGTTTCAGAGCGAAGAGCGGCTAATATGACGATCTGGCTTTAAGTCGATTCGATAACAAATTAAGAAAATATACGGATTTCTCAGATTTTTACTACATATGAACACTTTTCACATTCTCCCTTGTAACGCGGCTGCTAGTCCTCCTTCCATGCAAAATCTTAAGTTCTTAGCTCATGTCCAAGGCACCAAAGAAGGGTAAAAAGTCAATAATCGATACCTAATACTTGAATTTTACTACTACTTACTGGCTATTACATCAACTTAGAAGCTTCATCTGTGTTCTACTATGGTCCTTTTAGTGTCTCCACATACCGCAGCACGCGACATAGCTTTGCAGACGATGAGTACAACTGTTTCAGAGCAAAGAGCGGCTAATGTGACGATCTGGCTTTAAGTCGATTCGATAACAAATGAAGAATACGGACGGATTTCTCAGGTTTTTACTACATATGAAAACTTTTCACATTCTCCCGTGCAACGCGGCTGCTAGTCATCCTTTCATGAAAAATCTTAAGTTCTTAGCTCATGTCCAAGGCACCAAAGAAGGGTAAAAAGTCAATAATCGATACCTAATACTTGAATTTAACTACTACTTACTGGCTATTACATCAACTTAGAAGCTTCATCTGTGCTCTACTATGGTGCTTTTAATTTCTCCGCATACCGCAGCACGCGACATAGCTTTGCAGATGATAAGTACAACCGTTTCACAGAGGAGAACGGCCAATGTGACGATCTGGCTCTAAGTCGACTCGACAACAAATGACGAAAACGGACGGATTTCTCAGGTATTTCCTACATATGAACATTTTCACATTCTCCCAGGCAACGCGGCTGCTAGTCCTCCTTTCATGCAAAATCATAAATCCCTAGCTCATGTCCAAGGCACCAAAGAAGGGTAAAAAGTCAATAATCGATACCTACAACTTAAATTGTACTACTTCTTACTAGCTATTACATCAACTTAGGAGTTTCATCTGTGTTCTACTATGGTGCATTTTGTGTCTCCGCGTAACGCAGCACGCGACATAGCTTTGAGGACGATAAACGTAACCGTTTCAGACAGAAGAGCGGCCAATGTGACGATCTGGCTTTAAGTCGATTCGATAACATATGACGAAAACGGACGGATTTCTCAGGCTTTTACAACATATGAACACTTTTCACATTCTCCCGTGCAAATCGGCTGCTAGTCTTCCTTTCAAGCAGAATCTTAAGGTCCTAGCTCATGTCCAAGGCTCCAAAGCCAGCTAAAAATTCAATAATCGATAAATAAAACATGAATTGTACTACTCCTTACTGGCTATTACATCAACTTAGAAGCTTCATCTGTGTTCTACTATGGTGCTTTTATTGTCTCCGCATACCGCAGGATGCGACATAGCTTTGGATATGATAAGTACAACCGTTTCAGAGAGGAGAGCGGCCAATGTGACAATCTGGCTTTAAGTCGACTCTATAACAAATGACGAAAACGGACGGATTTCTCAGGTTTTTCCTACATATGAAAACATTTCACATTCTCCCATGCAACGCGGCTGCTTGTCCTCCTTTCATGCAAAATCATAAGTCCCTAGGTCATGTCCAAGGCACCAAAGAAATGTAAAAAGTCAATAATCGATACCTAAAAGTTGAATTCTACTACTTCTTACTACCTATTACATCAACTTATGAGCTTCTTCTGTTTTCTACTATGGTGCTTTTTGTGTCTCCGCATACCGCAGCACGCGACGTAGCTTTGCAGACAATAAACGTAACCGTTTCAAACAGAAGAGCGGCCAATGTGACGTCTGGCTTTAAGTCGATTCGATAACAAATTACGAAAACTGACGGATTTATCACGTTTTTACTACTTTAGAACACTTTTCACATTCTCCCGTGCAACTCGGCTGCTAGTCCTCCTTTCATGCAGAATCTTAAGGTCCTAGCTCATGTCCAAGGCACCAAAGCCAGCAAAAAAGTCAATAATCAATACCTAAAACCTGAGTTGTACTACTTCTTACCGGCTATTACATCAACTTAGAAGCTTCATCTGTGTTCTACTATGGTGCTTTTAGTGTCTCCGCATACCGCAGCACGCGACATAGCTTTGCAGACAATAAACGTAACCGTTTCAGACAAAAGAGCGGCCAATGTGACGATCTGGCTTTAAGTCGATTCGATAACAAAAGACGCAAACTGACGGATTTCTCAGGTTTTTATTACATATGAACACTTTTCACATTCTCGCGTGCAACGCGGCTGCTAGTGCTACTCTCATGCAAAATCTTAAGGTCCTAGCTCATGTCCAAGGCACCAAAGCCAGCTAAAAGTCAATAATCGGTACGTAAAACTTGAATTGTAGTACTTCTTACTGGCTATTACATCAACTTAGATGCTTCATCTGTGTTCTACTATGGTGTTTTTAGTGTCTCCGCATACCGCAGCACGCGACATAGCTTTGCAGACGATAAATGTAACCGTTTCAGACAGAAGAGCGGTCAATGTGACGATCTGGCTTTAAGTCGATTCGATAACGAATGAAGAAAACGGACGGATTTATCAGGTCTTTACTACATATGAACACTTTTCACATTCTCCCATGCACCTCGGCTGCTAGTCCTCCATTCATGCACAATCTTAAGGTACTAGCTCATGTCCAAGGCACCAAAGCCAGCTAAAAAGTCAATTATCGATACCTAAAACTTGAATTGTACTACTTCTTACTGTCTATAACATCAACTTAGAAGCTTCATCTGTGTTCTACTATGGTTCTTTTAGTGTCTCCACATACCGCAGCACGCGACATAGCTTTGCAGACGATAAGTACAATTGTTTCAGAGCGAAGAGCGGCTAATGTGACGATCTGGCTTTAAGTCGATTCGATAACAAATGAAGAAAACGGATGGATTCCTCAGATTTTTACTACATATAAATACTTTTCACATTCTCCCGTGTAACGCGGCTGCTAGCCCTCCTTTCATGCAAAATCTTAAGTTCCTAGCTCATGTCCAAGGCATCAAAGAAGGGTAAGAAGTCAATAATCGATACCTAAAACTTGAATTCTACTACTTCTTACTGGCTAATACATCAACTTAGAAGCTTCATCTGTGTTCTACTATGGTGCTTTTAGTGTCTCCGCATACCGCAGCACGCGACATAGTTTTGCAGACAATAAACGTAACCGTTTCAGAAAGAAGAGCGGCCAATTTGACGATCTGGCTTTAAGTCGATTCGATAACAAATGACGAACACGGACGGATTTCTCAGGCTTTTACTACATATGAAAACTTTTCACATTCTCCCGTGCAACGCGGCTGCTAATCCTCCTTTCATGAAAAATCTTAAGGTCTTAGCTCATGTCCAAGGAACCAAAGAAGGGTAAAAGTCAATTATCGATACCTAAAACTTGAATTGTACTACTTCTTACTGGCTATTACATCAACTTAGAAGCTTCATCTGTGTTCTACTATGGTGCTTTTAAATTCTCCGCATACCGCAGCACGTGACATAGCTTTGCATACGATAAGTACAACTGTTTCATAGAGGAGGTCAGCCAATGTAACGATCTGGCTTTAAGTCGATTCGATAAGAAATTACGAAAACGGACAGATTTATCAGGTTTATACTACATATGAACACTTTTCACATTCTCCCGTGCAACACGGCTGCTAGTCCTCCCTTCATGCAGAATCTTAAGGTTCTAGCTCATGTCCAAGGCTCCAAAGCCAGCAAAAAAGTCAATAATCGATACCTAAAACTTGAATTGTACTACTTCTTACTACCTATTACATCAACTTAGGAGCTTCATCTGTTTTCTACTATGGTGCTTTTTGTGTCTCCGCATACCGCAGCACGCGACATAGCTTTGCAGATGATAAATGTAACCGTTTCAGACAGAAGAGCGGCCAATGTGACGATCTGGCTTTAAGTCGACTCGATAACAAATGACGAAAACGGACTGATTTCTGAGGTTTTTACTACATATGAGCACTTTTCACATTCTCCCATGCAACGTGGCTTCTAGTCCTCCTTTCATGCAGAATCTTAAGGTCCTAGGTCATGTCCAAGGCACCAAAGCCAGCTAAAAAGTCATTAATCGATAGTTAAAACTTGAATTGTACTACTTCTTACTGGATATTACATCAACTTAGAAGCTTCATCTGTGTTCTACTATGGTGCTTTTAGTGTCTCCGCATACCGCAGCACGCGACATATCTTTGCAACGATAAATGTAATCGTTTTAGACAGAAGAGCGGCCAATGTGACGATCTGGCTTTAAGTCGATTCGATAACAAATGACGAAAACTGACGGATTTCTCAGGTTTTTACTACATATGAACACTTTTCACATTCTCCCGTGCAACGCGGCTGCTAGTCCTCCTTCCATGCAAAATCTGAAGTTCCTAGCACATGTCCAATGCACCAAAGAAGGGTAAAAAGTCAATAATCGATACTTAAAACTTGAATTGTACTACTTCTTACTGGCTATTTCATCAACTTAGAAGCTTCATCTGTGTTCTACTATGGTGCTTATATTGTCTCCGCATACCGCAGCACGTGACATAGCTTTGCAGACGATAAGTACAACTGTTTCAGAGCGGAGATGGCCAATGTGACGATCTGGCTTTAAGTCGATTCGATAACAAATTAAGAAAACGGACGGATTTATCACGTTTTTACTACATATGAACACTTTTCACATTCTCCCGTGCAACTCGGCTGCTAGTCCTCATTTCATGCAATATCTTAAGTTCCTAGCTCAAGTCCAAGGCACCAAAGAAGGGTAAAAAGTCAATAATCGATACCTAAAAATTTAATTCTACTACTTCTTACCGGCTATTACATCAACTTAGAAGCTTCATCTGTGTTCTACTATGGTGCTTTTAGTGTCTCCGCATACAGCAGCACGTGACATAAATATCAGACGATAAATGTATCCGTTTCAGACAGACGAGCGGCAAATGTGACGATCTGGCTTTAATTCGATTCGATAACAAATGACGAAAACTGACGGATTTCTCAGGCTTTTACTACATATGAACACTTTTCACATTCTCACGTGCAACGCGGCTGCTAGTCCTCCTTCCATGCAAAATATTAAGTCCCTAGCTCATGTCCAAGGCACCAAAGAAGGGTAAAAAGGCAACAATCGATACCTAAAACTTGAATTGTACTACTTCTTACTGGCTATTACATCAACTTAGAAGCTTCATCTGTGTCCTACTTGGTGCTTTTACTGTCTCCTCATACCGCAGCACGCAACATAGCTTTGCAGACGATAAGTTCAACCGTTTCAGAGAGAAGAGCGGCCAATGTGACGATCTGGCTTTAAGTCGATTCGATAACAAATGACGAAAACGGACGGATTTCTCAGGCTTTTACAACATATGAACACTTTTCACATTCTCCGGTGCAACTCGGCTGCTAGTCTTCCTTTCAAACTGAATCCTAAGGTCCTAGCTCATGTCCAAGGCACCAAAGCCAGCTAAAAAGTCAATAATCGATAACTGAAACTTGAATTGTACTACTTGTTACTGGCTATTACATCAACTTAGAAGCTTCATCTGTGTTCTACTATGGTGCTTTTAGTGTCTCCGCATACCGCAGCACGCGACATAGCTTTGGAGATGATAAGTACAACCGTTTCAGAGAGGAGAGCGGCCAATGTGACGATCTGGCTTTAAGTCGACTCGATAACAAATGACGAAAACGGACGGATTTCTTAGGTTTTTCCTACATATGAACACTTTTCACATTCTCCCGTGCAACTCGGCTGCTATTCCTCATTTCATGCAATACCTTAAGTTCCAAGCTCATGTCCAAGGCACCAAAGAAGGGTAAAAAGTCAATAATCTATACCAAAAACTTGAATTCTACTACTTCTTACTGGCCATTACTTCAACTTAGAAGCTTCATCTGTGTTCTTCTATGGTACTTTTAGTGTCTCCGCATACCGCAGCACGCGACATAGCTTTGCAGACGATAAATGTATCCGTTTCAGACAGAAGAGCGGCCAATGTGACGATCTGGCTCTAAGGCGATTCGATAACAAATGACGAAAACGGACGGATATCTCAAGTTTTTCCTACATATGAATACTTTTCACATTCTCCCGTGCAACTCGGGAGCTAGTTCTCCGTTCATGCAATATCTCAAGTTAATAGCTCAAGTCCAAGACACCAAAGAAGGGTAAAATGTCATTAATCGATACCTAAAACTTGAATTCCACTACGTCTTACTGGCTATTACATCAACTTAGAAGCTTCATCTGTGTCCTACTATGGTGCTTTTAGTGTCTCCGCATACCACAGCACGTGACATAGCTTTGCAGACGATAAGTTCAACCGTTTCAGAGAGAAGAGCGGCCAATGTGACGATCTGGCTTTAAGTCGATTCGATAACAAATGACGAAAACGGACGGATTTCTCAGGCTTTTACAACATATGAACACTTTTCACATTCTCCGGTGCAACTCGGCTGCTAGTCTTCCTTTCAAACTGAATCTTAAGGTCCTAGCTCATGTCCCAGGCACCAAAGCCAGCTAAAAAGTCAATAATCGATAACTGAAACTTGAATTGTACAACTTCTTACTGGCTATTACATCAACTTAGTAGCTTCATCTGTGTTCTACTATGGTGCTTTTAGTGTCTCCGCATACCGCAGCACGCGACATATCTTTGCAACGATAAATGTAATCGTTTTAGACAGAAGAGCGGCCAATGTGACGATCTGGCTTTAAGTCGATTCGATAACAAATGACGAAAACTGACGGATTTCTCAGGTTTTTACTACATATGAACACTTTTCACATTCTCCCGTGCAACGCGGCTGCTAGTCCTCCTTCCATGCAAAATCTGAAGTTCCTAGCACATGTCCAATGCACCAAAGAAGGGTAAAAAGTCAATAATCGATACTTAAAACTTGAATTGTACTACTTCTTACTGGCTATTTCATCAACTTAGAAGCTTCATCTGTGTTCTACTATGGTGCTTATATTGTCTCCGCATACCGCAGCACGTGACATAGCTTTGCAGACGATAAGTACAACTGTTTCAGAGCGGAGATGGCCAATGTGACGATCTGGCTTTAAGTCGATTCGATAACAAATTACGAAAACGGACGGATTTATCACGTTTTTACTACATATGAACACTTTTCACATTCTCCCGTGCAACTCGGCTGCTAGTCCTCATTTCATGCAATATCTTAAGTTCCTAGCTCAAGTCCAAGGCACCAAAGAGGGGTAAAAAGTCAATAATCGATACCTAAAAATTTAATTCTACTACTTCTTACCGGCTATTACATCAACTTAGAAGCTTCATCTGTGTTCTACTATGGTGCTTTTAGTGTCTCCGCATACAGCAGCACGTGACATAAATATCAGACGATAAATGTATCCGTTTCAGACAGACGAGCGGCAAATGTGACGATCTGGCTTTAATTCGATTCGATAACAAATGACGAAAACTGACGGATTTCTCAGGTTTTTACTACATATGAACACTTTTCACATTCTCACGTGCAACGCGGCTGCTAGTCCTCCTTCCATGCAAAATATTAAGTCCCTAGCTCATGTCCAAGGCACCAAAGAAGGGTAAAAAGGCAACAATCGATACCTAAAACTTGAATTGTACTACTTCTTACTGGCTATTACATCAACTTAGAAGCTTCATCTGTGTCCTACTTGGTGCTTTTACTGTCTCCTCATACCGCAGCACGCAACATAGCTTTGCAGACGATAAGTTCAACCGTTTAAGTGAGAAGAGCGGCCAATGTGACGATCTGGCTTTAAGTCGATTCGATAACAAATGACGAAAACGGACGGATTTCTCAGGCTTTTACAACATATGAACACTTTTCACATTCTCCGGTGCAACTCGGCTGCTAGTCTTCCTTTCAAACTGAATCTTAAGGTCCTAGCTCATGTCCAAGGCACCAAAGCCAGCTAAAAAGTCAATAATCGATAACTGAAACTTGAATTGTACTACTTGTTACTGGCTATTACATCAACTTAGAAGCTTCATCTGTGTTCTACTATGGTGCTTTTAGTGTCTCCGCATACCGCAGCACGCGACATAGCTTTGGAGATGATAAGTACAACCGTTTCAGAGAGGAGAGCGGCCAATGTGACGATCTGGCTTTAAGTCGACTCGATAACAAATGACGAAAACGGATGGATTTCTTAGGTTTTTCCTACATATGAACACTTTTCACATTCTCCCGTGCAACTCGGCTGCTATTCCTCATTTCATGCAATACCTTAAGTTCCTAGCTCATGTCCAAGGCACCAAAGAAGGGTAAAAAGTCAATAATCTATACCAAAAACTTGAATTCTACTACTTCTTACTGGCCATTACTTCAACTTAGAAGCTTCATCTGTGTTCTTCTATGGTACTTTTAGTGTCTCCGCATACCGCAGCACGCGACATAGCTTTGGAGATGATAAGTACAACCGTTTCAGAGAGGAGAGCGGCCAATGTGACGATCTGGCTTTAAGTCGACTCGATAACAAATGACGAAAACGGATGGATTTCTTAGGTTTTTCCTACATATGAACACTTTTCACATTCTCCCGTGCAACTCGGCTGCTATTCCTCATTTCATGCAATACCTTAAGTTCCTAGCTCATGTCCAAGGCACCAAAGAAGGGTAAAAAGTCAATAATCTATACCAAAAACTTGAATTCTACTACTTCTTACTGGCCATTACTTCAACTTAGAAGCTTCATCTGTGTTCTTCTATGGTACTTTTAGTGTCTCCGCATACCGCAGCACGCGACATAGCTTTGCAGACGATAAATGTATCCGTGTCAGACAGAAGAGCGGCCAATGTGACGATCTGGCTCTAAGGCGATTCGATAACAAATGACGAAAACGGACGGATATCTCAAGTTTTTCCTACATATGAACACTTTTCACATTCTCCCGTGCAACTCGGGAGCTAGTTCTCCGTTCATGCAATATCTCAAGTTAATAGCTCAAGTCCAAGGCACCAAAGAAGGGTAAAATTTCATTAATCGATACCTAAAAGTTGAATTCCACTACGTCTTACTGGCTATTACATCAACTTAGAAGCTTCATCTGTGTCCTACTATGGTGCTTTTAGTGTCTCCGCATACCACAGCACGTGACATAGCTTTGCAGACGATAAATGTATCCGTTTCAGACAGAAGAGCGGCCAATGTGACGATCTGGCTTTAAGTCGATTCGATAACAAATGACGAAAACGGACGGATTTCTCAGGTCTTTACTACATATGAACACTTTTCACATTCTCCCGTGCAACTCGGCTGCTATTCCTCCTTTCATGCAATATCTTAAGTTCCTAGCTCATGTCCAAGGCACCAAAGCCTGCTAAAAAGTCAATTATCGATACCTAAAACTTGAGTTGTACTACATCTTACTGTCTATTACATCAACTTAGAAGCTTCATCTATGTTCTACTATGGTTCTTTTAGTGTCTCCACATACCGCAGCACGCGACATAGCTTTGCAGACTATAAGTACAACAGTTTCAGAGCGAAAAGCAGCTAATGTGACGATCTGGCTTTAAGTCGATTCGATAAGAAATGAAGAAAACGGACGGATTACTCAGATTTTTACTACATATGAATACTTTTCACATTCTCCCGTGTAACGCGGCTGCTAGCCCTCCTTTCATGCAAAATCTTAAGTTCTTAGCTCATGTCCAAGGCACCAAACTAGGGTAAAAAGTCAATTATCGATACCTAAAACTTGAATTGTACTACTTCGTACTGGCTATTACATCAACTTAGAATCCTCATCTGTGTTCTACTATGGCGCTTTTTGTGTCTCCGCATACCGCAGCACGCGACGGTGCTTTGCAGATGATAAGTACAACCGTTTCAGACAGAAGAGCGGTGAATGTGACGATCTGGCTTTTAAGTCGATTCGATAACGAATGAAGAAAACGGACGGATTTATCAGGTCTTTACTACATATGAACACTTTTCACATTCTCCCATGCAACTCGGCTGCTAGTCCTCCATTCATGCACAATCTTAAGGTACTAGCTCATGTCCAAGGCACCAAAGCCAGCTAAAAAGTCAATTATCGATACCTAAAACTTGAATTGTACTACTTCTTACTGTCTATAACATCAACTTAGAAGCTTCATCTGTGTTCTACTATGGTTCTTTTAGTGTCTCCACATACCGCAGCACGCGACATAGCTTTGCAGACGATAAGTACAATTGTTTCAGAGCGAAGAGCGGCTAATGTGACGATCTGGTTTTAAGTCGATTCGATAACAAATGAAGAAAACGGATGGATTCCTCAGATTTTTACTACATATAAATACTTTTCACATTCTCCCGTGTAACGCGGCTGCTAGCCCTCCTTTCATGCAAAATCTTAAGTTCCTAGCTCATGTCCAAGGCATCAAAGAAGGGTAAGAAGTCAATAATCGATACCTAAAACTTGAATTCTACTACTTCTTACTGGCTAATACATCAACTTAGAAGCTTCATCTGTGTTCTACTATGGTGCTTTTAGTGTCTCCGCATACCGCAGCACGCGACATAGCTTTGCAGACGATAAATGTATCCGTTTCAGACAGAAGAGCGGCCAATGTGACGATCTGGCTCTAAGGCGATTCGATAACAAATGACGAAAACGGACGGATATCTCAGGTTTTTACTACATATGAATACTTTTCACATTCTCCCGTGCAACTCGGGAGCTAGTTCTCCGTTCATGCAATATCTCAAGTTAATAGCTCAAGACCAAGGCACCAAAGAAGGGTAAAATGTCATTAATCGATACCTAAAACTTGAATTCTACTACGTCTTACTGGCTATTACATCAACTTAGAAGCTTCATCTGTGTCCTACTATGGTGCTTTTAGTGTCTCCGCATACCACAGCACGTGACATAGCTTTGCAGACGATAAATGTATCCGTTTCAGACAGAAGAGCGGCCAATGTGACGATCTGGCTTTAAGTCGATTCGATAACAAATGACGAAAACGAACGGATTTCTCAGGTCTTTACTACATATGAACACTTTTCACATTCTCCCGTGCAACTCGGCTGCTATTCCTCCTTTCATGCAATATCTTAAGTTCCTAGCTCATGTCCAAGGCACCAAAGCCTGCTAAAAAGTCAATAATCGATACCTAAAACTTGAATTGTACTACTTCTTACTACCTATTACATCAACTTAGGAGCTTCATCTGTTTTCTACTATGGTGCTTTTTGTGTCTCCGCATACCGCAGCACGCGACATAGCTTTGCAGATGATAAATGTAACCGTTTCAGACAGAAGAGCGGCCAATGTGACGATCTGGCTTTAAGTCGACTCGATAACAAATGACGAAAACGGACTGATTTCTGAGGTTTTTACTACATATGAGCACTTTTCACATTCTCCCATGCAACGTGGCTTCTAGTCCTCCTTTCATGCAGAATCTTAAGGTCCTAGGTCATGTCCAAGGCACCAAAGCCAGCTAAAAAGTCATTAATCGATAGTTAAAACTTGAATTGTACTACTTCTTACTGGATATTACATCAACTTAGAAGCTTCATCTGTGTTCTACTATGGTGCTTTTAGTGTCTCCGCATACCGCAGCACGCGACATATCTTTGCAACGATAAATGTAATCGTTTTAGACAGAAGAGCGGCCAATGTGACGATCTGGCTTTAAGTCGATTCGATAACAAATGACGAAAACTGACGGATTTCTCAGGTTTTTACTACATATGAACACTTATCACATTCTCCCGTGCAACGCGGCTGCTAGTCCTCCTTCCATGCAAAATCTGAAGTTCCTAGCACATGTCCAATGCACCAAAGAATGGTAAAAAGTCAATAATCGATACTTAAAACTTGAATTGTACTACTTCTTACTGGCTATTTCATCAACTTAGAAGCTTCATCTGTGTTCTACTATGGTGCTTATATTGTCTCCGCATACCGCAGCACGTGACATAGCTTTGCAGACGATAAGTACAACTGTTTCAGAGCGGAGATGGCCAATGTGACGATCTGGCTTTAAGTCGATTCGATAACAAATGACGAAAACGGACGGATTTCTCAGGCTTTTACAACATATGAACACTTTTCACATTCTCCGGTGCAACTCGGCTGCTAGTCTTCCTTTCAAACTGAATCTTAAGGTCCTAGCTCATGTCCAAGGCACCAAAGCCAGCTAAAAAGTCAATAATCGATAACTGAAACTTGAATTGTACTACTTGTTACTGGCTATTACATCAACTTAGAAGCTTCATCTGTGTTCTACTATGGTGCTTTTAGTGTCTCCGCATACCGCAGCACGCGACATAGCTTTGGAGATGATAAGTACAACCGTTTCAGAGAGGAGAGCGGCCAATGTGACGATCTGGCTTTAAGTCGACTCGATAACAAATGACGAAAACGGACGGATTTCTTAGGTTTTTCCTACATATGAACACTTTTCACATTCTCCCGTGCAACTCGGCTGCTATTCCTCATTTCATGCAATACCTTAAGTTCCTAGCTCATGTCCAAGGCACCAAAGAAGGGTAAAAAGTCAATAATCTATACCAAAAACTTGAATTCTACTACTTCTTACTGGCCATTACTTCAACTTAGAAGCTTCATCTGTGTTCTTCTATGGTACTTTTAGTGTCTCCGCATACCGCAGCACGCGACATAGCTTTGCAGACGATAAATGTATCCGTTTCAGACAGAAGAGCGGCCAATGTGACGATCTGGCTCTAAGGCGATTCGATAACAAATGACGAAAACGGACGGATATCTCAAGTTTTTCCTACATATGAACACTTTTCACATTCTCCCGTGCAACTCGGGAGCTAGTTCTCCGTTCATGCAATATCTCAAGTTAATAGCTCAAGTCCAAGGCACCAAAGAAGGGTAAAATGTCATTAATCGATACCTAAAACTTGAATTCCACTACGTCTTACTGGCTATTACATCAACTTAGAAGCTTCATCTGTGTCCTACTATGGTGCTTTTAGTGTCTCCGCATACCACAGCACGTGACATAGCTTTGCAGACGATAAGTTCAACCGTTTCAGAGAGAAGAGCGGCCAATGTGACGATCTGGCTTTAAGTCGATTCGATAACAAATGACGAAAACGGACGGATTTCTCAGGCTTTTACAACATATGAACACTTTTCACATTCTCCGGTGCAACTCGGCTGCTAGTCTTCCTTTCAAACTGAATCTTAAGGTCCTAGCTCATGTCCCAGGCACCAAAGCCAGCTAAAAAGTCAATAATCGATAACTGAAACTTGAATTGTACAACTTCTTACTGGCTATTACATCAACTTAGTAGCTTCATCTGTGTTCTACTATGGTGCTTTTAGTGTCTCCGCATACCGCAGCACGCGACATAGCTTTGCAGATGATAAGTACAACCGTTTCAGAGAGGAGAGCGGCCAATGTGACGATCTGGCTTTAAGTCGACTCGATAACAAATGACGAAAACGGATGGATTTCTTAGGTTTTTCCTACATATCAACACTTTTTACATTCTCCCGTGCAATTCGGCTGCTATTCCTCCTTTCATGCAATATCTTAAGTTCCTAGCTCATGTCCAAGGCACCAAAGAAGGGTAAAAAGTCAATAATCTATACCAAAAACTTGAATTCTATTACTTCTTACTGGCCATTACATCAACTTAGAAGCTTCATCTGTGTTCTTCTATGGTACTTTTAGTTTCTCCGCATACCGCAGCACGCGACATAGCTTTGCAGACGATAAATGTATCCGTTTCAGACAGAAGAGCGGCCAATGTGACAATCTGGCACTAAGGCGATTCGATAACAAATGACGAAAACGGACGGATATCTCAGGTTTTTACTACATATGAATACTTTTCACATTCTCCCGTGCAACTCGGGAGCTAGTTCTCCGTTCATGCAATATCTCAAGTTAATAGCTCAAGACCAAGGCACCAAAGAAGGGTAAAATGTCATTAATCGATACCTAAAACTTGAATTCTACTACGTCTTACTGGCTATTACATCAACTTAGAAGCTTCATCTGTGTCCTACTATGGTGCTTTTAGTGTCTCCGCATACCACAGCACGTGACATAGCTTTGCAGACGATAAATGTATCCGTTTCAGACAGAAGAGCGGCCAATGTGACGATCTGGCTTTAAGTCGATTCGATAACAAATGACGAAAACGAACGGATTTCTCAGGTCTTTACTACATATGAACACTTTTCACATTCTCCCGTGCAACTCGGCTGCTATTCCTCCTTTCATGCAATATCTTAAGTTCCTAGCTCATGTCCAAGGCACCAAAGCCTGCTAAAAAGTCAATAATCGATACCTAAAACTTGAATTGTACTACTTCTTACTACCTATTACATCAACTTAGGAGCTTCATCTGTTTTCTACTATGGTGCTTTTTGTGTCTCCGCATACCGCAGCACGCGACATAGCTTTGCAGATGATAAATGTAACCGTTTCAGACAGAAGAGCGGCCAATGTGACGATCTGGCTTTAAGTCGACTCGATAACAAATGACGAAAACGGACTGATTTCTGAGGTTTTTACTACATATGAGCACTTTTCACATTCTCCCATGCAACGTGGCTTCTAGTCCTCCTTTCATGCAGAATCTTAAGGTCCTAGGTCATGTCCAAGGCACCAAAGCCAGCTAAAAAGTCATTAATCGATAGTTAAAACTTGAATTGTACTACTTCTTACTGGATATTACATCAACTTAGAAGCTTCATCTGTGTTCTACTATGGTGCTTTTAGTGTCTCCGCATACCGCAGCACGCGACATATCTTTGCAACGATAAATGTAATCGTTTTAGACAGAAGAGCGGCCAATGTGACGATCTGGCTTTAAGTCGATTCGATAACAAATGACGAAAACTGACGGATTTCTCAGGTTTTTACTACATATGAACACTTTTCACATTCTCCCGTGCAACGCGGCTGCTAGTCCTCCTTCCATGCAAAATCTGAAGTTCCTAGCACATGTCCAATGCACCAAAGAAGGGTAAAAAGTCAATAATCGATACTTAAAACTTGAATTGTACTACTTCTTACTGGCTATTTCATCAACTTAGAAGCTTCATCTGTGTTCTACTATGGTGCTTATATTGTCTCCGCATACCGCAGCACGTGACATAGCTTTGCAGACGATAAGTACAACTGTTTCAGAGCGGAGATGGCCAATGTGACGATCTGGCTTTAAGTCGATTCGATAACAAATTACGAAAACGGACGGATTTATCACGTTTTTACTACATATGAACACTTTTCACATTCTCCCGTGCAACTCGGCTGCTAGTCCTCATTTCATGCAATATCTTAAGTTCCTAGCTCAAGTCCAAGGCACCAAAGAGGGGTAAAAAGTCAATAATCGATACCTAAAAATTTAATTCTACTACTTCTTACCGGCTATTACATCAACTTAGAAGCTTCATCTGTGTTCTACTATGGTGCTTTTAGTGTCTCCGCATACAGCAGCACGTGACATAAATATCAGACGATAAATGTATCCGTTTCAGACAGACGAGCGGCAAATGTGACGATCTGGCTTTAATTCGATTCGATAACAAATGACGAAAACTGACGGATTTCTCAGGTTTTTACTACATATGAACACTTTTCACATTCTCACGTGCAACGCGGCTGCTAGTCCTCCTTCCATGCAAAATATTAAGTCCCTAGCTCATGTCCAAGGCACCAAAGAAGGGTAAAAAGGCAACAATCGATACCTAAAACTTGAATTGTACTACTTCTTACTGGCTATTACATCAACTTAGAAGCTTCATCTGTGTCCTACTTGGTGCTTTTACTGTCTCCTCATACCGCAGCACGCAACATAGCTTTGCAGACGATAAGTTCAACCGTTTCAGAGAGAAGAGCGGCCAATGTGACGATCTGGCTTTAAGTCGATTCGATAACAAATGACGAAAACGGACGGATTTCTCAGGCTTTTACAACATATGAACACTTTTCACATTCTCCGGTGCAACTCGGCTGCTAGTCTTCCTTTCAAACTGAATCTTAAGGTCCTAGCTCATGTCCAAGGCACCAAAGCCAGCTAAAAAGTCAATAATCGATAACTGAAACTTGAATTGTACTACTTGTTACTGGCTATTACATCAACTTAGAAGCTTCATCTGTGTTCTACTATGGTGCTTTTAGTGTCTCCGCATACCGCAGCACGCGACATAGCTTTGGAGATGATAAGTACAACCGTTTCAGAGAGGAGAGCGGCCAATGTGACGATCTGGCTTTAAGTCGACTCGATAACAAATGACGAAAACGGACGGATTTCTTAGGTTTTTCCTACATATGAACACTTTTCTCATTCTCCCGTGCAACTCGGCTGCTATTCCTCATTTCATGCAATACCTTAAGTTCCTAGCTCATGTCCAAGGCACCAAAGAAGGGTAAAAAGTCAATAATCTATACCAAAAACTTGAATTCTACTACTTCTTACTGGCCATTACTTCAACTTAGAAGCTTCATCTGTGTTCTTCTATGGTACTTTTAGTGTCTCCGCATACCGCAGCACGCGACATAGCTTTGCAGACGATAAATGTATCCGTGTCAGACAGAAGAGCGGCCAATGTGACGATCTGGCTCTAAGGCGATTCGATAACAAATGACGAAAACGGACGGATATCTCAAGTTTTTCCTACATATGAACACTTTTCACATTCTCCCGTGCAACTCGGGAGCTAGTTCTCCGTTCATGCAATATCTCAAGTTAATAGCTCAAGTCCAAGGCACCAAAGAAGGGTAAAATGTCATTAATCGATACCTAAAACTTGAATTCCACTACGTCTTACTGGCTATTACATCAACTTAGAAGCTTCATCTGTGTCCTACTATGGTGCTTTTAGTGTCTCCGCATACCACAGCACGTGACATAGCTTTGCAGACGATAAATGTATCCGTTTCAGACAGAAGAGCGGCCAATGTGACGATCTGGCTTTAAGTCGATTCGATAACAAATGACGAAAACGGACGGATTTCTCAGGTCTTTACTACATATGAACACTTTTCACATTCTCCAGTGCAACTCGGCTGCTATTCCTCCTTTCATGCAATATCTTAAGTTCCTAGCTCATGTCCAAGGCACCAAAGCCTGCTAAAAAGTCAATTATCCATACCTAAAACTTGAGTTGTACTACTTCTTACTGTCTATTACATCAACTTAGAAGCTTCATCTATGTTCTACTAAGGTTCTTTTAGTGTCTCCACATACCGCAGCACGCGACATAGCTTTGCAGACTATAAGTACAACAGTTTCAGAGCGAAAAGCAGCTAATGTGACGATCTGGTTTTAAGTCGATTCGATAAGAAATGAAGAAAACGGACGGATTACTCAGATTTTTACTACATATGAATACTTTTCACATTCTCCCGTGTAACGCGGCTGCTAGCCCTCCTTTCATGCAAAATCTTAAGTTCTTAGCTCATGTCCAAGGCACCAAACTAGGGTAAAAAGTCAATTATGATACCTAAAACTTGAATTGTACTACTTCGTACTGGCTATTACATCAACTTATAATCCTCATCTGTGTTCTACTATGGCGCTTTTTGTGTCTCCGCATACCGCAGCACGCGACGGTGCTTTGCAGATGATAAGTACAACCGTTTCAGAGAGGAGAGCGGCCAGTGTGACGATCTGGCTCTAAGTCGACTCGACAACTAATGACGAAAACGGACGGATCGCTCAGGTTTTTCCTACATATGAACACTTTTCACATTCTCCCATGCAACGCGGCTGCTATTCCTTCTTTCATGCAAAATCATAATCCCTAGCTCATGTCCAAGGCATTAAAGAAGGCTAAAAAGTCAATAATCGATATCTAAAACTTGAATTGTTCTACTTCTTACTGTCTATTACATCAACTTAGACGCTTCATCTGTGTTCTACTATGGTTCTTTTAGTGTTTCCACATACCGCAGCACGCGACATAGCTTTGCAGACGATAAGTACAACTGTTTCAGAGCGAAGAGCAGCTAATGTGACGATCTGGCTTTAAGTCGATTCGATAACAAATGAAGAAAACGGACGGATTACTCAGATTTTTACTACATATTAACACTTTTCACATTCTCCCATGCAACGCGGCTGCTAGTCCTCCTTTCATGCAAAATCATAAGTCCCTAGCTCATGTAAAAAGGCACCAAAGAAATGTAAAAAGTCAATAATCGATACCTAAAACTTGAATTGTACTACTTCTTACTACCTATTACATCAACTTAGGAGCTTCATCTGTTTTCTGCTATGGTGCTTTTTGTGTCTCCACATTCCGCAGCACGCGACATACCTTTGCAGACAATAAACGTAACCGTTTCAGACAGAAGAGCGGCCAATGTGACGACCTGGCTTTAAGTCGATTCGATAACAAATGACGAAAACTGACGGATTTCTCAGGTTTTTACTACATATGAACACTTTTGACATTCTCCCGTGCAACTCGGCTGCTAGTCCTCCTTTCATGCAGAATCTTAAGGTCCTAGCTCATGTCCAAGGCACCAAAGCCACCAAAAAATTCAATAATCGATACCTAAAACCTGTGTTGTAGTACTTCTTACTGGCTATTACATCAACTTAGAAGCTTCATCTGTGTTCTACTATGGTGCTTTTAGTGTCTCCGCATACCGCAGCAGGCGACATAGCTTTTCAGACTATAATCGTAACCGTTTCAGACAGAAGAGCGGCCAGTGTGACGATCTGGCTTTAAGTCGATTCGATAACAAATGACGAAAACTGACGGATTTTTCAGGTTTTTCCTACATATGAACACTATTCACATTCTCCCATGCAACGCGTCTGCTAGTCCTCCTTTCATGCAAAATCATAAGTCCCTAGCTCATATCCAAGGCACCAAAGAAGGGTAAAAAGTCAATAACCGATACCTAAAACTTGAATTGTATTACTTCTTACTAGCTATTACATCAAGTTAGGAGCTTCATCTGTGGTCTACTATGGTGCTTTTTGTGTCTCCGCATACCGCAGCACGCGACATAGCTTTGCAGACGATAAATGTAACCGTTTCAGAGTGAAGAGCGGCCAAGGTGACGATCTGGCTTTAAGTCGACTCGATAACAAATGACGAAAACGGACGGATTTCTCAGGTTTTTCCTACATATGAACACTTTTCACATTCTCCCACGCAACGCGGCTGCTAGTCCTCCTTTCATGCAAAATCATAAGGCCCTAGCTCATGTCCAAGGCACTAAAGAAGGGTAAAAAGTCAATAATCGATACCTAAAACTTGAATTGTACTACTTCTTACTAGCTATTACATCAACTTCGGAGCTTCATCTGTGTTCTACTATGGTGCATTTTTGTGTCTCCGAATACCGCAGCACGCGACATAGCTTTGCAGACGATAAATGTAACCGTTTCAGACAGAAGAGCGGCCAATGTGACGATCTGGCTTTAAGTCGACTCGATAACCTATGACGAAAACGGACTGATTTCTGAGGTTTTTACTACATATGAACACTTTTCACATTCTCCCATGAAACGCGGCTGCTAGTCCTCCTTTCATGCAAAATCATAAGTCCCTAGCTCATGTCCAAGGCACCAAAGAAATGTAAAAAGTCAATAATCGATACCTAAAACTTGAATAGTACTACTTCTTTCTACCTATTACATCAACATAGGAGCGTCATCTGTTTTCTACCATGGTGCTTTTTGTGTCTGCGCATACCGCAGCTCGCGACATACCTTTGCAGATGATAAATGTAACCGTTTCAGACAGAAGAGCGGCCAATGTGACGATCTGGCTTTAAGTCGACTCGATAACAAATGGCGAAAACGGACGGATTTCTCAGGTTTTTCCTACATATGAACACTTTTCACATTCTCCCGTGCAACTCGGCTGCTAGTCCACGTTTCATGCAATATCCTAAGTTCCTAGCTCATGTCCAAGGCACCAAAGAAGGGTAAAAAGTCAATAATCGTTACCTAAAACTTGAATTCTACTACTTCTTACTGGCTATTACATCAACTTAGAAGCTTCATCTGCGTTCTACTATGAGCTTTTAGTGTCTCCGCATACCGCAGCACTTGACATAGCTTTGCAGACGGTAAGTACAACTGTTTCAGAGAGGAGGGCGGCCAATGTGACGATCTGGCTTTAAGTCGATTCGATAGCAAATTACGGAAACGGACGGATTTATCAGGTTTTTACTACATATGAACACTTTTCACATTCTCCCGTGCAACTCGGCTGCTAGTCCTCCTTTCATGCAATATCTAAAGTTCCTAGCTCATGTCCAAGGCACCAAAGAAGGGTAAAAAGTAAATAGTCTATACCTAAATCTTGAATTCTACTACTTCTTACTGGCCATTACATCAACTTAGAAGCTTTTTCTGTGTTCTTCTGTGGTACTTTTAGTGTCTCCGCATACCGCAGCACGCGACATAGCTTCGCAGGCGATAAATGTAACCGTTTCAGACAGAAGAACGGCCAATGTGACGATTTGGCTTTAAGTCGATTCGATAACCTATGACGAAAACGGACGGATTTCTACGGTTTTTACTACATATGAACACTTTTCACATTCTCCCGTGCAACTCGGCTGCTAGTCCACGTTTCATGCAATATCTTAAGTTCCTAGCTCATGTCCAAGGCACCAAAGAAGGGTAAAAAGTCAATAATCGAAACCTAAAACTTGAATTGTACTACTTCTTACTGGCCATTACATCAACTTAGAAGCTTCATCTGTGTTCTTCTATGCTACTTTTAGTGTCTCCGCATACCGCAGCACGCGACATAGCTTTGCTGATGATAAATGTATCCGTTTCAGACAGAAGAGCGGCCAATGTGACGATCTGGCTTTAAGGCGATTCGATAACAAATGAAGAAAACGGACGGATTACTCAGATTTTTACTATATATGAATACTTTTCACATTCTCCCGTGTAACGCTGCTGCTAGCCCTCCTTTCATGCAAAATCATAAGTCCCTAGCTCATATCCAAGGCACCAAAGAAGGGTAAAAACTCAATAACCGATACCTAAAGCTTGAATTGTACTACTTCTTACTAGCTATTACATCAAGTTAGGAGCTTCATCTGTGGTCTATTATGGTGCTTTTTGTGTCTCCGCATACCGCAGCACGCGACATTGCTTTGCAGACGATAAATGTAACCGTTTCAGAGTGAAGAGCGGCCAAGGTGACGATCTGGCTTTAAGTCGAAAAACCTGAGAAATCCGTCAGTTTTCGTCATTTTTTATCGAATCGACTTAAAGCCAGATCGTCACATTGGCCGCTCTTATGTCTGAAACGGTTACGTTTATTGTCTGCAAAGCTATGTCGCGTGCTGCGGTATGCGGAGACACTAAAAGCACCATAGTAGAACACAGACGAAGCTTCTAAGTTGATGTAATAGCCAGTAAGAAGTAGTACAACTCAGGTTTTAGGTATCGATTATTGACTTTTTTGCTGGCTTTGGTGCCTTGGACATGAGCTAGGACCTTAAGATTTTGCATGAAAGGATGACTAGCAGCCGCGTTGCAAGCAAGAATGTGAAAAGTGGTCATATGTAGCAAAAACCTTAGAAATCCGTCCGTTTTCGTCATTTCTTATCCAATCGACTTACAGCCAGATCGTCACATTGGCCGCTCTTCTCTCTGATACGGATACATTTATCGTCTGCAAAGCTATGTCGCGTGCTGCGGTATGCGGAGACAATAAAAGTACCATAGAAGAACACAGATGAAACTTCTAAGTTGATGTAATAGCCAGTAAGATGTAGTACAATTCAAGTTTTAGGTACCGATTATTGACTTTTTACCCTTCTTTGGTGCCTTGGACATGAGCTAGGAACTAACGATATTGCATGAAACGTGGACTAGCAGCCGAGTTGCACGGGAGAATGTGAGAAGTGTTCATATGTAGTAAAAACCTGAGAAATCCGTCCGTTTTCGTCATTTGTTATCGAATCGACTTAAAGCCAGATCGTCACATTGGCCGCTCTTCTGTCTGAAACAGTTACATTAATCGTCTGCAAAGCTATGTCAGGTGCTGTGGTATGCGGAGACAATAAAAGCACCATAGTAGAACACAGGTGAAGCTTCTAAGTTGATGTAATTGCCAGTAAGAAGTAGTACAATTCAAGTTTTAGGTATCGATTATTGGCTTTTTACTGTTCTTTGGTGCATTGGTCATGAGCTAGGAACTTAAGATATTGCATGGAAGGATGACTGGCAGCCGCGTTACACGGGAGAATGTGAAAAGTGTTCATATGTAGTAAAAATCTGAGAAATCCGCCCATTTTCTTCATTTGTTATCGAATCGACTTAAAGCCAGATCGTCACATTAGCCGCTCTTCGCTCTGAAACGGTTGTACTTATCGTCTGCAAAGCTATGTCGCGTGCTGCGTCATGCGGAGACACTAAAAGCACCATAGTAGAACACAGATGAAGGTTCTAAGTTGATGTAATAGCCAGGAAGAAGTAGTACAATTCAAGTTTTAGGTATCGATTATTGACTTTTTACCCTTCTTTGGTGCGTTGGACATGAGCTAAGAACTTAAGATTTTGCATGAAATTAGGACTATTAGCCACGTTGCACGGGAGAATGTGAAAAGTGTTCATATGTAGTAAAAACCTTAGAAATCCGTCCGTTTTCGTCATAGGTTATCGAATCGACTTCAAGCCATATCGTCACATTGGCCGATCTTCTGTCTGAAACGGTTACATTTATCATCTGCAAAGCTATGTCGCGTGCTGCGGTAAGCTGAGACACAAAAAGCACCATAGTAGAACACAGATGAAGCTCTTAAGTTGAAGTAATAGCTATTAAAAAGTAGTAGAATTTAAGTTTTAGGTATCGATTATTGACTTTTTATCCTTCTTTGGTGCCTTGGACATGAGCTAAGAACTTAAGATTTTGCATGAAAGGATGACTAGCAGCCGAGTTGCACGGGAGAATGTGAAAAGTGTTCATATGTAGTAAAAACCTGAGAAATCCGTCCGTTTTCGTCATTTGTTATCGAATCGACTTAAAGCCAGATCGTCACATTGGCCGCTCTTGTCTCTGAAAGTGTTGTACTTATCGCTTGCAAAGCTATGTCGCGTGCTGCGGTATCCGGAGACACAAAAAGCACCATAGTAGAAAACAGATGAAGCTCCTAAGTTGATGTAATAGGTAGTAAGAAGTAGTACAATTCAAGTTTTAGGTATCGATAATTGACTTTTTACATTTCTTTGGTGCCTTGGACATGAGCTAGGGACTTATGATTTTGCATGAAAGGAGGACTAGCAGCCGCGTTGCATGGGAGAATGTGAAAAGTGTTCATATGTAGTAAAAACCTGAGAAATCCGTCCGTTTTCGTCATTTGTTATCCAATCGACTTAAAGCCAGATCGTCACATTAGCCGCTCTTCGCTCTGAAACGGTTGTACTTATCGTCTGCAAAGCTATGCCGCGTGCTGCGGTATGAGTAGACACTAAAAGCACCATCTTAGAACTTAGATGAAGCATCTAAGTTGATGTAATAGCCAGTAAGATGTAGTACAATACAAGTTTTAGGTACCGATTATTGACTTTTTACACTTCTTTGGTGCCTTGGACATGAGCTAGGAACTAACGATATTGCATGTAACGTGGACTAGCAGCCGAGTTGCACGGGAGAATGTGAGAAGTGTTCATATGTAGTAAAAACCTGAGAAATCCGTCCGTTTTCGTCATTTGTTATCGAATCGACTTAAAGCCAGATCGTCACATTGGCCGCTCTTCTGTCTGAAACAGTTACATTTATCGTCTGCAAAGCTATGTCAGGTGCTGTGGTATGCGGAGACAATAAAAGCACCATAGTAGAACACAGATGAAGCTTCTAAGTTGATGTAATTGCCAGTAAGAAGTAGTACAATTCAAGTTTTAGGTATCGATTATTGGCTTTTTACTCTTCTTTGGTGCATTGGTCATGAGCTAGGAACTTAAGATATTGCATGGAAGGAGGACTAGCAGCCGCGTTACACGGGAGAATGTGAAAAGTGTTCGTATGTAGTAAAAATCTGAGAAATCCGTCCATTTTCTTCATTTGTTATCGAATCGACTTAAAGCCAGATCGTCACATTAGCCGCTCTTCGCTCTGAAACGGTTGTACTTATCGTCTGCGAAGCTATGTCGCGTGCTGCGGCATGCGGAGACACTAAAAGCACCATAGTAGAACACAGATGAAGGTTCTAAGTTGATGTAATAGCCAGTAAGAAGTACTACAATTCCAGTTTTACGTACCGATTATTGACTTTTAGCTGGCTTTGGTGCCTTGGACATGAGCTAAGAACTTAAGATTTTGCATGAAATTAGGACTATTAGCCACGTTGCACGGGAGAATGTGAAAAGTGTTCATATGTAGTAAAAACCTTAGAAATCCGTCCGTTTTCGTCATAGGTTATCGAATCGACTTAAAGCCATATCGTCACATTGGCCGATCTTCTGTCTGAAACGGTTACATTTATCATCTGCAAAGCTATGTCGCGTGCTGCGGTAAGCTGAGACACAAAAAGCACCATAGTAGAACACAGATGAAGCTCTTAAGTTGAAGTAATAGCTATTAAAAAGTAGTACAATTTAAGTTTTAGGTATCGATTATTGACTTTTTGTCCTTCTTTGGTGCCTTGGACATGAGCTAAGAACTTAAGATTTTGCATGAAAGGATGACTAGCAGCCGAGTTGCACGGGAGAATGTGAAAAGTGTTCATATGTAGAAAAACCTGAGAAATCCGTCAGTTTTCGTCATTTGTTATCGAATCGACTTAAAGCCAGATCGTCACATTGGCCGCTCTTCTGTCTGAAACGGTTACGTTTATTGTCTGCAAACCTATGTCGCGTGCTGCGGTATGCGGAGACACTAAAAGCTCATAGTAGAACACAGACGAAGCTTCTAAGTTGATGTAATAGCCAGTAAGAAGTAGTAGAATTCAAGTTTTAGGTATCGTTTATTGACTTTTTACCCTTCTTTGGTGCCTTGGACATCAGCTAGGAACTTAAGATATTGCATGAAACGTGGACTAGCAGCCGAGTTGCACGGGAGAATGCGAAAAGTGTTCATATGTAGGAAAAACCTGAGAAATACGTCCGTTTTCGTCATTTGTTATCGAGTCCACTTAAAGCCAGATCGTCACATTGGTCGCTCTTCTGTCTGGAACGGTTACATTTATCATCTGCAAAGCTATGTCGCGTGCTGCGGTATGCGGAGACACAAAAAGCACCATAGTAGAAAACAGATGAAGCTCCTAAGTTGATGTAATAGGTAGTAAGAAGTAGTACAATTCAAGTTTTAGGTATCGATAATTGACTTTTTACATTTCTTTGGTGCCTTGGACATGAGCTAGTGACTTATGATTTTGCATGAAAGGAGGACTAGCAAGAGAGTTGCATGGGAGAATGTGAAAAGTGTTCATATGTAGGAAAAACCTGAGAAATCCGTCCGTTTTCGTCATTTGTTATCGAATCGACTTAAAGCCAGATCGTCACATTGGCCGCTCTTCTGTCTGAAACGGTTACGTTTATTGTCTGCAAAGCTATGTCGCGTGCTGCGGTATGTGGAGACACTAAAAGCACCATAGTAGAGCACAGATGAAGCTTCTAAGTTGATGTAATAGGCAGTAAGAAGTAGTACAACTCAGGTTTTAGGTATCGATTATTGACTTTTTTGCTGGCTTTCGTGCCTTGGACATGAGCTAGGACCTTAAGATTCAGCATGAAGGGAGGACTAGCAGCCGAGTTGCACGGGGGAATGTGAAAAGTGTTCATATGTAGTATAAACCTGATAAATCCGTCCGTTTTCGTCATTTGTTATGGAATCGACTTAAAGCCAGATCGTTAAATTGGCCGACCTCCTCTCCGAAACAGTTGTACTTATCGTCTGAAAAGCTATGTCACGTGCTGCGGTTTGCGGAGACAATAAAAGAACCATAGTAGAACACAGATGAAGCTTCTAAGTTGATGTAATTGCCAGTAAGAACTAGTACAATTCAAGTTTTAGGTATCGATTATTGGCTTTTTACCCTTCTTTGGTGCCTTGGTCATGAGCTAGGATCTTAAGATTTAGCATGGAAGGAAAACTAGCAGCCGCGTTGCACGGGAGAATGTGAAAAGTGTTCATATGTAGTAAAAACCTGAGAAATCCGTCCGTTTTCGTCATTTGTTATCCAATCGACTTAAAGCCAGATCGTCACATTGGCAGCTCTTGTCTCTGAAACGGTTGTACTTATCGTCTGCAAAGCTATGTCGCGTGCTGCGGTATGCGGAAAAAATAAAAACACCATAGTAGAACACAGATGAAGCATCTAAGTTGATGTAATAGCCAGTAAGAAGCACTACAATTCAAGTTTTTTGTACCGATTATTGACTTTTAGCTGGCTTTGGTGTCTTGGACATGAGCTAGTCCTCCTTTCATGCAAAATCATAAGTCCCTGGCTCATGTCCAAGGCACCAAAGAAATGTAAAAAGTCAATTATCGATACCAAAACTTGAATTGTACTACTTCTTACTACCTATTACATCAACTTAGGAGCTTCATCTGTTTTCTACTATGGTGCTTTTTGTGTCTCCGCATACCGCAGCACGCGACTTAGCTTTGCAGATGATAAATGTATCCGTTCCAGACAGAAGAGCGACCAATGTGACGATCTGGCTTTAAGTCGATTCGATAACAAATGACGAAAACGGACGGATTTCTCAGGTTTTTACTACATATGAACACTTTTCACATTCTCCCGTGCTACTCGGCTGCTAGTCCTCCTTTCATGCAGAATCTTAAGGTCCTAGCTCATGTCCAAGGCACCAAAGCCAGCTAAAAAGTCAATAATCGATCCCTAAATCTTGAATTGTACTACTTCTTACTGGCTATTACATCAACTTAGGTGCTTCATCTGTGTTCTACTATGGTGCTTTTACTGTCTCCGCATACCATAGCACGCGACATAGCTTTGCAGACGATAAATGTAACCGTTTCAGAAAGAAGTGCGGCCAATGTGACGATCTGGCTTAAGTCGATTCGATAACAAATGACAAAATCGGACGGATTTCTCAGTTTTTTACTACATATTGACACTTTTCACATTCTCCCTTGCACCTCGGCTGCTAGTCCACTTTCATGCAAAATTTTAAGTGAATAGCTCATGTCCAAGTCACGAAAGGAGGGTAAGAATTCAATAATCGATACCTAAAACTTGAATTGTACTACATCTTACCGGCTATTACATCACATTAGAAGCTTCATCTGTGTTCTACTATGGTGCTTTTAGTGTCTTCGCATACCGCAGCAGGCGACATAGCTTTGCAGACGATTAGTACAACCGTTTCACAGAGAAGGGCATCCAATGTGACGATCTGGCTTAAGTCGATTCGATAACAAATGACGAAATCGGACTGATTTCTCAGTTTTTTACTACATATTGACACTTTTCACATTCTCCCTTGCGCCTCGGCTGCTAGTCCACTTTCATGCAAAATTTTAAGTGAATAGCTCATGTCCAAGTCACGAAAGGAGGGTAAGAAGTCAATAATCGATACCTAAAACTTGAATTGTACTACATCTTACTGGCTATTACATCAACTTAGATGCTTCATCTAAAATCTAATATGGTGCTTTTAGTGTCTCCGCATACCGCAATACGCGACATAGCTTTGCAGACGATAAGTGCAACCGTTTCAGAGAGAAGAGCGGCCAATATGACGATCTGGCTTTAAGTCGATTCGATAACAAACGACGAAAACGGACGGATTTCTCAGGTTTTTACTACATATGTACACTTTTCACATTCTCCCGTGCAACGCGGCTGCTAGTCCTCCTTTCATGCAGAATCTGAAGGTCCTAGCTCACGTCCAAGGCACCAAAGCCAGCTAAAAAGTCTATAATCGATATATAAAACTTGAATTGTACTACTCCTTAGTGGATATTACATCAACTTAGAAGCTTCATCTGTGTTCTTATATGGTGCTTTTAGAGTCTCCGCATACCGCAGCACGCGACATAACTTTCCAGACGATTAGTACAACCGTTTCAGAGAGAAGGGCGGCCAATGTGACGATCTGGCTTTAAGTCGATTCGATAACAAATGCCGAAAACGGACGGATTTCTCAGGATTTTACTACATATGAACACTTTTCACATTCTCCTGTGCAACGCGGCTGCTAGTTCTCCTTTCATGCAGAATCTTAAGGTCCTAGCTCATGTCCAAGGCACCAAAGCCAGCTAAAAAGTCTATAATCGATATATAAAACTTGAATTGTACTACTTCTTATTGGATATTACATCAACTTAGAAGCTTCATCTGTGTTCTAATATGGTGCTTTTAGTGTCTCCGCATACCGCAGCACGCGACATAGCTATGCAGACGATAAGTACAACCGTTTCAGAAAGAAGAGCGGCCAATGTGACGTTCTGGCTTTAAGTCGATTCGATAACAAATGCCGAAAACGGACGGATTTCTTAGGTTTTTACTACATATGAACACTTTTCACATTCTCCCGTGCAACTCGGCTGCTAGTCCTCCTTTCATGCAGAATCTTAAGGTCCTAGCTCATGTCCAAGGCACCAAAGCCAGCTAAAAAGTCAATAATCGATCCCTAAATCTTGAATTGTACTACTTCTTACTGGCTATTACATCAACTTAGATGCTTCATCTGTGTTCCACTATGGTGCTTTTACTGTCTCCGCACACCGCAGCACGCGACATAGCTTTGCAGACGATAAATGTAACCGTTTCAAAAAAAGTGCGGCCAATGTGACGATCTCGCTTTAAGTCAAATCGACAACAAATGACGAAAACGGACGGATTTCTCAGGTTTTTACTACATATGACCACTTTTTACATTCTCCCGTGCAACTGGGCTGCTAGTCCTCCTTTCATGCAGAATCTTAAGGTCCTAGCTCATGTCCAAGACACCAAAGCCACCTAAAAAGTCTATATTCGATATATATAACTTGAATTGTACTACTTCTTACTGGATATTATATCAACCTAGGAGCTTCATCTGTGATCTACTATGGTGCATTTAGTGTCTCCACATACCGCAGAACGCGACATAGCTTTGCAGACGATTAGTACAACCGTTTCAGAGAGAAGGGCCGCCAATGTGACGATCTGGCTTTAAGTCGATTCGATAACAAATGACGAAAACGGACGGATTTCTCAGGTTTTTACTACATATGAACACTTTTCACATTCTCCCGTGCAACTTGGCTGCTAGTCCTCCTTTCATGCAGAATCTTAAGTTCCTAGCTCATGTCCAAGGCACCAAAGCCAGCTAAGAAGTCTATAATCGATATATAAAAACTGAATTGTACTACTTCTTAGTGGATATTACATCAACTTAGAAGCTTCATCTGTGTTCTACCATGGTGCTTTTAGTGTCTCCACATACCGCAGAACGCGACATAGCTTTGCAGACGATTAGTACAACCGTTTCAGAGAGAAAGGCGGCCAATGTGACGTTCTGGCTTTAAGTCGATTCGATAACAAATGCCGAAAACAGATGGATTTCTTAGGTTTTTACTACATATGAACACTTTTCACATTCTCCCGTGCAACTCGGCTGCTAGTCCTCCTTTCATGCAGAATCTTAAGGTCCTAGCTCATGTCCAAGGATCCAAAGCCATCTAAAAAGTCAATAATCGATACCTAAAACTTGAAATGTACTACTTCTTACTGGGTATTACATCGACTTAGATGCCTCTTCTGTGTTCTACTATGGTGCTTTTAGTGTCTCCGCATACCACAGCACGCCACATAGCTTTGCAGACGATAAATGTAACCATTTCAGACAGAAGAGCGGATAATGTGACGATCTGGCTTAAGTCGATTCGATAACAAATTACGAAATCGGACGGATTTCTCATTTTTTTACTACATATTGACACTTTTCACATTCTCCCATGCACCTCGGCAGCTAGTCCACTTTCATGCAAAATTTTAAGTTCCTAGCTCATGTCCAAGTCACGAAAGGATTGTAAGAAGTCAATAATCGATACCTAAAACTTGAATTGTACTACATCTTACTGGCTATTACATCAACTTAGATGCTTCATCTAAAATCTAATATGGTGCTTTTAGTGTCTCCGCATACCGCAGCACGCGACATAGCTTTGCAGACGATAAGTGCAACCGTTTCAGAGAGAAGAGCGGCCAATATGACGATCTGGCTTTAAGTCGATTCGATAACAAATGACGAAAACGGACGGATTTCTCAGGTTTTTACTACATATGAACACTTTTCACATTCTCCTGTGCAACTCGGCTGCTAGTCCTCCTTTCATGCAGAATCTTAAGGTCCTAGCTCATGTCCAAGGCACCAAAGCCAGCTAAAAAGTCAATAATCGATCCCTAAATCTTGAATTGTACTACTTCTTACTGGCTATTACATCAACTTAGGTGCTTCATCTGTGTTCTACTATGGTGCTTTTACTGTCTCCGCATACCATAGCACGCGACATAGCTTTGCAGACGATAAATGTAACCGTTTCAGAAAGAAGTGCGGCCAATGTGACGATCTGGCTTAAGTCGATTCGATAACAAATGACAAAATCGGACGGATTTCTCAGTTTTTTACTACATATTGACACTTTTCACATTCTCCCTTGCACCTCGGCTGCTAGTCCACTTTCATGCAAAATTTTAAGTGAATAGCTCATGTCCAAGTCACGAAAGGAGGGTAAGAATTCAATAATCGATACCTAAAACTTGAATTGTACTACATCTTACCGGCTATTACATCACATTAGAAGCTTCATCTGTGTTCTACTATGGTGCTTTTAGTGTCTTCGCATACCGCAGCAGGCGACATAGCTTTGCAGACGATTAGTACAACCGTTTCACAGAGAAGGGCATCCAATGTGACGATCTGGCTTAAGTCGATTCGATAACAAATGACGAAATCGGACTGATTTCTCAGTTTTTTACTACATATTGACACTTTTCACATTCTCCCTTGCGCCTCGGCTGCTAGTCCACTTTCATGCAAAATTTTAAGTGAATAGCTCATGTCCAAGTCACGAAAGGAGGGTAAGAAGTCAATAATCGATACCTAAAACTTGAATTGTACTACATCTTACTGGCTATTACATCAACTTAGATGCTTCATCTAAAATCTAATATGGTGCTTTTAGTGTCTCCGCATACCGCAATACGCGACATAGCTTTGCAGACGATAAGTGCAACCGTTTCAGAGAGAAGAGCGGCCAATATGACGATCTGGCTTTAAGTCGATTCGATAACAAACGACGAAAACGGACGGATTTCTCAGGTTTTTACTACATATGTACACTTTTCACATTCTCCCGTGCAACGCGGCTGCTAGTCCTCCTTTCATGCAGAATCTGAAGGTCCTAGCTCACGTCCAAGGCACCAAAGCCAGCTAAAAAGTCTATAATCGATATATAAAACTTGAATTGTACTACTCCTTAGTGGATATTACATCAACTTAGAAGCTTCATCTGTGTTCTTATATGGTGCTTTTAGAGTCTCCGCATACCGCAGCACGCGACATAACTTTCCAGACGATTAGTACAACCGTTTCAGAGAGAAGGGCGGCCAATGTGACGATCTGGCTTTAAGTCGATTCGATAACAAATGACGAAAACGGACGGATTTCTCAGGTTTTTACTACATATGAACACTTTTCACATTCTCCCGTGCAACTTGGCTGCTAGTCCTCCTTTCATGCAGAATCTTAAGGTCCTAGCTCATGTCCAAGGCACCAAAGCCAGCTAAAAAGTCTATAATCGATATATAAAAACTGAATTGTACTACTTCTTAGTGGATATTACATCAACTTAGAAGCTTCATCTGTGTTCTACTATGGTGCTTTTAGTGTCTTCACATACCGCAGCACGCGACATAGCTTTGCAGACGATTAGTACAACCCTTTCAGAGAGAAGGGCGGCCAATTTGACGATCTGGCTTTAAGTCGATTCGATAACAAATGACGAAAACGGACGGATTTCTCAGGATTTTACTACATATGAACACTTTTCACATTCTCCTGTGCAACGCGGCTGCTAGTTCTCCTTTCATGCAGAATCTTAAGGTCCTAGCTCATGTCCAAGGCACCAAAGCCAGCTAAAAAGTCTATAATCGATATATAAAACTTGAATTGTACTACTTCTTATTGGATATTACATCAACTTAGAAGCTTCATCTGTGTTCTAATATGGTGCTTTTAGTGTCTCCGCATACCGCAGCACGCGACATAGCTATGCAGACGATAAGTACAACCGTTTCAGAAAGAAGAGCGGCCAATGTGACGTTCTGGCTTTAAGTCGATTCGATAACAAATGCCGAAAACGGACGGATTTCTTAGGTTTTTACTACATATGAACACTTTTCACATTCTCCCGTGCAACTCGGCTGCTAGTCCTCCTTTCATGCAGAATCTTAAGGTCCTAGCTCATGTCCAAGGCACCAAAGCCAGCTAAAAAGTCAATAATCGATCGCTAAATCTTGAATTGTACTACTTCTTACTGGCTATTACATCAACTTAGATGCTTCATCTGTGTTCCACTATGGTGCTTTTACTGTCTCCGCACACCGCAGCACGCGACATAGCTTTGCAGACGATAAATGTAACCGTTTCAAAAAAAGTGCGGCCAATGTGACGATCTCGCTTTAAGTCAAATCGACAACAAATGACGAAAACGGACGGATTTCTCAGGTTTTTACTACATATGACCACTTTTTACATTCTCCCGTGCAACTGGGCTGCTAGTCCTCCTTTCATGCAGAATCTTAAGGTCCTAGCTCATGTCCAAGACACCAAAGCCACCTAAAAAGTCTATATTCGATATATATAACTTGAATTGTACTACTTCTTACTGGATATTATATCAACCTAGGAGCTTCATCTGTGATCTACTATGGTGCATTTAGTGTCTCCACATACCGCAGAACGCGACATAGCTTTGCAGACGTTTAGTACAACCGTTTCAGAGAGAAGGGCCGCCAATGTGACGATCTGGCTTAGAGTCGATTCGATAACAAATGACGAAAACGGACGGATTTCTCAGGTTTTTACTACATATGAACACTTTTCACATTCTCCCGTGCAACTTGGCTGCTAGTCCTCCTTTCATGCAGAATCTTAAGTTCCTAGCTCATGTCCAAGGCACCAAAGCCAGCTAAGAAGTCTATAATCGATATATAAAAACTGAATTGTACTACTTCTTAGTGGATATTACATCAACTTAGAAGCTTCATCTGTGTTCTACCATGGTGCTTTTAGTGTCTCCACATACCGCAGAACGCGACATAGCTTTGCAGACGATTAGTACAACCGTTTCAGAGAGAAAGGCGGCCAATGTGACGTTCTGGCTTTAAGTCGATTCGATAACAAATGCCGAAAACAGATGGATTTCTTAGGTTTTTACTACATATGAACACTTTTCACATTCTCCCGTGCAACTCGGCTGCTAGTCCTCCTTTCATGCAGAATCTTAAGGTCCTAGCTCATGTCCAAGGATCCAAAGCCATCTAAAAAGTCAATAATCGATACCTAAAACTTGAAATGTACTACTTCTTACTGGGTATTACATCGACTTAGATGCCTCTTCTGTGTTCTACTATGGTGCTTTTAGTGTCTCCGCATACCACAGCACGCCACATAGCTTTGCAGACGATAAATGTAACCATTTCAGACAGAAGAGCGGATAATGTGACGATCTGGCTTAAGTCGATTCGATAACAAATTACGAAATCGGACGGATTTCTCATTTTTTTACTACATATTGACACTTTTCACATTCTCCCATGCACCTCGGCAGCTAGTCCACTTTCATGCAAAATTTTAAGTTCCTAGCTCATGTCCAAGTCACGAAAGGATTGTAAGAAGTCAATAATCGATACCTAAAACTTGAATTGTACTACATCTTACTGGCTATTACATCAACTTAGATGCTTCATCTAAAATCTAATATGGTGCTTTTAGTGTCTCCGCATACCGCAGCACGCGACATAGCTTTGCAGACGATAAGTGCAACCGTTTCAGAGAGAAGAGCGGCCAATATGACGATCTGGCTTTAAGTCGATTCGATAACAAATGACGAAAACGGACGGATTTCTCAGGTTTTTACTACATATGAACACTTTTCACATTCTCCTGTGCAACTCGGCTGCTAGTCCTCCTTTAATGCAGAATCTTAAGGTCCTAGCTCACGTCCAAGGCACCAAAGCCAGCTAAAAAGTCTATAATCGATATATAAAACTTGAATTGTACTACTTCTTATTGGATATTACATCAACTTAGAGGCTTCATCTGTGTTCTAATATGGTGCTTTTAGTGTCTCCGCATACCGCAGCACGCGACATAGCTATGCAGACGATAAGTACAACCGTTTCAGAAAGAAGAGCGGCCAATGTGGCGTTCTGGCTTTAAGTCGATTCGATAACAAATGCCGAAAACGGACGGATTTCTTAGGTTTTTACTACATATGAACACTTTTCACATTCTCCCGTGCAATTCGGCTGCTAGTCCTCCTTTCATGCAGAATCTTAAGGTCCCAGCTCATGTCCAAGGCACCAAAGCCAGCTAAAAAGTCAATAATCGATCCCTAAATCTTGAATTGTACTACTTCTTACTGGCTATTACATCAACTTAGATGCTTCATCTGTGTTCTACTATGGTGCTTTTACTGTCTCCGCATACCGCAGCACGCGACATAGCTTTGCAGACGATTAGTACAACCGTTTCAGAGAGAAGGGTCGCCAATGTGACGATCTGGCTTTAAGTCGATTCGATAACAAATGACGAAAACGGACGGATTTCTCAGGTTTTTACTACATATGAACACTTTTCACATCCTCCCATGCAACGCGGCTACTAGTCCTCCTTTCATGCAAAATCTTAAGTTCCTAGCTCATGTCCAAGGCACGAAAGGATGGCAAAAAGTCAATAATCGATACCTAAAACTTGAATTGTACTACATCTTATTGGCTATTACATCAACTTAGAAGCTTCATCTGTGTTCTACTATGGTGCTTTTAGTGTCTCCGCATACCGCAGCACGCGACATAGCTTTGCAGACGATAAGTAGAACCATTTCAGAGAGAAGAGCGGAAAATGTGACGATCTGGCTTTAAGTCGATTCGATAACAAATGATGAAAACGGACGGATTTCTCAGGTTTTTACTACATATGAACACTTTTCACATTCTCCCGTGCAACGCGGCTGCTAGTCCTCCTTTCTTACAGAATCTTAAGTCCCTAGCTCATGTCCAAGGCACCAAAGCCAGCTAAAAACTCTATAATCGATATATAAAACTTGAATTGTGCTACTTCTTAGTGGATATTACATCAACTTAGAAGCTTCATCTGTGTTATAATATGGTGATTTTAGTGTCTCCGCATACCGCAGCACGCCACATAGCTTTGCAGACAATAAATGTAACCGTTTCAGACAGAAGAGCGGCCAATGTGACGATCCGGCTTAAGTCGATTCGATAACAAATGTCGAAGTCGGACGGATTTCTCAGTTTTTTACTACATATGGACACCTTTCACATTCTCCCGTGCACCTCGAGTGCTAGTCCTCCTATCATGCAAAATCTTAAGTTCCTAGCTCATGTCCAAGTGACGAAACGAGGGTAAGAAGTCAATAATCGATACCTAAAACTTGAATTGTACTACATCTTACTAGCTATTACATCAAATTAGATGCTTCATCTAAAATCTAATACGGTGCTTTTAGTGTCTCCGCATACCGCAGCACGCGACATAGCTTTGCAGACGATAAATGTAACCGTTTCAGAAAGAAGTGCGCCAATGTGACGATCTGGCTTTAAGTCGATTCGATAACAAATGACGAAAACGGACGGATTTCTAAGGTTTTTACTACATATGAACACTTTTCACAATCTCCCGTGCAACGCGGCTGCTAGTCCTCCTATCATGCAAAATTATAAGTTCCTAGCTCATGTCCAAGGCATCAAAGAAGAGTAAAAAATTAATCGATACCTAAAACTTGTATTGTACTAGATCTTACTGGCTATTACATCAACTTAGAAGCTTCATCTGTGTTCCACTATGATGCTTTTAGTGTCTCCGCATACCGCAGCACACGACATAGCTTTGCAGACGATAAGTACAACCGTTTCAGAGAGAAGAGCGGCCAATGTGACGATATGGCTTTAAGTCGATTCGATAACAAATGACGAAATCGGACGGATTTCTCATTTTTTTACTACATATGGACACTTTTCACATTCTCCCGTCCAACTGGGCTGCTAGTCCTCCTTTCATGCAAAATCTTAAGGTCCTAGCTCATGTACAAGACACCAAAGCCAGCTAAAAAGTCTATAACCGATATATAAAACTTGAATTGTACAACTTCTTACTGGATATTATATTAACTTAGGAGCTTCATCTGTGTTCTGCTATGGTGCTTTTAGTGTCTCCGCATACCGCAGCACGCGACATAGCTTTGCAGACGATTAGTACAACCGTTTCTGAGAGAAGGGCGGCCTATGTGACTATCTGGCTTTAAGTCGATTCGATAACAAATGACGAAAACGGACCGATTTCTCAGGTTTTTACTACATAGGAACGCTTTTCACATTCTCCCGTGCAACGCGGCTGCTAGTCCTCCTTTCATGCAAAATCTTAAGTTCCTAGCTCATGTCCAAGGCACCAAAGGAGGATAAAAAGTCAATAATCGATTAGTAAAACTTGAACTGTACTACTTCATACTGGCTATTACATCAACTTGGATGCTTCTTCTGTGTTCCACTATGGTGCTTTTAGTGTCTCCGCATACCGCAGCTCGCGACGTAGTTTTGCAGACGATAAGTACAACCGTTTCAGAGAGAAGAGCGGCCAATATGACGATCTGGCTTTAAGTCGATTCGATAACAAACGACGAAAACGGACGGATTTCTCAGGTTTTTACTACATATGAAAACTTATCACATTCTCCCCTGCAACGCGGCTGCTAGTCCTCCTTTCATGCAGAATCTCAAGGTCCTAGCTCATGTCCAAGGCACCAAAGAAGGGTAAAAAGTCAATAATCGATACCTAAAACTTGTATTGTACTACATCTTACTGGCTATTACATCAACTTAGATGCTTCATCTAAGTTCTAAGATGGTGCTTTTAGTGTCTCCGCATACCGCAGCACGCGACATAGCTTTGCACACGATAAATGTAACCGTTTCAGACTGAAGTGCGGCCAATGTGACGATCTGGCTTTAAGTCGATTCGATAACAAATGACGAAAACGGACGGATTTCTCAGGTTTTTACTACATATGAATACTTTTCACATTCTCACGTGCAACGCGGCTGCTAGTCCTCCTTTCATGCAAAATTTTAAGTTCCTAGCTCATGTCCAAGGCACCAAAGAAGGGTAAAAAGTCAATAATCGATACCTAAAACTTGTATTGTACTACATCTTACTGACTATTACATCAACTTAGAAGCTTCATCTGTGTTCCACTATGATGCTTTTAGTGCCTCCACGTACCGCAGCACACGACATAGCTTTGCAGACGATAAGTACAACCGTTTCAGAAAGAAGGGCGGCCAATGTGACGATCTGGCTTTAAGTGGATTCGATAACAAATGACGAAATCGGACGGATTGCTAAGTTTTTTAATAAATATGGACACTTTTCACATTCTCCCGTGCAACGCGGCTGCTAGTCCTCCTTTCATGCAGAATCTCAAGGTCTTAGCTGATTTCCAAGGCACCAAAGCCAGCTGAAAAGTCTATCATCGATATATAAAACGTGAATTGTACTACTTCTTAGAGGATATTACAGCAACATAGAAGCTTCATCTGTGTTGCACTCTGATGCTTTTAGTGCCTCCGCATACCGCAGCACGCGACATATCTTTGCAGACGATTAGTACAACCGTTTCAGAGAGAAGGGCGGCCAATGTGACGATCTGGTTTTAAGTCGATTCGATAACAAATGACGAAAACGGACGGATTTCTCAGGTTTTTTCTACATACGAACACTTTTACATCCTCTCGTGCAACGCGTCTGCTAGTCCTCCTTTCATGCAAAATCTTAAGTTCGTAGCTCATGTCCAAGGCACGAAAGGAGGGTAAAAAGTCAATAATCGATACCTAAAACTTGAATTGTACTACACCTTACTGGCTATTACATCAACTTAGAAGCTTCATCTGTGTTCTACTATGGTGCTTTTAGTGTCTTCGCATACCGCAGCACGCGACATAGCTTTGCAGACGATTAGTACAACCGTTTCAGAGAGAAGGGCGGCCAGTGTGACGATCTGGCTTTAAGTCGATTCGATAACAAATGACGAAAACGGACGGATTTCTAAGTTTTTACTACATATGAACACTTTTGACATTCTCCCGTGCAACGCGGCTGCTAGTCATCCTTTCATGCAGAATCTTAAGTTCCTAGCTAATGTCCATGTGACGAAAGGAGGGTAAGAAGTCAATAATCGATACCTAAAACTTGAATTGTACTACATCTTACTAGCTATTACATCAACTTAGATGCTTCTTCTAAAATCTAATATGGTGCTTTTAGTGTCTCCGCATACCGCAGCACGCGACATAGCTTTGCAGACGATAAATGTAACCGTTTCAGAAAGAAGTGCGGCCAATGTGACGATCTGGCTTTAAGTCGATTCGATAACAAATGACGAAAACGGACGGATTTCTCAGGTTTTTACTACATAGGAACACTTTTCACATTCTCCCGTGCAACGCGGCTGCTAGTCCTCCTTTCATGCTAAATCTTAAGTTCCTAGCTCATGTCCAAGGCACCAAAGCCAGCTAAAAAGTCTATAATCCATATATAAAACTTGAATTGTACTACTTCTTAGTGGCTATTACATCAACTTAGAAGCTTTATCTGTGTTCTATTATGGTGCTTTTAGTGTCTCCGCATACCGCAGCACGCGACATACCTATGCAGACGATAAGTACAACCGTTTCAGAGAGAAGAGCGGAAAATGTGACGATCTGGCTTTAAGTCGATTCGATAACAAATGACGAAATCGGACGGATTTCTCATTTTTTTACTACATATGGACACTTTTCACATTCTCCCGTCCAACTGGGCTGCTAGTCCTCCTTTCATGCAGAATCTTAAGGTCCTAGCTCATGTACAAGACACCAAAGCCAGCTAAAAAGTCTATAACCGATATATAAAACTTGAATTGTACAACTTCTTACTGGATATTATATTAACTTAGGAGCTTCATCTGTGTTCTGCTATGGTGCTTTTAGTGTCTCCACATGCCGCAACACGCGACATAGCTTTGTAGACGATTAGTACAACCATTTCTGAGAGAAGGGCGGCCAATGTGACTATCTGGCTTTAAGTCGATTCGATAACAAATGACGAAAACGGACCGATTTCTCAGGTTTTTACTACATATGAAAACTTATCACATTCTCCCGTGCAACGCGGCTGCTAGTCCTCCTTTCATGCAATATCTTAATTTCCTAGCTCATGTCCAAGGCACCAAAGAAGGGTAAAATGTCAATAATCGATTAGTAAAACTTGAACTGTACTACTTCATACTGGCTATTACATCAACTTGGATGCTTCATCTGTGTTCCACTATGGTGCTTTTAGTGTCTCCGCATACCGCAGCTCACGACATAGCTTTGCAGACGATAAGTACAACCGTTTCAGAGGGAAGAGCGGCCAATATGTCGATCTGGCTTTAGGTCGATTCGATAACAAACGACGAAAACGGACGGATTTCTCAGGTTTTTACTACATATGAAAACTTATCACATTCTCCCGTGCAACGCGGCTGCTAGTCCTCCTTTCATGCAATATCTTAATTTCCTAGCTCATGTCCAAGGCACCAAAGAAGGGTAAAAAGTCAATAATCGATACCTAAAACTTGTATTGTACTACATCTTACTGGCTATTACATCAACTTAGATGCTTCATCTAAGTTCTAAGATGGTGCTTTTAATGTCTCCGCATACCGCAGCACGCGACATAGCTTTGCACACGATAAATGTATTCGTTTCAGACAGAAGTGCGGCCAATGTGACGATCTGGCTTTAAGTCGATTCAATAACAAATGACGAAAACGGACGGATTTCTCAGGTTTTTACTACATATGAACACTTTTCACATTCTCACGTGCAACGCGGCTGCTGGTCCTCCTTTCATGCAAAATTTTAAGTTCCTAGCTCATGTCCAAGGCACCAAAGAAGGGTAAAAAGTCAATAATCGATACCTAAAACTTGTATTGTACTACATCTTACTGACTATTACATCAACTTAGAAGCTTCATCTGTGTTCCACTATGATGCTTTTAGTGTCTCCACATACCGCAGCACACGACATAGCTTCGCAGACGACAAGTACAGCCGTTTCAGAGAGAAGGGCGGCCAATGTGACGATCTGGCTTTAAGTGGATTCGATAACAAATGACGAAATCGGACGGATTTCTCAGTTTTTTAATAAATATGGACACCTTTCACATTCTCCCGTGCAACGCGGCTGCTAGTCCTCCTTTCTTGCAGAATCTCAAGGTCTTAGCTGATGTCCAAGGCACCAAAGCCAGCTGAAAAGTCTATCATCGATATATAAAACTTGAATTGTACTACTTCTTAGAGGATATTACAGCAACATAGAAGCTTCATCTGTGTTGCACTATGATGCTTTTAGTGCCTCCGCATACCGCAGCACGCGACATAGCTTTGCAGACGATTAGTACAACCGTTTCAGAGAGAAGGGCGGCCAATGTGACGACCTGGTTTTAAGTCGATTCGATAACAAATGACGAAAACGGACGGATTTCTAAGTTTTTACTACATATGAACACTTTTGACATTCTCCCGTGCAACGCGGGTGCTAGTCATCCTTTCATGCAGAATCTTAAGGTCCTAGCTCATGTCCAAGGCACCAAAGCCAGCTAAAAAGTCTATAATCGATATATATAATTTGAATTGTACTACTTCTTAGTGGATATTACATCAACTTAGAAGCTTTATCTGTGTTCCATTATGGTGGTTTTAGTGTCTCCGCATACCGCAGCACGCGACATAGCTATGCAGACGATAAGTACAACCGTTTCAGAAAGAAGAGCGGCCAATGTGACGTTCTGGCTTTAAGTCGATGCGATAACAAATGCCGAAAACGGACGGATTTCTTAGGTTTTTACTACATATGAACACTTTTCACATTCTCCCGTGCAACTCGGCTGCTAGTCTTCCTTTCATGCAGAATGTTTAGGTCCTAGCTCATGTCCAAGGCACCAAAGCCATCTAAAAAGTCAATAATCGATACCTAAAACTTGTATTGTACTACATCTTACTGACTATTACATCAACTTAGAAGCTTCATCTGTGTTCCACTATGATGCTTTTAGTGTCTCCACATACCGCAGCACACTACATAGCTTTGCAGACGATAAATGTAACCGTTTCAGAGAGAAGGCCGGCCAATGTGACGATGTGGCTTTAAGTCGATTCGATAACAAATGACGAAAACGGACGGATTTGTCAGGTTTTTACTACATATTAACACTTTTCACATTCTCCCGTGCAACGCGGCTGCTAGTCCTACTTTCATGCAGAATCTCAAGGTCCTCGCTCATGTCCAAGACACCAAAGCCAGCTAAAAAGTCTATAATCGATATATAAAACTTGAATTGTACTACTTCTTAGAGGATATTACAGCAACATAGAAGCTTCATCTGTGTTCTACTATGGTGCTTTTAGTGTGTCCGCATACCGCAGCACGCGACATAGCTATGCAGACGATAAGTACAAACGTTTCAGAGAGAAGAGCGGCCAATGTGACGATCTGGCTTTAAGTCGATTCGATAACAAACGACGAAAACGGACGGATTTCTCAGGTTTTTACTACTTATGAAGACTTTTCACATTCTCCCATGCAACTGGGCTGCTAGTCCTCCTTTCATGCAGAATCTTAAGGTCCTAGCTCATGTCCAAGACACCAAAGCCAGCTAAAAAGTCTATAACCGATATATAAAACTTGAATTGTACTACGTCTTACTGGACATTATATCAACTTAGGAGCTTCATCTGTGTTCTACTATGGTGCTTTTAGTGTCTCCGCATACCGCAGCTCGCGACATAGCAATGCAGACGATAAATACATCCGTTTCATAGGGAAGAGCGGCTAATGTGACGTTTCTGCTTTATGTCGATTCGATAACAAATGCCGAAAATAGACGGATTTCTTAGGATTTTTTTTACATATGAACACTTTTCACATTCTCCCGTGCCACTCGGCTGCTAGTCCTCCTTTCATGCAAAATCTTAAGTTCCTAGCTCATATCCAAGGCACCAAAGAAGGGTAAAAAGTCAATAATCGATACCTAAAACTTGAATTGTACTACTTCATACTGGCTATTACATCAACTTAGAAGCTTGATCTGTGTTCTACTATGGTGCTTTTAGTGTCTCCGCATACCGCAGCACGCGACATAGCTTTGCACACGATAAGTACAACTTTTTCAGAGAGAAGAGCGGCCAATGTGAGGATCTGGCTTTAAGTCGATTTGATAACAAATGACGAAAACTGACGGATTTCTCAGGTTTTTACTAAATATGAACACTTTTTACATTCTCCCGTGCAACTCGGCTGCTTGTCCTCCTTTCATGCAGAATCTTAACGTCCTAGCTCATGTCCAAGGCACCAAAGCCAGCTAAAAAGTCAATAATCGATACCTAAAACTCGAATTGTACTACTTCTTACTGGCTATTACATCAACTTAGAAGCTTCATCTGTGTTCTACTATGGTGCTTTTAGTGTCTCCGCATACCGCTGCACGCGACATAGCCTTGTAGACGATGAAGTAAAACCGTTTCAGAGAGAAGAGCGGCCAATGTGACGATCTGTCTTCAAGTCAATTCGATAACAAATGACGACAACGGACGGTTTTCTCAGGTTTCTACTACATATGAACATTTTTCACATTCCCCCGTGCAACGCGGCTGCTAGTCCTCCTTTCATGCAGAATCTTAAGGTCCTAGCCCATGTCCAAGGCACCAAAGCCAGCTAAAAAGTCTATAACCGATATATAAATCTTGAATTGTACTACTTCTTACTGGATATTATATCAACTTAGGAGCTTCATCTGTGTTCTACTATGGTGCTTTTAGTGTCTCCGCATACCGCAGCACGCGACATAGCTTTGCAGACGATTAGTACAACCGTTTCAGACAGAAGTGCAGCCAATGTGACGATCTGGCTTTAAGTCGATTCGATAACAAATGACGAAAACGGACGGATTTCTCAGGTTTTTACTACATATGAACACTTTTCACATTCTCACGTGCAACGCGGCTGCTTGTCCTCCTTTCATGCAAAATTTTATGTTCCTAGCTCATGTCCAAGGCACCAAAGAGGGGTAAAAAGTCAATATTCGATACCTAAAACTTGTATTGTACTACATCTTACTGGCTATTACATCAACTTAAGGCTTCATCTGTGTTCTACTATGATGCTTTTAGTGTCTCCGCATACCGAAGCTCGCGACATAGCTTTGCACACGATAAGTACAACCGTTTCAGAGAGAAGAGCAGCAAATTTGATGATCTGGCTTTAAGTCGATTCGATAACAAACGACGATAACGGACGGATTTCTTAGGTTTTTTTTTACATATGAACACTTTTCACATTCTCCCATGCAGCTGGGTTTCTAGTCCTCCTTTCACGCAGAATCTTAAGATCCTAGCTCATGTCCAAGACAGCAAAGCCAGCTAAAAAGTCTATAACCGATATATAAAACTTGAATTGTACTACTTCTTACTGGATATAATATCAACTTAGGAGCTTCATCTGTGTTCTACTATGGTGCTTTTAGTGTCTCCGCATACCGCTGCACGCGACATAGCCTTGTAGACGATGAAGTAAAACCGTTTCAGAGAGAAGAGCGGCCAATGTGACGATCTGTCTTCAAGTCAATTCGATAACAAATGACGACAACGGACGGTTTTCTCAGGTTTCTACTACATATGAACATTTTTCGCATTCCCCCGTGCAACGCGGCTGCTAGTCCTCCTTTCATGCAGAATCTTAAGGTCCTAGCCCATGTCCAAGGCACCAAAGCCAGCTAAAAAGTGAATAATCGATAACTGAAACTTGAATTGTACTACTTCTTACTGGCTATTACATCAACTTAGAAGCTTCATCTGTGTTCTACTATGGTGCTTTTAGTGTCTCCGCATACCGCAGCACGCGACATAGCTTTGCAGACAATAAATGTAACCGTTTCAGACAGAAGAGCGGCCAATGTGACGATCTGGCTTTAAGTCGATTCGATAACAAATGACGAAAACGGACGGATTTCTCAGGTTTTTACTACATATGAACACTTTTCACATTCTCCCGTGCAACTGGGCTGTTAGTCCTCCTTTCATGCAGAATCTTATGGTCCTACCTCATGTCCAAGACACCAAAGCCAGCTAAAAAGTCTATAACCGATATATAAATCTTGAATTGTACTACTTCTTACTGGATATTATATCAACTTAGGAGCTTCATCTGTGTTCTACTATGGTGCTTTTAGTGTCTCCGCATACCGCAGCACGCGACATAGCTTTGCAGACGATTAGTACAACCGTTTCAGACAGAAGTGCAGCCAATGTGACGATCTGGCTTTAAGTCGATTCGATAACAAATGACGAAAACGGACGGATTTCTCAGGTTTTTACTACATATGAACACTTTTCACATTCTCACGTGCAACGCGGCTGCTTGTCCTCCTTTCATGCAAAATTTTATGTTCCTAGCTCATGTCCAAGGCACCAAAGAAGGGTAAAAAGTCAATATTCGATACCTAAAACTTGTATTGTACTACATCTTACTGGCTATTACATCAACTTAAAGCTTCATCTGTGTTCTACTATGATGCTTTTAGTGTCTCCGCATACCGCAGCACACGACATAGCTTTGCAGACGATAAGTACAACTGTTTCAGAGAAAAGGGCGGCCAATGTGACGACCTGGCTTTAAGTCGATTCGATAACAAATGACGAAATCGGACGGATTTCTAAGTTTTTTTAATAAATATGGACACTTTTCACATTCTCCCGTGCAACGCGGCTGCTAGTCCTCCTTTCATGCAGAATCTCAAGGTCTTAGCTGATGTCCAAGGCACCAAAGCCAGCTGAAAAGTCTATCATCGATATATAAAACTTGAATTGTACTACTTCTTAGAGGATATTACAGCAACATAGAAGCTTCATCTGTGTTGCACTATGATGCTTTTAGTGCCTCCGCATACCGCAGCAAGCGACATAGCTTTGCAGACGATTAGTACAACCGTTTCAGAGAGAAGGGCGGCCAATGTGACGATCTGGCTTTAAGTGGATTCGATAACAAATGACGAAATCGGACGGATTTCTAAGTTTTTTTAATAAATATGGACACTTTTCACATTCTTCCGTGCAACGCGGCTGCTAGTCCTCCTTTCATGCAGAATCTCAAGGTCTTAGCTGATGTCCAAGGCACCAAAGCCAGCTGAAAAGTCTATCATCGATATATAAAACTTGAATTGTACTACTTCTTAGAGGATATTACAGCAACATAGAAGCTTCATCTGTGTTCTACTATGGTGCTTTTAGTGTCTCCGCATACCGCAGCACGCGACATAACTATGCAGACGATAAGTACAACCGTTTCAGAGAGAAGGGCGGCCAATGTGACGATCTGGCTTTAAGCGGATTCGATAACAAATGACGAAATCGGACGGATTTCTAAGTTTTTACTACATATGAACACTTTTGACATTCTCCCGTGCAACGCGGCTGCTAGTCATCCTTTCATGCAGAATCTTAAGGTCCTAGCTCATGTCCAAGGCACCAAAGCCAGCTAAAAAGTCTATAATCGATATATAAAACTTGAATTGTACTACTTCTTAGTGGATATTACATCAACTTAGAAGCTTTATCTGTGTTCTATTATGGTGCTTTTAGTGTCTCCGCATACCGCAGCACGCGACATAGCTATGCAGACGATAAGTACAACCGTTTCAGAAAGAAGAGCGGCCAGTGTGACGTTCTAGCTTTAAGTCTATGCGATAACAAATGCCGAAAACGGACGGATTTCTTAGGTTTTTACTACATATGAACACTTTTCACATTCTCCCGTGCAACTCGGCTGCTAGTCCTCCTTTCATGCAGAATCTTAAGGTTCTAGCTCATGTCCAAGACACCAAAGCCAGCTAAGAAGTCTATAACCGATATATAAAACTTGAATTGTACTACGTCTTACTGGATATTATATCAACTTAGGAGCTTCATCTGTGTTCTACTATGGTGCTTTTAGTGTCTCCGCATACCGCAGCTCGCGACATTGCAATGCAGACGATAAATACATCCGTTTCATAGGGAAGAGCGGCTATTGTGACGTTTCTGCTTTATGTCGATTCGATAACAAATGCCGAAAACGGACGGATTTCTTAGGGTTTTTTTTTTTACATATGAACACTTTTCACATTCTCCCGTGCCACTCGGCTGCTAGTCCTCCTTTCATGCAAAATCTTAAGTTCCTAGCTCATATCCAAGGCACCAAAGAAGGGTAAAAAGTCAATAATCGATACCTAAAACTTGAATTGTACTACATCATACTGGCTATTACATCAACTTAGAAGCTTGATCTGTGTTCTACTATGGTGCTTTTAGTGTCTCCGCATACCGAAGCACGCGACATAGCTTTGCACACGATAAGTACAACTTTTTCAGAGAGAAGAGCGGCCAATGTGAGGATCTGGCTTTATGTCGATTTGATAACAAATGACGAAAACTGACGAATTTCTCAGGTTTTTACTAAATATGAACACTTTTTACATTCTCCCGTGCAACTCGGCTGCTTGTCCTCCTCTCATGCAGAATCTTAAGGTCCTAGCTCATGTCCAAGGCACCAAAGCCAGCTAAAAAGTCTATAACCGATATATAAAACTTGAATTGTACTACTTCTTACTGGATATTATATCAACTTAGGAGCTTCATCTGTGTTCTACTATGGTGCTTTTAGTGTCTCCGCATACCGCAGCTCGCGACATAGCAATGCAGATGATAAATACAACCGTTTCAGAGAGAAGAGCGGCTAATGTGACGTTCTGGCTTGATGTCGATTCGATAACTAATGCCGAAAACGGACGGATTTCTTAGGTTTTTTTTTACATATGAACACTTTTAACATTCTCCCGTGCAACTCGGCTGCTTGTCCTCCTTTCATGCAGAATCTTAAGGTCCTAGCTCATGTCCAAGGCACCAAAGCCAGCTAAAAAGTCAATAATCGATACCTAAAACTCGATTTGTACTACCTCTTACTGGCTATTACATCAACTTAGAAGCTTCATCAGTGTTCTACTATGGTGCTTTTGGTGTCTCCGCATACCGCTGCACGCGACATAGCCTTGCAGACGATAAGTACAACCGTTTCAGAGAGAAGAGCGGCCAATGTGACGATCTGTCTTCAAGTCAATTCGATAACAAATGACGACAACGGACGGTTTTCTCAGGTTTCTACTACATATGAACACTTCTCACATTCCCCCGTGCAACGCGGCTGCGAGTTTTCCTTTCATGCAAAATCTTAAGTTCCTAGCTCAAGGCACCAAAGAAGTGTAAAAAGTCAATAATCGATACCTAAAACATGAATTATACTACTTCATACTGGCTATTACATCGACTTAGAAGCTTCATCTGTGTTCTACTATGGTGCTTTTAGTGTCTCTGCTAACCGCAGCACACGACATAGCTTTGCAGACGATAAGTACAACTGTTTCAGAGAGAAGGGCGGCCAATGTGACGATCTGGCTTTAAGTCGATTCGATAACAAATGACGAAAACTGACGGATTTCTCAGGTTTTTACTACATATGAACACTTTTCACATTCTCCCGTGCAACGCGGCTGCTAGTCCTCCTTTCATGCAGAATCTCAAGGTCCTAGCTCATGTCCAATGCACCAAAGCCAGCTAAAAAGTCTATAATCGATATATAAAACTTGAATTGTACTACTTCTTACTGGATATTATATCAACTTAGGAGCTTCATCTGTGTTCTACTATGGTGCTTTTAGTGTCTCCGCATACCGCAGCACGCGACATAGCTTTGCAGACGATTAGTACAACCGTTTCAGACAGAAGTGCGGCCAATGTGACGATCTGGCTCAGGTTTTTACTACATATGAACACTTTTCACATTCTCACGTGCAACGCGGCTGATTGTCCTCCTTTCATGCAAAATTTTAAGTTCCTAGCTCATGTCCAAGGCACCAAAGAAGGGTAAAAAGTCAATAATCGATACCCAAAACTTGTATTGTACTACATCTTCCTGGCTATTACATCAACTTAGAATCTTCATCTGTGTTCTACTATGACGCTTTTAGTGTCTCCGCATACCGCAGCACACGACATAGCTTTGCAGACCATAAGTACAACTGTTTCAGAGAGAAGGGCGGCCAATGTGACGATCTGGCTTTAAGTCGATTCGATAACAAATGACGAAATCGGACGGATTTCTCAGTATTTTGCTACACATGGACACTTTTCACATTCTCCCGTGCAACGCGGCTGCTAGTCCTCCTTTCATGCAAAATCTTAAGTCCCTAGTTCATGTCCAAGGCACCAAAGGAGGGTACAAAGTCAATAATCGATAAGTAAAACTTGAACTGTACTACTTCATACTGGCTATTACATCAACTTGGAAGCTTCATCTGTGTTCTACTATGGTGCTTTTAGTATCTCCGCATACCGCAGCTCGCGACATAGCTTTGCACACGATAAGTACAACCGTTTCAGAGAGAAGAGCAGCAAATATGATGATCTGGCTTTACGTCGATTCGATAACAAACGACGAAAACGGACGGATTTCTCAGGTTTTTACTACATATGAACACTATTCACATTCTCCCATGCAACTGGGCTGCTAGTCCTCCTTTCATGCAGAATCTTAAGGTCCTAGCTCATGTCCAAGACAGCAAAGCCAGCTAAAAAGTCTATAACCGATATATAAAACTTGAATTGTACTACTTCTTACTGGATATTATATCAACTTAGGAGCTTCATCTGTGTTCTACTATGGTGCTTTTAGTGTCTCCGCATACCGCAGCTCGCGACATAGCAATGCAGACAATAAATACAACCGTTTCAGAGAGAAGAGCGGCTAATGTGACGTTCTGGCATTATGTCGATTCGATAACAAATGACGAAAACGGTTGGATTTCTTAGGGTTTTTTTTACATATGAACACTTTTCACATTCTCCCGTGCAACTCGGCTGCTAGTCCTCCTTTCATGCAAAATCTTAAGTTAATAGCTCATGTCCAAGGCACCAAAGAAGGGTAAAAAGTCAATAATCGATACCTAAAACTTGAATTCTACTACTTCATACTGGCTATTACAACAACTTAGAAGCTTCATCTGTGTTCTACGATGGTGCTTTTAGTGTCTCCGCATACCGCAGCACGCGACATAGCTTTGCACACGAAAAGTACAACCGTTTCAGAGAGAAGAGCGGCTATGTGAGGATCTGGTTTTAAGTCGATTTGATAACAAATGACGAAAACTGACGGATTTATCAGGTTTTTACTACATATGAACACTTTTTACAATTCTCCCGTGCAACGCGGCTGCTTGTCTTCCTTTCATGCAGAATCTTAAGGTCCTAGCTCATGTCCATGGCACCAAAGCCAGCTAAAGGTCAATAATCGATACCTAAAACTCGAATTGTACTACTTCTTGTGGCTATTACATCAACTTAGAAGCTTCATCTGTGTTCTACTATGGTGCTTTTAGTGTCTCCGCATACCGCTGCACGCGACATAGCCTTGCAGACGATAAGTACAACCGTTTCAGAGAGAAGAGCGGCCAATGTGACGATCTGTCTTCAAGTCAATTCGATAACAAATGACGACAACGGACGGTTTTCTCAGGTTTCTACTACATATGAACACTTTTCACATTCCCCCGTGCAACGCGGCTGCGAGTTTTCCTTTCATGCAAAATCTTAAGTTCCTAGCTCAAGGCACCAAAGAAGGGTAAAAAGTCAATAATGGATACCTAAAACTTGAATTGTAGTACTTCTTACTGGCTATTACATCAACTTAGAAGCTTCATCTGTGTTCTACTGTGGTACTTTTAGTGTCTCCACATACCGCAGCACGCGACATAGCTTTGCAGACGATAAATGTAACTGTTTCAGAAAGAAGAGCGGCCAATGTGACGATCTGGCTTTAAGTCGATTCGACAACAAATTACGAAAACGTACGGTTTACTCAGGTTTTTACTACATATGAACACTTTTCACATTCTCCCGTGCAACGCGGCTGCTAGTCCCCTTTCATGCAAAATCTTAAGTTCCTAGCTCATGACCAAGGCACCAAAGCCAGCTAAAAAGTCAATAATTGTTACCTAAAACTTGAATTGTACTACTTCTTACTGGCTATTACATCAACTTAGAAGCTTCATCTGTGTTCTACTATGATGCTTTTAGTGTCTCCGCATACCGCAGCACATGACATAGCTTTGCAGACGATAAGTACAACTGTTTCAGAGAGAAAGGCGGCCAATATGACGATCTGGCTTTAAGTCGATTCGATAACAAATGACGAAAACTGACGGATTTATCAGGTTTTTACTAAATATGAACACTTTTTACATTCTCCCGTGCAACTCGGCTGCTTGTCCTCCTTTCATGCAGAATCTTAAGGTCCTAGCTCATGTCCAAGGCACCAAAGCCAGCTAAAAAGTCTATAATCGATATATAAAACTTGAATTGTACTACTTCTTACTGGCTATTACATCAACTTAGAAGCTTCATCTGTGTTCTACTATGGTGCTTTTAGTGTCTCCGCATACCGCCGCACGCGACATAGCTTTGCAGACAATAAATGTAACCGTTTCAGACAGAAGAGCGGCCAATGTGACGATCTGGCTTTAAGTCGATTCGATAACAAATGACGAAAACGGACGGATTTCTCAGGTTTTTACTACATATGAACACTTTTCACATTCTCACGTGCAACGCGGCTGCTTGTCCTCCTTTCATGCAAAATTTTATGTTCCTAGCTCATGTCCAAGGCACCAAAGAAGGGTAAAATGTCAATATTCGATACCTAAAACTTGTATTGTACTACATCTTACTGGCTATTACATCAACTTAGAAGCTTCATCTGTGTTCTACTATGATGCTTTTAGTGTCTCCGCATACCGCAGCACATGACATAGCTTTGCAGACGATAAGTACAACTGTTTCAGAGAGAAAGGCGGCCAATGTGACGATCTGGCTTTAAGTCGATTCGATAACAAATGACGAAAACGGACGGATTTCTCAGGTTTTTACTACATATGAACACTTTTCACATTCTCCCGTGCAACGCGGCTGCTAGTCCTCCTTTCATGCAGAATCTCAAGGTCCTAGCTCATGTCCAAGGCACCAAAGCCAGCTAAAAAGACTATAATCGATATATAAAACTCGAATTGTACTACTTCTTAGAGGATATTACAGCAACATAGAAGCTTCATCTGTGTTCTACTATGGTGCTTTTAGTGTCTCCGCATACCGCAGCACGCGACATAACTATGCAGACGATAAGTACAACCGTTTCAGAGAGAAGAGCAGCAAATTTGATGATCTGGCTTTAAGTCGATTCGATAACAAACGACGATAACGGACGGATTTCTTAGGGTTTTTTTTACATATGAACACTTTTCACATTCTCCCATGCAACTGGGTTTCTAGTCCTCCTTTCATGCAGAATCTTAAGATCCTATCTCATGTCCAAGACAGCAAAGCCAGCTAAAAAGTCTATAACCGATATATAAAACTTGAATTGTACTACTTCTTACTGGATATTATATCAACTTATGAGCTTCATCTGTGTTCTACTATGGTGCTTTTAGTGTCTCCGCATACCGCAGCTCGCGACATAGCAATGCAGATGATAAATACAACCGTTTCAGAGAGAAGAGCGGCTAATGTGACGTTCTGGCTTTATGTCGATTCGATAACAAATGCCGAAAACGGACGGATTTCTTAGGTTTTTTTTTACATATGAACACTTTTCACATTCTCCCGTGCAACTCGGCTGCTTGTCCTCCTTTCATGCAGAATCTTAAGGTCCTAGCTCATGTCCAAGGCACCAAAGCCAGCTAAAAAGTCAATAATCGATACCTAAAACTCGATTTGTACTACCTCTTACTGGCTATTACATCAACTTAGAAGCTTCATCAGTGTTCTACTATGGTGCTTTTGGTGTCTCCGCATACCGCTGCACGCGACATAGCCTTGCAGACGATAAGTACAACCGTTTCAGAGAGAAGAGCGGCCAATGTGACGATCTGTCTTCAAGTCAATTCGATAACAAATGACGACAACGGACGGTTTTCTCAGGTTTCTACTACATATGAACACTTCTCACATTCCCCCGTGCAACGCGGCTGCGAGTTTTCCTTTCATGCAAAATCTTAAGTTCCTAGCTCAAGGCACCAAAGAAGTGTAAAAAGTCAATAATCGATACCTAAAACATGAATTATACTACTTCATACTGGCTATTACATCGACTTAGAAGCTTCATCTGTGTTCTACTATGGTGCTTTTAGTGTCTCTGCTCACCGCAGCACACGACATAGCTTTGCAGACGATAAGTACAACTGTTTCAGAGAGAAGGGCGGCCAATGTGACGATCTGGCTTTAAGTCGATTCGATAACAAATGACGAAAACTGACGGATTTCTCAGGTTTTTACTACATATGAACACTTTTCACATTCTCCCGTGCAACGCGGCTGCTAGTCCTCCTTTCATGCAGAATCTCAAGGTCCTAGCTCATGTCCAATGCACCAAAGCCAGCTAAAAAGTCTATAATCGATATATAAAACTTGAATTGTACTACTTCTTACTGGATATTATATCAACTTAGGAGCTTCATCTGTGTTCTACTATGGTGCTTTTAGTGTCTCCGCATACCGCAGCACGCGACATAGCTTTGCAGACGATTAGTACAACCGTTTCAGACAGAAGTGCGGCCAATGTGACGATCTGGCTCAGGTTTTTACTACATATGAACACTTTTCACATTCTCACGTGCAACGCGGCTGATTGTCCTCCTTTCATGCAAAATTTTAAGTTCCTAGCTCATGTCCAAGGCACCAAAGAAGGGTAAAAAGTCAATAATCGATACCCAAAACTTGTATTGTACTACATCTTCCTGGCTATTACATCAACTTAGAATCTTCATCTGTGTTCTACTATGACGCTTTTAGTGTCTCCGCATACCGCAGCACACGACATAGCTTTGCAGACCATAAGTACAACTGTTTCAGAGAGAAGGGCGGCCAATGTGACGATCTGGCTTTAAGTCGATTCGATAACAAATGACGAAATCGGACGGATTTCTCAGTATTTTGCTACACATGGACACTTTTCACATTCTCCCGTGCAACGCGGCTGCTAGTCCTCCTTTCATGCAAAATCTTAAGTCCCTAGTTCATGTCCAAGGCACCAAAGGAGGGTACAAAGTCAATAATCGATAAGTAAAACTTGAACTGTACTACTTCATACTGGCTATTACATCAACTTGGAAGCTTCATCTGTGTTCTACTATGGTGCTTTTAGTATCTCCGCATACCGCAGCTCGCGACATAGCTTTGCACACGATAAGTACAACCGTTTCAGAGAGAAGAGCAGCAAATATGATGATCTGGCTTTACGTCGATTCGATAACAAACGACGAAAACGGACGGATTTCTCAGGTTTTTACTACATATGAACACTATTCACATTCTCCCATGCAACTGGGCTGCTAGTCCTCCTTTCATGCAGAATCTTAAGGTCCTAGCTCATGTCCAAGACAGCAAAGCCAGCTAAAAAGTCTATAACCGATATATAAAACTTGAATTGTACTACTTCTTACTGGATATTATATCAACTTAGGAGCTTCATCTGTGTTCTACTATGGTGCTTTTAGTGTCTCCGCATACCGCAGCTCGCGACATAGCAATGCAGACAATAAATACAACCGTTTCAGAGAGAAGAGCGGCTAATGTGACGTTCTGGCATTATGTCGATTCGATAACAAATGACGAAAACGGTTGGATTTCTTAGGGTTTTTTTTACATATGAACACTTTTCACATTCTCCCGTGCAACTCGGCTGCTAGTCCTCCTTTCATGCAAAATCTTAAGTTAATAGCTCATGTCCAAGGCACCAAAGAAGGGTAAAAAGTCAATAATCGATACCTAAAACTTGAATTCTACTACTTCATACTGGCTATTACAACAACTTAGAAGCTTCATCTGTGTTCTACGATGGTGCTTTTAGTGTCTCCGCATACCGCAGCACGCGACATAGCTTTGCACACGAAAAGTACAACCGTTTCAGAGAGAAGAGCGGCTATGTGAGGATCTGGTTTTAAGTCGATTTGATAACAAATGACGAAAACTGACGGATTTATCAGGTTTTTACTACATATGAACACTTTTTACAATTCTCCCGTGCAACGCGGCTGCTTGTCTTCCTTTCATGCAGAATCTTAAGGTCCTAGCTCATGTCCATGGCACCAAAGCCAGCTAAAGGTCAATAATCGATACCTAAAACTCGAATTGTACTACTTCTTGTGGCTATTACATCAACTTAGAAGCTTCATCTGTGTTCTACTATGGTGCTTTTAGTGTCTCCGCATACCGCTGCACGCGACATAGCCTTGCAGACGATAAGTACAACCGTTTCAGAGAGAAGAGCGGCCAATGTGACGATCTGTCTTCAAGTCAATTCGATAACAAATGACGACAACGGACGGTTTTCTCAGGTTTCTACTACATATGAACACTTTTCACATTCCCCCGTGCAACGCGGCTGCGAGTTTTCCTTTCATGCAAAATCTTAAGTTCCTAGCTCAAGGCACCAAAGAAGGGTAAAAAGTCAATAATGGATACCTAAAACTTGAATTGTAGTACTTCTTACTGGCTATTACATCAACTTAGAAGCTTCATCTGTGTTCTACTGTGGTACTTTTAGTGTCTCCACATACCGCAGCACGCGACATAGCTTTGCAGACGATAAATGTAACTGTTTCAGAAAGAAGAGCGGCCAATGTGACGATCTGGCTTTAAGTCGATTCGACAACAAATTACGAAAACGTACGGTTTACTCAGGTTTTTACTACATATGAACACTTTTCACATTCTCCCGTGCAACGCGGCTGCTAGTCTCCTTTCATGCAAAATCTTAAGTTCCTAGCTCATGACCAAGGCACCAAAGCCAGCTAAAAAGTCAATAATTGTTACCTAAAACTTGAATTGTACTACTTCTTACTGGCTATTACATCAACTTAGAAGCTTCATCTGTGTTCTACTATGATGCTTTTAGTGTCTCCGCATACCGCAGCACATGACATAGCTTTGCAGACGATAAGTACAACTGTTTCAGAGAGAAAGGCGGCCAATATGACGATCTGGCTTTAAGTCGATTCGATAACAAATGACGAAAACTGACGGATTTATCAGGTTTTTACTAAATATGAACACTTTTTACATTCTCCCGTGCAACTCGGCTGCTTGTCCTCCTTTCATGCAGAATCTTAAGGTCCTAGCTCATGTCCAAGGCACCAAAGCCAGCTAAAAAGTCTATAATCGATATATAAAACTTGAATTGTACTACTTCTTACTGGCTATTACATCAACTTAGAAGCTTCATCTGTGTTCTACTATGGTGCTTTTAGTGTCTCCGCATACCGCCGCACGCGACATAGCTTTGCAGACAATAAATGTAACCGTTTCAGACAGAAGAGCGGCCAATGTGACGATCTGGCTTTAAGTCGATTCGATAACAAATGACGAAAACGGACGGATTTCTCAGGTTTTTACTACATATGAACACTTTTCACATTCTCACGTGCAACGCGGCTGCTTGTCCTCCTTTCATGCAAAATTTTATGTTCCTAGCTCATGTCCAAGGCACCAAAGAAGGGTAAAATGTCAATATTCGATACCTAAAACTTGTATTGTACTACATCTTACTGGCTATTACATCAACTTAGAAGCTTCATCTGTGTTCTACTATGATGCTTTTAGTGTCTCCGCATACCGCAGCACATGACATAGCTTTGCAGACGATAAGTACAACTGTTTCAGAGAGAAAGGCGGCCAATGTGACGATCTGGCTTTAAGTCGATTCGATAACAAATGACGAAAACGGACGGATTTCTCAGGTTTTTACTACATATGAACACTTTTCACATTCTCCCGTGCAACGCGGCTGCTAGTCCTCCTTTCATGCAGAATCTCAAGGTCCTAGCTCATGTCCAAGGCACCAAAGCCAGCTAAAAAGACTATAATCGATATATAAAACTCGAATTGTACTACTTCTTAGAGGATATTACAGCAACATAGAAGCTTCATCTGTGTTCTACTATGGTGCTTTTAGTGTCTCCGCATACCGCAGCACGCGACATAACTATGCAGACGATAAGTACAACCGTTTCAGAGAGAAGAGCAGCAAATTTGATGATCTGGCTTTAAGTCGATTCGATAACAAACGACGATAACGGACGGATTTCTTAGGGTTTTTTTTACATATGAACACTTTTCACATTCTCCCATGCAACTGGGTTTCTAGTCCTCCTTTCATGCAGAATCTTAAGATCCTATCTCATGTCCAAGACAGCAAAGCCAGCTAAAAAGTCTATAACCGATATATAAAACTTGAATTGTACTACTTCTTACTGGATATTATATCAACTTATGAGCTTCATCTGTGTTCTACTATGGTGCTTTTAGTGTCTCCGCATACCGCAGCTCGCGACATAGCAATGCAGATGATAAATACAACCGTTTCAGAGAGAAGAGCGGCTATTGTGACGTTCTGGCTTTATGTCGATTCGATAACAAATGCCGAAAACGGACGGATTTCTTAGGTTTTTTTTTACATATGAACACTTTTCACATTCTCCCGTGCAACTCGGCTGCTTGTCCTCCTTTCATGCAGAATCTTAAGGTCCTAGCTCATGTCCAAGGCACCAAAGCCAGCTAAAAAGTCAATAATCGATACCTAACACTCGATTTGTACTACCTCTTACTGGCTATTACATCAACTTAGAAGCTTCATCAGTGTTCTACTATGGTGCTTTTAGTGTCTCCGCATACCGCTGCACGCGACATAGCCTTGCAGACGATAAGTACAACCGTTTCAGAGAGAAGAGCGGCCAATGTGACGATCTGTCTTCAAGTCCATTCGATAACAAATGACGACAACGGACGGTTTTCTCAGGTTTCTACTACATATGAACACTTCTCACATTCCCCCGTGCAACGCGGCTGCGAGTTTTCCTTTCATGCAAAATCTTAAGTTCCTAGCTCAAGGCACCAAAGAAGTGTAAAAAGTCAATAATCGATACCTAAAACATGAATTATACTACTTCATACTGGCTATTACATCGACTTAGAAGCTTCATCTGTGTTCTACTATGGTGCTTTTAGTGTCTCTGCTAACCGCAGCACACGACATAGCTTTGCAGACGATAAGTACAACTGTTTCAGAGGGAAGGGCGGCCAATGTGACGATTTGGCTTTAAGTCGATTCGATAACAAATGACGAAAACGGACGGATTTCTCAGGTTTTTACTACATATGAACACTTTTCACATTCTCACGTGCAACGCGGCTGATTGTCCTCCTTTCATGCATAATTTTAAGTTCCTAGCTCATGTCCAAGGCACCAAAGAAGGGTAAAAAGTCAATAATCGATACCCAAAACTTGTATTGTACTACATCTTCCTGGCTATTACATCAACTTAGAATCTTCATCTGTGTTCTACTATGACGCTTTTAGTGTCTCCGCATACCGCAGCAAGCGACATAGCTTTGCAGACCATAAGTACAACTGTTTCAGAGAGAAGGGCGGCCAATGTGACGATCTGGCTTTAAGTCGATTCGATAACAAATGACGAAATCGGACGGATTTCTCAGTATTTTGCTACACATGGACACTTTTCACATTCTCCCGTGCAACGCGGCTGCTAGTCCTCCTTTCATGCAAAATCTTAAGTCCCTAGTTCATGTCCAAGGCACCAAAGGAGGGTACAAAGTCAATAATCGATAAGTAAAACTTGAACTGTACTACTTCATACTGGCTATTACATCAACTTGGAAGCTTCATCTGTGTTCTACTATGGTGCTTTTAGTGTCTCCGCATACCGCAGCTCGCGACATAGCTTTGCACACGATAAGTACAACCGTTTCAGAGAGAAGAGCAGCAAATATGATGATCTGGCTTTACGTCGATTCGATAACAAACGACGAAAACGGATGGATTTCTCAGGTTTTTACTACATATGAACACTATTCACATTCTCCCATGCAACTGGGCTGCTAGTCCTCCTTTCATGCAGAATCTTAAGGTTATAGCTCATGTCCAAGACAGCAAAGCCAGCTAAAAAGTCTATAACCGATATATAAAACTTGAATTGTACTACTTCTTACTGGATATTATATCAACTTAGGAGCTTCATCTGTGTTCTACTATGGTGCTTTTAGTGTCTCCGCATACCGCAGCTCGCGACATAGCAATGCAGACAATAAATACAACCGTTTCAGAGAGAAGAGCGGCTAATGTGACGTTCTGGCATTATGTCGATTCGGTAACAAATGACGAAAACGGTTGGATTTCTTAGGGTTTTTTTTACATATGAACACTTTTCACATTCTCCCGTGCAACTCGGCTGCTAGTCCTCCTTTCATGCAAAATCTTAAGTTCCTAGCTCATGTCCAAGGCACCAAAGAAGGGTAAAAAGTCAATAATCGATACCTAAAACTTGAATTGTACTACTTCATACTGGCTATTACAACAACTTAGAAGCTTCATCTGTGTTCTACGATGGTGCTTTTAGTGTCTCCGCATACCGCAGCACGCGACATAGCTTTGCACACGAAAAGTACAACCGTTTCAGAGAGAAGAGCGGCCAATGTGAGGATCTGGTTTTAAGTCGATTTGATAACAAATGACGAAAACTGACGGATTTATCAGGTTTTTACTACATATGAACACTTTTTACAATTCTCCCGTGCAACGCGGCTGCTTGTCTTCCTTTCATGCAGAATCTTAAGGTCCTAGCTCATGTCCATGGCACCAAAGCCAGCTAAAGGTCAATAATCGATACCTAAATCTCGAATTGTACTACTTCTTCTGGCTATTACATCAACTTAGTAGCTTCATCTGTGTTCTACTATGGTGCTCTTAGTGTCTCCGTATACCGCTGCACGCGACATAGCCTTGCAGACGATAAGTACAACCGTTTCAGAGAGAAGAGCGGCCAATGTGACGATCTGTCTTAAAGTCAATTCGATAACAAATGACGACAACGGACGGTTTTCTCAGGTTTCTACTACATATGAACACTTTTCACATTCCCCCGTGCAACGCGGCTGCGAGTTTTCCTTTCATGCAAAATCTTATGTTCCTAGCTCAAGGCACCAAAGAAGGGTAAAAAGTCAATCATCGATACCTAAAACTTGAGTTATACTACTTCATACTGGCTATTACATCAACTTAGAAGCTTCATCTGTGTTCTACTATGGTGCTTTTAGTGTCTCCGCATACCGCAGCACGCGACATAGCCTTGTAGACGATAAGTACAACCGTTTCAGAGAGAAGTGCGGCCAATGTGACGATCTGTCTTCAAGTCAATTCGATAACAAATGACTTCAACGGACGGTTTTTTCAGGTTTCTACTACATATGAACACTTTTCACATTCACCCGTGCAACGCGGCTGCTAGTCCTCCCTTCATGCAGAATCTGAAGATCCTACCTCATGTCCAAGGCACGAAAGCCAGCTAAAAAGTCAATAATCGATAGATAAAACTTGAATTGTACTACTTCTTACTGGCTATTACATCAACTTAGAAGCTTCGTCTGTGTTCTACTATGGTGCTTTTGGGGTCTCCACATACCGCAGCAAGCCACATAGCTTTGCAGACGATAAATGTAACCGTTTCAGACAGAAGAGCGGCCAATGTGGCGATCTGGCTTTAAGTCCATTCGCTAACAAATGACGAAAACGGACGGATTTCTCAAGTTTTTACTACATATGAACACTTTTCATTTTCTCCCTTGCAACGCGGCTGCTAATCCTCCTTTCATGCAGTATCTTAAGGTCCTAGCTCATGACCAAGGCACCAAAGCTAGCAAAAAAGTCAATAATCGATAACTGAAACTTGAATTGTACTACATTTTACTAGCTATTACATCAACTTAGAAGCTTCATCTGTATTCTACTATGGTACTTTTAGTGTCTCCACATACCGCAGCACGTGACATAGCTTTGCAGACGATAAATGTAACCGTTTCAGAAAGAAGAGCGGCCAATGTGACGATCTGGCTTTAAGTCGATTCGACAACAAATTACGAAAACCTACGGTTTACTCAGGTTATTACTACATATGAACACTTTTCACATTCTCCCGTGCAACGCGGCTGCTAGTCCCCCTTTCACGCAAAATCTTAAGTTCCTAGCTCATGACCAAGGCACCAAAGCCAGCTAAAAAGTCAATAATCGATACCTAAAACTTGAATTGTACTACTTCTTACTGGCTATTACATCAACTTAGAAGCTTCATCTGTGTTCTACTATGGTGGTTTTAGTGTCTCCGCATACCGCAGCACGCGACATAGCTTTGCGAACGATAAGTACATCCGTTTCAGAGAGAAGAGCGGCGAATGTGACGATTTGGCTTTAAGCCGATTCAATAACAAATGACGAAAACGGACGTATTTCTCAGGTTTTTACTACATATGAACACTTTTCACATTCTCCTGTGCAACTCGGCTGCTAGTCCTCCTTTCATGCAAAATCTTAAGTTCCTACCTCATGTCCAAGGCACCAAAGAGGGGTAAAAAGTCAATAATCGATACCTAAAACTTGTATTGTACTGATTCTTACTGGCTATTACAACAACTTAGAAGCTTTATCTGTGTTCTACTATGGTGCTTTTAGTGTCTCCGCACACCGCAGCACGCGACATAGCTTTGCAGACGATAAGTACAACCGTTTCAGAGAGAAGAGCGGCCAATGTGACGATCTGGCTTTAAGTGGATTCGATAACAAATGACGAATACGGACGGATAACTCAGGTTTTTACTACATATGAACATTTTTCACATTCTCCCGTGCAACGCGGCTGCTAGTCCTAGTTTCATGCAAAATCTTAAGATCCTAGCTCATGTCCAAGGCACCAAAGCCAGCTAAAAAGTCAATAATCGATACCTAAAACTTGAATTGTACTACTTCTTACTGGCTGTTACATCAACTTAGAAGCTTCATCTGTGTTCTACTATGGCGGTTTTAGTGTCTCCGCATACCGCAGCACGCGACATTGCTTTGCAGACGATAAGTACAACCGTTTCAGGGAGAAGAGCGGCCAATGTGACGATCTGGCTTTAAGTCGATTCGATAACAAATAACGAAAACGTTCTGATTTCTCAGGTTTTTACTACATATGAACACTTTTCACATTCTCCCGTGCAACGCGGCTGCTAGTCCTCCCTTCATGCTAAATCGGAAGATCCTACCTCATGTCCAAGGCACCAAAGCCAGCTAAAAAGTCAATAATCGATACATAAAACTTGAATTATACTACTTCTTACTGGCTATTACATCAACTTACATGCTTCATCTGTGTTCCACTGTGGTGCGTTTAGTGTATCCGCATACCGCAGCACGCCACATAGCTTTGCAGACGATAAATGTAACCGTTTCAGACAGAAGAGCGGCCAATGTGGCGATCTGGCTTTAAGTCGATTCGATAACAAATGACGAAAACGGACGGATTTCTCAGGTTCTTACTACATATGAACACTTTTCATTTTCTCCCTTGCAACGCGGCTGCTAATCCTCCTTTCATGCAGTATCTTAAGGTCCTAGCTCATGTCCAAAGCACCAAAGCTAGCAAAAAAATCAATAATCGATAACTGAAACTTGAATTGTACTACATCTTACTAGCTATTACATCAACTTAGAAGCTTCATCTGTGTTCTACTATGGTACTTTTAGTGTCTCCACATACCGCAGCACGCGACATAGCTTTGCAGACGATAAATGTAACCGTTTCAGAAAGAAGAGCGGCCAATGTGACGATCTGGCTTTAAGTCGATTCGACAACAAATTACGAAAGCCTACGGTTTACTCAGGTTTTTACTACATATGAACACTTTTCACATTCTCCCGTGCCACGCGGCTGCTAGTCCCCCTTTCATGCAAAATCTTAAGTTCCTAGCTCATGTCCAAGGCACCAAAGCCAGCTAAAAAGTCAATAATCGATACCTAGAACTTGAATTGTACTATTTCTTGCTGGCTATTACAACAACTTAGAAGCTTCATCTGTGTTCTACTATGGTGCTTTTAGTGTTTCCGCGTACCGCAGCACGCGACTTAGCTTTGCAGACGATAAGTACAACCGTTTCAGAGAGAAGAGCGGCCAATGTGACGATCTGGCTTTAAGTCGATTCGATAACAAATGACGAAAACGGACGGATTTCTCAGGTTTTTACTACGTATGAACACTTTTCACATTCTCCCGTGCAGCTTGGCTGCTAGTGCTCGTTTCATGCAGAAACTTAAGGTCCTAGCTCATGTCCAAGGCACCAAAGCCAGAAAGTCAATAATCAAAAGATAAAACTTGAATTATACTACTTCTTACTGGCTATTACATCAACTTAGATGCTTCATCTGTTTTCCAATATGGTGCTTTTAGTGTCTCCGCACACCGCAGCACGCGACATAGCTTTGCAGACGATAAGTACAACCGTTTCAGAGAGAAGAGCGGCCAATGTGACGATCTGGCTTTAAGTCGATTCGATAACAAATGACGAATACGGACGGATAACTCAGGTTTTTACTACATATGAACATTTTTCACATTCTCCCGTGCAACGCGGCTGCTAGTCCTAGTTTCATGCAAAATCTTAAGATCCTAGCTCATGTCCAAGGCACCAAAGCCAGCTAAAAAGTCAATAATCGATACCTAAAACTTGAATTGTACTACTTCTTACTGGCTGTTACATCAACTTAGAAGCTTCATCTGTGTTCTACTATGGCGGTTTTAGTGTCTCCGCATACCGCAGCACGCGACATTGCTTTGCAGACGATAAGTACAACCGTTTCAGGGAGAAGAGCGGCCAATGTGACGATCTGGCTTTAAGTCGATTCGATAACAAATGACGAAAACGTTCGGATTTCTCAGGTTTTTACTACATATGAACACTTTTCACATTCTCCCGTGCAACGCGGCTGCTAGTCCTCCCTTCATGCTAAATCGGAAGATCCTACCTCATGTCCAAGGCACCAAAGCCATCTAAAAAGTCAATAATCGATACATAAAACTTGAATTATACTACTTCTTACTGGCTATTACATCAACTTACATGCTTCATCTGTGTTCCACTATGGTGCGTTTAGTGTATCCGCATACCGCAGCACGCCACATAGCTTTGCAGGCGATAAATGTAACCGTTTCAGACAGAAGAGCGGCCAATGTGGCGATCTGGCTTTAAGTCGACTCGATAACAAATGACGAAAACGGACGGATTTCTCAGGTTCTTACTACATATGAACACTTTTCATTTTCTCCCTTGCAACGCGGCTGCTAATCCTCCTTTCATGCAGTATCTTAAGATCCTAGCTCATGTCCAAGGCACCAAAGCTAGCAAAAAAGTCAATAATCGATAACTGAAACTTGAATTGTACTACATCTTACTAGCTATTACATCAACTTAGAAGCTTCATCTGTGTTCTACTATGGTACTTTTAGTGTCTCCACATACCGCAGCACGCGACATAGCTTTGCAGACGATAAATGTAACCGTTTCAGAAAGAAGAGCGGCCAATGTGACGATCTGGCTTTAAGTCGATTCGACAACAAATTACGAAAGCCTACGGTTTACTCAGGTTTTTACTGCATATGAACACTTTTCACATTCTCCCGTGCCACGCGGCTGCTAGTCCCCCTTTCATGCAAAATCTTAAGTTCCTAGCTCATGTCCAAGGCACCAAAGCCAGCTAAAAAGTCAATAATCGATACCTAGAACTTGAATTGTACTATTTCTTGCTGGCTATTACAACAACTTAGAAGCTTCATCTGTGTTCTACTATGGTGCTTTTAGTGTTTCCGCGTACCGCAGCACGCGACATAGCTTTGCAGACGATAAGTACAACCGTTTCAGAGAGAAGAGCGACCAATGTGACGATCTGGCTTTAAGTCGATTCGATAACAAATGACGAAAACGGACGGATTTCTCAGGTTTTTACTACGTATGAACACTTTTCACTTTCTCCCGTGCAGCTTGGCTGGTAGTGCTCCTTTCATGCAGAAACTTAAGGTCCTAGCTCATGTCGAAGGCACCAAAGCAAGAGAGTCAATAATCGATAGATAAAACTTGAATTATACTACTTCTTACTGGCTATTACATCAACTTAGATGCTTCATCTGTTTTCCAATATGGTGCTTTTAGTGTCTCCGCATACCGCAGCACGCGACATAGCTTTGCAGACGATAAATGTAACCGTTCCAGACAGAAGAGCGGCCAATGTGACGATCTGGCTTTAAGTCGATTCGATAACAAATGACGAAAACGGACGGATTTCTCATGTTTTTACTACATATGAACAATTTTCACATTCTCCCGTGCAACTCGGCTGCTAGTCCTCCTTTCATGCAGAATCTTTAGGTCCTAGCTCATGTCCGAGGCACCAAAGCCAGTAAAAAAGTCAATAATCGATACCTAAAACTTGAATTGTACTACTTATTACTGGCACCAAAGCCAGCTAAAAAGTCAATAATCGATGCCTAAAACTTGAATTGTACTACTTATTACTGGCAATTGCATCAACTTAGAAGCTTCATCTGTGTTCTACTATGGTGCTTTTAGTGTCTCCGCACACCGCAGCCCGCGACATAGCTTTGCAGACGATAAGTACAACCGTTTCAGAGAGAAGAGCGGCCAATGTGACGATCTGGCTTTAAGTCGATTCGATAACAAATGACGAATACGGACGGATAACTCAGGTTTTTACTACATATGAACATTTTTCACATTCTCCCGTGCAAGGCGGCTGCTAGTCCTCCTTTCATGCAAAATCTTAAGATCCTAGCTCATGTCCAAGGCACCAAAGCCAGCTAAAAAGTCAATAATCGATACCTAAAACTTGAATTGTACTACTTCTTACTGGCTATTACTTCAACTTAGAAGCTTCATCTGTGTTCTACTATGTTGCTTTTAGTGTCTCCGCATACCACAGCCCGCGACATAGCTTTGCAGACGATAAGTACAACCGTTTCAGGGAGAAGAGCAGCCAATGTGACGATCTGGCTTTAAGTCGATTCGATAACAAATGACGAAAACGTTCGGATTTCTCAGGTTTTTACTACATATGAACACTTTTCACATTCTCCCGTGCAACGCGGCTGCTAGTCCTCTTTTCATGCAAAATCGTAAGGTCCTAGGTCATGTCCAAGCCACCAAAGTCGGCTAAAAAGTGAATAATCGCCAACTAAAACTTGAATTGTACTACTTCTTACTGGCTATTACATCAACATAGAAGCTTCTTCTGTGTTCTACTATGGTGCTTATAGTGTCTTCGCATACCGCAGCACGCGACATATCTTTGCAGACGATAAATGTAACCGTCTCAGAGAGAAAAGCGGCCAATGTGACGATCTGGCTTTAAGTCGTTTCGATATCAAATGACGAAAACGGACGGATTTCTCAGGTGTTTACTACATGTGAACACTTTTTACATTCTCCCGTACAACGCGGCTGCTAGTCCTCCTTTCATGCAAAATCTTAAGGTCCTAGGTCATGTCCAAGCCACCAAAGCCGGCTAAAAAGTGAATAATCGACAACTGAAACTTGAATTGTACTACTTCTTACTGGCTATTACACAACTTAGATGCTTCTTCTGTGTTCTACTATGGTGCTTATAGTGTCTTCGCATACCGCAGCACGCGACATAGCCTTGCAGACGATAAATGTAACCGTCTCAGAGAGAAGAGCGGCCAATGTGACGATCTGGCTTTAAGTCGATTCGATAACAAATGACGAAAACGGACGGATTTCTCAGGTGTTTACTACATATGAACACTTTTCACATTCTCCCGTGCAACGCAGCTGCTAGTCCTCCTTCCATGCAAAATCTTAAGTTCCTAGCGCATGTCCAAGACACCAAAAAAGGGTAAAAAGTCAATAATCGATACCTAAAACTTGAATTGTACTACTTCTTACTGGCTATTACTTCAACTTAGAAGCTTCTTCTGTGTTCTACTATGGTGCTTATAGTGTCTTTGCATACCGCAGCACGCGACATAGCTTTGCAGACGATAAATGTAACCGTCTCAGAGAGAAAAGCGGCCAATGTGATGATCTGGCTTTAAGTCGATTCGGTAACAAATGACGAAAACGGATGGAATTCTCAGGTTTTTACTACATATGAACACTTTTCACATTCTCCCGTACAACGCGGCTGCTAGTCCTCCTTTCATGCAAAATGTTAAGGTCCCAGCTCATGTCCAAGGCACCAAAACCAGCTAAAAAGTCAATAGTTGATAACTAAAACTTGAATTGTACTACTTCTTACTGGCTATTACTTCAACTTAGAAACTTATTCTGAACTCTACTGTGGTGCTTTTAGTGTTTCCGTATACCGCAGCACGCGACATAGCTTTGCAGACGATAAATGTAACCGTTTCAGAGAGAAGAGCAGCCATTGTGACGATCTGGCTTTAAATCGATTCGATAACAAATGACGAAAACGGACGGATTTCTCAGGTTTTTACTACATATGAACACTTTTCACATTCTCCCGTGCAACGCGGCTGCTAGTCCTCCTTTCATGTAAAATCTTAAGGTTCCACCTCATGTCCAATCCACCAAAGCCGGCTAAAAAGTTAATAATCGATAACTAAAACTTGAATTGTACTACTTCTTACTGGCTATTACATCAACTTAGAAGCTTCATCTGTGTTCTACTATGGTGCTTTTATTGTCTCCGCATACCGCAGCACGTGAAATAGCTTTGCAGACGATAAGTACTACTGTTTCAGAGAGGAGATGGCCAATGTGACGATCTGGCTTTAAGTCGATTCGATAACAAATGACGAAAACAGACGGATTTCTCAGGTTTTTACTACATATGAACTCTTTTCACATTCTCCAGTGCAACGCTATTGTTAGTCCTCTTTTCATGCAAAATCGTAAGGTCCTAGGTCATGTCCAAGCCACCAAAGTCGGCTAAAAAGTGAATAATCGACAACTAAAACTTGAATTGTACTACTTCTTACTGGCTATTACTTCAACTTAGAAGCTTCTTCTGTGTTCTACTATGGTGCTTATAGTGTCTTCGCATACCGCAGCACGCGACATAGCTTTGCAGACGATAAATGTAACCGTTTCGGACAGAACTGCGGCCAATGTGACGATCTGGCTTTAAGTCGTTTCGATATCAAATGACGAAAACGGACGGATTTCTCAGGTGTTTACTACATATGAACACTTTTTACATTCTCCCGTACAACGCGGCTGCTGGTCCTCCTTTCATGCAAAATGTTAAGGTCCTAGGTCATGTCCAAGCCACCAAAGCCGGCTAAAAAGTGAATAATCGACAACTGAAACTTGAATTTTACTACTTCTTACTGGCTATTACATCAAATTAGAAGCTTCATCTGTCTTCTACTATGGTGCTTTTAGTGTCTCCGCATACCGCAGCACGCGACATAGCTTTGCAGACGATAAATGTAACCGTTTCAGACAGAAGAGCTTCCAATGTGACGATCTGGCTTTAAGTCGATTTGATAACAAATGACGAAAACGGACGGATTTCTAAGGTTCTTACTACATATGAACACTTTTCACATTCTCCCGTGCAACGCGGCTGCTAGTCCTCATTTCATGCAAAATCTTAAGGTCCTAGGTAATGTCCAAGCCACCAAAGCCGGCTAAAAAGTGAATAATCGACAACTGAAACTTGAATTGTACTACTTCTTACTGGCTATTACTTCAACTTAGAAGCTTATTCTGTGTTCTACTATGGTGCTTTTAGTCTCTCCGCAGACCGCAGCACGCGAAATAGTTTTGCAGACGATAAATGTAACTGTTTCAGAGAGAAGAGCGGCCAATGTGACAATCTGGCTTTAAGTCGATTCGATGACAAATGACGATACCGGACGGCTTTCTCAGGTTTTTACTACATATGAGCACTTGTCACATTCTCCCATGCAACGCGGCTGCTAGTCCTCCTTTCATGCAAAATCTTAAGGTCCTATGTCATGTCCAAGCCACCAAAGGCGGCTAAAATGTGAATAATCGTCAACTAAAAGTAGAATTGTACTACTTCTTACTGGCTATTACTTCAACTTAGAAGCTTCTTCTGTGTTCTACTATTATAGTGTCTTCGCATACCGTAGCACGCGACATAGCTTTGCAGACGATAAATGTAACCGTCTCAGAGAGAAAAGCGGCCAATGTGATGATCTGGCTTTAAGTCGATTTGATAACAAATGACGAAAACAGACGGATTTCTCAGGTTTTTACTACATATGAACTCTTTTCACATTCTCCAATGCAACGCTATTGTTAGTCCTCTTTTCATTCAAAATCGTAAGGTCCTAGGTCATGTCCAAGCCACCAAATCGGCTAAAAAGTGAATAATCGACAACTAAAACTTGAATTGTACTACTTCTTACTGGCTATTACTTCAACTTAGAAGCTTCTTCTGTGTTCTACTATGGTGCTTTTAGTGTCTTCGCATACCGCAGCATGCGACATATCTTTGCAGACGATAAATGTAACCGTCTCAGAGAGAAAAGCGGCCAATGTGATGATCTGGCTTTAAGTCGATTCGATAACAAATGACGAAAACGGACGGATTTCTGAGGTTTTTACTACACATGAACACTTTTCACACTCTCCCGTGCAACGCGGCTGCTAGTCCTCTTTTCATGCAAAATAGTAAGGTCCTAGGTCATGTCCAAGCCACCAAAGTCGGCTAAAAAGTGAATAATCGCCAACTAAAACTTGAATTGTACTACTTCTTACTGGCTATTACATCAACATAGAAGCTTCTTCTGTGTTATACTTTGGTGCTTTTAGTGTCTCCGCATACCGCAGCACGCGACATAGCTTAGCAGACGATAAATGTAACCGTCTCAGAGAGAAAAGCGGCCAATGTGGTGATCTGGCTTTAAGTCGATTCGATAACAAATGACGAAAACGGACGGATTTCTCAGGTTTTTACTACATATGAACACTTTTCACATTTTCCCGTGCAACGCGGCTGCTAGTCCCCTTTTCATGCAAAATCGTAAGGTCCTAGGTCGTGTCCAAGCCACCAAAGTCGGCTAAAAAGTGAATAATCGACAACTAAAACTTGAATTGTACTACTTCTTACTGGCTATTACATCAACATAGAAGCTTCTTCTGTGTTCTACTATGGTGCTTTCAGTGTCTCCGCATACCGAGGCCACGCGACATAGCTTTGCAGACGATAAGTACAACCGTTTCAGAGAGAAAAGCGGCCAATGTGACGATCTGGCTTTAAGTCGGTTCGATAACAAATGACGAAAACGGACGGATTTCTCAGGTATTTACTACATATGAACACTTTTCACATTCTCCCGTGCAACGCAGCTGCTAGTCCTCCTTCCATGCAAAATCTTAAGTTCCTAGCTCATGTCCAAGGAAACAAAAAAGTGTAAAAAGTCAATAATCGATACCTAAAACTTGAATTGTACTACTTCTTACTGGCTATTACATCAACTTAGAACTTTCTTCTGTGTTCTACTATGGAGCTTTTAGTGTCTCCGGATACCGCAGCATGCGACATAGCTTTGCAGACGATAAGTACAACCGTCTCAGAGAGAAAAGCGGCCAATGTGACGATCTGGCCTTAAGTCGATTCGATAACAAATGACGAAAACGGACGGATTTCTCAGGTTTTTACTACATATGAACACTTTTCACATTCTCCCGTGCAACGCGGCTGCTAGTCCTCCTTTCATGAAGAATCTTAAGTTCCTAGCTCATGTCCAAGGCACCGAAGCCAGCCAAAAAGTCAATAATCGATACCTAAAACTTGAATTGTACTATTTCTTACTACCTATTACATCAACTTAGATGCTTCATCTGTGTTCTACTATGGTGCTTTTAGTGTCTCCGCATACCGCAGCACGCTACATAGCTTTGCAGACGATAAGTACAACCGTATCATAGAGAAGAGCGGCCAATGTGACGATCTGGCTTTAAGTCGATTCGATAACAAATGACGAAAACGGACGGATTTCTCAGGTTTTTACTACATATGAACACCTTTCACATTCTCCCGTGCAACTCGGCTGCTAGTCCTCCTTTAATGCAGAATCTTAAGGTCCTATCTCATGTCTAAGGCACCAAAGCCAGCTAAAAGGTCAATAATCGATACCTGAAACTTGAATTTTACTACTTCTTACTGGCTATTACATCAACTTAGAAACTTCATCTGTGTTCTACTATGGTGCTTTTAGTGTCTCCGCATAACGCAGCACGCGACATAGCTTTGCGGACGATAAGTACAACCGTTTCTGAGAGAAGAGCGGCCAATGTGACGATCTCGATTTAAGTCGATTTCATAACAAATGACGAAAACGGAAGAATTTCTCAGGTTTTTACTACATATGAACACTTTTCACATTCTCCCGAGCAACTCGGCTGCTAGTCCTCCTTTGATGCAGAATCTGAAGGTCCTAGCTCATGTCCAAGGCACCAAAGCCAGCTAAAAAGTCAATAATCGATACCTATAACTTGAATTGTTCTACTTCTTAATGGCTATTACATCAACTTAGAAGCTTCATCTGTGTTCTACTATGGTGCTTTTAGTGTCTCCGCATATCGCAGCACGCGACATATCTTTGCAGACGATAAATGTAACCGTTTCAGTCAGAAGAGCGGCCAATGTGACGATCTGGCTTTAGGTCGATTCGATAAGAAGTGACGAAAACGGACGGACTTCTCAGGTTTTTACTACGTATGAACACTTTTCACATTCTCCTGTGCAACTCGGCTGCTAGTCTTCCTTTCATGCACAATCTTAAGTTCCTAGCTCATGTCCAAGGCAACAAAGAAGGGTAAAAAGTCAATAATCGATACCTAAAACTTGAATTTTATTACTTCTTTCTAGCTATTACATCAACTTAGAAGCTTCATCTGTGTTCTACTATGGTGCTTTTAGTGTCTCCGCATACCGCAGCACGCGACATAGCCTTGCGGACGATAAGGACAACCGTTTCAGAGAGAAGAGCAGCCAATGTGACGATCTCGATTTAAGTCGATTTCATAACAAATGACGAAAACGGAAGAATTTCTCAGGTTTTTACTACATATGATCACTTTTCATATTGTCCCATGCAACGCGGCTGCTAGTCCTCCTTTCATGCAAAATCTTTAGTTTCTAGCTCATGTCCAAGGCAACAAAGATGGGTAAAAAGTCAATAATCGATAACAGAACTTGAATTATACTATTTCATACTAACTATTATATCAACTTAGAAGCTTCATCTGTGTTCTACTATGGTGCTTTTAGTGTCTCCGCATATCGCAGCACGCGACATAGCTTTGCGGACGATAAGTACAACCGTTTCAGGAGAAGAGCGGCGAATGTGACGATCTGGCTTTAAGTCGATTCGATAACAAATTACGAAAACGGACAGATTTCTCAGGTGTTTACTACATATGAACACTTTTCTCATTCTCCCGTGCAACTCGGCTGTTTGTCCTCCTTTCATGCAGAATCTTAAGGTCCTAGCTCATGTCCAAGGCACCAAAGCCAGCTAAAACGTCAATAGTCGATACCTAAAACTTGAATTGTACTACTTCTTAATGGCTATTACTTCAAATTAGAAGCTTCATCTGTGTTCTACTATGGTGCTTTTAGTGTCTCCGCGTACCGCACCACGCGACATAGCTTTGCAGACGATAAATGTAACCGTTTCAGTCAGAAGAGCGGCCAATGTGACGATCTGGGTTTAAGTCGATTCCATAACAAATGACGAAAACGGACGGATTTCTCAGGTTTTTACTACATATGATCACTTTTCATATTGTCCCATGCAACGCGGCTGCTAGTCCTCCTTTCATGCAAAATCTTTAGTTTCTAGCTCATGTCCAAGGCAACAAAGATGGGTAAAAAGTCAATAATCGATAACAGAACTTGAATTATACTATTTCATACTAACTATTATATCAACTTAGAAGCTTCATCTGTGTTCTACTATGGTGCTTTTAGTGTCTCCGCATACCGCAGCACGCGACATAGCTTTGCAGACGATAAGTACAACCGTTTCAGAGAGAAGAGCGGCAAATGTGACGATCTGGCTTTAAGTTGATTCAATAACAAATGACGAAAACGGACGGATTTCTCAGGTTTTTACTACATATGAACACTTTTCACATTCTCCCGTGCAACGCGGCTGCTACTCTTCCTTTCATGCAAAATCTTAGGGTCCTAGGTCATGCCCAAGCCACCAAAGCCGGCTAAAAAGTGAATAATCGACAACTAAAACTTGAATTGTACTACTTCTTACTGACTATTACATCAACTTAGAAGCTTCATCTGTGTTCTACTATGGTCCTTTTAGTGTCTCCGCATACCGCAGCACGCGACATAGCTTTGCAGACGATAAGTAAAACCGTTTCAGAGAGAAGAGTGGCCAATGTGACGATCTGGCTTTAAGTCGATTTCATAACAAATGACGAAAACGGAAGGATTTCTCAGGTTTTTACTACATATGAACACTTTTCACATTCTCCCGAGCAACTCGGCTGTAGTCCTCCTTTGATGCAGAACTGAAGGTCCTAGCTCATGTCCAAGGCACAAAAGCCAGCTAAAAAGTCATTAATCGATACCTATAACTTGAATTGTACTACTACTTAATGGCTATTACATCAACTTAGAAGCTTCATCTGTGTTCTACTACGGTGCTTTTAGTGTCTCCGCATACCGCAGCACGCGACATAGCTTTGCAGACGATAAGTACAACCGTTTCAGAGAGAAGAGCGGCAAATGTGACGATCTGGCTTTAAGTCGATTCGATAACAAATGACGAAAACGGACGGATTTCTCAGGTTTTTACTACATATGAACACTTTTCACATTCTCCCGTGCAACGCGGCTGCTAGTCTTCCTTTCATGCAAAATCTTAAGGTCCTAGGTCATGTCCAAGCCACCAAAGCCGGCTAAAAAGTGAATAATCGACAACTAAAACTTGAATTGTACTACTTCTTACTGACTATTACATCAACTTAGAAGCTTCATCTGTGTTCTACTATGGTGCTTTTAGTGTCTCCGCATACCGCAGCACGCGACATAGCTTTACAGACGATAAGTAAAACCGTTTCAGAGAGAAGAGTGGCCAATGTGACGATCTGGCTTTAAGTTGATTTGATAACTAATGACGAAAACGGACGGATTTCTCTGGTTTGTACTACATATGAACACTTTTCACATTCTCCCGTGCAACTCGGCTGCTAGTCCACCTTTCATGAAGAAACTTAAGTTCCTAGCTCATGTCCAAAGCACCTAAGCCAGCTAAATAGTCAATAATCGATACCTAAAACTTGAATTGTACTATTTCTTACTAGCTATTACATCAACTTAGATGCTTCATCTGTGTTCTACTATGGTGCTTCTAATGTCTCCGCATACCGCAGCACGTGTCATAGCTTTGCAGACGATAAGTACAATCGTTTCAGAGAGAAGAGCGGCAAATGTGACGATCTTGCTTTAAGTCGATTCGATAACAAATGACGAAAACGGACGGATTTCTCAGGTTTTTACTACATATGAACACTTTTTACATTCTCCCATGCACACGTGGCTGCTAGTCCTCCTTTCATGCAAAATCTTAATATCCTAACTCATGTCCAAGGCACCAAAGAAGGGTAAAAAGTCAATAATCGATACCTAAAACTTGAATTGTACTACTTCTTACTGGCTATTACATCAACTTAGAAACTTCATCCGTGTTCTACTATGGTGCTTTTAGGGTCTCCACATACCGCAGCACGCGACATAGCTTTGCAGACGATAAGTACAACCGTTTCAGAGAGAAGAGCGGCCAATGTGGCGATCTGGCTTTAAGTCGATTCGATAACAAATGACGAAAACGGACGGATTCTCAGGTTTTTACTACATATGAACACTTTTCACATTCTCCTGTGCAACTCGGCTACTAATCCTCCTTTCATGCAGAATCTTAAGGTCCTAGCTCATGTCCAAGGCACCAAAGAAGAGAAAAAGTCAATAATCGATAACAAAAACTTGAATTGTACTACTTCATACTGACTATTACATCAACTTGGAAGCTTCATCTGTGTTTTACTATGGTGCTTTTAGTGTCTCCGCATACCGCAGCACGCGACATAGCTTTGCAGACGATAAGTACAACCGTTCCAGAGAGAATAGCGGCAAATGTGACGATCTGGCTTTAAGTCGATTCGATAACAAATGACGAAAACGGACGGATTTCTCAGGTTTTTACTACATATGAACACTTTTCACATTCTCCCGTGCACACGCGGCTGCTAGTCCTCCTTTCATGCAAAATCTTAATATCCTAACTCATGTCCAAGGCACAAAAGAAGGGTAAAAAGTCAATAATCGATACCTAAAACTTGAATTGTATTACTTCTTACTGGCTATTACATCAACTTAGAAACTTCATCCGTGTTCTACTATGGTGCTTTTAGGGTCACCACATACCGCAGCACGCGACATAGCTTTGCAGACGATAAGTACAACCGTTTCAGAGAGAAGAGCGGCCAATGTGACGATCTTGCTTTAAATCGATTCGATAACAAATGACGAAAACGGATGGATTTCTCAGGTTTTTACTACATATGAAAACTTTTCACATTCTCCCGTGCAACGCGGCTGCTAGTCTTCCTTTCATGCAAAATCTTAAGGTCCTAGGTCATGTCCAAGCCACCAAAGCCGGCTAAAAAGTTGATAATCGACAACTAAAACTTAAATAGTACTACCTCTTACTGGCTATTACTTCAACTTAGAAGCTTCTTCTGTGTTCTAATATGGTGCTTTTAGTGTCTCCGCATACCGCAGCACGCGACATAGCTTTGCAGACGATAAATCGTCTCATAGAGAAAACCGGCCAATGTGACGATCTGGCTTTATGTCGATACGATAACAAATGACGAAAACCCACGGATTTCTCAGGTTTTTACTACATATGAATACTTTTCACATTCTCCCGTGCAACGCGGCTGCTAGTCCTCCTTTCATGTAAAATCTTAACGTTCCACCTCATGTCCAAGCCACCAAAGCCGGCTAAAAAGTGAATAATCGATAACTAAAACTTGAATTGTACTACTTCTTACTGGCTATTACTTCAACTTAGAAGCTTCTTCTCTGTTCTACTATGGTGCTTTTAGTGTCTCCGCATACCGCAGCACGCGACATAGCTTTGCAGACGATAAATGTAACCGTTTCAAAGAGAAGAGCGGCCAATGTGACGATCGGGCTTTAAATCGATTCCACAACAAATGACGAAAACGGACGGATTTCTCAGGTTTTTACTACATATGAACACTTTTCACATTCTCCCGTGCAACGCGGCTGCTAGACTTCCTTTCATGCAAAACCCTTATGTCCTAGGACATGTCCAAGCCAGCAAAGCCGGTTAAAAAGTGATTAATCGACAACTAAAACTTAAATAGTACTACTTCTTACTGGCTATTACTTCAACTTAGAAGCTTCTTCTGTGTTCTAATATGGTGCTTTTAGTGTCTCCGTATACCGCAGCACGCGACATAGCTTTGCAGACGATAAATCGTCTCAGAGAGAAAAGCGGCCAATGTGACGATCTGGCTTTAAGTCGATACGATAACAAATGACGAAAACCCACGGATTTCTCAGGTTTTTACTACATATGAACACTTTTCACATTCTCCCGTGCAACGCGGCTGCTAGTCCTCCTTTCATGTAAAATCTTAAAGTTCCACCTCATGTCCAAGCCACCAGAGCCGGCTAAAAAGTGAATAATCGATAACTAAAACTTGAATTGTACTACTTCTTAATGGCTATTACTTCAACTTAGAAGCTTCTTCTGTGTTCTACTATGGTGCTTTTAGTGTCTCCGCATACCGCAGCACGCGACATAGCTTTGCAGACGATTAATGTAACCGTCTCAGAGAGATAAGCGCCAATATGACGATCTGGCTTTAAGTCGATTCGATAACAAATGACGAAAACGGACGGATTTCTCAGGTTTTTACTACATATGAACACTTTTCACATTCTACCGTGCAACGCGGCTGCTAGTCCTCCTTTCATGCAAAATCTTAAGGTCCTAGGTCATGTCCAAGCCACCAAAGCCGGCTAAGAAGTGAATAATCGACAACTAAAATTTGAATTGTACTACCTCTTACTGGCTATTACTTCAACTTAGAAGCTTCATCTGTGTTCTACTATGGTCTTTTTAGTGTTTCCTCATACCGCAGCACGCGACATAGCTTTGCTGACGACAATTGTAACCGTTTCAGAGAGAAGAGCGGCCAATGTGACGATCTGGCTTTAAATCGATTCGATAACAAATGACGAAAACGGACGGATTTCTCAGGTTTTTACTACATATGAACACTTTCCACATTCTCCCGTGCAACGCGGCTGCTAGTCCTCCTTTCATGCAAAACCGTAAGGTCCTAGGTCATGTCCAAGCCACCAAAGCCGGCTAAAAAGTGAATAATCGACAACTAAAACTTGAATTGTACTACGTCTTACTGGCTATTACTTCAACTTAAAAGCTCCTTCTGTGTTCTACTATGATGCTTTTAGTGTTTCCGCATACCGCAGCACGCGACATAGCTTTGCAGACGAAAAATGTAACCGTCTCAGAGAGAAAAGCGGCCAATGTGACGATCTGGCTTTAAGTCGATTCGATAACAAATGACGAAAATGGACAGATTTCTCAGGTTTTTACTACATATGAACACTTTTCACATTCTCCCATGCAACGCGGCAGCTAGTCCTCCATTCATGCAAATCCTTAAGGTCCTACGACATGTACAAGCCACCAAAGTCGGTTAAAAAGTGATTAATCGACAACTAAAACTTAAATAGTACTACTTCTTACTGGCTATTACTTCAACTTAGAAGCTTCTTCTGTGTTCTAATATGGTGCTTTTAGTGTCTCTGCATACCGCAGCACGCGACATAGCTTTGCAGACGATAAATGTAACCGTCTCAGAGAGAAAAGCGGCCAATGTGACGATCTGGCTTTAAGTCGATACGATAACAAATGACGAAAACGTACTGATTTCTCAGGTTTTTACTACATATGAACACTTTTCACATTCTCCCGTGCAACGCGGCTGCTAGTCCTCCTTTCATGCAAATCCTTAAGGTCCTAGGTCATATCCAAGCCACCAAAGTCGGCTAAAATGTGAATAATCTATAATTAAACCTTGAATTGTACTACTTCTTACTGGCTATTACTTCAACTTAGAAACTTATTCTGAGTTCTACTGTGGTGCTTTTAGTGTTTCCGTATACCGCAGCACGCGACATAGCTTTGCAGACGATAAATGTAACCGTTTCAGAGAGAAGAGCAGCCATTGTGACGATCTGGCTTTAAATCGATTCGATAACAAATGACGAAAACGGACGGATTTCTCAGGTTTTTACTACATATGAACACTTTTCACATTCTCCCGTGCAACGCGGCTGCTAGTCCTCCTTTCATGTAAAATCTTAAGGTTCCACCTCCTGTCCAATCCACCAAAGCCGGCTAAAAAGTGAATAATCGATAACTAAAACTTGAATTGTACTACTTCTTACTGGCTATTACTTCAACTTAGTGCTTCTTCTGTGTTCTACTATGGTCCTTTTAGTGTCTCCGCATACCGCAGCACGCGACATAGCTTTGCAGACGATTAATGTAACCGTCTCAGAGAGAAGAGCGGCCATTGTGACGATCTGGCTTTAAATCGATTCGATAACAAATGACGAAAACGTACGGATTTCTCAGGTTGTTACTACATATGAACACTTTTCACATTCTCCGTGCAACGCGGCTGCTAGTCTTCCTTTCATGCAAAATCTTAAGGTCCTAGGTCATGTCCAACCCACCAAAGCCAGCTAAAAAGTGATTAATCGACAACTATAACTTGAATTGTACTACTTCTTACTTGCTATTGCTTCAACTTATAAGCTTCTTCTGTGTTCTAATATGGTGCTTTTAGTGTCTCCGCATACCGCAGCACGCGACATAGCTTTGCAGACGATAAATGTAACCGTCTCAGAGAGAAAAGCAGCCAATGTGTCGATCTGAATTTAAGTCGATTCGATAACAAATGACGAAAACGGACGGATTTCTCAGGTTTTTACTACATATGAACACTTTTCACATTCTCCCGTGCAACGCGGCTGCTAGTCCTCCTTTCATGCAAATCCTTAAGGTCCTAGGTCATATCCAAGCCACCAAAGCCGTCTAAAATGTGAATAATCTATAATTAAAACTAGAATTGTACTACTTCTTACTGGCTATTACTTCAACTTAGAAACTTATTCTGAGTTCTACTGTGGTGCTTTTAGTGTTTCCGTATACCGCAGCATTCGACATGGCTTTGCAGACGATAAATGTAACCGTTTCAGAGAGAAGAGCGGCCATTGTGACGATCTGGCTTTAAATCGATTCGATAACAAATGACGAAAACGGACGGATTTCTCAGGTTTTTACTACATATGAACACTTTTCACATTCTCCCGTGCAACGCGGCTGCTAGTCCTCCTTTCATGCAAAATCTTAAGGTGATAGGTCATGTCAAAGCCACCAAAGCCGGCTAAAAAGTGAATAATCGACAACTAAAACTTGAATTTTACTACTTCTTACTGGCTATTACTTCAACTTAAAAACTCCTTCTGTGTTCTACTATGATGCTTTAAGTGTCTCCGCATACCGCAGCACGCGACATAGCTTTGCAGACGAAAAATGTAACCGTCTCAGAGAGAAAAGCTGCCAATGTGACAATCTGGCTTTAAGTCGATTCGATAACAAATGACGAAAATGGACAGATTTCTCAGGTTTTTACTACATGTGAACACTTTTCACATTCTCCCATGCAACGCGGCAGGTAGTCCTCCATTCATGCAAAATCTTAAGGTCCTAGGTCATGTCCAAGCCACCAAAGCCGGCTAAAAAGTGAATAATCGACAACTAAAACTTGAATTGTACTACTTCTTACTGGCTATTACTTCAACATAGAAGCTTCTTCTGTGTTCTAATATGGTGCTTTTAGTGTCTCCGCATACCGCAGCACGCGACATAGCTTTGCAGACGATAAATGTAACCGTTTCAGAGAGAAGAGCAGCCATTGTGACGATCTGGCTTTAAATCGATTCGATAACAAATGACGAAAACGGACGGATTTCTCAGGTTTTTACTACATATGAACACTTTTCACATTCTCCCGTGCAACGCGGCTGCTAGTCCTCCTTTCATGGAAAATCTTAAGGTTCCACCTCATGTCCAATCCACCAAAGCCGGCTAAAAAGTGAATAATCGATAACTAAAACTTGAATTGTACTACTTCTTACTGGCTATTACTTCAACTTAGTGCTTCTTCTGTGTTCTACTATGGTCCTTTTAGTGTCTCCGCATACCGCAGCACGCGACATAGCTTTGCAGACGATAAATGTAACCGTCTCAGAGAGAAAAGCAGCCAATGTGTCGATCTGAATTTAAGTCGATTCGATAACAAATGACGAAAACGGACGGATTTCTCAGGTTTTTACTACATATGAACACTTTTCACATTCTCCCGTGCAACGCGGCTGCTAGTCCTCCTTTCATGCAAATCTTTAAGGTCCTAGGTCATATCCAAGCCACCAAAGCCGTCTAAAATGTGAATAATCTATAATCAAAACTAGAATTGTACTACTTCTTACTGGCTATTACTTCAACTTAGAAACTTATTCTGAGTTCTACTGTGGTGCTTTTAGTGTTTCCGTATACCGCAGCATTCGACATGGCTTTGCAGACGATAAATGTAACCGTTTCAGAGAGAAGAGCGGCCATTGTGACGATCTGGCTTTAAATCGATTCGATAACAAATGACGAAAACGGACGGATTTCTCAGGTTTTTACTACATATGAACACTTTTCACATTCTCCCGTGCAACGCGGCTGCTAGTCTTCCTGTCATGCAAAATCTTAATGTCCTAGATCATGTCCAAGCCACCAAAGCCGGTTAAAAAGTGATTAATCGACAACTAAAACTTAAATAGTACTACTACTTACTGGCTATTACTTCTACTTAGAAGCTTCTTCTGTGTTCTAATATGGTGCTTTTAGTGTCTCCGCATACCGCAGCATGCGACATAGCTTTGCAGACGATTAATGTAACCGTTTCAGAGAGAAGAGCGGCCAATGTGAAGATCTGGCTTTAAATCGATTCGATAACAAATGACGAAAACGGACGGATTTCTCAGGTTTTTACTACATATGAACACTTTTCACATTCTCCCGTGCAACGCGGCTGCTAGTCTTCTTTTCATGCAAAATCTTAAGGTTCCACCTCATGTCCAAGCCACCAAAGCTGGCTAAAACGTGAATAATCGATAACTAAAACTTGAATTGTACTACTTCTTACTGGCGATTACTTATACTTAGAAACTTCTTCTGTGTTCTACTATGGTGCTTTTAGTGTCTCCGCATACCGCAGCATGCGACATAGCTTTGCAGACGATTAATGTAACCGTCTCAGAGAGAAAAGCGGCCAATGTGTCGATCTGAATTTAAGTCGATTCGATAACATATGACGAAAACGGACGGATTTCTCAGGTTTTTACTACATATGAACACTTTTCACATTCTCCCGTGCAACGCGGCTGCTAGTCTTCCTTTCATGCAAAATCTTAAGTTTCCACCTCATGTCCAAGCCACCAAAGCCGGCTAAAAAGTGAATAATCGATAACTAAAACTTGAATTGTACTACTTCTTACTGGCTATTACTTCAACTTAGTGCTTCTTCTGTGTTCTACTATGGTGCTTTTAGTGTCTCCGCATACCGCAGCACGCGACATAGCTTTGCACACGATTAATGTAACCGTCTCAGAGAGAAAAGCGGCCAATATGACGATCGGGCTTTAAGTCGATTCGATAACAAATGACGAAAACGGACGGATTTCTCAGGTTTTTACTACATATGAACACTTTTCACATTCTCCCGTGCAACGCGGCTACTAGTCCTGCTTTCATGCAAAATCGTAAGGTCCTAGGTCATGTCCAAGCCACCAAAGCCGGCTAAAAAGTGAATAATCGACAACTAAAACTTGAATTGTACTACTTCTTACTGGCTATTACTTCAACTTAGAAGCTTCTTCTGTGTTCTACTATGGTGCTTTTAGTGTTTCCGCATAACGCAGCACGCGACATAGCTTTGCAGACCATAAATGTAACCGTTTCAGAGAGAAGAGCGGCCAATGTGGCGATCTGGCTTTAAATCGATTCGATAACAAATGACGAAAACGGACGGATTTCTCAGGTTTTTACTACATATGAACACTTTTCACATTCTCCCGTGCAACGCGGCTGCTAGTCTTCCTTTCTTGCAAAATCTTAAGGTCCTAAGACATGTCCAAGCCACCAAAGCCGGTTAAAAAGTGATTCAACGACAACTAAAACTTAAATAGTACTACTTTTTACTGGCTATTACTTCAACTTAGAAGCTTCTTCTCTGTTCTACTATGGTGCTTTTAGTGTTTCCGCATACCGCAGCACGCGACATAGCTTTGCAGACGATAAATGTAAACGTTTCGGAGAGAAGAGCGGCCACTGTGACGATCTGGCTTTAAATCGATTCGATAACAAATGACGAAAACGGACGGATTTCTCAGGTTTTTACTACATATGATCACTTTTCACATTCTCCCGTGCTTCGCGGCTGCTAGTCTTCCTGTCACGCAAAATCTTAATGTCCTAGGTCATGTCCAAGCCACCAAAGCCGGTTAAAATGTGATTAATCGACAACTAAAACTTAAATAGTACTACTACGTACTGGCTATTACTTCTACTTAGAATCTTCTTCTGTGTTCTAATATGGTGCTTTTAGTGTCTCCGCATACCGCAGCATGCGACATAGCTTTGCAGACGATTAATGTAACCGTTTCAGAGAGAAGAGCGGCCAACGTGACGATCTGGCTTTAAATCGATTCGATAACAAATGACGAAAACGGACGGATTTCTCAGGTTTTTACTACATATCAACACTTTTCACATTCTCCCGTGCAACGCGGCTGCTAGTCTTCCTTTCATGCAAAATCTTAAGGTTCCACCTCATGTCCAAGCCACCAAAGCTGGCTAAAACGTGAATAATCGATAACTAAAACTTGAATTGTACTACTTCTTACTGGCGATTACTTAGACTTAGAAGCTTCTTCTGTGTTCTACTATGGTGCTTTTAGTGTCTCCGCATACCGCAGCACGCGACATAGCTTTGCACACGATTAATGTAACCGTCTCAGAGAGAAATGCGGCCAATATGACGATCGGGCTTTAATCGATTCGATAACAAATGACTAAAACGGACGGATTTCTCAGGTTTTTACTACATATGAACACTTTTCACATTCTCCCGTGCAACGCGGCTACTAGTCCTCCTTTCATGCAAAATCGTAAGGTCCTAGGTCATGTACAAGCCACCAAAGCCGGTTAAAAAGTGATTCAACGACAACTAAAACTTAAATAGTACTACTTTTTACTGGCTATTACTTCAACTTAGAAGCTTCTTCTGTGTTCTAATATGGTGCTTTTAGTGTCTCCGCATACCGCAGCACGCGACATAGCTTTGCAGACGATAAATGTAACAGTCTCAGAGAGAAAAGCGGCCAATGTGACGATCTGGCTTTAATTCGATACGATAACAAATGACGAAAACCCATGGATTTCTTAGGTTTTTACTACATATGAACACTTTTCACATTCTCCCGTGCAACGCGGTTGTTAGTCCTCCTTTCGTACAAAATCTTAAGGTTCCATCTCATGTCCAAGCCACCAAAGCCGGCTAAAAAGTGAATAATCGATAACTAAAACTTGAATTGTACTACTTCTTACTGGCTATTACTTAGACTTAGAAGCTTCTTCTGTGTTCTACTATGGTGCTTTTAGTGTCTCCGCATACCGCAGCACGCGACATAGCTTTGCAGACGATTAATGTAACCGTCTCAGAGAGAAAAGCGCCAATATGACGATCTGGCTTTAAGTCGATTCGATAACAAATGACGAAAACGGACGGATTTCTCAGGTTTTTACTACATATGAACACTTTTCACATTCTACCGTGCAACGCGGCTGCTAGTCCTCCTTTCATGCAAAATCTTAAGGTCCTAGGTCATGTCCAAGCCACCAAAGCCGGCTAAGAAGTGAATAATCGACAACTAAAACTTGAATTGTACTACTTCTTACTGGCTATTACGTCAACTTAGAAGCTTCATCTGTGTTCTACTATGGTATTTTTAGTGTTTCCGCATACCGCAGCACGCGACATAGCTTTGCAGACGACAATTGTAACCGTTTCAGAGAGAAGAGCGGCCAATGTGACGATCTGGCTTTAAATCGATTCGATAACAAATGACGAAAACGGACGGATTTCTCAGGTTTTTACTACATATGAACACTTTTCACATTCTCCTGTGCAACGCGGCTGCTAGTCCTCCTTTCATGCAAAATCTTAAGCTCCTAAGTCATGTCCAAGCCACCAAAGCCGGCTAAAAAGTGATTAATCGACAACTAAACTTCAATTGTACTACTTTTTACTAGCTATTACTTCAACTTATAAGCTTCTTATGTGTTCTAATATGGTGCTTTTAGTGTTTCCGCATACCGCAGCACGCGACATAGCTTTGCAGACGATAAATGTAACCGTTCAGAGATAAGAGCGGCCAATGTGACGTTCTGGCTTTAAATCGATTCGATAACAAATGACGAAAACGGACGGATTTCTCAGGTTTTTACTACATATGAACACTTTTCACATTGTCCCGTGCAACGCGGCGCTAGTCTTCCTTTCATGCAAAATTTTAAGGTCCTAGGTCATGTCCAACCCACCAAAGCCAGCTACAAAGTGATAAATCGACAACTACAACTTGAATTGTACTACTTCTTACTTGCTATTACTTCAACTTATAAGCTTCTTCTGTGTTCTAATATGGTGCTTTTAGTGTCTCCGCATACCGCAGCACGCGACATAGCTTTGCAGACGATAAATGTAACCGTTTCAGAGAGAAGAGCGGCCAATGTGACGATCTGGCTTTAAATCGATTCGATAACAAATGACGAAAACGGACGGATTTCTCAGGTTTTTACTACATATGAAAACTTTTCACATTCTCCCGTGCAACGCGGCTGCTAGTCTTCCTTTCCTGCAAAAGTATGAGGTCCTAGGACATGTCCAAGCCACCAAAGCCGGTTAAAAAGTGATTAAACGACAACTAAAACTTAAATAGTACTATTTTTTACTGGCTATTACTTCAACTTAGAAGCTTCTTCTCTGTTCTACTATGGTGCTTTTAGTGTTTCCGCATACCGCAGCACGCGACATAGCTTTGCAGACGATAAGTGCAACCGTTTCGGAGAGAAAAGCGGCCACTGTGACGATCTGGCTTTAAATCGATTCGATAACAAATGACGAAAACGGACGGATTTCTCAGGTTTTTACTACATATGAACACTCTTCACATTCTCCCGTGCAACGCGGCTGCTAGTCTTCCTTTCATGCAAAATCTTAAGGTCCTACGACATGTACAAGCCACCAAAGTCGGTTAAAAAGTGATTAATCGACAACTAAAACTTAAATAGTACTACTTCTTACTGGCTATTACTTCAACTTAGAAGCTTCTTCTGTGTTCTAATATGGTGCTTTTAGTGTCTCTGCATACCGCAGCACGCGACATAGCTTTGCAGACGATAAATGTAACCGTATCAGAGAGAAAAGCGGCCTATGTGACTATCTGGCTTTAAGTCGATACGATAACATTATGTTGAAAACCCAAGGATTACAATTTTTTTACTACATATGAACACTTTTCACATTCTCCCGTGCAACGCGGCTGCTAGTCCTCCTTTCATGCAAAATCTTAAGGTCCTAGGTCATGTCCAAGCCACCAAAGCCGGCTAAAAAGTGAATAATCGACAACTAAAACTTGAAATTTACTACTTCTTACTGGCTATTACTTCAACTTAAAAGCTCCTTCTGTGTTCTACTATGATGCTTTAAGTGTCTCGGCATACCGCAGCACGCGACATAGCTTTGCAGACGAAAAATGTAACCGTCTCAGAGAGAAAAGCTGCCAATGTGACAATCTGGCTTTAAGTCGATTCGATAACAAATGACGAAAATGGACAGATTTCTCATGTTTTTACTACATATGAACACTTTTCACATTCTCCCATGCAACGCGGCAGCTAGTCCTCCATTCATGCAAAATCTTAAGGTCCTAGGTCATGTCCAAGCCACCAAAGCCGGCTAAAAAGTGAATAATCGACAACTAAAACTTGAATTGTACTACTTCTTACTGGCTATTACTTCAACATAGAAGCTTCTATTGTGTTCTAATATGGTGCTTTTAGTGTCTCCGCATACCGCAGCACGCGACATAGCTTTGCAGACGATAAATGTAACCGTCTCAGAGAGAAAAGCGGCCAATGTGACGATCTGGCTTTAAGTCGATACGATAACAAATGACGAAAACGGACTGATTTCTCAGGTTTTTACTACATATGAACACTTTTCACATTCTCCCGTGGAACGCGGCTGCTAGTCCTCCTTTCATGCAAATCCTTAAGGTCCTAGGTCTTATCCAAGCCACCAAAGTCGGCTAAAATGTGAATAATCTATAATTAAAACTTGAATTGTACTACTTCTTACTGGCTATTACTTCAACTTAGAAACTTATTCTGAACTCTACTGTGGTGCTTTTAGTGTTTCCGTATACCGCAGCACGCGACATAGCTTTGCAGACGATAAATGTAACCGTTTCAGAGAGAAGAGCAGCCATTGTGACGATCTGGCTTTAAATCGATTCGATAACAAATGACGAAAACGGACGGATTTCTCAGGTTTTTACTACATATCAACACTTTTCACATTCTCCCGTGCAACGCGGCTGCTAGTCTTCCTTTCATGCAAAATCTTAAGGTTCCACCTCATGTCCAAGCCACCAAAGCTGGCTAAAACGTGAATAATCGATAACTAAAACTTGAATTGTACTACTTCTTACTGGCGATTACTTAGACTTAGAAGCTTCTTCTGTGTTCTACTATGGTGCTTTTAGTGTCTCCGCATACCGCAGCACGCGACATAGCTTTGCACACGATTAATGTAACCGTCTCAGAGAGAAATGCGGCCAATATGACGATCGGGCTTTAATCGATTCGATAACAAATGACTAAAACGGACGGATTTCTCAGGTTTTTACTACATATGAACACTTTTCACATTCTCCCGTGCAACGCGGCTACTAGTCCTCCTTTCATGCAAAATCGTAAGGTCCTAGGTCATGTCCAAGCCACCAAAGCCGGTTAAAAAGTGATTCAACGACAACTAAAACTTAAATAGTACTACTTTTTACTGGCTATTACTTCAACTTAGAAGCTTCTTCTGTGTTCTAATATGGTGCTTTTAGTGTCTCCGCATACCGCAGCACGCGACATAGCTTTGCAGACGATAAATGTAACAGTCTCAGAGAGAAAAGCGGCCAATGTGACGATCTGGCTTTAATTCGATACGATAACAAATGACGAAAACCCATGGATTTCTTAGGTTTTTACTACATATGAACACTTTTCACATTCTCCCGTGCAACGCGGTTGTTAGTCCTCCTTTCGTACAAAATCTTAAGGTTCCATCTCATGTCCAAGCCACCAAAGCCGGCTAAAAAGTGAATAATCGATAACTAAAACTTGAATTGTACTACTTCTTACTGGCTATTACTTAGACTTAGAAGCTTCTTCTGTGTTCTACTATGGTGCTTTTAGTGTCTCCGCATACCGCAGCACGCGACGTAGCTTTGCAGACGATTAATGTAACCGTCTCAGAGAGAAAAGCGCCAATATGACGATCTGGCTTTAAGTCGATTCGATAACAAATGACGAAAACGGACGGATTTCTCAGGTTTTTACTACATATGAACACTTTTCACATTCTACCGTGCAACGCGGCTGCTAGTCCTCCTTTCATGCAAAATCTTAAGGTCCTAGGTCATGTCCAAGCCACCAAAGCCGGCTAAGAAGTGAATAATCGACAACTAAAACTTGAATTGTACTACTTCTTACTGGCTATTACGTCAACTTAGAAGCTTCATCTGTGTTCTACTATGGTATTTTTAGTGTTTCCGCATACCGCAGCATGCGACATAGCTTTGCAGACGACAATTGTAACCGTTTCAGAGAGAAGAGCGGCCAATGTGACGATCTGGCTTTAAATCGATTCGATAACAAATGACGAAAACGGACGGATTTCTCAGGTTTTTACTACATATGAACACTTTTCACATTCTCCTGTGCAACGCGGCTGCTAGTCCTCCTTTCATGCAAAATCTTAAGCTCCTAATTCATGTCCAAGCCACCAAAGCCGGCTAAAAAGTGATTAATCGACAACTAAACTTCAATTGTACTACTTTTTACTAGCTATTACTTCAACTTATAAGCTTCTTATGTGTTCTAATATGGTGCTTTTAGTGTTTCCGCATACCGCAGCACGCGACATAGCTTTGCAGACGATAAATGTAACCGTTCAGAGATAAGAGCGGCCAATGTGACGTTCTGGCTTTAAATCGATTCGATAACAAATGACGAAAACGGACGGATTTCTCAGGTTTTTACTACATATGAACACTTTTCACATTGTCCCGTGCAACGCGGCGCTAGTCTTCCTTTCATGCAAAATTTTAAGGTCCTAGGTCATGTCCAACCCACCAAAGCCAGCTAAAAAGTGATAAATCGACAACTACAACTTGAATTGTACTACTTCTTACTTGCTATTACTTCAACTTATAAGCTTCTTCTGTGTTCTAATATGGTGCTTTTAGTGTCTCCGCATACCGCAGCACGCGACATAGCTTTGCAGACGATAAATGTAACCGTTTCAGAGAGAAGAGCGGCCAATGTGACGATCTGGCTTTAAATCGATTCGATAACAAATGACGAAAACGGACGGATTTCTCAGGTTTTTACTACATATGAAAACTTTTCACATTCTCCCGTGCAACGCGGCTGCTAGTCTTCCTTTCCTGCAAAAGTATGAGGTCCTAGGACATGTCCAAGCCACCAAAGCCGGTTAAAAAGTGATTAAACGACAACTAAAACTTAAATAGTACTATTTTTTACTGGCTATTACTTCAACTTAGAAGCTTCTTCTCTGTTCTACTATGGTGCTTTTAGTGTTTCCGCATACCGCAGCACGCGACATAGCTTTGCAGACGATAAGTGCAACCGTTTCGGAGAGAAAAGCGGCCACTGTGACGATCTGGCTTTAAATCGATTCGATAACAAATGACGAAAACGGACGGATTTCTCAGGTTTTTACTACATATGAACACTCTTCACATTCTCCCGTGCAACGCGGATGCTAGTCTTCCTTTCATGCAAAATCTTAAGGTCCTACGACATGTACAAGCCACCAAAGTCGGTTAAAAAGTGATTAATCGACAACTAAAACTTAAATAGTACTACTTCTTACTGGCTATTACTTCAACTTAGAAGCTTCTTCTGTGTTCTAATATGGTGCTTTTAGTGTCTCTGCATACCGCAGCACGCGACATAGCTTTGCAGACGATAAATGTAACCGTATCAGAGAGAAAAGCGGCCTATGTGACTATCTGGCTTTAAGTCGATACGATAACATTATGTTGAAAACCCAAGGATTACAATTTTTTTACTACATATGAACACTTTTCACATTCTCCCGTGCAACGCGGCTGCTAGTCCTCCTTTCATGCAAAATCTTAAGGTCCTAGGTCATGTCCAAGCCACCAAAGCCGGCTAAAAAGTGAATAATCGACAACTAAAACTTGAAATTTACTACTTCTTACTGGCTATTACTTCAACTTAAAAGCTCCTTCTGTGTTCTACTATGATGCTTTAAGTGTCTCGGCATACCGCTGCACGCGACATAGCTTTGCAGACGAAAAATGTAACCGTCTCAGAGAGAAAAGCTGCCAATGTGACAATCTGGCTTTAAGTCGATTCGATAACAAATGACGAAAATGGACAGATTTCTCAGGTTTTTACTACATATGAACACTTTTCACATTCTCCCATGCAACGCGGCAGGTAGTCCTCCATTCATGCAAAATCTTAAGGTCCTAGGTCATGTCCAAGCCACCAAAGCCGGCTAAAAAGTGAATAATCGACAACTAAAACTTGAATTGTACTACTTCTTACTGGCTATTACTTCAACATAGAAGCTTCTATTGTGTTCTAATATGGTGCTTTTAGTGTCTCCGCATACCGCAGCACGCGACATAGCTTTGCAGACGATAAATGTAACCGTCTCAGAGAGAAAAGCGGCCAATGTGACGATCTGGCTTTAAGTCGATACGATAACAAATGACGAAAACGGACTGATTTCTCAGGTTTTTACTACATATGAACACTTTTCACATTCTCCCGTGCAACGCGGCTGCTAGTCCTCCTTTCATGCAAATCCTTAAGGTCCTAGGTCATATCCAAGCCACCAAAGTCGGCTAAAATGTGAATAATCTATAATTAAAACTTGAATTGTACTACTTCTTACTGGCTATTACTTCAACTTAGAAACTTATTCTGAACTCTACTGTGGTGCTTTTAGTGTTTCCGTATACCGCAGCACGCGACATAGCTTTGCAGACGATAAATGTAACCGTTTCAGAGAGAAGAGCAGCCATTGTGACGATCTGGCTTTAAATCGATTCGATAACAAATGACGAAAACGGACGGATTTCTCAGGTTTTTACTACATATGAACACTTTTCACATTCTCCCGTGCAACGCGGCTGCTAGTCCTCCTTTCATGTAAAATCTTAAGGTTCCACCTCATGTCCAATCCACCAAAGCCGGCTAAAAAGTGAATAATCGATAACTAAAACTTGAATTGTACTACTGCTTACTGGCTATTACATCAACTTAGAAGCTTCATCTGTGTTCTACTATGGTGCTTTTATTGTCTCCGCATACCGCAGCACGTGAAATAGCTTTGCAGACGATAAGTACTACTGTTTCAGAGAGGAGATGGCCAATGTGACGATCTGGCTTTAAGTCGATTCGATAACAAATGACGAAAACAGACGGATTTCTCAGGTTTTTACTACATATGAACTCTTTTCACATTCTCCAGTGCAACGCTATTGTTAGTCCTCTTTTCATGCAAAATCGTAAGGTCCTAGGTCATGTCCAAGCCACCAAAGTCGGCTAAAAAGTGAATAATCGACAACTAAAGCTTGAATTGTACTACTTCTTACTGGCTATTACTTCAACTTAGAAGCTTCTTCTGTGTTCTACTATGGTGCTTATAGTGTCTTCGCATACCGCAGCACGCGACATAGCTTTGCAGACGATAAATGTAACCGTTTCAGACAGAAGTGCGGCCAATGTGACGATTTGGCTTTAAGTCGTTTCGATATCAAATGACGAAAACGGACGGATTTCTCAGGTGTTTACTACATATGAACACTTTTTACATTCTCCCGTACAACGCGGCTGCTAGTCCTCCTTTCATGCAAAATGTTAAGGTCCTAGCTCATGTCCAAGGCACCAAAACCAGCTGAAAAGTCAATAATTCATAACTAAAACTTGAATTGTACTACTTCTAACTGGCTATTACATCAAATTAGAAGCTTCATCTGTCTTCTACTATGGTGCTTTTAGTGTCTCCGCATACCGCAGCACGCGACATAGCTTTGCAGACGATAAATGTAACCGTTTCAGAGAGAAGAGCGGCCAATGTGACGATCTGGCTTTAAGTCGATTTGATAACAAAAGACGAAAACGAACGGATTTCTAAGGTTCTTACTACATATGAACACTTTTCACATTCTCCCGTGCAACGCGGCTGCTAGTCGTCATTTCATGCAAAATCTTAAGGTCCTAGGTCATGTCCAAGCCACCAAAGCCGGCTAAAAAGTGAATAATCGACAACTGAAACTTGAATTGTACTACTTCTTACTGGCTATTACTTCAACTTAGAAGCTTATTCTGTGTTCTACTATGGTGCTTTTAGTCTCTCCGCAGACCGCAGCACGCGAAATAGCTTTGCAGACGATAAATGTAACTGTTTCAGAGAGAAGAGCGGCCAATGTGACAATCTGGCTTTAAGTCGATTCGATGACAAATGACGATACCGGACGGCTTTCTCAGGTTTTTACTACATATGAACACTTTTCACATTCTCCCGTGCAACGCGGCTGCTAGTCCTCCTTTCATGCAAAATCTTAAGGTCCTAGGTCATGTCCAAGCCACCAAAGGCGGCCAAAATGTGAATAATCGACAACTAAAAGTAGAATTGTACTACTTCTTACTGGCTATTACTTCAACTTAGCAGCTTCTTCTGTGTTCTACTATTATAGTGTCTTCGCATACCGCAGCACGTGACATAGCTTTGCAGACGATAAATGTAACAGTCTCAGAGAGAAAAGCGGCCAATGTGATGATCTGGCTTTAAGTCGATTCGATAACAAAAGACGAAAACAGACGGATTTCTCAGGTTTTTACTACATATGAACTCTTTTCACATTCTCCAGTGCAACGCTACTGTTAGTCCTCTTTTCATGCAAAATCGTAAGGTCCTAGGTCATGTCCAAGCCACCAAAGTCGGCTAAAAAGTGAATAATCGCCAACTAAAACTTGAATTGTACTACTTCTTACTGGCTATTACATCAACATAGAAGCTTCTTCTGTGTTCTACTATGGTGCTTATAGTGTCTTCGCATACCGCAGCACGCGACATATCTTTGCAGACGATAAATGTAACCGTCTCAGAGAGAAAAGCGGCCAATGTGACGATCTGGCTTTAAGTCGTTTCGATATCAAATGACGAAAACGGACGGATTTCTCAGGTGTTTACTACATGTGAACACTTTTTACATTCTCGCGTACAACGCGGCTGGTAGTCCTCCTTTCATGCAAAATCTTAAGGTCCTAGGTCATGTCCAAGCCACCAAAGCCGGCTAAAAAGTGAATAATCGACAACTGTAACTTGAATTGTACTACTTCTTACTGGCTATTACATCAACTTAGAAGCTTGATCTGTCTTCTACTATGGTGCTTTTAGTGTCTCCGCATACCGCAGCACGCGACATAGCTTTGCAGACGATAAATGTAACCGTTTCAGACAGAAGAGCTTCCAATGTGACGATCTGGCTTTAAGTCGATTTGATAACAAATGACGAAAACGGACGGATTTCTAAGGTTCTTACTACATATGAACACTTTTCACATTCTCCCGTGCAACGCGGATGCTAGTCCTAATTCCATGCAAAATCTTAAGGTCCTAGGTCATGTCCAAGCCACCAAAGCCGGCTAAAAAGTGAATAATCGACAACTGAAACTTGAATTGTACTACTTCTTACTGGCTATTACACAACTTAGAAGCTTCTTCTGTGTTCTACTATGGTGCTTATAGTGTCTTCGCATACCGCAGCACGCGACATAGCCTTGCAGACGATAAATGTAACCGTCTCAGAGAGAAGAGCGGCCAATGTGACGATCTGGCTTTAAGTCGATTCGATAACAAATGACGAAAACGGACGGATTTCTCAGGTGTTTACTACATATGAACACTTTTCACATTCTCCCGTGCAACGCAGCTGCTAGTCCTCCTTCCATGCAAAATCTTAAGTTCCTAGCGCATGTCCAAGACACCAAAAAAGGGTAAAAAGTCAATAATCGATACCTAAAACTTGAATTGTACTACTTCTTACTGGCTATTACTTCAACTTAGAAGCTTCTTCTGTGTTCTACTATGGTGCTTATAGTGTCTTTGCATACCGCAGCACGCGACATAGCTTTGCAGACGATAAATGTAACCGTCTCAGAGAGAAAAGCGGCCAATGTGATGATCTGGCTTTAAGTCGATTCGGTAACAAATGACGAAAACGGATGGAATTCTCAGGTTTTTACTACATATGAACACTTTTCACATTCTCCCGTACAACGCGGCTGCTAGTCCTCCTTTCATGCAAAATGTTAAGGTCCCAGCTCATGTCCAAGGCACCAGAACCAGCTAAAAAGTCAATAGTTGATAACTAAAACTTGAATTGTACTACTTCTTACTGGCTATTACATCAACTTAGAAGCTTCATCTGTCTTCTACTATGGTGCTTTTAGTGTCTCCGCATACCACAGCACGCGACATAGCTTTGCAGACGATAAATGTAACCGTCTCAGACAGACGTGCGCCCAATGTGACGAATTGGCTTTAGGTCGATTCGATAACAAATGACGAAAACGGACGGATTTCTCAGGTTTTTACTACATATGAATACTTTTAACATTCTCCCTTGCAACTTGGCTGCTAGTCCTCCTTTCATGCAGAATCTTAAGCTCCTAGCTCATGTCCAAGGCACCAAAGCAAGCTAAATAGCCAATAATCGATACCTAAAACTTGAATTGTACTACTTCTTACTGGCTATTACTTCAACTTAGAAGCTTCTTCTGTGTTCTACTATGGTGCTTATAGTGTCTTCGCATACCGCAGCACGCGACATAGCTTTGCAGACGATAAATGTAACCGTCTCAGAGAGAAGAGCGGCCAATGTGATGATCTGGCTTTAAGTCGATTCGGTAACAAATGACGAAAACGGACGGATTTCTCAGGTTTTTACTACATATGAACACTTTTCACATTCTCCCGTGCAACGCGGCTGCTAGTCCTCTTTTCATGCAAAATCGTAAGGTCCTAGGTCATGTCCAAGCCACCAAAGTCGGCTAAAAAGTGAATAATCGACAACTAAAACTTGAATTGTACTACTTCTTACTGGCTATTACTTCAACTTAGAAGCTTCTTCTGTGTTATACTTTGTGCTTTTAGTGTCTGCGCATACCGCAGCACGCGACATAGCTTTGCAGACGATAAATGTAACCGTCTCAGAGAGAAAAGCGGCCAATGTGGTGATCTGGCTTTAAGTCGATTCGATAACAAATGACGAAAACGGACGGATTTCTCAGGTTTTTACTACATATGAACACTTTTCACATTTTCCCGTGCAACGCGGCTGCTAGTCCCCTTTTCATGCAAAATCGTAAGGTCCTAGGTCGTGTCCAAGCCACCAAAGTCGGCTAAAAAGTGAATAATCGACAACTAAAACTTGAATTGTACTACTTCTTACTGGCTATTACATCAACATAGAAGCTTCTTCTGTGTTCTACTATGGTGCTTTCAGTGTCTCCGCATACCGAGGCCACGCGACATAGCTTTGCAGACGATAAGTACAACCGTTTCAGAGAGAAAAGCGGCCAATGTGACGATCTGGCTTTAAGTCGGTTCGATAACAAATGACGAAAACGGACGGATTTCTCAGGTATTTACTACATATGAACACTTTTCACATTCTCCCGTGCAACGCAGCTGCTAGTCCTCCTTCCATGCAAAATCTTAAGTTCCTAGCTCATGTCCAAGGAAACAAAAAAGTGTAAAAAGTCAATAATCGATACCTAAAACTTGAATTGTACTACTTCTTACTGGCTATTACATCAACTTAGAACTTTCTTCTGTGTTCTACTATGGAGCTTTTAGTGTCTCCGGATACCGCAGCATGCGACATAGCTTTGCAGACGATAAGTACAACCGTCTCAGAGAGAAAAGCGGCCAATGTGACGATCTGGCCTTAAGTCGATTCGATAACAAATGACGAAAACGGACGGATTTCTCAGGTTTTTACTACATATGAACACTTTTCACATTCTCCCGTGCAACGCGGCTGCTAGTCCTCCTTTCATGAAGAATCTTAAGTTCCTAGCTCATGTCCAAGGCACCGAAGCCAGCCAAAAAGTCAATAATCGATACCTAAAACTTGAATTGTACTATTTCTTACTACCTATTACATCAACTTAGATGCTTCATCTGTGTTCTACTATGGTGCTTTTAGTGTCTCCGCATACCGCAGCACGCTACATAGCTTTGCAGACGATAAGTACAACCGTATCATAGAGAAGAGCGGCCAATGTGACGATCTGGCTTTAAGTCGATTCGATAACAAATGACGAAAACGGACGGATTTCTCAGGTTTTTACTACATATGAACACCTTTCACATTCTCCCGTGCAACTCGGCTGCTAGTCCTCCTTTAATGCAGAATCTTAAGGTCCTAGCTCATGTCCAAGGCACCAAAGCCAGCTAAAAAGTCAATAATCGATACCTAAAACTTGAATTGTACTACTTCTTAAAGGCTATTACTTCAAATTAGAAGCTTCATCTGTGTTCTACTATGGTGCTTTTAGTGTCTCCGCAAACCGCAGCACGCGACATAGCTTTGCGGACGATAAGTACAACCGTTTCAGAGAGAAGAGCGGCCAATGTGACGATCTGGCTTTAAGTCGATTCGATAACAAATGACGAAAACGGAGAGGATTTCTTATGTTTTTACTACATATGAACACTTTTCACATTCTCCCGTGCAACTCGGCTGCTAGTCCTCCTTTAATGCAGAATCTTAAGGTCCTAGCTCATGTCCAAGGCACCAAAGCCACCTAAAAAGTCAATAATCGATACCTAAAACTTGAATTGTACTACTTCTTGATGGCTATTACTTCAAATTAGAAGCTTCATCTGTGTTCTACTATGGTGCTTTTAGTGTCTCCGCAAACCGCAGCACGCGACATAGCTTTGCGGACGATAAGTACAACCGTTTCAGAGAGAAGAGCGGCCAATGTGACGATCTGGCTTTAAGTCGATTCGATAACAAATGACGAAAACGGACAGGATTTCTCATGTTTTTACTACATATGAACACTTTTCTCATTCTCCCGTGCAACTCGGCTGCTAGTCCTCCTTTCATGCAGAATCTTAAGGTCCTAGCTCATGTCCAAGGCACCAAAGCCAGCTAAAAAGTCAATAATCGATACTTAAAACTTGAATTGTACTACTTCTTAATGGCTATTGCTTCAAATTAAAAGCTTCATCTGTGTTCTACTATGGTGCTTTTAGTGTCTCCGCAAACCGCAGCACGCGACATAGCATTGCGGACTGGCTTTAAGTCGATTCGATAACAAATGACGAAAACGGACAGGATTTCTCATGTTTTTACTACATATGAACACTTTTCTCATTCTCCCGTGCAACTCGGCTGCTAGTCCTCCTTTCATGCAGAATCTTAAGGTCCTAGCTCATGTCCAAGGCACCAAAGCCAGCTAAAAAGTCAATAATCGATACTTAAAACTTGAATTGTACTACTTCTTAATGGCTATTGCTTCAAATTAGAAGCTTCATCTGTGTTCTACTATGGTGCTTTTAGTGTCTCCGCAAACCGCAGCACGCGACATAGCATTGCGGACGATAAGTACAACCGTTTCAGAGAGAAGAGCGGCCAATGTGACGATCTGGCTTTAAGTCGATTCGATAACAAATGACGAAAACGGACAGGATTTCTCATGTTTTTACTACATATGAACACTTTTCACATTCTCCCATGCAATTCTCTTGCTAGTCCTCCTTTCATGCAGAATCTTAAGTTCCTAGCTCATGTCCAAGGCACCAAAGCCAGCTAAAACGTCAATAATCGATACCTAAAACTTGAATTTTATTACTTCTTTCTAGCTATTACATCAACTTAGATGCTTCATCTGTGTTCTACTATGGTGCTTTTGGTGTCTCCGCGTACCGCACCACGCGACATAGCTTTGCAGACGATAAATGTAACCGTTTCAGTCAGAAGAGGGGCCAATGTGACGATCTGGCTTTAGGTCGATTCGATAAGAAGTGACGAAAACGGACGGACTTCTCAGGTTTTTACTACGTATGAACACTTTTCACATTCTCCTGTGCAACTCGGCTGCTAGTCTTCCTTTCATGCACAATCTTAAGTTCCTAGCTCATGTCCAAGGCACCAAAGAAGGGTAAAAAGTCAATAATCGATACCTAAAACTTGAATTTTATTACTTCTTTCTAGCTATTACATCAACTTAGAAGCTTCATCTGTGTTCTACTATGGTGCTTTTAGTGTCTCCGCATACCGCAGCACGCGACATAGCCTTGCGGACGATAAGGACAACCGTTTCAGAGAGAAGAGCAGCCAATGTGACGATCTCGATTTAAGTCGATTTCATAACAAATGACGAAAACGGAAGAATTTCTCAGGTTTTTACTACATATGAACACTTTTCACATTCTCCCGAGCAACTCGGCTGCTAGTCCTCCTTTGATGCAGAATCTGAAGGTCCTAGCTCATGTCCAAGGCACCAAAGCCAGCTAAAAAGTCAATAATCGATACCTAAAACTTGAATTGTACTACTACTTAATGGCTATTACATCAACTTAGAAGCTTCATCTGTGTTCTACTATGGTGCTTTTAGTGTCTCCGCATATCGCAGCACGCGACATAGCTTTGCGGACGATAAGTACAACCGTTTCAGGAGAAGAGCGGCGAATGTGACGATCTGGCTTTAAGTCGATTCGATAACAAATTACGAAAACGGACAGATTTCTCAGGTGTTTACTACATATGAACACTTTTCTCATTCTCCTGTGCAACTCGGCTGCTTGTCCTCCTTTCATGCAGAATCTTAAGGTCCTAGCTCATGTCCAAGGCACCAAAGCCAGCTAAAACGTCAATAGTCGATACCTAAAACTTGAATTGTACTACTTCTTAATGGCTATTACTTCAAATTAGAAGCTTCATCTGTGTTCTACTATGGTGCTTTTAGTGTCTCCGCGTACCGCACCACGCGACATAGCTTTGCAGACGATAAATGTAACCGTTTCAGTCAGAAGAGCGGCCAATGTGACGATCAGGGTTTAAGTCGATTCGATAACAAATGACGAAAACGGACGGATTTCTCAGGTTTTTACTACATATGATCACTTTTCATATTGTCCCATGCAACGCGGCTGCTAGTCCTCCTTTCATGCAAAATCTTTAGTTTCTAGCTCATGTCCAAGGCAACAAAGATGGGTAAAAAGTCAATAATCGATAACAGAACTTGAATTATACTACTTCATACTAACTATTATATCAACTTAGAAGCTTCATCTGTGTTCTACTATGGTGCTTTTAGTGTCTCCGCATACCGCAGCACGCGACATAGCTTTGCAGACGATAAGTACAACCGTTTCAGAGAGAAGAGCGGCAAATGTGACGATCTGGCTTTAAGTTGATTCGATAACAAATGACGAAAACGGACGGATTTCTCAGGTTTTTACTACATATGAACACTTTTCACATTCTCCCGTGCAACGCGGCTGCTAGTCTTCCTTTCATGCAAAATCTTAGGGTCCTAGGTCATGCCCAAGCCACCAAAGCCGGCTAAAAAGTGAATAATCGACAACTAAAACTTGAATTGTACTACTTCTTACTGACTATTACATCAACTTAGAAGCTTCATCTGTGTTCTACTATGGTCCTTTTAGTGTCTCCGCATACCGCAGCACGCGACATAGCTTTGCAGACGATAAGTAAAACCGTTTCAGAGAGAAGAGTGGCCAATGTGACGATCTGGCTTTAAGTCGATTTCATAACAAATGACGAAAACGGAAGGATTTCTCAGGTTTTTACTACATATGAACACTTTTCACATTCTCCCGAGCAACTCGGCTGTAGTCCTCCTTTGATGCAGAATCTGAAGGTCCTAGCTCATGTCCAAGGCACAAAAGCCAGCTAAAAAGTCATTAATCGATACCTATAACTTGAATTGTACTACTACTTAATGGCTATTACATCAACTTAGAAGCTTCATCTGTGTTCTACTACGGTGCTTTTAGTGTCTCCGCATACCGCAGCACGCGACATAGCTTTGCAGACGATAAGTACAACCGTTTCAGAGAGAAGAGCGGCAAATGTGACGATCTGGCTTTAAGTCGATTCGATAACAAATGACGAAAACGGACGGATTTCTCAGGTTTTTACTACATATGAACACTTTTCACATTCTCCCGTGCAACGCGGCTGCTAGTCTTCCTTTCATGCAAAATCTTAGGGTCCTAGGTCATGCCCAAGCCACCAAAGCCGGCTAAAAAGTGAATAATCGACAACTAAAACTTGAATTGTACTACTTCTTACTGACTATTACATCAACTTAGAAGCTTCATCTGTGTTCTACTATGGTCCTTTTAGTGTCTCCGCATACCGCAGCACGCGACATAGCTTTGCAGACGATAAGTAAAACCGTTTCAGAGAGAAGAGTGGCCAATGTGACGATCTGGCTTTAAGTTGATTTGATAACTAATGACGAAAACGGACGGATTTCTCTGGTTTGTACTACATATGAACACTTTTCACATTCTCCCGTGCAACTCGGCTGCTAGTCCACCTTTCATGAAGAAACTTAAGTTCCTAGCTCATGTCCAAAGCACCTAAGCCAGCTAAAAAGTCAATAATCGATACCTAAAACTTGAATTGTACTATTTCTTACTAGCTATTACATCAACTTAGATGCTTCATCTGTGTTCTACTATGGTGCTTTTAATGTCTCCGCATACCGCAGCACGTGTCATAGCTTTGCAGACGATAAGTACAATCGTTTCAGAGAGAAGAGCGGCAAATGTGACGATCTTGCTTTAAGTCGATTCGATAACAAATGACGAAAACGGACGGATTTCTCAGGTTTTTACTATATATGAACACTTTTTACATTCTCCCATGCACACGTGGCTGCTAGTCCTCCTTTCATGCAAAATCTTAATATCCTAACTCATGTCCAAGGCACCAAAGAAGGGTAAAAAGTCAATAATCGATACCTAAAACTTGAATTGTACTACTTCTTACTGGCTATTACATCAACTTAGAAACTTCATCCGTGTTCTACTATGGTGCTTTTAGGGTCTCCACATACCGCAGCACGCGACATAGCTTTGCAGACGATAAGTACAACCGTTTCAGAGAGAAGAGCGGCCAATGTGACGATCTTGCTTTAAATCGATTCGATAACAAATGACGAAAACGGATGGATTTCTCAGGTTTTTACTACATATGAACACTTTTCACATTCTCCTGTGCAACTCGGCTACTAATCCTCCTTTCATGCAGAATCTTAAGGTCCTAGCTCATGTCCAAGGCACCAAAGAAGAGAAAAAGTCAATAATCGATAACAAAAACTTGAATTGTACTACTTCATACTGACTATTACATCAACTTGGAAGCTTCATCTGTGTTTTACTATGGTGCTTTTAGTGTCTCCGCATACCGCAGCACGCGACATAGCTTTGCAGACGATAAGTACAACCGTTCCAGAGAGAATAGCGGCAAATGTGACGATCTGGCTTTAAGTCGATTCGATAACAAATGACGAAAACGGACGGATTTCTCAGGTTTTTACTACATATGAACACTTTTCACATTCTCCCGTGCACACGCGGCTGCTAGTCCTCCTTTCATGCAAAATCTTAATATCCTAACTCATGTCCAAGGCACAAAAGAAGGGTAAAAAGTCAATAATCGATACCTAAAACTTGAATTGTATTACTTCTTACTGGCTATTACATCAACTTAGAAACTTCATCCGTGTTCTACTATGGTGCTTTTAGGGTCACCACATACCGCAGCACGCGACATAGCTTTGCAGACGATAAGTACAACCGTTTCAGAGAGAAGAGCGGCCAATGTGACGATCTTGCTTTAAATCGATTCGATAACAAATGACGAAAACGGATGGATTTCTCAGGTTTTTACTACATATGAACACTTTTCACATTCTCCCGTGCAACGCGGCTGCTAGTCTTCCTTTCATGCAAAATCTTAAGGTCCTAGGTCATGTCCAAGCCACCAAAGCCGGCTAAAAAGTTGATAATCGACAACTAAAACTTAAATGGTACTACCTCTTACTGGCTATTACTTCAACTTAGAAGCTTCTTCTGTGTTCTAATATGGTGCTTTTAGTGTCTCCGCATACCGCAGCACGCGACATAGCTTTGCAGACGATAAATCGTCTCATAGAGAAAACCGGCCAATGTGACGATCTGGCTTTATGTCGATACGATAACAAATGACGAAAACCCACGGATTTCTCAGGTTTTTACTACATATGAATACTTTTCACATTCTCCCGTGCAACGCGGCTGCTAGTCCTCCTTTCATGTAAAATCTTAAGGTTCCACCTCATGTCCAAGCCACCAAAGCCGGCTAAAAAGTGAATAATCGATAACTAAAACTTGAATTGTACTACTTCTTACTGGCTATTACTTCAACTTAGAAGCTTCTTCTCTGTTCTACTATGGTGCTTTTAGTGTCTCCGCATACCGCAGCACGCGACATAGCTTTGCAGACGATAAATGTAACCGTTTCAGAGAGAAGAGCGGCCAATGTGACGATCTGGCTTTAAATCGATTCCACAACAAATGACGAAAACGGACGGATTTCTCAGGTTTTTACTACATATGAACACTTTTCACATTCTCCCGTGCAACGCGGCTGCTAGACTTCCTTTCATGCAAAATCCTTATGTCCTAGGACATGTCCAAGGCAGCAAAGCCGGTTAAAAAGTGATTAATCGACAACTAAAACTTAAATAGTACTACTTCTTACTGGCTCTTACTTCAACTTAGAAGCTTCTTCTGTGTTCTAATATGGTGCTTTTAGTGTCTCCGTATACCGCAGCACGCGACATAGCTTTGCAGACGATAAATCGTCTCAGAGAGAAAAGCGGCCAATGTGACGATCTGGCTTTAAGTCGATACGATAACAAATGACGAAAACCCACGGATTTCTCAGGTTTTTACTACATATGAACACTTTTCACATTCTCCCGTGCAACGCGGCTGCTAGTCCTCCTTTCATGTAAAATCTTAAGGTTCCACCTCATGTCCAAGCCACCAAAGCCGGCTAAAAAGTGAATAATCGATAACTAAAACTTGAATTGTACTACTTCTTAATGGCTATTACTTCAACTTAGAAGCTTCTTCTGTGTTCTACTATGGTGCTTTTAGTGTCTCCGCATACCGCAGCACGCGACATAGCTTTGCAGACGATTAATGTAACCGTCTCAGAGAGAAAAGCGCCAATATGACGATCTGGCTTTAAGTCGATTCGATAACAAATGACGAAAACGGACGGATTTCTCAGGTTTTTACTACATATGAACACTTTTCACATTCTACCGTGCAACGCGGCTGCTAGTCCTCCTTTCATGCAAAATCTTAAGGTCCTAGGTCATGTCCAAGCCACCAAAGCCGGCTAAGAAGTGAATAATCGACAACTAAAATTTGAATTGTACTACTTCTTACTGGCTATTACTTCAACTTAGAAGCTTCATCTGTGTTCTACTATGGTCTTTTTAGTGTTTCCTCATACCGCAGCACGCGACATAGCTTTGCAGACGACAATTGTAACCGTTTCAGAGAGAAGAGCGGCCAATGTGACGATCTGGCTTTAAATCGATTCGATAACAAATGACGAAAACGGACGGATTTCTCAGGTTTTTACTACATATGAACACTTTCCACATTCTCCCGTGCAACGCGGCTGCTAGTCCTCCTTTCATGCAAAACCTTAAGGTCCTAGGTCATGTCCAAGCCACCAAAGCCGGCTAAAAAGTGAATAATCGACAACTAAAACTTGAATTGTACTACGTCTTACTGGCTATTACTTCAACTTAAAAGCTCCTTCTGTGTTCTACTATGATGCTTTTAGTGTTTCCGCATACCGCAGCACGCGACATAGCTTTGCAGACGAAAAATGTAACCGTCTCAGAGAGAAAAGCGGCCAATGTGACGATCTGGCTTTAAGTCGATTCGATAACAAATGACGAAAATGGACAGATTTCTCAGGTTTTTACTACATATGAACACTTTTCACATTCTCCCATGCAACGCGGCAGCTAGTCCTCCATTCATGCAAAATCTTAAGGTCCTACGACATGTACAAGCCACCAAAGTCGGTTAAAAAGTGATTAATCGACAACTAAAACTTAAATAGTACTACTTCTTACTGGCTATTACTTCAACTTAGAAGCTTCTTCTGTGTTCTAATATGGTGCTTTTAGTGTCTCTGCATACCGCAGCACGCGACATAGCTTTGCAGACGATAAATGTAACCGTATCAGAGAGAAAAGCGGCCTATGTGACTATCTGGCTTTAAGTCGATACGATAACATTATGATGAAAACCCAAGGATTACTCTGTTTTTTACTACATATGAACACTTTTCACATTCTCCCGTGCAACGCGGCTGCTAGTCCTCCTTTCATGCAAAATCTTAAGGTCCTAGGTCATGTCCAAGCCACCAAAGCCGGCTAAAAAGTGAATAATCGACAACTAAAACTTGAATTTTACTACTTCTTACTGGCTATTACTTCAACTTAAAAGCTCCTTCTGTGTTCTACTATGATGCTTTAAGTGTCTCCGCATACCGCAGCACGCGACATAGCTTTGCAGACGAAAAATGTAACCGTCTCAGAGAGAAAAGCTGCCAATGTGACAATCTGGCTTTAAGTCGATTCGATAACAAATGACGAAAATGGACAGATTTCTCAGGTTTTTACTACATATGAACACTTTTCACATTCTCCCATGCAACGCGGCAGGTAGTCCTCCATTCATGCAAAATCTTAAGGTCCTAGGTCATGTCCAAGCCACCAAAGCCGGCTAAAAAGTGAATAATCGACAACTAAAACTTGAATTGTACTACTTCTTACTGGCTATTACTTCAACATAGAAGCTTCTTCTGTGTTCTAATATGGTGCTTTTAGTGTCTCCGCATACCGCAGCACGCGACATAGCTTTGCAGACGATAAATGTAACCGTCTGAGAGAGAAAAGCGGCCAATGTGACGATCTGGCTTTAAGTCGATACGATAACAAATGACGAAAACGTACTGATTTCTCAGGTTTTTACTACATATGAACACTTTTCACATTCTCCCGTGCAACGCGGCTGCTAGTCCTCCTTTCATGCAAATCCTTAAGGTCCTAGGTCATATCCAAGCCACCAAAGTCGGCTAAAATGTGAATAATCTATAATTAAAACTTGAATTGTACTACTTCTTACTGGCTATTACTTCAACTTAGAAACTTATTCTGAGTTCTACTGTGGTGCTTTTAGTGTTTCCGTATACCGCAGCACGCGACATAGCTTTGCAGACGATAAATGTAACCGTTTCAGAGAGAAGAGCAGCCATTGTGACGATCTGGCTTTAAATCGATTCGATAACAAATGACGAAAACGGACGGATTTCTCAGGTTTTTACTACATATGAACACTTTTCACATTCTCCCGTGCAACGCGGCTGCTAGTCCTCCTTTCATGTAAAATCTTAAGGTTCCACCTCATGTCCAATCCACCAAAGCCGGCTAAAAAGTGAATAATCGATAACTAAAACTTGAATTGTACTACTTCCTACTGGCTATTACTTCAACTTAGTGCTTCTTCTGTGTTCTACTATGGTCCTTTTAGTGTCTCCGCATACCGCAGCACGCGACATAGCTTTGCAGACGATTAATGTAACCGTCTCAGAGAGAAGAGCGGCCATTGTGACGATCTGGCTTTAAATCGATTCGATAACAAATGACGAAAACGTACGGATTTCTCAGGTTGTTACTACATATGAACACTTTTCACATTCTCCGTGCAACGCGGCTGCTAGTCTTCCTTTCATGCAAAATCTTAAGGTCCTAGGTCATGTCCAACCCACCAAAGCCAGCTAAAAAGTGATTAATCGACAACTATAACTTGAATTGTACTACTTCTTACTTGCTATTGCTTCAACTTATAAGCTTCTTCTGTGTTCTAATATGGTGCTTTTAGTGTCTCCGCATACCGCAGCACGCGACATAGCTTTGCAGACGATAAATGTAACCGTCTCAGAGAGAAAAGCAGCCAATGTGTCGATCTGAATTTAAGTCGATTCGATAACAAATGACGAAAACGGACGGATTTCTCAGGTTTTTACTACATATGAACACTTTTCACATTCTCCCGAGCAACTCGGCTGTAGTCCTCCTTTGATGCAGAATCTGAAGGTCCTAGCTCATGTCCAAGGCACAAAAGCCAGCTAAAAAGTCATTAATCGATACCTATAACTTGAATTGTACTACTACTTAATGGCTATTACATCAACTTAGAAGCTTCATCTGTGTTCTACTACGGTGCTTTTAGTGTCTCCGCATACCGCAGCACGCGACATAGCTTTGCAGACGATAAGTACAACCGTTTCAGAGAGAAGAGCGGCAAATGTGACGATCTGGCTTTAAGTCGATTCGATAACAAATGACGAAAACGGACGGATTTCTCAGGTTTTTACTACATATGAACACTTTTCACATTCTCCCGTGCAACGCGGCTGCTAGTCTTCCTTTCATGCAAAATCTTAGGGTCCTAGGTCATGCCCAAGCCACCAAAGCCGGCTAAAAAGTGAATAATCGACAACTAAAACTTGAATTGTACTACTTCTTACTGACTATTACATCAACTTAGAAGCTTCATCTGTGTTCTACTATGGTCCTTTTAGTGTCTCCGCATACCGCAGCACGCGACATAGCTTTGCAGACGATAAGTAAAACCGTTTCAGAGAGAAGAGTGGCCAATGTGACGATCTGGCTTTAAGTTGATTTGATAACTAATGACGAAAACGGACGGATTTCTCTGGTTTGTACTACATATGAACACTTTTCACATTCTCCCGTGCAACTCGGCTGCTAGTCCACCTTTCATGAAGAAACTTAAGTTCCTAGCTCATGTCCAAAGCACCTAAGCCAGCTAAAAAGTCAATAATCGATACCTAAAACTTGAATTGTACTATTTCTTACTAGCTATTACATCAACTTAGATGCTTCATCTGTGTTCTACTATGGTGCTTTTAATGTCTCCGCATACCGCAGCACGTGTCATAGCTTTGCAGACGATAAGTACAATCGTTTCAGAGAGAAGAGCGGCAAATGTGACGATCTTGCTTTAAGTCGATTCGATAACAAATGACGAAAACGGACGGATTTCTCAGGTTTTTACTATATATGAACACTTTTTACATTCTCCCATGCACACGTGGCTGCTAGTCCTCCTTTCATGCAAAATCTTAATATCCTAACTCATGTCCAAGGCACCAAAGAAGGGTAAAAAGTCAATAATCGATACCTAAAACTTGAATTGTACTACTTCTTACTGGCTATTACATCAACTTAGAAACTTCATCCGTGTTCTACTATGGTGCTTTTAGGGTCTCCACATACCGCAGCACGCGACATAGCTTTGCAGACGATAAGTACAACCGTTTCAGAGAGAAGAGCGGCCAATGTGACGATCTTGCTTTAAATCGATTCGATAACAAATGACGAAAACGGATGGATTTCTCAGGTTTTTACTACATATGAACACTTTTCACATTCTCCTGTGCAACTCGGCTACTAATCCTCCTTTCATGCAGAATCTTAAGGTCCTAGCTCATGTCCAAGGCACCAAAGAAGAGAAAAAGTCAATAATCGATAACAAAAACTTGAATTGTACTACTTCATACTGACTATTACATCAACTTGGAAGCTTCATCTGTGTTTTACTATGGTGCTTTTAGTGTCTCCGCATACCGCAGCACGCGACATAGCTTTGCAGACGATAAGTACAACCGTTCCAGAGAGAATAGCGGCAAATGTGACGATCTGGCTTTAAGTCGATTCGATAACAAATGACGAAAACGGACGGATTTCTCAGGTTTTTACTACATATGAACACTTTTCACATTCTCCCGTGCACACGCGGCTGCTAGTCCTCCTTTCATGCAAAATCTTAATATCCTAACTCATGTCCAAGGCACAAAAGAAGGGTAAAAAGTCAATAATCGATACCTAAAACTTGAATTGTATTACTTCTTACTGGCTATTACATCAACTTAGAAACTTCATCCGTGTTCTACTATGGTGCTTTTAGGGTCACCACATACCGCAGCACGCGACATAGCTTTGCAGACGATAAGTACAACCGTTTCAGAGAGAAGAGCGGCCAATGTGACGATCTTGCTTTAAATCGATTCGATAACAAATGACGAAAACGGATGGATTTCTCAGGTTTTTACTACATATGAACACTTTTCACATTCTCCCGTGCAACGCGGCTGCTAGTCTTCCTTTCATGCAAAATCTTAAGGTCCTAGGTCATGTCCAAGCCACCAAAGCCGGCTAAAAAGTTGATAATCGACAACTAAAACTTAAATGGTACTACCTCTTACTGGCTATTACTTCAACTTAGAAGCTTCTTCTGTGTTCTAATATGGTGCTTTTAGTGTCTCCGCATACCGCAGCACGCGACATAGCTTTGCAGACGATAAATCGTCTCATAGAGAAAACCGGCCAATGTGACGATCTGGCTTTATGTCGATACGATAACAAATGACGAAAACCCACGGATTTCTCAGGTTTTTACTACATATGAATACTTTTCACATTCTCCCGTGCAACGCGGCTGCTAGTCCTCCTTTCATGTAAAATCTTAAGGTTCCACCTCATGTCCAAGCCACCAAAGCCGGCTAAAAAGTGAATAATCGATAACTAAAACTTGAATTGTACTACTTCTTACTGGCTATTACTTCAACTTAGAAGCTTCTTCTCTGTTCTACTATGGTGCTTTTAGTGTCTCCGCATACCGCAGCACGCGACATAGCTTTGCAGACGATAAATGTAACCGTTTCAGAGAGAAGAGCGGCCAATGTGACGATCTGGCTTTAAATCGATTCCACAACAAATGACGAAAACGGACGGATTTCTCAGGTTTTTACTACATATGAACACTTTTCACATTCTCCCGTGCAACGCGGCTGCTAGACTTCCTTTCATGCAAAATCCTTATGTCCTAGGACATGTCCAAGGCAGCAAAGCCGGTTAAAAAGTGATTAATCGACAACTAAAACTTAAATAGTACTACTTCTTACTGGCTCTTACTTCAACTTAGAAGCTTCTTCTGTGTTCTAATATGGTGCTTTTAGTGTCTCCGTATACCGCAGCACGCGACATAGCTTTGCAGACGATAAATCGTCTCAGAGAGAAAAGCGGCCAATGTGACGATCTGGCTTTAAGTCGATACGATAACAAATGACGAAAACCCACGGATTTCTCAGGTTTTTACTACATATGAACACTTTTCACATTCTCCCGTGCAACGCGGCTGCTAGTCCTCCTTTCATGTAAAATCTTAAGGTTCCACCTCATGTCCAAGCCACCAAAGCCGGCTAAAAAGTGAATAATCGATAACTAAAACTTGAATTGTACTACTTCTTAATGGCTATTACTTCAACTTAGAAGCTTCTTCTGTGTTCTACTATGGTGCTTTTAGTGTCTCCGCATACCGCAGCACGCGACATAGCTTTGCAGACGATTAATGTAACCGTCTCAGAGAGAAAAGCGCCAATATGACGATCTGGCTTTAAGTCGATTCGATAACAAATGACGAAAACGGACGGATTTCTCAGGTTTTTACTACATATGAACACTTTTCACATTCTACCGTGCAACGCGGCTGCTAGTCCTCCTTTCATGCAAAATCTTAAGGTCCTAGGTCATGTCCAAGCCACCAAAGCCGGCTAAGAAGTGAATAATCGACAACTAAAATTTGAATTGTACTACTTCTTACTGGCTATTACTTCAACTTAGAAGCTTCATCTGTGTTCTACTATGGTCTTTTTAGTGTTTCCTCATACCGCAGCACGCGACATAGCTTTGCAGACGACAATTGTAACCGTTTCAGAGAGAAGAGCGGCCAATGTGACGATCTGGCTTTAAATCGATTCGATAACAAATGACGAAAACGGACGGATTTCTCAGGTTTTTACTACATATGAACACTTTCCACATTCTCCCGTGCAACGCGGCTGCTAGTCCTCCTTTCATGCAAAACCTTAAGGTCCTAGGTCATGTCCAAGCCACCAAAGCCGGCTAAAAAGTGAATAATCGACAACTAAAACTTGAATTGTACTACGTCTTACTGGCTATTACTTCAACTTAAAAGCTCCTTCTGTGTTCTACTATGATGCTTTTAGTGTTTCCGCATACCGCAGCACGCGACATAGCTTTGCAGACGAAAAATGTAACCGTCTCAGAGAGAAAAGCGGCCAATGTGACGATCTGGCTTTAAGTCGATTCGATAACAAATGACGAAAATGGACAGATTTCTCAGGTTTTTACTACATATGAACACTTTTCACATTCTCCCATGCAACGCGGCAGCTAGTCCTCCATTCATGCAAAATCTTAAGGTCCTACGACATGTACAAGCCACCAAAGTCGGTTAAAAAGTGATTAATCGACAACTAAAACTTAAATAGTACTACTTCTTACTGGCTATTACTTCAACTTAGAAGCTTCTTCTGTGTTCTAATATGGTGCTTTTAGTGTCTCTGCATACCGCAGCACGCGACATAGCTTTGCAGACGATAAATGTAACCGTATCAGAGAGAAAAGCGGCCTATGTGACTATCTGGCTTTAAGTCGATACGATAACATTATGATGAAAACCCAAGGATTACTCTGTTTTTTACTACATATGAACACTTTTCACATTCTCCCGTGCAACGCGGCTGCTAGTCCTCCTTTCATGCAAAATCTTAAGGTCCTAGGTCATGTCCAAGCCACCAAAGCCGGCTAAAAAGTGAATAATCGACAACTAAAACTTGAATTTTACTACTTCTTACTGGCTATTACTTCAACTTAAAAGCTCCTTCTGTGTTCTACTATGATGCTTTAAGTGTCTCCGCATACCGCAGCACGCGACATAGCTTTGCAGACGAAAAATGTAACCGTCTCAGAGAGAAAAGCTGCCAATGTGACAATCTGGCTTTAAGTCGATTCGATAACAAATGACGAAAATGGACAGATTTCTCAGGTTTTTACTACATATGAACACTTTTCACATTCTCCCATGCAACGCGGCAGGTAGTCCTCCATTCATGCAAAATCTTAAGGTCCTAGGTCATGTCCAAGCCACCAAAGCCGGCTAAAAAGTGAATAATCGACAACTAAAACTTGAATTGTACTACTTCTTACTGGCTATTACTTCAACATAGAAGCTTCTTCTGTGTTCTAATATGGTGCTTTTAGTGTCTCCGCATACCGCAGCACGCGACATAGCTTTGCAGACGATAAATGTAACCGTCTGAGAGAGAAAAGCGGCCAATGTGACGATCTGGCTTTAAGTCGATACGATAACAAATGACGAAAACGTACTGATTTCTCAGGTTTTTACTACATATGAACACTTTTCACATTCTCCCGTGCAACGCGGCTGCTAGTCCTCCTTTCATGCAAATCCTTAAGGTCCTAGGTCATATCCAAGCCACCAAAGTCGGCTAAAATGTGAATAATCTATAATTAAAACTTGAATTGTACTACTTCTTACTGGCTATTACTTCAACTTAGAAACTTATTCTGAGTTCTACTGTGGTGCTTTTAGTGTTTCCGTATACCGCAGCACGCGACATAGCTTTGCAGACGATAAATGTAACCGTTTCAGAGAGAAGAGCAGCCATTGTGACGATCTGGCTTTAAATCGATTCGATAACAAATGACGAAAACGGACGGATTTCTCAGGTTTTTACTACATATGAACACTTTTCACATTCTCCCGTGCAACGCGGCTGCTAGTCCTCCTTTCATGTAAAATCTTAAGGTTCCACCTCATGTCCAATCCACCAAAGCCGGCTAAAAAGTGAATAATCGATAACTAAAACTTGAATTGTACTACTTCCTACTGGCTATTACTTCAACTTAGTGCTTCTTCTGTGTTCTACTATGGTCCTTTTAGTGTCTCCGCATACCGCAGCACGCGACATAGCTTTGCAGACGATTAATGTAACCGTCTCAGAGAGAAGAGCGGCCATTGTGACGATCTGGCTTTAAATCGATTCGATAACAAATGACGAAAACGTACGGATTTCTCAGGTTGTTACTACATATGAACACTTTTCACATTCTCCGTGCAACGCGGCTGCTAGTCTTCCTTTCATGCAAAATCTTAAGGTCCTAGGTCATGTCCAACCCACCAAAGCCAGCTAAAAAGTGATTAATCGACAACTATAACTTGAATTGTACTACTTCTTACTTGCTATTGCTTCAACTTATAAGCTTCTTCTGTGTTCTAATATGGTGCTTTTAGTGTCTCCGCATACCGCAGCACGCGACATAGCTTTGCAGACGATAAATGTAACCGTCTCAGAGAGAAAAGCAGCCAATGTGTCGATCTGAATTTAAGTCGATTCGATAACAAATGACGAAAACGGACGGATTTCTCAGGTTTTTACTACATATGAACACTTTTCACATTCTCCCTTGCAACGCGGCTGCTAGTCCTCCTTTCATGCAAATCCTTAAGGTCCTAGGTCATATCCAAGCCACCAAAGCCGTCTAAAATGTGAATAATCTATAATTAAAACTAGAATTGTACTACTTCTTACTGGCTATTACTTCAACTTAGAAACTTATTCTGAGTTCTACTGTGGTGCTTTTAGTGTTTCCGTATACCGCAGCATTCGACATGGCTTTGCAGACGATAAATGTAACCGTTTCAGAGAGAAGAGCGGCCATTGTGACGATCTGGCTTTAAATCGATTCGATAACAAATGACGAAAACGGACGGATTTCTCAGGTTTTTACTACATATGAACACTTTTCACATTCTCCCGTGCAACGCGGCTGCTAGTCCTCCTTTCATGCAAAATCTTAAGGTGATAGGTCATGTCAAAGCCACCAAAGCCGGCTAAAAAGTGAATAATCGACAACTAAAACTTGAATTTTACTACTTCTTACTGGCTATTACTTCAACTTAAAAACTCCTTCTGTGTTCTACTATGATGCTTTAAGTGTCTCCGCATACCGCAGCACGCGACATAGCTTTGCAGACGAAAAATGTAACCGTCTCAGAGAGAAAAGCTGCCAATGTGACAATCTGGCTTTAAGTCGATTCGATAACAAATGACGAAAATGGACAGATTTCTCAGGTTTTTACTACATGTGAACACTTTTCACATTCTCCCATGCAACGCGGCAGGTAGTCCTCCATTCATGCAAAATCTTAAGGTCCTAGGTCATGTCCAAGCCACCAAAGCCGGCTAAAAAGTGAATAATCGACAACTAAAACTTGAATTGTACTACTTCTTACTGGCTATTACTTCAACATAGAAGCTTCTTCTGTGTTCTAATATGGTGCTTTTAGTGTCTCCGCATACCGCAGCACGCGACATAGCTTTGCAGACGATAAATGTAACCGTCTCAGAGAGAAAAGCGGCCAATGTGACGATCTGGCTTTAAGTCGATACGATAACAAATGACGAAAACGGACGGATTTCTCAGGTTTTTACTACATATGAACACTTTTCACATTCTCCCGTGCAACGCGGCTGCTAGTCCTCCTTTCATGCAAATCCTTAAGGTCCTAGGTCATATCCAAGCCACCAAAGTCGGGTAAAATGTGAATAATCTATAATTAAAACTTGAATTGTACTACTTCTTACTGGCTATTACTTCAACTTAGAAACTTATTCTGAGTTCTACTGTGGTGCTTTTAGTGTTTCCGTATACCGCAGCACGCGACATAGCTTTGCAGACGATAAATGTAACCGTTTCAGAGAGAAGAGCAGCCATTGTGACGATCTGGCTTTAAATCGATTCGATAACAAATGACGAAAACGGACGGATTTCTCAGGTTTTTACTACATATGAACACTTTTCACATTCTCCCGTGCAACGCGGCTGCTAGTCCTCCTTTCATGGAAAATCTTAAGGTTCCACCTCATGTCCAGTCCACCAAAGCCGGCTAAAAAGTGAATAATCGATAACTAAAACTTGAATTGTACTACTTCTTACTGGCTATTACTTCAACTTAGTGCTTCTTCTGTGTTCTACTATGGTCCTTTTAGTGTCTCCGCATACCGCAGCACGCGACATAGCTTTGCAGACGATTAATGTAACCGTCTCAGAGAGAAAAGCAGCCAATGTGACGATCGGGCTTTAAGACGATTCGATAACAAATGACGAAAACGGACGGATTTCTCAGGTTGTTACTACATATGAACACTTTTCACATTCTCCGTGCAACGCGGCTGCTAGTCTTCCTTTCATGCAAAATCTTAAGGTCCTAGGTCATGTCCAACCCACCAAAGCCAGCTAAAAAGTGATTAATCGACAACTATAACTTGAATTGTACTACTTCTTACTTGCTATTGCTTCAACTTATAAGCTTCTTCTGTGTTCTAATATGGTGCTTTTAGTGTCTCCGCATACCGCAGCACGCGACATAGCTTTGCAGACGATAAATGTAACCGTCTCAGAGAGAAAAGCAGCCAATGTGTCGATCTGAATTTAAGTCGATTCGATAACAAATGACGAAAACGGACGGATTTCTCAGGTTTTTACTACATATGAACACTTTTCACATTCTCCCGTGCAACGCGGCTGCTAGTCCTCCTTTCATGCAAATCCTTAAGGTCCTAGGTCATATCCAAGCCACCAAAGCCGTCTAAAATGTGAATAATCTATAATTAAAACTAGAATTGTACTACTTCTTACTGGCTATTACTTCAACTAAGAAACTTATTCTGAGTTCTACTGTGGTGCTTTTAGTGTTTCCGTATACCGCAGCATTCGACATGGCTTTGCAGACGATAAATGTAACCGTTTCAGAGAGAAGAGCGGCCATTGTGACGATCTGGCTTTAAATCGATTCGATAACAAATGACGAAAACGGACGGATTTCTCAGGTTTTTACTACATATGAACACTTTTCACATTCCCCCGTGCAACGCGGCTGCTAGTCCTCCTTTCATGCAAAATCTTAAGGTGATAGGTCATGTCAAAGCCACCAAAGCCGGCTAAAAAGTGAATAATCGACAACTAAAACTTGAATTTTACTACTTCTTACTGGCTATTACTTCAACTTAAAAACTCCTTCTGTGTTCTACTATGATGCTTTAAGTGTCTCCGCATACCGCAGCACGCGACATAGCTTTGCAGACGAAAAATGTAACCGTCTCAGAGAGAAAAGCTGCCAATGTGACAATCTGGCTTTAAGTCGATTCGATAACAAATGACGAAAATGGACAGATTTCTCAGGTTTTTACTACATGTGAACACTTTTCACATTCTCCCATGCAACGCGGCAGGTAGTCCTCCATTCATGCAAAATCTTAAGGTCCTAGGTCATGTCCAAGCCACCAAAGCCGGCTAAAAAGTGAATAATCGACAACTAAAACTTGAATTGTACTACTTCTTACTGGCTATTACTTCAACATAGAAGCTTCTTCTGTGTTCTAATATGGTGCTTTTAGTGTCTCCGCATACCGCAGCACGCGACATAGCTTTGCAGACGATAAATGTAACCGTCTCAGAGAGAAAAGCGGCCAATGTGACGATCTGGCTTTAAGTCGATACAATAACAAATGACGAAAACGTACTGATTTCTCAGGTTTTTACTACATATGAACACTTTTCACATTCTCCCGTGCAACGCGGCTGCTAGTCCTCCTTTCATGCAAATCCTTAAGGTCCTAGGTCATATACAAGCCACCAAAGTCGGCTAAAATGTGAATAATCTATAATTAAAACTTGAATTGTACTACTTCTTACTGGCTATTACTTCAACTTAGAAACTTATTCTGAGTTCTACTGTGGTGCTTTTAGTGTTTCCGTATACCGCAGCACGCGACATAGCTTTGCAGACGATAAATGTAACCGTTTCAGAGAGAAGAGCAGCCATTGTGACGATCTGGCTTTAAATCGATTCGATAACAAATGACGAAAACGGACGGATTTCTCAGGTTTTTACTACATATGAACACTTTTCACATTCTCCCGTGCAACGCGGCTGCTAGTCCTCCTTTCATGGAAAATCTTAAGGTTCCACCTCATGTCCAGTCCACCAAAGCCGGCTAAAAAGTGAATAATCGATAACTAAAACTTGAATTGTACTACTTCTTACTGGCTATTACTTCAACTTAGTGCTTCTTCTGTGTTCTACTATGGTCCTTTTAGTGTCTCCGCATACCGCAGCACGCGACATAGCTTTGCAGACGATTAATGTAACCGTCTCAGAGAGAAAAGCAGCCAATATGACGATCGGGCTTTAAGACGATTCGATAACAAATGACGAAAACGGACGGATTTCTCAGGTTGTTACTACATATGAACACTTTTCACATTCTCCGTGCAACGCGGCTGCTAGTCTTCCTTTCATGCAAAATCTTAAGGTCCTAGGTCATGTCCAACCCACCAAAGCCAGCTAAAAAGTGATTAATCGACAACTATAACTTGAATTGTACTACTTCTTACTTGCTATTGCTTCAACTTATAAGCTTCTTCTGTGTTCTAATATGGTGCTTTTAGTGTCTCCGCATACCGCAGCACGCGACATAGCTTTGCAGACGATAAATGTAACCGTCTCAGAGAGAGAAGCAGCCAATGTGTCGATCTGAATTTAAGTCGATTCGATAACAAATGACGAAAACGGACGGATTTCTCAGGTTTTTACTACATATGAACACTTTTCACATTCTCCCGTGCAACGCGGCTGCTAGTCCTCCTTTCATGCAAATCCTTAAGGTCCTAGGTCATATCCAAGCCACCAAAGCCGTCTAAAATGTGAATAATCTATAATTAAAACTAGAATTGTACTACTTCTTACTGGCTATTACTTCAACTTAGAAACTTATTCTGAGTTCTACTGTGGTGCTTTTAGTGTTTCCGTATACCGCAGCATTCGACATGGCTTTGCAGACGATAAATGTAACCGTTTCAGAGAGAAAAGCGGCCATTGTGACGATCTGGCTTTAAATCGATTCGATAACAAATGACGAAAACGGACGGATTTCTCAGGTTTTTACTACATATGAACACTTTTCACATTCTCCCGTGCAACGCGGCTGCTAGTCCTCCTTTCATGGAAAATCTTAAGGTTCCACCTCATGTCCAATCCACCAAAGCCGGCTAAAAAGTGAATAATCGATAACTAAACTTGAATTGTACTACTTCTTACTGGCTATTACTTCAACTTAGTGCTTCTTCTGTGTTCTACTATGGTCCTTTTAGTGTCTCCGCATACCGCAGCACGCGACATAGCTTTGCAGACGATTAATGTAACCGTCTCAGAGAGAAAAGCGGCCAATATGACGATCGGGCTTTAAGACGATTCGATAACAAATGACGAAAACGGACGGATTTCTCAGGTTTTTACTACATATGAACACTTTTCACATTCTCCGTGCAACGCGGCTGCTAGTCTTCCTTTCATGCAAAATCTTAAGGTCCTAGGTCATGTCCAACCCACCAAAGCCAGCTAAAAAGTGATTAATCGACAACTATAACTTGAATTGTACTACTTCTTACTTGCTATTGCTTCAACTTATAAGCTTCTTCTGTGTTCTAATATGGTGCTTTTAGTGTCTCCGCATACCGCAGCACGCGACATAGCTTTGCAGACGATAAATGTAACCGTCTCAGAGAGAAAAGCAGCCAATGTGTCGATCTGAATTTAAGTCGATTCGATAACAAATGACGAAAACGGACGGATTTCTCAGGTTTTTACTACATATGAACACTTTTCACATTCTCCCGTGCAACGCGGCTGCTAGTCCTCCTTTCATGCAAATCTTTAAGGTCCTAGGTCATATCCAAGCCACCAAAGCCGTCTAAAATGTGAATAATCTATAATCAAAACTAGAATTGTACTACTTCTTACTGGCTATTACTTCAACTTAGAAACTTATTCTGAGTTCTACTGTGGTGCTTTTAGTGTTTCCGTATACCGCAGCATTCGACATGGCTTTGCAGACGATAAATGTAACCGTTTCAGAGAGAAGAGCGGCCATTGTGACGATCTGGCTTTAAATCGATTCGATAACAAATGACGAAAACGGACGGATTTCTCAGGTTTTTACTACATATGAACACTTTTCACATTCTCCCGTGCAACGCGGCTGCTAGTCTTCCTGTCATGCAAAATCTTAATGTCCTAGATCATGTCCAAGCCACCAAAGCCGGTTAAAAAGTGATTAATCGACAACTAAAACTTAAATAGTACTACTACTTACTGGCTATTACTTCTACTTAGAAGCTTCTTCTGTGTTCTAATATGGTGCTTTTAGTGTCTCCGCATACCGCAGCATGCGACATAGCTTTGCAGACGATTAATGTAACCGTTTCAGAGAGAAGAGCGGCCAATGTGAAGATCTGGCTTTAAATCGATTCGATAACAAATGACGAAAACGGACGGATTTCTCAGGTTTTTACTACATATGAACACTTTTCACATTCTCCCGTGCAACGCGGCTGCTAGTCCTCCTTTCATGCAAAATCTTAATGTCCTAGGACATGTCCAAGCCACCAAAGCCGGTTAAAAAGTGATTCAACGACAACTAAAACTTAAATAGTACTACTTTTTACTGGCTATTACTTCAACTTAGAAGCTTCTTCTGTGTTCTAATATGGTGCTTTTAGTGTCTCCGCATACCGCAGCACGTGACATAGCTTTGCAGACGATAAATGTAACAGTCTCAGAGAGAAAAGCGGCCAATGTGACGATCTGGCTTTAATTCGATACGATAACAAATGACGAAAACCCATGGATTTCTTAGGTTTTTACTACATATGAACACTTTTCACATTCTCCCGTGCAACGCGGTTGTTAGTCCACCTTTCGTACAAAATCTTAAGGTTCCATCTCATGTCCAAGCCACCAAAGCCGGCTAAAAAGTGAATAATCGATAACTAAAACTTGGATTGTACTACTTCTTACTGGCTATTACTTAGACTTAGAAGCTTCTTCTGTGTTCTACTATGGTGCTTTTAGTGTCTCCGCATACCGCAGCATGCGACATAGCTTTTCAGACGATTAATGTAACCGTCTCAGAGAGAAAACCGGCCAATGTGTCGATCTGAATTTAAGTCGATTCGATATCAAATGACGAAAACGGACGGATTCCTCAGGTTTTTACTACATATGAACACTTTTCACATTCTCCCGTGCAACGCGGCTGCTAGTCTTCCTTTCATCCAAAATCTTAAGGTTCCACCTCATGTCCAAGCCACCAAAGCCGGCTAAAAAGTGAATAATCGATAACTAAAACTTGAATTGTACTACTTCTTACTGGCTATTACTTCAACTTAGTGCTTCTTCTGTGTTCTACTATGTTGCTTTTAGTGTCTCCGCATACCGCAGCACGCGACATAGCTTTGCACACGATTAATGTAACCGTCTCAGAGAGAAAAGCGGCCAATATGACGATCGGGCTTTAAGTCGATTCGATAACAAATGACGGAAACGGACGGATTTCTCAGGTTTTTACTACATATGAACACTTTTCACATTCTCCCGTACAACGCGGCTACTAGTCCTCCTTTCATGCAAAATCGTAAGGTCCTAGGTCATGTCCAAGCCACCAAAGCCGGCTAAAAAGTGAATAATCGACAACTAAAACTTGAATTGTACTACTTCTTACTGGCTATTACTTCAACTTAGAAGCTTCTTCTGTATTCTACTATGGTGCTTTTAGTGTTTCCGCATAACGCAGCACGCGACATAGCTTTGCAGACGATAAATGTAACCGTTTCAGAGAGAAGAGCGGCCAATGTGGCGATCTGGCTTTAAATCGATTCGATAACAAATGACGAAAACGGACGGATTTCTCAGGTTTTTACTACATATGAACACTTTTCACATTCTCCCGTGCAACGCGGCGCTAGTCTTCCCTTCATGCAAAATCTTAAGGTCCTAGGTCATGTCCAAGCCACCAAAGCCGGCTAAAAAGTGAATAATCGACAACTTAAACTTGAATTTTTCTACTTCTTACTGGCTATTACTTCAACTTAGAAGCTTCTTCTGTGTTCTACTATGGTGCTTTTAGTGTCTCCGCATACCGCAGCACGTGACATAGCTTTGCAGACGATAAATGTAACCGTCTCAGAGAGAAAAGCGGCCAATGTGTCGATCTGAATGTAAGTCGATTCGATAACAAATGACGAAAACGGACGGATTTATCAGGTTTTTACTACATATGAACACTTTTCACATTCTCCCGTGCTACGCGGCTGCTAGTCCTCCTTTCATGCAAATCCTTAAGGTCCTAGGTCATATCCAAGCCACCAAAGCCGTCTAAAATGTGAATAATCTATAATTAAAACTTGAATTGTACTACTTCTTACTGGCTATTACTTCAACTTAGAAACTTATTCTGAGTTCTGCTGTGGTGCTTTTAGTGTTTCCGTATACCGCAGCATTCGACATAGCTTTGCAGACGATAAATGTAACCGTTTCAGAGAGAAGAGCGGCCATTGTGACGATCTGGCTTTAAATCGATTCGATAACAAATGACGAAAACGGACGGATTTCTCAGGTTTTTACTACATATGAACACTTTTCACATTCTCCCGTGCAACGCGGCGCTACTCTTCCTTTCATGCAAAGTCTTAAGGTCCTTGGTCATGTCCAACCCACCAAAGCCAGCTAAAAAGTGATTAATCGACAACTACAACTTGAATTGTACTACTTCTTACTGGCTATTACTTCAACTTATCACCTTCTTCTGTGTTCTAATATGGTGCTTTTAGTGTCTCCGCATACCGCAGCACGCGACATAGCTTTGCAGACGATAAATGTAACCGTTTCGGAGAGAAGAGCGGCCAATGTGACGATCTGGCTTTTAATCGATTCGATAACAAATGACGAAAACGGACGGATTACTCAGGTTTTTACTAAATATGAACACTTTTCACATTCTCCCGTGCAACGCGGCTGCTAGTCCTCCTTTCATGCAAAATCTTAAGGTCCTGGGTCATGTCCAAGCCACCAAAGCCGGCTAAAAAGTGAATAATCGACAACTAAATCTTGAATTGTACTACTTCTTACTGGCTCATACTTCAACTTATAAGCTTCTTCTGTGTTCTACTATGGAGCTTTTAGTGTTTCCGCATACCGCAGCACGCGACATAGCTTTGCAGACGATAAATGTAACCGTTTCAGAGAGAAGAGCGGCCAATGTGACGATCTGGCTTTAAATCGATTCGATAACAAATGACGAAAACGGACGGATTTCTCAGGTTTTTACTACATATGAACACTTTTCACATTCTCCCGTGCAACACGGCTGCTAGTCTTCCTCTCATGCAAAATCTTAAGGTCCTAGGTCATGTCCAAGCCACCAAAGCCGGCTAAAAAGTGAATAATCGACAACTTAAACTTGAATTTATCTACTTCTTACTGGCTATTACTTCAACTTAGAAGCTTCTTCTGTGTTCTACTATGGTGCTTTTAGTGTCTCCGCATACCGCAGCACGCGACATAGCTTTGCAGACGATAAATGTAACCGTCTCAGAGAGAAAAGCGGCCAATGTGTCGATCTGAATTTAAGTCGATTCGATAACAAATGACGAAAACGGACGGATTTCTCAGGTTTTTACTACATATGAACACTTTTCACATTCTCCCGTGCAACGCGGCTGCTAGTCCTCCTTTCATGCAAATCCTTATGGTCCTAGGACATATCCAAGCCACCAAAGCCGTCTAAAATGTGAATAATCTATAATTAAAACTTGAATTGTACTACTTCTTACTGGCTATTACTTCAACTTAGAAACTTATTCTGAGTTCAACTATGGTGCTTTTAGTGTTTCCGTATACCGCAGCATTCGACATAGCTTTGCAGACGATAAATGTAACCGTTTCAGAGAGAAGAGCGGCCATTGTGACGATCTGGCTTTAAATCGATTCGATAACAAATGACGAAAACGGACGGATTTCTCAGGTTTTTACTACATATGAACACTTTTCACATTCTCCCGTGCAACGCGGCTGCTAGTCTTCCTATCTTTCAAAATCTTAAGGTCCTAGGACATGTCCAAGCCACCAAAGCCGGTTAAAAAGTGATTCAACGACAACTAAAACTTAAATAGTACTACTTTTTACTGGCTATTACTTCAACTTAGAAGCTTCTTCTCTGTTCTACTATGGTGCTTTTAGTGTTTCCGCATACCGCAGCACGCGACATAGCTTTGCAGACGATAAATGTAACCGTTTCGGAGAGAAGAGCGGCCACTGTGACGATCTGGCTTTAAATCGATTCGATAACAAATGACGGAAACGGACGGATTTCTCAGGTTTTTACTACATATGAACACTTTTCACATTCCCCCGTGCAACGCGGCTGCTAGTCTTCCTTTCATGCAAAATCTTAAGGTTCCACCTCATGTCCAAGCCACCAAAGCTGGCTAAAAAGTGAATAATCGATAACTAAAACTTGAATTGTACTACCTCTTACTGGCTATTACTTAGACTTAGAAGCTTCTTCTGTGTTCTACTATGGTGCTTATAGTGTCTCCGCATACCGCAGCATGCGACATAGCTTTGCAGACGATTAATGTAACCGTCTCAGAGAGAAAAGCGGCCAATGTGTCGATCTGAATTTAAGTCGATTCGATAACAAATGACGAAAACGGACGGATTCCTCAGGTTTTTACTACATATGAACACTTTTCACATTCTCCCGTGCAACGCGGCTGCTAGTCTTCCTTTCATGCAAAATCTTAAGGTTCCACCTCATGTCCAAGCCACCAAAGCCGGCTAAAAAGTGAATAATCGATAACTAAAACTTGAATTGTACTACTTCTTACTGGCTATTACTTCAACTTAGTGCTTCTTCTGTGTTCTACTATGGTGCTTTTAGTGTTTCCGCATACCGCAGCACGCGACATAGCTTTGCACACGATTAATGTAACCGTCTCAGAGAGAAAAGCGGCCAATATGACGATCGGGCTTTAAGTCGATTCGATAACAAATGACGAAAACGGACGGATTTCTCAGGTTTTTGCCACATATGAACACTTTTCACATTCTCCCGTGCAACGCGGCTACTAGTCCTCCTTTCATGCAAAATCGTAAGGTCCTAGGTCATGTCCAAGCCACCAAAGCCGGCTAAAAAGTGAATAATCGACAACTAAAACTTGAATTGTACTACTTCTTACTGGCTCATACTTCAACTTAGAAGCTTCTTCTGTGTTCTACTATGGTGCTTTTAGTGTTTCCGCATAACGCAGCACGCGACATAGCTTTGCAGACGATAAATGTAACCGTTTCAGAGAGAAGAGCGGCCAATGTGACGATCTGGCTTTAAATCGATTCGATAACAAATGACGAAAACGGACGGATTTCTCAGGTTTTTACTACATATGAACACTTTTCACATTCTCCCGTGCAACGCGGCTGCTAGTCCTCCTTTCATGCAAATCCTTAAGGTAATAGGTCATATCCAAGCCACCAAAGCCGTCTAAAATGTGAATAATCTATAATTAAAACTTGAATTGTACTACTTCTTACTGGCTATTACTTCAACTTAGAAACTTATTCTGAGTTCTGCTGTGGTGCTTTTAGTGTTTCCGTATACCGCAGCATTCGACATAGCTTTGCAGACGATTAATGTAACCGTTTCAGAGAGAAGAGCGGCCATTGTGACGATCTGGCTTTAAATCGATTCAATAACAAATGACGAAAACGGACGGATTTCTCAGGTTTTTACTACATATGAACACTTTTCACATTCTCCCGTGCAACGCGGCTGCTAGTCTTATTTCTTGCAAAATCTTAAGGTCCTAGGACATGTCCAAGCCACCAAAGCTGGTTAAAAAGTGATTAAACGACAACTAAAACTTAAATAGTACTACTTCTTACTGGCTATTACTTCAACTTAGAAGCTTCTCTGTTCTAATATGGTGCTTTTAGTGTTTCCGCATACCGCAGCACGCGACATAGCTTTGCAGACGATTAATGTAACAGTCTCAGAGTGAAAAGCGGCCAATATGACGATCTGGCTTTAAGTCGATTCGATAACAAATGACGAAAACGGACGGATTTCTCAGGTATTTACTACATATGAACACTTTTCACATTCTCCCGTGCAACGCGGCTGCTAGTCCTCCTTTCATGCAAAATCTTAATGTCCTAGGACATGTCCAAGCCACCAAAGCCGGTTAAAAAGTGATTAATCGACAACTAAAACTTAAATAGTACTACTTCTTACTGGCTATTACTTCAACTTAGAAGCTTCTTCTGTGTTCTACTATGGTGCATTTAGTGTCTCAGCATACCGCAGCACGCGACATAGCTTTGCAGACGATTAATGTAACCGTCTCAGAGAGAAAAAATCGGCCAATATGACGATCTGGCTTTAAGGCGATTCGATAACAAATGACGAAAACGGACGGATTTCTCAGGTTTTTACTACATATGAACACTTTTCACATTCTCCCGTGCAACGCGGCTACTAGTCCTCCTTTCATGCAAAATCGTAAGGTCCTAGGTTATGTCCAAGCCACCAAAGCCGGCTGAAAAGTGAATAATCGACAACTAAAACTTGAATTGTACTACTTCTTACTGGCTATTACTTCAACTTAGAAGCTTCTTCTGTGTTCTACTATGGTGCTTTTAGTGTCTCCGCATACCGCAGCACGCGACATAGCTTTGCAGACGATAAATGTAACCGTCTCAGAGGGAAAAGCGGCCAATGTGTCGATCTGAATTTAAGTCGATGCGATAACAAATGACAAAAACGGACGGATTCTCAGGTTTTTACTACATATGAACACTTTTCACATTCTCCCGTGCAACGTGGCTGCTATTCCTCCTTTCAAGCAAATTCGTAAGGTCCTAGGTCATATCCAAGCCACCAAAGCCGGCTAAAATGTGAATAATCTATAATTAAAACTTGAATTGTACTACGTCTTACTGGCTATTACTTCAACTTAGAAGCTTATTCTGAGTTCTACTGTGGTGCTTTTAGTGTTTCCGTATACCGCAGCACGCGACATAGCTTTGCAGACGATAAATGTAACCGTTTCAGAGAGAAGAGCGGCCATTGTGACGATCTGGCTTTAAATCGATTCCATAACAAATGACGAAAACGGACGGATTTCTCAGGTTTTTACTACATATGAACACTTTTCACATTCTCCCGTGCAACGCGGCTGCTAGTCTTCCTTTCATGCAAAATCTTAAGGTCCTAGGTCATGTCCAAACCACCAAAGCCAGCTAAAAAGTGAATAATCGACAACTAAAACATGAATTGTACTACTTCTTACTGTCTATTACTTCAACTTAGAAGCTTCTTCTGTGTTCTACTATGGTGCTTTTAGTGTCTCCGCATACCGCAGCACGGGACATAGCTTTGCAGACGATAAATGTAACCGTCTCAGAGGAAAAAGCGGCCAATGTGTCGATCTGAATTTAAGTCGATGCTATAATAAATGACGAAAACGGACGGATTCTCAGGTTTTTACTACATATGAACACTTTTCACATTCTCCCGTTGCAACGTGGCTGCTAGTCCTCCTTTCAAGCAAATTCGTAAGGTCCTAGGTCATATCCAAGCCACCAAAGCCGGCTAAAATATGAATAATCTATAATTAAAACTTGAATTGTACTACTTCTAACTGGCTATTACTTCAACTTAGAAGCTTATTCTGAGTTCTACTGTGGTGCTTTTAGTGTTTCCGTATACCGCAACACGCGACATTGCTTTGCAGACGATAAATGTAACTGTTTCAGAGAGAAGAGCGGCCATTGTGACGATCTGGCTTTAAATCGATTCGATAACAAATGACGAAAACGGACGGATTTCTCAGGTTTTTACTACATATGAACACTTTTCACATTCTCCCGTGCAACGCGGCTGCTAGTCTTCGTTTCATGCAAAATCTTAAGGTTCCACCTCATGTCCAAGCCACCAAAGCCGGCTAAAAAGTGATTAAACGACAACTAAAACTTAAATAGTACTACTTCTTAATGGCTATTACTTCAACTTAGAAGCTTCTTCTGTGTTCTACTATGGTGCTTTTAGTGTCTCCGAATACCGCAGCACGCGACATAGCTTTGCAGACGATAAATGTAACCGTTTCGGAGAGAAGAGCGGCCAATGTGACGATCTGGCTTTAAATCGATTCGATAACAAATGACGAAAACGGACGGATTTCTCAGGTTTTTACTACATATGAACACTTTTCACATTCTCCCGTGCAACGCGGCTGCTAGTCTTCCTCTCATGCAAAATCGTAAGGTCCTAGGTCATGTCCAAGCCACCAAAGCCGGCTAAAAAGTGAATAATCGACAACTTAAACTTGAATTTTTATACTTCTTACTGGCTATTACTTCACTTAGAAGCTTCTTCTGTGTTCTACTATGGTGCTTTTAGTGTCTCCGCATACCGCAGCACGCGACATAGCTTTGCAGACGATAAATGTAACCGTCTCAGAGAGAAAAGCGGCCAATGTGTCGATCTGAATGTAAGTCGATTCGATAACAAATGACGAAAACGGACGGATTTCTCAGGTTTTTACTACATATGAACACTTTTCACATTCTCCCGTGCTACGCAGCTGCTAGTCCTCCTTTCATGCAAATCCTTAAGGTCCTAGGTCATATCCAAGCCACCAAAGCCGTCTAAAATGTGAATAATCTATAATTAAAACTTGAATTGTACTACTTCTTACTGGCTATTACTTCAACTTAGAAACTTATTCTGAGTTCTGCTGTGGTGCTTTTAGTGTTTCCGTATACCGCAGCATTCGACATAGCTTTGCAGACGATAAATGTAACCGTTTCAGAGAGAAGAGCGGCCATTGTGACGATCTGGCTTTAAATCGATTCGATAACAAATGACGAAAACGGACGGATTTCTCAGGTTTTTACTACATATGAACACTTTTCACATTCTCCCGTGCAACGCGGCTGCTAGTCTTATTTCTCGCAAAATCTTTAATTCCTAGGACAAGTCCAAGCCACCAAAGCCGGTTAAAAAGTGATTCAACGACAACTAAAACTTAAATAGTACTACTTTTTACTGGCTATTACTTCAACTTAGAAGCTTCTTCTGTGTTCTAATATGGTGCTTTTAGTGTCTCCGCATACCGCAGCACGCGACATAGCTTTGCAGACGATAAATGTAACACTCTCAGAGAGAAAAGCGGCCAATGTGTCGATCTGAATTTAAGTCGATTCGATAACAAATGACGAAAACGGACGGATTTCTCAGGTTTTTACTACATATGAACACCTTTCACATTCTCCCGTGCAACGCCGCTGCTAGTCTTCCTTTCATGCAAAATCTTAAGGTCCTAGGACATGTCCAAGCCACCAAAGCCAGTTAAAAAGTGATTAATCGACAACTAAATCTTAAATATTACTACTTCTTACTGGCTATTACTTCAACTTAGAAGCTTCTTCTCTGTTCTACTATGGTGCTTTTAGTGTTTCCGCATACCGCCTCACGCGACATTGCTTTGCAGACGATAAATGTAACCGTTTCAGAGAGAAGAGCGGCCAATGTGACGATCTGGCTTTAAATCGATTCGATAACAAATGACGAAAACGGACGGATTTCTCAGGTTTTTACTACATATGAACACTTTTCACATTCTCCCGTGCAACGCGGCGCTACTCTTCCTTTCATGCAAAGTCTTAAGGTCCTAGGTCATGTCCAACCCACCAAAGCCAGCTAAAAAGTGATTAATCGACAACTACAACTTGAATTGTACTACTTCTTACTAGCTATTACCTCAACTTAGAAGCTACTTCTGTGTTCTACTATGGTGCTTTTATTCTCTCCGCACACCGCAGCACGGGACATAGCTTTGCAGACGATAAATGTAACCGTTTCAGAGAGAAGTGCGGCCAATGTGACGATCTGGCTTTAAATCGATTCGATAACAAATGATGAAAACGGACGGATTTCTCAGGTTTTTACTACATATGAACACTTTTCACATTCTCCCGTGCAACGCGGCTGCTAGTCCTCCTTTCATGCGAATTCATAAGGTCCTAGGTCATATCCAAGCCACCAAAGCCGGCTAATATGTGAATAATCTATAATTAAAACTTGAATTGTACTACTTCTTACTGGCTATTACTTCAACTTAGAAGCTTATTCTGAGTTCTACTGTGGTGCTTTTAGTGTTTCCGTATACCGCAGCACGCGACATAGCTTTGCAGACGATAAATGTAACCGTTTCAGAGAGAAGAGCGGCCATTTTGACGATCTGGCTTTAAATCGATTCGATAACAAATGACGAAAACGGACGGATTTCTCAGGTTTTTACTACATATGAACACTTTTCACGCCCTCTCGTGCAACGCGGCTGCTAGTCTTCCTTTCATGCAAAATCTTAAGGTTCCACCTCATTTCCAAGCCATCAAAGCCGGCTACAAAGTGAATAATCGACAACTAAAACTTGAATTGTACTACATCTTACTGGCTATTACTTCAACTTAGAAGCTTCTTCTGTGTTCTACTATGGTGCTTTTAGTGTCTCCGCATACCGCAGCACGCGACATAGCTTTGCAGACGATAAATGTAACCGTTTCGGAGAGAAGAGCGGCCAATGTGACGATCTGGCTTTAAATCGATTCGATAACAAATGACGAAAACGGACGGATTTCTCAGGTTTTTACTACATATGAACACTTTTCACATTCTCTCGTCCAACGCGGCTGCTAGTCTTCCTTTCATGCAAAATCGTATTTCCTAGGACATGTTCAAGCCACAAAAGCAGGTTAAAAAGTGATTAATCGACAACTAACACTTAAATAGTACTACTTCATACTGGCTATTACTTCAACTCAGAAGCTTCTTCTCTTTTCTACTATGGTGCTTTTAGTGTCTCCGCATACCGCAGCACGCGACATAGCTTTGCAGACGATAAATGTAACCGTTTCAGAGAGAAGAGCGGCCAATGTGACGATGTGGCTTTAAATCGATTCGATAACAAATGACGAAAACGGACGGATTTCTTAGGTTTTTACTACATATGAACACTTTTCACATTCTCCAGTGCAACGCGGCTGCTAGTCTTCCTCTCATGCAAAATCTTAATGTCCTAGGTCATGTCCAAGCCACCAAAGCCGGCTAAAAAGCGAATAATCGACAACTTAAACTTGAATTTTTATACTTCCTACTGGCTATTACTTCAACTTAGAAGCTTCTTCTGTGTTCTACTATGGTGCTTTTAGTGTCTCCGCATACCGCAGCACGCGACATAGCTTTGCAGACGATAAATGTAACCGTCTCAGAGAGAAAAGCGGCCAATGTGTCGATCTGAATGTAAGTCGATTCGATAACAAATGACGAAAACGGACGGATTTCTCAGGTTTTTACTACATATGAACACTTTTCACATTCTCCCGTGCAACGCGGCTGCTAGTCCTCCTTTCATGCAAATCCTTAAGGTCCTAGGTCATATCCAAGCCACCAAAGCCGTCTAAAATGTGAATAATCTATAATTAAAACTTGAATTGTACTACTTCTTACTGGCTATTACATCAACATAGAAACTTATTCTGAGTTCTGCTGTGGTGCTTTTAGTGTTTCCGTATACCGCAGCATTCGACATAGCTTTGCAGACGATAAATGTAACCGTTTCAGAGAGAAGAGCGGCCATTGTGACGATCTGGCTTTAAATCGATTCGATAACAAATGAAGAAAACGGACGGATTTCTCAGGTTTTTACTACATATGAACACTTTTCACATTCTCCCGTGCAACGCGGCTGCTAGTCTTATTTCTTGCAAAATCCTAAGGTCCTAGGACATGTCCAAGCCACCAAAGCCGGTTAAAAAGTGATTCAACGACAACTAAAACTTAAATAGTACTACATTTTACTGGCTATTACTTCAACTTAGAAGCTTCTTCTGTGTTCTAATATGGTGCTTTTAGTGTCTCCGCATACCGCAGCACGCGACATAGCTTTGCAGACGATAAATGTAACAGTCTCAGAGAGAAAAGCGGCCAATGTGTCGATCTGAATTTAAGTCGATTCGATAACAAATGACGAAAACGGACGGACTTCTCAGGTTTTTACTACATATGAACACTTTTCACATTATCCCGTGCAACGCGGCTGCTAGTCTTCCTTTCATGCAAAATCTTAAGGTCCTAGGACATGTCCAAGCCACCAAAGCCAGTTAAAAAGTGATTAATCGACAACTAAATCTTAAATATTACTGCTTCTTACTGGCTATTACTTCAACTTAGAAGCTTCTTCTCTGTTCTACTATGGTGCTTTTAGTGTTTCCGCATACCGCAGCACGCGACATTGCTTTGCAGACGATAAATGTAACCGTTTCAGAGAGAAGAGCGGCCAATGTGACGATCTGGCTTTAAATCGATTCGATAACAAATGACGAAAACGGACGGATTTCTCAGGTTTTTACTACATATGAACACTTTTCACATTCTCCCGTGCAACGCGGCGCTACTCTTCCTTTCATGCAAAGTCTTAAGGTCCTAGGTCATGTCCAACCCACCAAAGCCAGCTAAAAAGTGATTAATCGACAACTACAACTTGAATTGTACTACTTCTTACTAGCTATTACCTCAACTTAGAAGCTACTTCTGTGTTCTACTATGGTGCTTTTATTCTCTCCGCACACCGCAGCACGGGACATAGCTTTGCAGACGATAAATGTAACCGTTTCAGAGAGAAGTGCGGCCAATGTGACGATCTGGCTTTAAATCGATTCGATAACAAATGATGAAAACGGACGGATTCTCAGGTTTTTACTACATATGAACACTTTTCACATTCTCCCGTGCAACGCGGCTGCTAGTCCTCCTTTCATGCGAATTCATAAGGTCCTAGGTCATATCCAAGCCACCAAAGCCGGCTAATATGTGAATAATCTATAATTAAAACTTGAATTGTACTACTTCTTACTGGCTATTACTTCAACTTAGAAGCTTATTCTGAGTTCTACTGTGGTGCTTTTAGTGTTTCCGTATACCGCAGCACGCGACATAGCTTTGCAGACGATAAATGTAACCGTTTCAGAGAGAAGAGCGGCCATTTTGACGATCTGGCTTTAAATCGATTCGATAACAAATGACGAAAACGGACGGATTTCTCAGGTTTTTACTACATATGAACACTTTTCACACCCTCTCGTGCAACGCGGCTGCTAGTCTTCCTTTCATGCAAAATCTTAAGGTTCCACCTCATTTCCAAGCCATCAAAGCCGGCTACAAAGTGAATAATCGACAACTAAAACTTGAATTGTACTACATCTTACTGGCTATTACTTCAACTTAGAAGCTTCTTCTGTGTTCTACTATGGTGCTTTTAGTGTCTCTGCATACCGCAGCACGCGACATAGCTTTGCAGACGATAAATGTAACCGTTTCGGAGAGAAGAGCGGCCAATGTGACGATCTGGCTTTAAATCGATTCGATAACAAATGACGAAAACGGACGGATTTCTCAGGTTTTTACTACATATGAACACTTTTCACATTCTCTCGTGCAACGCGGCTGCTAGTCTTCCTTTCATGCAAAATCGTATTTCCTAGGACATGTTCAAGCCACAAAAGCAGGTTAAAAAGTGATTAATCGACAACTAACACTTAAATAGTACTACTTCATACTGGCTATTACTTCAACTCAGAAGCTTCTTCTCTTTTCTACTATGGTGCTTTTAGTGTCTCCGCATACCGCAGCACGCGACATAGCTTTGCAGACGATAAATGTAACCGTTTCAGAGAGAAGAGCGGCCAATGTGACGATGTGGCTTTAAATCGATTCGATAACAAATGACGAAAACGGACGGATTTCTTAGGTTTTTACTACATATGAACACTTTTCACATTCTCCAGTGCAACGCGGCTGCTAGTCTTCCTCTCATGCAAAATCTTAATGTCCTAGGTCATGTCCAAGCCACCAAAGCCGGCTAAAAAGCGAATAATCGACAACTTAAACTTGAATTTTTATACTTCCTACTGGCTATTACTTCAACTTAGAAGCTTCTTCTGTGTTCTACTATGGTGCTTTTAGTGTCTCCGCATACCGCAGCACGCGACATAGCTTTGCAGACGATAAATGTAACCGTCTCAGAGAGAAAAGCGGCCAATGTGTCGATCTGAATGTAAGTCGATTCGATAACAAATGACGAAAACGGACGGATTTCTCAGGTTTTTACTACATATGAACACTTTTCACATTCTCCCGTGCAACGCGGCTGCTAGTCCTCCTTTCATGCAAATCCTTAAGGTCCTAGGTCATATCCAAGCCACCAAAGCCGTCTAAAATGTGAATAATCTATAATTAAAACTTGAATTGTACTACTTCTTACTGGCTATTACATCAACATAGAAACTTATTCTGAGTTCTGCTGTGGTGCTTTTAGTGTTTCCGTATACCGCAGCATTCGACATAGCTTTGCAGACGATAAATGTAACCGTTTCAGAGAGAAGAGCGGCCATTGTGACGATCTGGCTTTAAATCGATTCGATAACAAATGAAGAAAACGGACGGATTTCTCAGGTTTTTACTACATATGAACACTTTTCACATTCTCCCGTGCAACGCGGCTGCTAGTCTTATTTCTTGCAAAATCCTAAGGTCCTAGGACATGTCCAAGCCACCAAAGCCGGTTAAAAAGTGATTCAACGACAACTAAAACTTAAATAGTACTACATTTTACTGGCTATTACTTCAACTTAGAAGCTTCTTCTGTGTTCTAATATGGTGCTTTTAGTGTCTCCGCATACCGCAGCACGCGACATAGCTTTGCAGACGATAAATGTAACAGTCTCAGAGAGAAAAGCGGCCAATGTGTCGATCTGAATTTAAGTCGATTCGATAACAAATGACGAAAACGGACGGACTTCTCAGGTTTTTACTACATATGAACACTTTTCACATTATCCCGTGCAACGCGGCTGCTAGTCTTCCTTTCATGCAAAATCTTAAGGTCCTAGGACATGTCCAAGCCACCAAAGCCAGTTAAAAAGTGATTAATCGACAACTAAATCTTAAATATTACTGCTTCTTACTGGCTATTACTTCAACTTAGAAGCTTCTTCTCTGTTCTACTATGGTGCTTTTAGTGTTTCCGCATACCGCAGCACGCGACATTGCTTTGCAGACGATAAATGTAACCGTTTCAGAGAGAAGAGCGGCCAATGTGACGATCTGGCTTTAAATCGATTCGATAACAAATGACGAAAACGGACGGATTTCTCAGGTTTTTACTACATATGAACACTTTTCACACCCTCTCGTGCAACGCGGCTGCTAGTCTTCCTTTCATGCAAAATCTTAAGGTTCCACCTCATTTCCAAGCCATCAAAGCCGGCTACAAAGTGAATAATCGACAACTAAAACTTGAATTGTACTACATCTTACTGGCTATTACTTCAACTTAGAAGCTTCTTCTGTGTTCTACTATGGTGCTTTTAGTGTCTCTGCATACCGCAGCACGCGACATAGCTTTGCAGACGATAAATGTAACCGTTTCGGAGAGAAGAGCGGCCAATGTGACGATCTGGCTTTAAATCGATTCGATAACAAATGACGAAAACGGACGGATTTCTCAGGTTTTTACTACATATGAACACTTTTCACATTCTCTCGTGCAACGCGGCTGCTAGTCTTCCTTTCATGCAAAATCGTATTTCCTAGGACATGTTCAAGCCACAAAAGCAGGTTAAAAAGTGATTAATCGACAACTAACACTTAAATAGTACTACTTCATACTGGCTATTACTTCAACTCAGAAGCTTCTTCTCTTTTCTACTATGGTGCTTTTAGTGTCTCCGCATACCGCAGCACGCGACATAGCTTTGCAGACGATAAATGTAACCGTTTCAGAGAGAAGAGCGGCCAATGTGACGATGTGGCTTTAAATCGATTCGATAACAAATGACGAAAACGGACGGATTTCTCAGGTTTTTACTACATATGAACACTTTTCACATTCTCCAGTGCAACGCGGCTGCTAGTCTTCCTCTCATGCAAAATCTTAATGTCCTAGGTCATGTCCAAGCCACCAAAGCCGGCTAAAAAGTGAATAATCGACAACTTAAACTTGAATTTTTATACTTCCTACTGGCTATTACTTCAACTTAGAAGCTTCTTCTGTGTTCTACTATGGTGCTTTTAGTGTCTCCGCATACCGCAGCACGCGACATAGCTTTGCAGACGACAAATGTAACCGTCTCAGAGAGAAAAGCGGCCAATGTGTCGATCTGAATGTAAGTCGATTCGATAACAAATGACGAAAACGGACGGATTTCTCAGGTTTTTACTACATATGAACACTTTTCACATTCTCCCGTGCAACGCGGCTGCTAGTCCTCCTTTCATGCAAATCCTTAAGGTCCTAGGTCATATCCAAGCCACCAAAGCCGTCTAAAATGTGAATAATCTATAATTAAAACTTGAATTGTACTACTTCTTACTGGCTATTACTTCAACTTAGAAACTTATTCTGAGTTCTGCTGTGGTGCTTTTAGTGTTTCCGTATACCGCAGCATTCGACATAGCTTTGCAGACGATTAATGTAACCGTTTCAGAGAGAAGAGCGGCCATTGTGACGATCTGGCTTTAAATCGATTCGATAACAAATGAAGAAAACGGACGGATTTCTCAGGTTTTTACTACATATGAACACTTTTCACATTCTCCCGTGCAACGCGGCTGCTAGTCTTATTTCTTGCAAAATCCTAAGGTCCTAGGACATGTCCAAGCCACCAAAGCCGGTTAAAAAGTGATTCAACGACAACTAAAACTTAAATAGTACTACATTTTACTGGCTATTACTTCAACTTAGAAGCTTCTTCTGTGTTCTAATATGGTGCTTTTAGTGTCTCCGCATACCGCAGCACGCGACATAGCTTTGCAGACGATAAATGTAACAGTCTCAGAGAGAAAAGCGGCCAATGTGTCGATCTGAATTTAAGTCGATTCGATAACAAATGACGAAAACGGACAGACTTCTCAGGTTTTTACTACATATGAACACTTTTCACATTATCCCGTGCAACGCGGCTGCTAGTCTTCCTTTCATGCAAAATCTTAAGATCCTAGGACATGTCCAAGCCACCAAAGCCAGTTAAAAAGTGATTAATCGACAACTAAATCTTAAATATTACTGCTTCTTACTGGCTATTACTTCAACTTAGAAGCTTCTTCTCTGTTCTACTATGGTGCTTTTAGTGTTTCCGCATACCGCAGCACGCGACATTGCTTTGCAGACGATAAATGTAACTGTTTGAGAGAGAAGAGCGGCCAATGTGACGATCTGGCTTTAAATCGATTCGATAACAAATGACGAAAACGGACGGATTTCTCAGGTTTTTACTACATATGAACACTTTTCACATTCTCCCGTGCAACGCGGCGCTACTCTTCCTTTCATGCAAAGTCTTAAGGTCCTAGGTCATGTCCAACCCACCAAAGCCAGCTAAAAAGTGATTAATCGACAACTACAACTTGAATTGTACAACTTCTTACTAGCTATTACTTCAACTAATAAGCTTCTTCTGTGTTCTAATATGGTGCTTTTAGTGTCTCCGCATACCGCAGCACGCGACATAGCTTTGCAGACGATAAATGTAACCGTTTCAGAGAGAATAGCGGCCAATGTGACGATCTGGCTTTAAATCGATTCGATAACAAATGATGAAAACGGACGGATTCTCAGGTTTTTACTACATATGAACACTTTTCACATTCTCCCGTGAAACGCGGCTGCTAGTCCTCCTTTCATGCGAATTCATAAGGTCCTAGGTCATATCCGAGCCACCAAAGCCGGCTAATATGTGAATAATCTATAATTAAAACTTGAATTGTACTACTTCTTACTGGCTATTACTTCAACTTAGAAGCTTATTCTGAGTTCTACTGTGGTGCTTTTAGTGTTTCCGTATACCGCAGCACGCGACATAGCTTTGCAGACGATAAATGTAACCGTTTCAGAGAGAAGAGCGGCCATTTTGACGATCTGGCTTTAAATCGATTCGATAACAAATGACGAAAACGGACGGATTTCTCAGGTTTTTACTACATATGAACACTTTTCACACCCTCTCGTGCAACGCGGCTGCTAGTCTTCCTTTCATGCAAAATCGTAAGGTTCCACCTCATTTCCAAGCCATCAAAGCCGGCTACAAAGTGAATAATCGACAACTAAAACTTGAATTGTACTACATCTTACTGGCTATTACTTCAACTTAGAAGCTTCTTCTGTGTTCTACTATGGTGCTTTTAGTGTCTCCGCATACCGCAGCACGCGACATAGCTTTGCAGGCGATGAATGTAACCGTTTCGGAGAGAAGAGCGGCCAATGTGACGATCTGGCTTTTAATCGATTCGATAACAAATGACGAAAACGGACGGATTACTCAGGTTTTTACTATATATGAACACTTTTCACATTCTCCCGGGCAACGCGGCTGCTAGTTTTCCTTTCATGCAAAATCTTAAGGTCCTAGGACATGTCCAAGCCACCAAAGCTGGTTAAAAAGTGATTAAACGACAACTAAAACTTAAATAGTACTACTTCTTACTGGCTATTACTTCAACTTAGAAGCTTCTTCTCTGTTCTACTATGGTGCTTTTAGTGTTTCCGCATACCGCAGCACGCGACATAGCTTTGCAGACGATTAATGTAACAGTCTCAGAGAGAAAAGCGGCCAATATGACGATCTGGCTTTAAGTCGATTCGATAACAAATGACGAAAACGGACGGATTTCTCAGGTATTTACTACATATGAACACTTTTCACATTCTAACGTGCAACGCGGCTGCTAGTCCTCCTTTCATGCAAAATCTTAATGTCCTAGGACATGTCCAAGCCACCAAAGCCGGTTAAAAAGTGATTAATCGACAACTAAAACTTAAATAGTACTACTTCTTGCTGGCTATTACTTCAACTTAGAAGCTTCTTCTGTGTTCTACTATGGTGCATTTAGTGTCTCAGCATACCGCAGCACGCGACATAGCTTTGCAGACGATTAATGTAACCGTCTCAGAGAGAAAAAATCGGCCAATATGACGATCTGGCTTTAAGGCGATTCGATAACAAATGACGAAAACGGACGGATTTCTCAGGTTTTTACTACATATGAACACTTTTCACATTCTCCCGTGCATCGCGGCTACTAGTGCTCCTTTCATGCAAAATCGTAAGGTCCTAGGTCATGTCCAAGCCACCAAAGCCGGCTAAAAAGTGAATAATCGACAACTAAAACTTGAATTGTACTACTTCTTACTGGCTATTACTTCAACTTAGAAGCTTCTTCTGTGTTCTACTATGGTGCTTTTAGTGTTTCCGCATACCGCAGCACGCGACATAGCTTTGCAGACGATAAATGTAACCGTTTCAGAGAGAATAGCGGCCAATGTGACGATCTGGCTTTAAATCGATTCGATAACAAATGACGAAAACGGACGGATTTCTCAGGTTTTTACTACATATGAACACTTTTCACATGCTCCCGTGCAACGCGGCGCTAGTCTTCCTTTCATGCAAAATCTTAAGGTCCTAGGTCATGTCCAACCCACCAAAGCCAGCTAAAAAGTGATTAATCGATAACTAAAACTTGAATTGTACTACTTCTTACTGGCTATTACTTCAACTTATTAGCTTCTTCTGTGTTCTACTATGGTGCTTTTAGTGTCTCCGCATACCGCAGCACGGGACATAGCTTTGCAGACGATAAATGTAACCGTCTCAGAGGAAAAAGCGGCCAATGTGTCGATCTGAATTTAAGTCGATGCTATAACAAATGACGAAAACGGACGGATTCTCAGGTTTTTACTACATATGAACACTTTTCACATTCTCCCGTTGCAACGTGGCTGCTAGTCCCCCTTTCAAGCAAATTCGTAAGGTCCTAGGTCATATCCAAGCCACCAAAGGCGGCTAAAATATGAATAATCTATAATTAAAACTTGAATTGTACTACTTCTAACTGGCTATTACTTCAACTTAGAAGCTTATTCTGAGTTCTACTGTGGTGCTTTTAGTGTTTCCGTATACCGCAACACGCGACATAGCTTTGGAGACGATAAATGTAACCGTTTCAGAGAGAAGAGCGGCCATTGTGACGATCTGGCTTTAAATCGATTCGATAACAAATGACGAAAACGGACGGATTTCTCAGGTTTTTACTACATATGAACACTTTTCACATTCTCCCGTGCAACGCGGCTGCTAGTCTTCGTTTCATGCAAAATCTTAAGGTTCCACCTCATGTCCAAGCCACCAAAGCCGGCTAAAAAGTGATTAAACGACAACTAAAACTTAAATAGTACTACTTCTTACTGGCTATTACTTCAACTTAGAAGCTTCTTCTATGTTCAACTATGGTGCTTTTAGTGTCTCCGCATACCGCAGCACGCGACATAGCTTTGCAGAAAATAAATGTAACCGTTTCGGAGAGAAGAGCGGCCAATGTGACGATCTGGCTTTAAATCGATTCGATAACAAATGACGAAAACGGACGTATTTCTCAGGTTTTTACTACATATGAACACTTTTCACATTCTCCCGTGCAACGCGGCTGCTAGTCTTCCTTTCATGCAAAATCGTATTTCCTAGGACATGTTCAAGCCACAAAAGCAGGTTAAAAAGTGATTAATCGACAACTAAAACTTAAATAGTACTACTTCATACTGGCTATTACTTCAACTTAGAAGCTTCTTCTCTTTTCTACTATGGTGCTTTTGGTGTCTCCGCATACCGCAGCACGCGACATAGCTTTGCAGACGATTAATGTAACCGTCTCAGAGAGAATGCGGCCAATATGACGATCTGGCTTTAAGTCGATTCGATAACAAATGACGAAAACGGACGGATTTCTCAGGTTTTTACTACATATGAACACTTTTCACATTCTCCCGTGCAACGCGGGTGCTAGTCTTCCTTTCATGCAAAATATTAAGGTCCTAGGTCATGTCCAAGCCACCAAAGCCGGCTAAAAAGTGAAAATCGACAACTAAAACTTGAATTGTACTACTTCTTACTGGCTATTACTTCAACTTAGAAGCTTCTTCTGTGTTCTACTATGGTGCTTTTAGTGTCTCCGCATACCGCAGCACGCGACATAGCTTTGCAGACGATAAATGTAACCGTCTCAGAGGGAAAAGCGGCCAATGTGTCGATCTGAATTTAAGTCGATGCGATAACAAATGACGAAAATGGACGGATTCTCAGGTTTTTACTACATATGAACACTTTTCACATTCTCCCGTGCAACGTGGCTGCTATTCCTCCTTTGAAGCAAATTCGTAAGGTCCTAGGTCATATCCAAGCCACCAAAGCCGGCTAAAATGTGAATAATCTATAATTAAAACTTGAATTGTACTACTTCTTACTGGCTATTACTTCAACTTAGGAGCTTATTCTGAGTTCTACTGTGGTGCTTTTAGTGTGTCCGTATACCGCAGCACGCGACATAGCTTTGCAGACGATAAATGTACCCGTTTCAGAGAGAAGAGCGGCCATTGTGACGATCTGGCTTTAAATCGATTCGATAACAAATGACGAAAACGGACGGATTTCTCAGGTTTTTACTACATATGAACACTTTTCACATTCTCCCGTGCAACGCGGCTGCTAGTCTTCCTTTCATGCAAAATCTTAAGGTCCTAGGTCATGTCCAAGCCACCAAAGCCGGCTAAAAAGTGAATAATCGACAACTAAAACATGAATTGTACTACTTCTTACTGGCTATTACTTCAACTTAGAAGCTTCTTCTGTGTTCTACTATGGTGCTTTTAGTGTCTCCGCATACCGCAGCACGGGACATAGCTTTGCAGACGATAAATCTAACCGTCTCAGAGGAAAAAGCGGCCAATGTGTCGATCTGAATTTAAGTCGATGCTATAACAAATGACGAAAACGGACGGATTCTCAGGTTTTTACTACATATGAACACTTTTCACATTCTCCCGTTGCAACGTGGCTGCTAGTCCCCCTTTCAAGCAAATTCGTAAGGTCCTAGGTGTTATCCAAGCCACCAAAGCCGGCTAAAATATGAATAATCTATAATTAAAACTTGAATTGTACTACTTCTAACTGGCTATTACTTCAACTTAGAAGCTTATTCTGAGTTCTACTGTGGTGCTTTTAGTGTTTCCGTATACCGCAACAAGCGACATAGCTTTGGAGACGATAAATGTAACCGTTTCAGAGAGAAGAGCGGCCATTGTGACGATCTGGCTTTAAATCGATTCGATAACAAATGACGAAAACGGACGGATTTCTCAGGTTTTTACTACATATGAACACTTTTCACATTCTCCCGTGCAACGCGGCTGCTAGTCTTCGTTTCATGCAAAATCTTAAGGTTCCACCTCATGTCCAAGCCACCAAAGCCGGCTAAAAAGTGATTAAACGACAACTAAAACTTAAATAGTACTACTTCTTACTGGCTATTACTTCAACTTAGAAGCTTCTTCTGTGTTCAACTATGGTGCTTTTAGTGTCTCCGCATACCGCAGCACGCGACATAGCTTTGCAGACGATAAATGTAACCGTTTCGGAGAGAAGAGCGGCCAATGTGACGATCTGGCTTTAAATCGATTCGATAACAAATGACGAAAACGGACGTATTTCTCAGGTTTTTACTACATATGAACACTTTTCACATTCTCCCGTGCAACGCGGCTGCTAGTCTTCCTTTCATGCAAAATCGTATTTCCTAGGACATGTTCAAGCCACAAAAGCAGGTTAAAAAGTGATTAATCGACAACTAAAACTTAAATAGTACTACTTCATACTGGCTATTACTTCAACTTAGAAGCTTCTTCTCTTTTCTACTATGGTGCTTTTTGTGTCTCCGCATACCGCAGCACGCGACATAGCTTTGCAGACGATTAATGTAACCGTCTCAGAGAGAATGCGGCCAATATGACGATCTGGCTTTAAGTCGATTCGATAACAAATGACGAAAACGGACGGATTTCTCAGGTTTTTACTACATATGAACACTTTTCATATTCTCCCGTGCAACGCGGATGCTAGTCTTCATTTCATGCAAAATCTTAATGTCCTAGGACATGTCCAAGCCACCAAAGCCGGTTAAAAAGTGATTAATCGACAACTAAAACTTAAATAGTACTACTTCTTACTGGCTATTACTTCAACTTAGAAGCTTCTTCTGTGTTCTAATATGATGCTTTTAGTGTTTCCGCATACCGCAGCACGCGACATACCTTTGCAGACGATAAATGTAACCGCCTCAGAGAGAAAAGCGGCCAATGTGACGATCTGGCTGTAAGTCGATACGATAACAAATGACGAAAACCCACGGATTTCTCAGGTTTTTACTACATATGAACACTTTTCACATTCTCCCGTGCAACGCGGCTGCTAGTCCTCCTTTCATGCAAAATCTTAAGGTTCCACCTCATGTCCAAGCCACCAAAGCCAGCTAAAAAGTGAATAATCGATAACTAAAACTTGAATTGTACTACTTCTTACTGGCTATTACTTCAACTTAGAAGCTTCTTCTGTGTTCAACTATGGTGCTTTTAGTGTCTCCGCATACCGCAGCACGCGACATAGCTTTGCAGACGAAAAATGTAACCGTCTCAGTGAGAAAGGCGGCCAATGTGTCGATCTGGCTTTAAATCGATTCGATAACAAATGGCGAAAATGGACAGATTTCTCAGGTTTTTACTACATATGAACACTTTTCACATTCTCCCGTGCAACGCGGCTGCTAGTCCTCCTTTCATGCAAAATCTTAAGGTCCTAGGTCATGTCATAGCCACCAAAGCCGGCTAAAAAGAGAATAATCGACAACTAAAACTTGAATTGTACTACTTCTTACTACCTATTACTTCAACTTAGAAGCTTCTTCTGTGTTCTACTATGGTGCTTTTATGGTCTCCGCATACCGCAGCGCGCGACATAGCTTTGCAGACGATAAATGTAACCGTCTCAGAGAGAAAAGCGGCCAATGTGACGATCTGGCTTTAAGTCGATTCGATAACAAATGACGAAAACGGACGGATTTCTCAGGTTTTTACTACATATGAACACTTTTCACATTATCCCGTGCAACGCGGCTGCTAGTCCTCCTTTCATGCAAAATCTTAAGGTCCTAGGTCATGTCCAAGCCACTAAAGACGGCTAAAAAGTGAATAATCGACAACTAAAACTTGAATTGTACTACTTCTTACTGGCTATTATTTCAACTTAAAAGCTCCTTCTGTGTTCTACTATGGTGCTTTAAGTGTCTCCGCATACCGCAGCACGCGACATAGCTTTGCAGACGAAAAATGTAACCGTCTCAAAGAGAAAAGCGTCCAATGTGACGATCTGGCTTTAAGTCGATTCGATAACAAATGGCGAAAATGGACGGATCTCTCAGGTTTTTACTACATATTAACACTTTTCACATTCTCCTGTGCAACGCGGCTGCTAGTCCTCCTTTCATGCAAAATCTTAAGGTCCTAGGACATGTCATAGCCACCAAAGCCGGCTAAAAAGAGAATAATCGACAACTAAAACTTGAATTGTACTACTTCTTACTACCTATTACTTCAACTTAGAAGCTTCTTCTGTGTTCTACTATGGTGCTTTTATTGTCTCCGCATACCGCAGCGCGCGACATAGCTTTGCAGACGATAAATGTAACAGTCTCAGAGAGAAAAGCGGCCAATGTGACGATCTGGCTTTAAGTCGATTCGATAACAAATGACGAAAACGGACGGATTTCTCAGGTTTTTAATACATATGAACACTTTTCACATTCTCCCGTGCAACGCGGCTGCTAGTCCGCCTTTCATGCAAATTCTTAAGGTCCTAGGTCATATCCAAGCCACCAAAGCCGGCTACAATGTGAATAATCTATAATTAAAACTTGAATTGTACTACTTCTTACTACCTATTACTTCAACTTAGAAGCTTCTTCTGTGTTCTACTATGGTGCTTTTAGTGTCTCCGCATACCGCAGCATGCGACATAGCTTTGCAGACGATTAATGTAACCGTCTCAGAGAGAAAAGCGGCCAATGTGTCGATCTGAATTTAAGTCGATTCGATAACAAATGACGAAAACCGACGGATTTCTCAGGTTTTTACTACATATGAGCACTTTTCACATTCTCCCGTGCAACGCGGCTGCTAGTCCTCCTTTCATGCAAATTCTTAAGGTCCTAGGACATATCCAAGCCACCAAAGCCGGCTAAAATGTGAATAATCTATAATTAAATCTTGAATTGCACTACTTCTTACTGGCTATTACTTCAACTTAGAAGCTTATTCTGAGTTCTACAATGGTGCTTTTAGTGTTTCCGTATACCGCAGCACGCGACATAGCTTTGCAGACGATAAATGTAACCGCCCCAGAGAGAAAAGCGGCCAATGTGACGATCTGGCTTTAAGTCGATACGATAACAAATGACGAAAACCCACGGATTTCTCAGGTTTTTACTACAAATGAACACTTTTCACATTCTCCCGTGCAACGCGGCTGCTAGTCCTCCTTTCATGCAAAATCTTAAGGTTCCACCTCATGTCCAAGCCACCAAAGCCGGCTGAAAAGTGAATAATCGATAACTAAAACTTGAATTGTACTACTTCTTACTGGCTATTACTTCAACTTAGAAGCTTCTTCTGCGTTCAACTATGGTGCTTTTAGTGTCTCCGCATACCGCAGCACGCGACATAGCTTTGCAGACGATTAATTTAACCGTCTCAGAGAGAAAAGCGTCCAATGTGACGATCTGGCTTTAAGTCGATTCGATAACAAATGGCGAAAATGGACGGATCTCTCAGGTTTTTACTACATATGAACACTTTTCACATTCTCCTGTGCAACGCGGCTGCTAGTCCTCCTTTCATGCAAAATCGTAAGGTCCTAGGTCATGTCCAAGCCACTAAAGACGGCTAAAAAGTGAATAATCGACAACTAAAACTTGAATTGTACTACTTCTTACTGGCTATTATTTCAACTTAAAAGCTCCTTCTGTGTTCTACTATGGTGCTTTAAGTGTCTCCGCATACCGCAGCACGCGACATAGCTTTGCAGACGAAAAATGTAACCGTCTCAGAGAGAAAAGCGTCCAATGTGACGATCTGGCTTTAAGTCGATTCGATAACAAATGGCGAAAATGGACGGATCTCTCAGGTTTTTACTACATATGAACACTTTTCACATTCTCCTGTGCAACGCGGCTGCTAGTCCTCCTTTCATGCAAAATCTTAAGGTCCTAGGTCATGTCCAAGCCACCAAAGCCGGCTAAAAAGTGAATAATCGACAACTAAAACTTGAATTGTACTACTTCTTACTGGCTTTTACTTCAACTTAGAAGCTCCTTCTGTGTTCTACTATGGTGCTTTTAGTGTCGCCACATACCGCAGCACGCGACATAGCTTTGCAGACGATAAATGTAACCGTCTCAGAGAGAAAAGCGTCCAATGTGACGATCTGGCTTTAAGTCGATTCGATAACAAATGGCGAAAATGGACAGATTTCTCAGGTTTTTACTACATATGAACACTTTTCACATTCTCCTGTGCAACGCGGCTGCTAGTCCTCCTTTCATGCAAAATCTTAAGGTCCTAGGTCATGTCCAAGCCACCAAAGCCGGCTAAAAAGTGAATAATCGACAACTAAAACTTGAATTGTACTACTTCTTACTGGCTATTACTTCAACTTAGAAGCTCCTTCTGTGTTCTACTATGGTGCTTTTAGTGTCTCCGCATACCGCAGCACGCGACATAGCTTTGCAGACGAAAAATGTAACCGTCGCAGTGAGAAATGCGGCCAATGTGTCGATCTGGCTTTAAATCGATTCGATAACAAATGGCGAAAATGGACAGATTTCTCAGGTTTTTACTACATATGAACACTTTTCACATTCTCCCGTGCAACGCGGCTGCTAGTCCTCCTTTCATGCAAAATCTTAAGGTCCTAGGTCATGTCATAGCCACCAAAGCCGGCTAAAAAGTGAATAATCGACAACTAAAACTTGAATTGTACTACTTCTTACTACCTATTACTTCAACTTAGAAGCTTCTTCTGTGTTCTACTATGGTGCTTTTATTGTCTCCGCATACCGCAGCGCGCGACATAGCTTTGCAGACGATAAATGTAACCGTCTCAGAGAGTAAAGCGGCCAATGTGACGATCTGGCTTTAAGTCGATTCGATAACAAATGACGAAAACGGACGGATTTCTCAGGTTTTTAATACATATGAACACTTTTCACATTCTCCCGTGCAACGCGGCTGCTAGTCCGCCTTTCATGCAAATTCTTAAGGTCCTAGGTCATATCCAAGCCACCAAAGCCGGCTAAAATGTGAATAATCTATAATTAAAACTTGAATTGTACTACTTCTTACAGGCTATTACTTCAACTTAGAAGCTTCTTCTGTGTTCTACGATGGTGCTTTTAGTGTCTCCGCATACCGCAGCATGCGACATAGCTTTGCAGACGATTAATGTAACCGTCTCAGAGAGAAAAGCGGCCAATGTGTCGATCTGAATTTAAGTCGATTCGATAACAAATGACGAAAACCGACGGATTTCTCAGGTTTTTACTACATATGAGCACTTTTCACATTCTCCCGTGCAACGCGGCTGCTAGTCCTCCTTTCATGCAAATTCTTAAGGTCCTAGGTCATATCCAAGCCACCAAAGCCGGCTAAAATGTGAATAATCTATAATTAAAACTTGAATTGTACTACTTCTTACTGGCTATTACTTCAACTTAGAAGCTTATTCTGAGTTCTACAATGGTGCTTTTAGTGTTTCCGTATACCGCAGCACGCGACATAGCTTTGCAGACGATAAATGTAACCGCCTCAGAGAGAAAAGCGGCCAATGTGACGATCTGGCTTTAAGTCGATACGATAACAAATGACGAAAACCCACGGATTTCTCAGGTTTTTACTACATATGAACACTTTTCACATTCTCCCGTGCAACGCGGCTGCTAGTCCTCCTTTCATGCAAAATCTTAAGGTTCCACCTCATGTCCAAGCCACCAAAGCCGGCTAAAAAGTGAATAATCGATAACTAAAACTTGAATTGTACTACTTCATACTGGCTATTACTTCAACTTAGAAGCTTCTTCTGTGTTCAACTATGGTGCTTTTAGTGTCTCCGCATACCGCAGCACGCGACATAGCTTTGCAGACGATTAATTTAACCGTCTCAGAGAGAAAAGCGGCCAATATGACGATCTGGCTTTAAGTCGATTCGATAACAAATGCCGAAAACAGACGATTTCTCAGGTTTTTACTACATATGAACACTTTTCACATTATCCCGTGCAACGCGGCTGCTAGTCCTCCTTTCATGCAAAATCTTAAGGTCCTAGGTCATGTCCAAGCCACTAAAGACGGCTAAAAAGTGAATAATCGACAACTAAAACTTGAATTGTACTACTTCTTACTGGCTATTACTTCAACTTAGAAGCTTCTTCTGTGTTCTACTATGGTGTTTTATTGTCTCCGCATACCGCAGCGCGCGACATAGCTTTGCAGACGATAAATGTAACAGTCTCAGAGAGAAAAGCGGCCAATGTGACTATCTGGCTTTAAGTCGATTCGATAACAATGACGAAACCGGACGGATTTCTCAGGTTGTTACTACATATGAACACTTTTCACATTCTCCCGTGCAACGCGGCTGCTAGTCTTCCTTTCATGCAAAATCCTAAGGTCCTACGTCATGTCCAACCCACCAAAGCCAGCTAAAACGTGATTAATCCACAACTACAACTTGAATTGTACTACTTCTTACTGGCTATTACTTCAACTTAGAAGTTTCTTCTGTGTTCTAATATGGTGCTTTTAGTGTCTCCGCATACCGCAGCACGCGACATAGCTTTGCAGACGATAAATGTAACCGTCTCAGAGAGAAAAGCGGCCAATGTGGCGATCTGGCTTTAAGTCGATATGATAACAAATGACGAAAACCCACGGATTTCTCAGGTTTTTACTACATATGAACACTTTTCACATTCTCCCGTGCAACGCGGTTGCTATTCCTCCTTTCAAGCAAATTCGTAAGGTCCTAGGTCATATCCAAGCCACCAAAGCCGGCTAAAATGTGAATAATCTATAATTAAAACTTGAATTGTACTACTTCTTACTGGCTATTACTTCAACTTAGAAGCTTATTCTGAGTTCTACTGTGGTGCTTTTAGTGTTTCCGTATACCGCAGCACGCGACATAGCTTTGCAGACGATAAATTGTAACCGTTTCAGAGAGAAGAGCGGCCATTGTGACGATCTGGCTTTAAATCGATTCGATAACAAATGACGAAAACGGACGGATTTCTCAGGTTTTTACTACATATGAACACTTTTCACATTCTCCCGTGCAACGCGGCTGCTAGTCTTCCTTTCATGCAAAATGTTAAGGTCCTAGGTCATGTCCAAGCCACCAAAGCCGGCTAAAAAGTGAATAATCGACAACTAAAACATGAATTGTACTACTTCTTACTGGCTATTACTTCAACTTAGAAGCTTCTTCTGTGTTCTACTATGGTGCTTTTAGTGTCTCCGCATACCGCAGCACGGGACATAGCTTTGCAGACGATAAATGTAACCGTCTCAGAGGAAAAAGCGGCCAATGTGTCGATCTGAATTTAAGTCGATGCTATAACAAATGACGAAAACGGACGGATTCTCAGGTTTTTACTACATATGAACACTTTTCACATTCTCCCGTTGCAACGTGGCTGCTAGTCCTCCTTTCAAGCAAATTCGTAAGGTCCTAGGTCATATCCAAGCCACCAAAGCCGGCTAAAATATGAATAATCTATAATTAAAACTTGAATTGTACTACTTCTAACTGGCTATTACTTCAACTTAGAAGCTTCTTCTGAGTTCTACTGTGGTGCTTTTAGTGTTTTCGTATACCGCAACACGCGACATAGCTTTGGAGACGATAAATGTAACCGTTTCAGAGAGAAGAGCGGCCATTGTGACGATCTGGCTTTAAATCGATTCGATAACAAATGACGAAAACGGACGGATTTCTCAGGTTTTTACTACATATGAACACTTTTCACATTCTCCGGTGCAACGCGGCTGCTAGTCCTCCTTTCATGCAAAATCTTTAGGTTCCACCTCATGTCCAAGCCACCAAAGCCGGCTAAAAAGTGAATAATCGATAACAAAAACTTGAATTGTACTACTTCTTACTGGCTATTACTTCAACTTAGAAGCTTCTTCTGTGTTCAGCTATGGTGCTTTTAGTGTCTCCGCATACCGCAGCACGCGACATAGCTTGGCAGACGAAAAATGTAACCGTCTCAGAGAGAAAAGCGGCCAATGTGTCGATCTGGCTTTAAATCGATTCGATAACAAATGGCGAAAATGGACAGATTTCTCAGGTTTTTACTACATATGAACACTTTTCACATTCTCCCGTGCAACGCGGCTGCTAGTCCTCCTTTCATGCAAAATCTTAAGGTCCTAGGTCATGTCATAGCCACCAAAGCCGGCTAAAAAGTGAATAATCGACAGCTAAAACTTGAATTGTACTACTTCTTACTGGCTATTACTTCAACTTAGAAGCTTCTTCTGTGTTCTACTATGGTGCTTTTATTGTCTCCGCATACCGCAGCGCGCGACATAGCTTTGCAGACGATAAATGTAACCGTCTCAGAGAGAAAAGCGGCCAATGTGACGATCTGGCTTTAAGTCGATTCGATAACAAATGACGAAAACGGACGGATTTCTCAGGTTTTTAATACATATGAACACTTTTCACATTCTCCCGTGCAACGCGGCTGCTAGTCCGCCTTTCATGCAAATTCTTAAGGTCCTAGGTCATATCCAAGCCACCAAAGCCGGCTAAAATGTGAATAATCTATAATTAAAACTTGAATTGTACTACTTCTTACAGGCTATTACTTCAACTTAGAAGCTTCTTCTGTGTTCTACTATGGTGCTTTTAGTGTCTCCGCATACCGCAGCATGCGACATAGCTTTGCAGACGATTAATGTAACCGTCTCAGAGAGAAAAGCGGCCAATGTGTCGATCTGAATTTAAGTCGATTCGATAACAAATGACGAAAACCGACGGATTTCTCAGGTTTTTACTACATATGAACACTTTTCACATTCTCCCGTGCAACGCGGCTGCTAGTCCTCCTTTCATGCAAATTCTTAAGGTCCTAGGTCATATCCAAGCCACCAAAGCCGGCTAAAATGTGAATAATCTATAATTAAAACTTGAATTATACTACTTCTTACTGGCTATTACTTCAACTTAGAAGCTTATTCTGAGTTCTACAATGGTGCTTTTAGTGTTTCCGTATACCGCAGCACGCGACATAGCTTTGCAGACGATAAATGTAACCGCCTCAGAGAGAAAAGCGGCCAATGTGACGATCTGGCTTTAAGTCGATACGATAACAAATGACGAAAACCCACGGATTTCTCAGGTTTTTACTACATATGAACACTTTTCACATTCTCCCGTGCAACGCGGCTGCTAGTCCTCCTTTCATGCAAAATCTTAAGGTTCCACCTCATGTCCAAGCCAGCAAAGCCGGCTAAAAAGTGAATAATCGATAACTAAAACTTGAATTGTACTACTTCTTACTGGCTATTACTTCAACTTAGAAGCTTCTTCTGTGTTCAACTATGGTGCTTTTAGTGTCTCCGCATACCGCAGCACGCGACATAGCTTTGCAGACGATTAATGTAACCGTCTCAGAGAGAAAAGCGGCCAATATGACGATCTGGCTTTAAGTCGATTCGATAACAAATGCCGAAAACGGACGATTTCTCAGGTTTTTACTACATATGAACACTTTTCACATTATCCCGTGCAACGCGGCTGCTAGTCCTCCTTTCATGCAAAATCTTAAGGTCCTAGGTCATGTCCAAGCCACTAAACACGGCTAAAAAGTGAATAATCGACAACTAAAACTTGAATTGTACTACTTCTTACTGGCTATTACTTCAACTTAAAAGCTCCTTCTGTGTTCTACTATGGTGCTTTAAGTGTCTCCGCATACCGCAGCACGCGACATAGCTTTGCAGACGATAAATGTAACCGTCTCAGAGAGAATAGCGGCCAATGTGGCGATCTGGCTTTAAGTCGATATGATAACAAATGACGAAAACCCACGGATTTCTCAGGTTTTTACTACATATGAACACTTTTCACATTCTCCCGTGCAACGCGGTTGCTAGTCCTCCTTTCATGCAAAATCGTAAGGTTCCACCTCATGTCCAAGCCACCATAGCCGGCTAAAAAGTGAATAATTGATAACTAAAACTTGAATTGTACTACTTCTTACTGGCTATTACTTCAACTTAGAAGCTTCTTCTGTGTTCTACTATGGTGCTTTTAGTGTCTCCGCATACCGCAGCACGCGACATAGCTTTGCAGACGATAAATGTAACCGCCTCAGAGAGAAAAGCGGCTAATGTGACGATCTGGCTTTAAGTCGATACGATAACAAATGACGAAAACCCACGGATTTCTCAGGTTTTTACTACATATGAACACTTTTCACATTCTCCCGTGCAACGCGGCTGCTAGTCCTCTTTTCATGCAAAATCTTAAGGTTCCACCTCATGTCCAAGCCACCAAAGCCAGCTAAAAAGTGATTAATCGACAACTACAACTTGAATTGTACTACTTCTTACTGGCTATTACTTCAACTTAGAAGCTTCTTCTGTGTTCTAATATGGTGCTGTTAGTGTCTCCGCATACCGCAGCACGCGACATAGCTTTGCAGACGATAAATGTAACCGTCTCAGAGAGAAAAGCGGCCAATGTGACGATCTGGCTTTAAGTCGATACGATAACAAATGACGAAAACCCACGGATTTCTCAGGTTTTTACTACATATGAACACTTTTCACATTCTCCCGTGCAACGCGGCTGCTAGTTCTCCTTTCATGCAAAATCTTAAGGTTCCACCTCATGTCCAAGCCACCAAAGCCGGCTAAAAAGTGAATAATCGATAACTAAAACTTGAATTGTACTACTTCTTACTGGCTATTACTTCAACTTAGAAGCTTCTTCTGTGTTCAACTATGGTGCTTTTAGTGTCTCCGCATACCGCAGCACGCGACATAGCTTTGCAGACGAATAATGTAACCGTCTCAGAGAGAAAAGCGGCAAATATGACCATCTGACTTTAAGTCGATTCGATAACAAATGCCGAAAACGGACGGATTTCTCAGGTTTTTACTACATATGAACACTTTTCACATTCTCCCGTGCAACGCGGCTGCTAGTCCTCCTTTCATGCAAAATCTTAAGGTCCTAGGTCATGTCCAAGCCACTAAAGACGGCTAAAAAGTGAATAATCGACAACTAAAACTTGAATTGTACTACTTCTTACTGGCTATTACTTCAACTTAAAAGCTCCTTCTGTGTTCTACTATGGTGCTTTAAGTGTCTCCGCATACCGCAGCACGCGACATAGCTTTGCAGACGAAAAATGTAACCGTCTCAGAGAGAAAAGCGTCCAATGTGACGATCTGGCTTTAAGTCGATTCGATAACAAATGGCGAAAATGGACAGATTTCTCAGGTTTTTACTACATATGAACACTTTTCACATTCTCCCGTGCAACGCGGCTGCTAGTCCTCCTTTCATGCAAAATGTTAAGGTCCTAGGTCATGTCAAAGCCACCAAAGCCGGCTAAAAAGTGAATAATCGACAACTACAACTTGAATTGTACTACTTCTTACTGGCTATTACTTCAACTTAGAAGCTTCTTCTGTGTTCTGCTATGGTGTTTTTTGTCTCCGCATACCGCAGCGCGCGACATAGCTTTGCAGACGATAAATGTAACAGTCTCAGAGAGAAAAGCGGCCAATGTGGCGATCTGGCTTTAAGTCGATTCGATAACAAAGACGAAACCGGACGGATTTCTCAGGCTGTTACTACATATGAACACTTTTCACATTCTCCCGTGCAACGCGGCTGCTAGTCTTCCTTTCATGCAAAATCTTAAGGTCCTACGTCATGTCCAACCCACCAAAGCCAGCTAAAAAGTGATTAATCGACAACTACAACTTGAATTGTACTACTTCTTACTGGCTATTACTTCAACTTAGAAGCTTCTTCTGTGTTCTAATATGGTGCTTTTAGTGTCTCCGCATACCGCAGCACGCGACATAGCTTTGCAGACGATAAACGTAACCGTCTCAGAGAGTAAAGCGGCCAATGTGACGATCTGGCTTTAAGTCGATACGATAACAAATGACGAAAACCCACGGATTTCTCAGGTTTTTACTACATATGAACACTTTTCAGATTCTCCCGTGCAATGCGGCTGCTAGTCCTCCTTTCATGCCAAATCTTAAGATTCCACCTCATGTCCAAGCCACCAAAGCCGGCTAAAAAGTGAATAATCGATAACTAAAAATGAATTGTACTACTTCTTACTGGCTATTACTTCAACTTAGAAGCTTCTAGTGTGTTCAGCTATGGTGCTTTTAGTGTCTCCGCATACCGCAGCACGCGACATAGCTTACGATTAATGTAACCGTCTCAGAGAGAAAAGCGGCCAATATGACGATCTGGCTTTAAGTCGATTCGATAACAAATGCCGAAAACGGACGGATTTCTCAGGTTTTTACTACATATGAACACTTTTCACATTCTCCCGTGCAACGCGACTGCTTGTCCTCCTTTCATGCAAAATCTTAAGGGCCTAGGTCATGTCCAAGCCACCAAAGACGGCTAAAAAGTGAATAATCGACAACTAAAACTTGAATTGTACTACGTCTTACTGGCTATTACTTCAACTTAAAAGCTTCTTCTGTGTTCTACTATGGTGCTTTAAGTGTCTCCGCATACCGCAGCACGCGACATAGCTTTGCAGACGAAAAATGTAACCGTCTCAGAGAGAAAAGCGGCCAATGTGACGATCTGGCTTTAAGTCGATTCGATAACAAATGGCGAAAATGGACAGATTTCTAAGGTTTTTACTACATATGAACACTTTTCACATTCTCCCGTGCAACGCGGCTGCTAGTCCTCCTTTCATGCAAAATCTTAAGGTCCTAGGTCATGTCATAGCCACCAAAGCTGGCTAAAAAGTGAATAATCGACAACTAAAACTTGAATTGTACTACTTCTTACTGGCTATTACTTCAACTTAGAAGCTTCTTCTGTGTTCTACTATGGTGCTTTTAGTGTCTCCGCATACCGCAGCGCGCGACATAGCTTTGCAGACGATAAATGTATCCGTCTCAGAGAGAAAAGCGGCCAATGTGGCGATCTGGCTTTAAGTCTATTCGATAACAAAGACGAAACCGGACGGATTTCTCAGGTTGTTACTACGTATGAACACTTTTCACATTCTCCCGTGCAACGCGGCTGCTAGTCTTCCTTTCATGCAAAATCTTAAGGTCCTACGTCATGTCCAACCCACCAAAGCCAGCTAAAAAGTGATTAATCGACAACTACAACTTGAATTGTACTACTTCTTACTGGCTATTACTTCAACTTAGAAGCTCCTTCTGTGTTCTAATATGGTGCTTTTAGTGTCTCCGCATACCGCAGCACGCGACATAGCTTTGCAGACGATAAATGTAACCGTCTCAGAGAGAAAAGCGTCCAATGTGACGATATGGCTTTAAGTCGATACGATAACAAATGACGAAAACCCACGGATTTCTCAGGTTTTTACTACATATGAACACTTTTCACATTCTCCCGTGCAACGCGGTTGCTAGTCCTCCTTTCATGCAAAATCTTAAGGACCGACCTCATGTCCAAGCCACCAAAGCCGGCTAAAAAGTGAATAATCGATAACTAAAACTTGAATTGTACTACTTCTTACTGGCTATTACTTCAACTTAGAAGCTTCTTCTGTGTTCTACTATGGTGCTTTTAGTGTCTCCGCATACCGCAGCATGCGACATAGCTTTGCAGACGATTAATGTAACCGTCTCAGAGAGAAAAGCGGCCAATATGACGATCTGGCTTTAAGTCGATTCTATAACAAATGACGAAAACGGACGGATTTCTCAAGTTTTTACTACATATGAACACTTTTCACATTCTCCCGTGCAACGCGGCTACTAGTCTTCCTTTCATGCAAAATCTTAAGGTACTAGGTCATGTCCAACCCACCAAAGCCAGCTAAAAAGTGATTAATCGATAACTACAACTTGTATTGTACTACTTCTTACTGGCTATTACTTCAACATATAAGCTTCTTCTGTGTTCTAATATGGTGCTTTTAGTGTCTCCGCATACCGCAGCACGCGACGTAGCTTTGCAGACGATAAATGTAACCGTTTCAGAGAGAAGAGCGGCCAATGTGACGATCTGACTTTAAATCGATTCGATAACAAATGACGAAAACGGACGGATTTCTCAGGTTTTTACTACATATGAACACTTTTCACATTCTCCCGTGCAACGCGGCTGCTAGTCCTCCTTTCATGCAAATTCTTAAGGTCCTAGGTCATATCCAAGCCACCAAACCCGGCTAAAATGTGAATAATCTATAATTAAAACTTGAATTGTACTACTCCTTACTGGCTATTACTTCAACTTAGAAGCTTATTCTGAGTTCTACTGTGGTGCTTTTAGTGTTTCCGCATACCGCAGCACGCGACATAGCTTTGCAGACGATAAATGTAACCGTTTCAGATAGAAGAGCGGCCAATGTGACGATCTGGCTTTAAATCGATTCGATAACAAATGACGAAAACGGACGGATTTCTCAGGTTTTTACTACATATGAACACTTTTCACATTCTCCCGTGCAAAGCGGCTGCTAGTCTTCCTTTCATGCAAAATCTTAAGGTCCTAGGACAGGTCCAAGCCACCAAAGCCGGTTAAAAAGTGATTAATCGACAACTAAAACTTAAATAGTACTACTTCTTACTGCCTATTACTTCAACTTAGAAGCTTCTTCTGTGTTCTAATATGGTGCTTTTAGTGTCTCCGCATTCCGCAGCACGCGACATAGCTTTGCAGACGATAAATGTAACCGTCTCAGAGAGAAAAGCGGCCAATGTGACGATCTGGCTTTAAGTCGATACGATAACAAATGACGAAAACCCACGGATTTCTCAGTTTTTTACTACATATGACCACTTTTCACATTCTCCCGTGCCACGCGGTTGCTAGTCCTCCTTTCATGCAAAATCTTAAGCTTCCACCTCATGTCCAAGCCACCAAAGCCGGCTAAAAAGTGAATAATCGATAACTAAATCTTGAATTGTACTACTTCTTACTGGCTATTACTTCAACTTAGAAGCTTCTTCTGCGTTCTACTATGGTGCTTTTAGTGTCTCCGCATACCGCAGCATGCGACATAGTTTTGCAGACGATTAATGTAACCGTTTCAGAGAGAAAAGCGTCCAATGTGACGATCTGGCTTTAAGTCGATTCGATAACAAATGGCGAAAATGGACAGATTTCTCAGGTTTGTACTACATATGAACACTTTTCACATTCTCCCGTGCAACGCGGCTGCTAGTCCTCCTTTCATGCAAAATCTTAAGGTCCTAGGTCATGTCAAAGCCACCAAAGCCGGCTAAAAAGTGAATAATCGACAACTACAACTTGAATTGTACTACTTCTTACTGGCTATTACTTCAACTTAGAAGCTTCTTCTGTGTTCTGCTATGGTGTTTTTTTGTCTCCGCATACCGCAGCGCGCGACATAGCTTTGCAGACGATAAATGTAACCGTCTCAGAGAGAAAAGCGGCCAATGTGACGATCTGGCTTTAAGTCGATTCGATAACAAAGACGAAACCGGACGGATTTCTCAGGTTGTTACTACTTATGAACACTTTTCACATTCTCCCGTGCAACGCGGCTGCTAGTCTTCCTTTCATGCAAAATCTTAAGGTCCTACGTCATGTCCAACCCACCAAAGCCAGCTAAAACGTGATTAATCGACAACTACAACTTGAATTGTACTACTTCTTACTGGCTATTACTTCAACTTAGAAGCTTCTTCTGTGTTCTAATATGGTGCTTTTATTGTCTCCGCATACCGCAGCGCGCGACATAGCTTTGCAGACGATAAATGTAACAGTCTCAGAGAGAAAAGCGGCCAATGTGACGATCTGGCTTTAAGTCGATTCGATAACAAAGACGAAACCGGACGGATTTCTCAGGTTGTTACTACATATGAACACTTTTCACATTCTCCCGTGCAACGCGGCTGCTAGTCTTCCTTTCATGCAAAATCTTAAGGTCCTACGTCATGTCTAACCCACCAAAGCCAGCTAAAAAGTGATTAATCGACAACTACAACTTGAATTGTACTACTTCTTACTGGCTATTACTTCAACTTAGAAGCTTCTTCTGTGTTCTAATATGGTGCTTTTAGTGTCTCCGCATACCGCAGCACGCGACATAGCTTTGCAGACGATAAACGTAACCGTCTCAGAGAGTAAAGCGGCCAATGTGACGATCTCGCTTTAAGTCGATACGATAACAAATGACGAAAACCCACGGATTTCTCAGGTTTTTACTACATATGAACACTTTTCACATTCTCCCGTGCAACGCGGCTGCTAGTCCTCCTTTCATGCCAAATCTTAAGATTCCACCTCATGTCCAAGCCACCAAAGCCGGCTAAAAAGTGAATAATCGATAACTAAAACTTGAATTGTACTACTTCTTACTGGCTATTACTTCAACTTAGAAGCTTCTAGTGTGTTCAGCTATGGTGCTTTTAGTGTCTCCGCATACCGCAGCACGCGACATAGCTTTGTAGACGAAAAATGTAACCGTCTCAGAGAGAAAAGCGGCCAATGTGACGATCTGGCTTTAAGTCGATTCGATAACAAATGGCGAAAATGGACAGATTTCTAAGGTTTTTACTACATATGAACACTTTTCACATTCTCCCGTGCAACGCGGCTGCTAGTCCTCCTTTCATGCAAAATCTTAAGGTCCTAGGTCATGTCATAGCCACCAAAGCCGGCTAAAAAGTGAATAATCGACAGCTAAAACTTGAATTGTACTACTTCTTACTGGCTATTACTTCAACTTAGAAGCTTCTTCTGTGTTCTACTATGGTGCTTTTATTGTCTCCGCATACCGCAGCGCGCGACATAGCTTTGCAGACGATAAATGTAACCGTCTCAGAGAGAAAAGCGGCCAATGTGACGATCTGGCTTTAAGTCGATTCGATAACAAATGACGAAAACGGACGGATTTCTCAGGTTGTTACTACATATGAACACTTTTCACATTCTCCGGTGCAACGCGGCTGCTAGTCTTCCTTTCATGCAAAATCTTAAGGTCCTACGTCATGTCCAACCCACCAAAGCCAGCTAAAAAGTGATTAATCGACAACTACAACTTGAATTGTACTACTTCTTACTGGCTATTACTTCAACTTAGAAGCTCCTTCTGTGTTCTAATATGGTGCTTTTAGTGTCTCCGCATACCGCAGCACGCGACATAGCTTTGCAGACGATAAATGTAACCGTCTCAGAGAGAAAAGCGGCCAATGTGACGATCTGGCTTTAAGTCGATACGATAACAAATGACGAAAACCCACGGATTTCTCAGGTTTTTACTACATATGAACACTTTTCACATTCTCCCGTGCAACGCGGTTGCTAGTCCTCCTTTCATGCAAAATCTTAAGGACCCACCTCATGTCCAAGCCACCAAAGCCGGCTAAAAAGTGAATAATCGATAACTAAAACTTGAATTGTACTACTTCTTACTGGCTATTACTTCAACTTAGGAGCTTCTTCTGTGTTCTACTATGGTGCTTTTAGTGTCTCCGCATACCGCAGCATGCGACATAGCTTTGCAGACGATTAATGTAACCGTCTCAGAGAGAAAAGCGGCCAATGTGTCGATCTGAATTTAAGTCGATTCGATAACAAATGACGAAAACGGACGGATTTCTCAGGTTTTTAATACATATGTACACTTTTCACAACCCGGCTAAAATGTGAATAATCTATAATTAAAACTTGAATTGTACTACTTCTTACTGGCTATTACTTCAACTTAGAAGCTTATTCTGAGTTCTACTGTGGTGCTTTTAGTGTTTCCGTATACCGCAGCACGCGACATAGCATTGCAGACGATAAATGTAACCGTTTCAGAGAGAAGAGCGGCCATTGTCACGATCTGGCATTAAATCGATTCGATAACAAATGACGAAAACGGACGGATTTCTCAGGTTTTTACTACATATGAAAACTTTTCACATTCTCCCGTGCAATGCGGCTGCTAGTCTTATTTTCATGCAAAATCTTAAGGTCCTAGGACATGTCAAAGCCACCAAAGCCGGTTAAAAAGTGATTAAACGACAACTAAAACTTAAATATTACTACTTCTTACTGGCTATTACTTCAACTTAGAAGCTTCTTCTCTGTTCTACTATGGTGCTTTTAGTGTCTCCGCATACCGCAGCACGCGACATAGCTTTGCAGACGATTAATGTAACCGTCTCAGAGAGAAAAGCGGCCAATATGACGATCTGGCTTTAAGTCGATTCGATAACAAATGACGAAAACGGACGGATTTCTCAAGTTTTTACTACATATGAACACTTTTCACATTCTCCCGTGCAACGCGGCTACTAGTCTTCCTTTCATGCAAAATCTTAAGGTCCTAGGTCATGTCCAACCCACCAAAGCCAGCTAAAAAGTGATTAATCGACAACTACAACTTGTATTGTACTACTTCTTACTGGCTATTACTTCAACATATAAGCTTCTTCTGTGTTCTAATATGGTGCTTTTAGTGTCTCCGCATACCGCAGCACGCGACGTAGCTTTGCAGACGATAAATGTAACCGTTTCAGAGAGAAGAGCGGCCAATGTGACGATCTGACTTTAAATCGATTCGATAACAAATGACGAAAACGGACGGTTTTCTCAGGTTTTTACTACATATGAACACTTTTCACATTCTCCCGTGCAACGCGGTTGCTAGTCCTCCTTTCATGCAAAATCTTAAGGACCGACCTCATGTCCAAGCCACCAAAGCCGTCTAAAAAGTGAATAATCGATAACTAAAACTTGAATTGTACTACTTCTTACTGGCTATTACTTCAACTTAGAAGCTTCTTCTGTGTTCTACTATGGTGCTTTTAGTGTCTCCGCATACCGCAGCATGCGACATAGCTTTGCAGACGATTAATGTAACCGTCTCAGAGAGAAAAGCGGCCAATATGACGATCTGGCTTTAAGTCGATTCGATAACAAATGACGAAAACGGACGGATTTCTCAAGTTTTTACTACATATGAACACTTTTCACATTCTCCCGTGCAACGCGGCTACTAGTCTTCCTTTCATGCAAAATCTTAAGGTCCTAGGTCATGTCCAACCCACCAAAGCCAGCTAAAAAGTGATTAATCGATAACTACAACTTGTATTGTACTACTTCTTACTGGCTATTACTTCAACATATAAGCTTCTTCTGTGTTCTAATATGGTGCTTTTAGGGTCTCCGCATACCGCAGCACGCGACATAGCTTTGCAGACGATGAATGTAACCGTTTCAGAGAGAAGAGCGGCCAATGTGACGATCTGACTTTAAATCGATTCGATAACAAATGACGAAAACGGACGGATTTCTCAGGTTTTTACTACATATGAACACTTTTCACATTCTCCCGTGCAACGCGGCTGCTAGTCCTCCTTTCATGCAAATTCTTAAGTTCCTAGGTCATATCCAAGCCACCAAACCCGGCTAAAATGTGAAAAATCTATAATTAAAACTTGAATTGTACTACTCCTTACTGGCTATTACTTCAACTTAGAATCTTATTCTGAGTTCTACTGTGGTGCTTTTAGTGTTTCCGCATTCCGCAGCAGGCGACATAGCTTTGCAGACGATAAATGTAACCGTTTCAGATAGAAGAGCGGCCAATGTGCCGATCTGGCTTTAAATCGATTCGATAACAAATGACGAAAACGGACGGATTTCTCAGGTTTTTACTACATATGAACACTTATCACATTCTCCCGTGCAACGCGGCTGCTAGTCTTCCTTTCATGCAAAATTTTAAGGTCCTAGGACAGGTCCAAGCCACCAAAGCCGGTTAAAAAGTGATTAATCGACAACTAAAACTTAAATAGTACTACTTCTTACTGCCTATTACTTCAACTTAGAAGCTTCTTCTGTATTCTAATATGGTGCTTTTAGTGTCTCCGCATTCCGCAGCACGCGACATAGCTTTGCAGACGATAAATGTAACCGTTTCAGAGAGAAGAGCGGCCAATGTGACGATATGGCTTTAAGTCGATACGATAACAAATGACGAAAACCCACGGATTTCTCAGTTTTTTACTACATATGACCACTTTTCACATTCTCCCGTGCAACGCGGTTGCTATTCCTCCTTTCATGCAAAATCTTAAGGTTCCACCTCATGTCCAAGCCACCAAAGCCGGCTAAAAAGTGAATAATCGATAACTAAATCTTGAATTGTACTACATTTTACTGGCTATTACTTCAACTTAGAAGCTTCTTCTGTGTTCTACTATGGTGCTTTTAGTGTCTCCGCATACCGCAGCATGCGACATAGCTTTGCAGACGATTAATGTAACCGTCTCAGAGAGAAAAGCGGCCAATGTGTCGATCTGAATTTAAGTCGATTCGATAACAAATGACGAAAACGGACGGATTTCTCAGGTTTTTACTACATATGAACACTTTTCACATTCTGCCGTGCAACGCGGCTGCTAGTCCTCCTTTCATGCAAATTCTTAAGGTCCTACGTCATATCCAAGCCACAGAACCCGGCTAAAATGTGAATAATCTATAATTAAAACTTGAATTGTACTACTTCTTACTGGCTATTACTTCAACTTAGAAGCTTATTCTGAGTTCTACTCTGGTGCTTTTAGTGTTTCCGTATACCGCAGCACGCGACATAGCTTTGCAGACGATAAAAGTAACCGTTTGAGAGAGAAGAGCGGCCATTGTGACGATCTGGCTTTAAATCGATTCGATAACAAATGACGAAAACGGACGGATTTCTCAGGTTTTTACTACATATGAACACTTTTCACATTCTCCCGTGCAACGCGGCGCTAGTCTTCCTTTCATGCAAAATCTTAAGGTCCTAGGTCATGTCCAACCCACCAAAGCCAGCTAAAAAGTGATTAATCGACAACTAAAACTTGAATTGTACTACTTCTTACTGGCTATTACTTCAACTTAGAAGCTTCTTCTGGGTTCTACTATGGTGCTTTTAGTGTTTCCGCATACCGCAGCACGCGACATAGCTTTGCAGACGATAAATGTAACCGTTTCGGAGAGAAGAGCGGCCACTGTGACGATCTGGCTTTAAATCGATTCGATAACAAATGACGAAAACGGACGGATTTCTCAGGTTTTGACTACATATGAACACTTTTCACATTCTCCCGTGCAACGCGGCTGCTAGTCTTCCTTTCATGCAAAATCTTAATGTCCTAGGACCTGTCCAAGCCACCAAAGCCGGTTAAAAAGTGATTAATCGACAACTAAAACTTAAATAGTGCTACTTCTTACTGGCTATTACTTCAACTTAGAAGCATCTTCTGTGTTCTAATATGGTGCTTTTAGTGTCTCCGCATACCGCAGCACGCGACATAGCTTTGCAGACGATAAATGTAACCGTTTCAGAGAGCCAATGTGACGATCTGGCTTTAAATCGATTCGTTAACAAATGACGAAAACGGACGGATTCCTCAGGTTTTTACTACATATGAACACTTTTCACATTCTCCCGTGCAACGCGGCTGCTAGTCTTCCTTTCATGCAAATACTTAAGGTCCTAGGACGTGTCCAAGCCACCAAAGCCGGCTAAAAAGTGAATAATCGACAACTAAAACTTGAATTGTACTACTTCTTACTGGCTATTACTTCAACTTAGAAGCTTCTTCTGTGTTCTACTATGGTGCTTTTAGTGTCTCCGCACACCGCAGCACGCGACATAGCTTTGCAAACGATATATGTAACCGTGTCAGAGAGAAAAGCGGCCAATATAACGATCTGGCTTTAAGTCGATACGATAACAAATGACTTAAACGGACGGATTTCTCAGGTTTTTACTACATATGAACACTTTTCACATTCTCCCATGCAACGCGGCTGCTAGACCTCCTTTCATGCAAAATCTTAAGGTCCTAGGTCATGTCCAAGCCACCAAAGCCGGCTAAAAAGTGAATAATCGATAACTAAAACTTGAATTGTACTACTTCTTACTGGCTATTACTTCAACTTAGAAGCTTCTTCTATGTTCTACTATGGTGCTTTTAGTGTGTCCGCATACCGCTGCACGCGACATAGCTTTGCAGACGATAAATGTAACCGTCTCAGAGAGAAAAGCGGCCAATGTGACGATCTGGCTTTAAGTCGATTCGATAACAAATGATGAAAACGGACGGATTTCTCAGGTTTTTACTACATATGAACACTTTTCACATTCTCCCATGCAACGCGGCTGCTAGTCCTCCTTTCATGCAAAATCTTAAGGTCCTATGTCATGCCCAAGCCACCAAAGCCGGCTAAAAAGTGAATAATCGACAACTAAAACTTCAATTGTACTACTTCTTACTGGCTATTACTTCAACTTAGAATCTTCTTCTGTGTTGTACTATGGTGCTTTTAGTGTCTCCGCATACCGCAGCACGCGACATAGCTTTGCAGACGATAAATGTAACCGTTTCAGAGAGAAGAGAGGCCAATGTGACGATCTGACTTTAAATCGATTCGATAACAAATGACGAAAACGGACGGATTTCTCAGGTTTTTACTACATATGAACACTTTTCACATTCTCCCGTGGAACGCGGCTGCTAGTCCTCCTTTCATGCAAATTCTTAAGTTCCTAGGTCATATCCAAGCCACCAAACCCGGCTAAAATGTGAAAAATCTATAATTAAAACTTGAATTGTACTACTCTTTACTGGCTATTACTTCAACTTAGAAGCTTATTCTGAGTTCTACTGTGGTGCTTTTAGTGTTTCCGCATTCCGCAGCAGGCGACATAGCTTTGCAGACGATAAATGTAACCGTTTCAGATAGAAGAGCGGCCAATGTGACGATCTGGCTTTAAATCGATTCGATAACAAATGACGAAAACGGACGGATTTCTCAGGTTTTTACTACATATGAACACGTTTCACATTCTCCCGTGCAACGCGGCTGCTAGTCTTCCTTTCATGCAAAATTTTAAGGTCCTAGGACAGGTCCAAGCCACCAAAGCCGGTTAAAAAGTGATTAATCGACAACTAAAACTTAAATAGTACTACTTCTTACTGCCTATTACTTCAACTTAGAAGCTTCTTCTGTATTCTAATATGGTGCTTTTAGTGTCTCCGCATTCCGCAGCACGCGACATAGCTTTGCAGACGATAAATGTAACCGTCTCAGAGAGAAAAGCGGCCAATGTGACGATATGGCTTTAAGTCGATACGATAACAAATGACGAAAACCCACGGATTTCTCAGTTTTTTACTACATATGACCACTTTTCACATTCTCCCGTACAACGCGGTTGCTATTCCTCCTTTCATGCAAAATCTTAAGGTTCTACCTCATGTCCAAGCCACCAAAGCCGGCTAAAAAGTGAATAATCGATAACTAAATCTTGAATTGTACTACATTTTACTGGCTATTACTTCAACTTAGAAGCTTCTTCTGTGTTCTACTATGGTGCTTTTAGTGTCTACGCATACGGCAGCACGCGACATAGCTTTGCAGACGATTAATGAAACCGTTTCAGAGAGAAGAGAGGCCAATGTGACGATCTGGCTTTAAATCGATTCGATAACAAATGACGAAAACGGACGGATTTCTCAGGTTTTTACTCCATATGAACACTTTTCACATTCTCCCATGCAACGCGGCTGCTAGTCCTCCTATAATGCAAAATCTTAAGGTTCCACCTCATGTCCAAGCCACCAAATCCGGCTAAAAAGTAAATAATCAATAACTAAAACTTGAATTGTACTACTTCTTACTGGCTATTACTTCAACTTAGATTCTTCTTCTGTGTTCTACTATGGTGCTTTTAGTGTTCCGCATACCGCAGCACGCGACATAGCTTTGCAGACGATAAATGTAACCGTCTCAGAGAGAAAAGTGGCTAATATAACGATCTGGCTTTAAGTCGATTCGATAACAAATGACGAAAACGGACGGATTTCTCAGGTTTTCACTACATATGAACACTTTTCACATTCTCCCGTGCAACGCGGCTGCTAGTCCTCCTTTCATGCAAAATCTTAAGGTCCTAGGTCATGTCCAAGCCACCAAAGCCGGCTAAAAAGTGAATAATCGACAACTAAAACTTGAATTGTACTACTTCTTACTGGCTATTACTTCAACTTAGAAGCTTCTTCTGTGTTCTACTATGGTGCTTTTAGTGTCTCCACATACCGCAGCACGCGACATAGCTTTGCAGACGATAAATGTAACCGTCTCAGAGAGAAAAGCGGCCAATGTGACGATCTGGCTTCAAGTCTATTCGATAACAAATGACTAAAATGGACAGATTTCTCAGGTTTTTACTACATATGAACACTTTTCACATTCTCCCATGCAACGCGGCTGCTAGTCCTCCTTTCATGCAAAATCGTAAGATCCTTGGTCATGTCCAAGCCACCAAAGCCGGCTAAAAAGTGAATAATCGATAACTAAAACTTGAATTGTACTACTTCTTACTGCCTATTACTTCAACTTAGAAGCTTCTTCTGTGTTCTACTATGGTGCTTTTAGTGTCTCCACATACCGCAGCACGCGACATAGCTTCGCAGACGATAAATGTAACCGTTTCAGAGAGAAGAGCGGCCAATGAGACAATCTGGCTTTAAATCGATTCGATAACAAATGACGAAAACGGCCGGGTTTCTCAGTTTTTTACTACATACGAACACTTTTCACATTCTCCCGTGCAACGCGGCTGCTAGTCCTCCTATAATGCAAGATCTTAAGGTTCCACCTCATGTCCAAGCCACCAAATCCGGCTAAAAAGTGAATAATCATTAACTAAAACTTGAATTGTACTACTTCTTACTGGCTATTACTTCAACTTAGAATCTTCTTCTGTGTTCTACTATGGTGCTTTTAGTATTCCGCATACCGCAGCACGCGACTTAGCTTTGCAGACGATAAATGTAACCGTTTCAGAGAGAAGAGCGGCCAATATAACGATCTGGCTTTAAGTCGATTCGATAACAAAAAACGAAAACGGACGGATTTCCCAGATTTTCACTACATATGAACACTTTTCACAGTCTCCCGTGCAACGCGGCTGCTAGTCCTCCTTTCATGCAAAATCTTAAGGTCCTAGGTCATGTCCAAGCCACCAAAGCCGGCTAAAAAGTGAACAATCGACAACTAAAACTTGAATTATACTACTTCTTACTGGGTATTACTTCAATTTAGAAGCTTCTTCTGTGTTCTACTATGGTGCTTTTAGTGTCTACGCATACGGCAGCACGCGACATAGCTCTGCAGACGATAAATGTAACCGTTTCAGAGTGAAGAGAGGCCAATGTGACGATCTGGCTTTAAATCGATTCGATAACAAATCACGAAAACGGACGGATTTCTCAGGTTTTTACTCCATATGAACACTTTTCACATTCTCCCGTGCAACGCGGCTGCTAGTCCTCCTTTCATCAAAATCTTAAGGTTTCACCTCATGTCCAAGCCACCAAATCCGGCTATAAAGTGAATAATCAATAATTAAAACTTGAATTGTACTACTTCTTACTGGCTATTACTTCAACTTTGAATCTTCTTCTGTGTTCTACTATGGTGCTTTTAGTGTTCCGCATACCGCAGCACGCGACATAGCTTTGCAGACGATAAATGTAACCATCTCAGAGAGAAAAGCGGCCAATATAACGATCTGGCTTTAAGTCGATTCGATAACAAATGACGAAAACAGACGGATTTCTCAGGTTTTCACTACATATGAACACTTTTCACATTCTCCCGTGCAACGCGGCTGCTAGTCCTCCTTTCATGCAAAATCTTAAGGTCCTAGGTCATGTCCAAGCCACCAAAGCCGGCTAAAAAGTGAATAATCGACAACTAAAACTTGAATTGTACTACTTCTTACTGGCTATTACTTCAACTTAGAAGCTTCTTCTGTGTTCTACTACGGTGCTTTTAGTGTCTCCACATACCGCAGCAAGTGCCATAGCTTTGCAGACGATAAATGTAACCGTCTCAGAGAGAAAAGCGGCCAATGTGACGATCTGCCTTTAAGTCGAATCAATAACAAATGACGAAAATGGACAGATTTCTCAGGTTTTTACTACATATGAACACTTTTCACATTCTCCCGTGCAACACGGCTGCTGGTCCTCCTTTCATGCAAAATCGTAAGGTCCTAGGTCATGTCCAAGCCACCAAAGCCGGCTAAAAAGTGAATAATCGACAACTAAAACTTGAATTGTACTACTTCTTACTGGCTATTACTTCAACTTAGAAGCTCCTTCTGTGTTCTACTATGGTGCTTTTAGTGTCGCCACATACCGCAGCACGCGACATAGCTTTGCAGACGATAAATGTAACCGTCTCAGAGAGAAAAGCGGCCAATGTGACGATCTGGTTTTAAGTCGATTCGATAACAAATGACGAAAATGGACAGATTTCTCAGGTTTTTACTACATATGAACACTTTTCACATTCTCCCATGCAACGCGGCTGCTAATCCTCCTTTCATGCAAAATCTAAAGGTCCTAGGTCATGTCCAGGCCACCAAAGCCGGCTAAAAGGTGAATAATCGATAACTAAAACTTTAATTGTACTACTTCTTACTGGCTATTACTTCAACTTAGAAGTTTCTTCTGTGTTCTAATATGGTGCTTTTAGTGTCTCCGCATACCGCAGCACGCGACATAGCTTTGCAGACGATAAATGTAACAGTCTCAGAGAGAAAAGCGGCCAATGTGACGATCTGGCTTTAAGTCGATTCGATAACAAATGACGATAACGGACGGATTTCTCAGGTTTTTACTCCATATGAACACTTTTCACATTCTCCCGCGCAACGCGGCTGCTAGTCCTCCTTTTCATGCAAAATCTTAAGGTCCTAGGTCTTATCCAAGCCACCAAAGCCGGCTAAAAAGTGAATAATCGATAATTAAAACTTGAATTGTACTACTTCTTACTGGCTATTACTTCAACTTAGAAGCTTCTTCTGTGTTCTACTATGGTGCTTTTAGTGTTCCCGCATACCGCAGCACGCGACATAGCTTTGCAGACGATAAATGTAACCGTCTCAGAGAGAAAAACGGCCAATGTGACGATCTGGCTTTAAGTCGATTCGATAACAAATGACGATAACGGACGGATTTCTCAGGTTTTTACTCCATATGAACACTTTTCACATTCTCCCGCGCAACGCGGCTGCTAGTCCTCCTTTCATGCAAAATCTTAAGGTCCTAGGTCTTATTCAAGCCACCAAAGCCGGCAAAAAAGTGAATAATCGATAATTAAAACTTGAATTGTACTACTTCTTACCGGCTATTACTTCAACTTAGAAGCTTCTTCTGTGTTCTACTATGGTGCTTTTAGTGTCTCCACATACCGCAGCACGCGACATAGCTTTGCAGACGATAAATGTAACCGTCTCAGAGAGAAAAGCGGCCATTGTGACGATCTGGCTTTAAGTCGATTCAGTAACAAATGACGAAAACGGACAGATTTCTCAGGTTTTTACTACATATGAACACTTTTCACATTCTCCCGTGCAACGCGGCTGCTGGTCCTCCTTTCATGCAAAATCTTAAGGTCCTAGGTCATGTCCAAGCCACCAAAGCCGGCTAAAAAGTGAATAATCGATAATTAAAACTTGAATTGTACTACTTCTTACTGGCTATTACTTCAACTTAGAAGCTTCTTCTGTGTTCTACTATGGTGCTTTTAGTGTGCCCGCATACGGCAGCACGCGACATAGCTTTGCAGACGATAAATGTAACCGTCTCAGAGAAAAAAGCGGCCAATGTGACGATCTGGCTTTATTTCGATTCGATAACAAATGACGAAGACGGACGGATTTCTCAGGTTTTTACTACATATGAACACTTTTCACATTCTCCCATGCAACGCGGCTGCTAGTCCTCCTTTCATGCAAAATCTTAAGGTCCTAGGTCATGTCCAAGCCACCAAAGCCGGCTAAAAGGTGAATAATCGATAACTAAAACTTGAATTGTACTACTTCTTACTGGCTATTACTTCAACTTAGAAGTTTCTTCTGTGTTCTAATATGGTGCTTTTAGTGTCTCCGCATACCGCAGCACGCGCCATAGCTTTGCAGACGATAAATGTAACCGTTTCAGAGAGAAGAGCGGCCAATTTGACGATCTGGCTTTAAATCGATTCGATAACAAGTGACGAAAACGGAAGGATTTCTCAGGTTTTTACTACATATGAACTCTTTTCACATTCTCCCGTGCAACGCGGCTGCTAGTCTTCCTTTCATGCAAACTCTTAAGGTCCTAAGTCATGTCGAATCCACCAAAGCCGGCTAAAAAGTGGTTAATCGACAACTAAAACTTAAATAGTACTACTTCTTACTGGCTATTACTTCAATTTAGAAGCTTCTTCTGTGTTCTAATACGGTGCTTTTAGTGTCTCCGCAGACCGCAGCACGCGACATAGCTTTGCTGACGATAAATGTAACCGTCTCAGAGAGAAAAGCGGCCAATGTTACGATCTGGCTTTAAGTCGTTTCAATAACAAATGACGAAAACGGACGGATTTCTCAGGTTTTTACTACATATGAACACTTTTCACATTCTCCCATGCAACGCGGCTGCTAGTCCTCCTTTCATGCAGAATCTTAAGGTCCTAGGTCATGTTCAAACCATAAAAGACGGCTAAAATTTAATAATCGATAACTAAAACTTGAATTGTACTACTTCTTACTGGCTATTACTTCAACTTAGAAGCTTCTTCTGTATTCTACTATTGTGCTTCTAGTGTTTCCGCATACCGCAGCACGCGACATAGCTTTGCAGACAATAAATGTAACCGTCTCAGAGAGAAAAGCGGCCAATGTGACGATCTGGCTTTAAGTCGATTCAATAACAAATGAAGATAACGGACGGATTTCTCAGGTTTTTACTCCATATGAACACTTTTCACATACTCCCGTGCAACGCGGCTGCTAGTCCACCTTTCATGCAAAATCTTAAGGTCCTAGGTCTTATTCAAGCCACCAAAGCCGGCAAAAAAGTGAATAATCGATAATTAAAACTTGAATTGTACTACTTCTTACCGGCTATTACTTCAACTTAGAAGCTTCTTCTGTGTTCCACTATGGTGCTTTTAGTGTTCCCGCATACCGCAGCACGCGACATAGCATTGCAGACGATAAATGTAACCGTTTCAGAGAGAAGAGCGGCCAATGTGACGATCTGGCTTTAAATCGATTCGATAACAAATGACGAAAACGGCCGGGTTTCTCAGGTTTTTACTACATATGAACACTTTTCACATTCTCCCGTGCAACGCGGCTGCTAGTCCTCCTATCATGCAAAATCTTAAGGTTCCACCTCATGTCCAAGCCACCAAATCCGGCTAAAAAGTGAATAATCAATAACTAAAACTTGAATTGTACTACTTCTTACTGGCTATTACTTCAACTTTTCTAAGTTGAAGTTCTACTATGGTGCTTTTAGTGTTCCGCATACCGCAGCACGCGACATAGCTTTGCAGACGATAAATGTAACCGTCTCAGAGAGAAAAGCGGGCAATATATCGATCTGGCTTTAAGTCGATTCGATAACAAATGACGAAAACGGACGGATTTCTCAGGTTTTCACTACATATGAACACTTTTCACATTCTCGCGTGCAACGCGGCTGCTAGTCCTCTTTTCATGCAAAATCTTAAGGTCCTAGGTCACGTCCAAGCCACCAAAGCCGGCTAAAAAGTGAATAATTGACAACTAAACCTTGAATTGTACTACTTCTTACTGGCTATTACTTCAACTTAGAAGCTTCTTCTGTGTTCTACTATGGTGCTTTTAGTGTCTCCACATACCGCAGCACGCGACATAGCTTTGCAGACGATAAATGTAACCGTCTCAGAGAGAAAAGCGGCCATTGTGACGATCTGGCTTTAAGTCGATTCAGTAACAAATGACGAAAACGGACAGATTTCTCAGGTTTTTACTACATATGAACACTTTTCACATTCTCCCGTGCAACGCGGCTGCTGGTCCTCCTTTCATGCAAAATCTTAAGGTCCTAGGTCATGTCCAAGCCACCAAAGCCGGCTAAAAAGTGAATAATCGACAACTAAAACTTGAATTGTACTACTTCTTACTGGCTATTACTTCAACTTAGAAGCTCCTTCTGAGTTCTACTATGGTGCTTTTAGTGTCGCCACATACCGCAGCACGCGACATAGCTTTGCAGACGATAAATGTAACCGTCTCAGAGAGAAAAGCGGCCAATGTGACGATCTGGCTTTAAGTCGATTCGATAACAAATGACGATAACGGACGGATTTCTCAGGTTTTTACTCCATATGAACACTTTTCACATTCCCCCGCGCAACGCGGCTGCTAGTCCTCCTTTCATGCAAAATCTTAAGGTCCTAGGTCTTATCCAAGCCACCAAAGCCGGCTAAAAAGTGAATAATCGATAATTAAAACTTAAATTGTACTACTTCTTACTGGCTATTACTTCAACTTAGAAGCTTCTTCTGTGTTCTACTATGGTGCTTTTAGTGTGCCCGCATACGGCAGCACGCGACATAGCTTTGCAGACGATAAATGTAACCGTCTCAGAGAAAAAAGCGGCCAATGTGACGATCTGGCTTTATTTCGATTCGATAACAAATGACGAAGACGGACGGATTTCTCAGGTTTTTACTACATATGAACACTTTTCACATTCTCCCATGCAACGCGGCTGCTAGTCCTCCTTTCATGCAAAATCTTAAGGTCCTAGGTCATGTCCAAGCCACCAAAGCCGGCTAAAAGGTGAATAATCGATAACTAAAACTTGAATTGTACTACTTCTTACTGGCTATTACTTCAACTTAGAAGTTTCTTCTGTGTTCTAATATGGTGCTTTTAGTGTCTCCGCATACCGCAGCACGCGCCATAGCTTTGCAGACGATAAATGTAACCGTTTCAGAGAGAAGAGCGGCCAATTTGACGATCTGGCTTTAAATCGATTCGATAACAAGTGACGAAAACGGAAGGATTTCTCAGGTTTTTACTACATATGAACCCTTTTCACATTCTCCCGTGCAACGCGGCTGCTAGTCTTCCTTTCATGCAAACTCTTAAGGTCCTAAGTCATGTCGAATCCACCAAAGCCGGCTAAAAAGTGGTTAATCGACAACTAAAACTTAAATAGTACTACTTCTTACTGGCTATTACTTCAATTTAGAAGCTTCTTCTGTGTTCTAATACGGTGCTTTTAGTGTCTCCGCAGACCGCAGCACGCGACATAGCTTTGCTGACGATAAATGTAACCGTCTCAGAGAGAAAAGCGGCCAATGTGACGATCTGGCTTTAAGTCGTTTCAATAACAAATGACGAAAACGGACGGATTTCTCAGGTTTTTACTACATATGAACACTTTTCACATTCTCCCATGCAACGCGGCTGCTAGTCCTCCTTTCATGCAGAATCTTAAGGTCCTAGGTCATGTTCAAACCATAAAAGACGGCTAAAAAGTTAATAATCGATAACTAAAACTTGAATTGTACTACTTCTTACTGGCTATTACTTCAACTTAGAAGCTTCTTCTGTATTCTACTATTGTGCTTCTAGTGTTTCCGCATACCGCAGCACGCGACATAGCTTTGCAGACAATAAATGTAACCGTCTCAGAGAGAAAAGCGGCCAATGTGACGATCTGGCTTTAAGTCGATTCAATAACAAATGAAGATAACGGACGGATTTCTCAGGTTTTTACTCCATATGAACACTTTTCACATACTCCCGTGCAACGCGGCTGCTAGTCCACCTTTCATGCAAAATCTTAAGGTCCTAGGTCTTATCCAAGCCACCAAAGCCGGCTAAAAAGTGAATAATCTATAATTAAAACTTGAATTGAACTACTTCTTACTGGCTATTGCTTCAACTTAGAAGCTTCTTCTGTGTTCTACTATGGTGCTTTTAGTGTCTCCGTATACGGCAGCACGCGACATAGCTTTGCAGACGATAAATGTAACCGTCTCAGAGAGAAAAGCGGCCAATGTGACGATCTGGCTTTAAGTGGATTCGATAACAAATACGAAACCGGACGGATTTCCCAGGTTTTTACTACATATGAACACTTTTCACATTCTCCCGTGCAACGCGGCTGCTAGTCCTCCTTTCATGCAAAATCTTAAGGTCCTAGGTCATGTCCAAGCCACCAAAGCCGGCTAAAAAGTGAATAATCGACAACTAAAACTTGAATTGTACTACTTCTTACTGGCTATTACTTCAACTTAGAAGTTTCTTCTCTGTTCTAATATGGTGCTTTTTGTGTCTCCGCATACCGCAGCACGCGACATAGCATTGCAGACGATAAATGTAACCGTCTCAGAGAGAAAAGCGGCCAATGTGACGATCTCGCTTTAAGTCGATTCGATAACAAATGACGATAACGGACGGATTTCTCAGGTTTTTATACCATATGAACACTTTTCACATTCTCCCGTGCAACGCGGCTGCTAGTCCTCCTTTCATGCAAAATCTTAAGGTCCTAGGTCTTATCCAAGCCACCAAAGCCGGCTAAAAAAGTGAATAATCGATAATATAAACTTGAATTGTACTACTTCTTACTGGCTATTACTTCAACTTAGAAGCTTCTTCTGTGTTCTACTATGGTGATTTTAGTGTGCCCGCATACCGCAGCACGCGACATAGCTTTGCAGACGATAAATGTAACCGTTTCAGAGAGAAGAGCGGCCAATGTGACGATCTGGCTTTAAATCGATTCGATAACAAATGACGAAAACGGACGGATTTCTCAGGTTTTTACTACATATGAACACTTTTCACATTCTCCCGTGCAACGCGGCTGCTAGTCCTCCTTTCATGCAAAATCGTAAGGTCCTAGGTCATGTCCAAGCCACCAAAGCCGGCTAAAAAGTGAATAATCGACAACTAAAACTTGAATTGTACTACTTCTTACTGGCTATTACTTCAACTTAGAAGCTCCTTCTGTGTTCTACTATGGTGCTTTTAGTGTCGCCACATACCGCAGCACGCGACATAGCTTTGCAGACGATAAATGTAACCGTCAGAGAGAAAAGCGGCCAATGTGACGATCTGGTTTTAAGTCGATTCGATAACAAATGACGAAAATGGACAGATTTCTCAGGTTTTTACTACATATGAACACTTTTCACATTCTCCCATGCAACGCGGCTGCTAATCCTCCTTTCATGCAAAATCTAAAGGTCCTAGGTCATGTCCAGGCCACCAAAGCCGGCTAAAAGGTGAATAATCGATAACTAAAACTTTAATTGTACTACTTCTTACTGGCTATTACTTCAACTTAGAAGTTTCTTCTGTGTTCTAATATGGTGCTTTTAGTGTCTCCGCATACCGCAGCACGCGACATAGCTTTGCAGACGATAAATGTAACAGTCTCAGAGAGAAAAGCGGCCAATGTGACGATCTGGCTTTAAGTCGATTCGATAACAAATGACGTTAACGGACGGATTTCTCAGGTTTTTACTCCATATGAACACTTTTCACATTCTCCCGCGCAACGCGGCTGCTAGTCCTCCTTTTCATGCAAAATCTTAAGGTCCTAGGTCTTATCCAAGCCACCAAAGCCGGCTAAAAAGTGAATAATCGGTAATTAAAACTTGAATTGTACTACTTCTTACTGGCTATTACTTCAACTTAGAAGCTTCTTCTTTGTTCTACTATGGTGCTTTTAGTGTTCCCGCATACCGCAGCACGCGACATAGCTTTGCTGACGATAAATGTAACCGTTTCAGAGAGAAGAGCGGCCAATGTGACGATCTGGTTTTAAATCGATTCGATAACAAATGACGAAAACGGCCGGGTTTCTCAGGTTTTTACTACATATGAACACTTTTCACATTCTCCCGTGCAACGCGGCTGCTAGTCCTCCTATCATGCAAAATCTTAAGGTTCCACCTCATGACCAAGCCACCAAATCCGGCTAAAAAGTGAATAATCAATAACTAAAACTTGAATTGTACTACTTCTTACTGGCTATTACTTCAACTTAGAATCTTCTTCTGTGTTCTACTATGGTGCTTTTAGTGTTCCGCATACCGCAGCACGTGACATAGCTTTGCAGACGATAAATGTAACCGTCTCAGAGAGAAAAGCGGCCAATATAACGATCTGGCTTTAAGTCGATTCGATAACAAATGACGACAATGGACAGATTTCTCAGGTTTTTACTACATATCAACACTTTTCACATTCTCCCATGCAACGCGGCTGCTAGTCTTCCTTTCATGCAAAATCGTAAGGTCCTTGGTCATGTCCAAGCCACCAAACCCGGCTAAAAGGTGAATAATCGATAACAAAACTTGAATTGTACTACTTCTTACTGGCTATTACTTCAACTTAGAAGCTTCTCCTGTGTTCTACTATGGTGCTTTTAGTGTTCCCGCATACCGCAGCACGCGACATAGCTTTGCAGACGATAAATGTAACCGTCTCAGAGAGAAAAGCGGCCAATGTGACGATCTGGCTTTAAGTCGATTCGATAACAAATGACGATAACGGACGGATTTCTCAGGTTTTTACTCCATATGAACACTTTTCACATTCTCCCGCGCAACGCGGCTGCTAGTCCTCCTTTCATGCAAAATCTTAAGGTCCTAGGTCTTATTCAAGCCACCAAAGCCGGCAAAAAAGTGAATAATCGATAATTAAAACTTGAATTGTACTACTTCTTACCGGCTATTACTTCAACTTAGAAGCTTCTTCTGTGTTCCACTATGGTGCTTTTAGTGTTCCCTCATACCGCAGCACGCGACATAGCATTGCAGACGATAAATGTAACCGTTTCAGAGAGAAGAGCGGCCAATGTGACGATCTGGCTTTAAATCGATTCGATAACAAATGACGAAAACGGCCGGGTTTCTCAGGTTTTTACTACATATGAACACTTTTCACATTCTCCCGTGCAACGCGGCTGCTAGTCCTCCTATCATGCAAAATCTTAAGGTTCCACCTCATGTCCAAGCCACCAAATCCGGCTAAAAAGTGAATAATCAATAACTAAAACTTGAATTGTACTACTTCTTACTGGCTATTACTTCAACTTAGAAGCTTCTTCTGTGTTCTACTATGGTGCTTTTAGTGTTCCGCATACCGCAGCACGCGACATAGCTTTGCAGACGATAAATGTAACCGTCTCAGAGAGAAAAGCGGCCATTGTGACGATCTGGCTTTAAGTCGATTCAGTAACAAATGACGAAAACGGACAGATTTCTCAGGTTTTTACTACATATGAACACTTTTCACATTCTCCCGTGCAACGCGGCTGCTGGTCCTCCTTTCATGCAAAATCTTAAGGTCCTAGGTCATGTCCAAGCCACCAAAGCCGGCTAAAAAGTGAATAATCGACAACTAAAACTTGAATTGTACTACTTCTTACTGGCTATTACTTCAACTTAGAAGCTCCTTCTGAGTTCTACTATGGTGCTTTTAGTGTCGCCACATACCGCAGCACGCGACATAGCTTTGCAGACGATAAATGTAACCGTCTCAGAGAGAAAAGCGGCCAATGTGACGATCTGGCTTTAAGTCGATTCGATAACAAATGACGATAACGGACGGATTTCTCAGGTTTTTACTCCATATGAACACTTTTCACATTCTCCCGCGCAACGCGGCTGCTAGTCCTCCTTTCATGCAAAATCTTAAGGTCCTAGGTCTTATCCAAGCCACCAAAGCCGGCTAAAAAGTGAATAATCGATAATTAAAACTTGAATTGTACTACTTCTTACTGGCTATTACTTCAACTTAGAAGCTTCTTCTGTGTTCTACTATGGTGCTTTTAGTGTGCCCGCATACGGCAGCACGCGACATAGCTTTGCAGACGATAAATGTAACCGTCTCAGAGAAAAAAGCGGCCAATGTGACGATCTGGCTTTATTTCGATTCGATAACATATGACGAAGACGGACGGATTTCTCAGGTTTTTACTACATATGAACACTTTTCACATTCTCCCATGCAACGCGGCTGCTAGTCCTCCTTTCATGCAAAATCTTAAGGTCCTAGGTCATGTCCAAGCCACCAAAGCCGGCTAAAAGGTGAATAATCGATAACTAAAACTTGAATTGTACTACTTCTTACTGGCTATTACTTCAACTTAGAGGTTTCTTCTGTGTTCTAATATGGTGCTTTTAGTGTCTCCGCATACCGCAGCACGCGCCATAGCTTTGCAGACGATAAATGTAACCGTTTCAGAGAGAAGAGCGGCCAATTTGACGATCTGGCTTTAAATCGATTCGATAACAAGTGACGAAAACGGAAGGATTTCTCAGGTTTTTACTACATATGAACTCTTTTCACATTCTCCCTTGCTACGCGGCTGCTAGTCTTCCTTTCATGCAAACTCTTAAGGTCCTAAGTCATGTCGAATCCACCAAAGCCGGCTAAAAAGTGGTTAATCGACAACTAAAACTTAAATAGTACTACTTCTTACTGGCTATTACTTCAATTTAGAAGCTTCTTCTGTGTTCTAATACGGTGCTTTTAGTGTCTCCGCAGACCGCAGCACGCGACATAGCTTTGCAGACGATAAATGTAACCGTCTCAGAGAGAAAAGCGGCCAATGTGACGATCTGGCTTTAAGTCGTTTCAATAACAAATGACGAAAACGGACGGATTTCTCAGGTTTTTACTACATATGAACACTTTTCACATTCTCCCATGCAACGCGGCTGCTAGTCCTCCTTTCATGCAGAATCTTAAGGTCCTAGGTCATGTTCAAACCATAAAAGACGGCTAAAAAGTTAATAATCGATAACTAAAACTTGAATTGTACTACTTCTTACTGGCTATTACTTCAACTTAGAAGCTTCTTCTGTATTCTACTATTGTGCTTCTAGTGTTTCCGCATACCGCAGCACGCGACATAGCTTTGCAGACAATAAATGTAACCGTCTCAGAGAGAAAAGCGGCCAATGTGACGATCTGGCTTTAAGTGGATTCGATAACAAATACGAAACCGGACGGATTTCCCAGGTTTTTACTACATATGAACACTTTTCACATTCTCCCGTGCAACGCGGCTGCTAGTCCTCCTTTCATGCAAAATCTTAAGGTCCTAGGTCATGTCCAAGCCACCAAAGCCGGCTAAAAAGTGAATAATCGACAACTAAAACTTGAATTGTACTACTTCTTACTGGCTATTACTTCAACTTAGAAGTTTCTTCTGTGTTCTAATATGGTGCTTTTTGTGTCTCCGCATACCGCAGCACGCGACATAGCATTGCAGACGATAAATGTAACCGTCTCAGAGAGAAAAGCGGCCAATGTGACGATCTCGCTTTAAGTCGATTCGATAACAAATGACGATAACGGACGGATTTCTCAGGTTTTTACACCATATGAACACTTTTCACATTCTCCCGTGCAACGCGGCTGCTAGTCCTCCTTTCATGCAAAATCTTAAGGTCCTAGGTCTTATCCAAGCCACCAAAGCCGGCTAAAAAAGTGAATAATCGATAATATAAACTTGAATTGTACTACTTCTTACTGGCTATTACTTCAACTTAGAAGCTTCTTCTGTGTTCTACTATGGTGATTTTAGTGTGCCCGCATACCGCAGCACGCGACATAGCTTTGCAGACGATAAATGTAACCGTTTCAGAGAGAAGAGCGGCCAATGTGACGATCTGGCTTTAAATCGATTCGATAACAAATGACGAAAACGGACGGATTTCTCAGGTTTTTACTACATATGAACACTTTTCACATTCTCCCGTGCAACGCGGCTGCTAGTCCTCCTTTCATGCAAAATCTTAAGGTCCTAAGTCATGTCCAAGCGACCAAAGCCGGCATAAAAGTGATTAGTCGACAACTAAAACATCAATAGTACTACTTCTTACTGGCTATTACTTCAATTTAGAAGCTTCTTCTGTGTTCTAATATGGTGCTTTTAGTGTCTCCGCATACCGCAGCACGCGACATAGCTTTGCCGGCGATAAATGTAACCGTCTCAGAGAGAAAAGCGGCCAATGTGACGATCTCGCTTTAAGTCGATTCGATAACAAATGACGAAAACGGACGGATTTCTCAGGTTTTTACTACATATGAACACTTTTCACATTCTCCCATGCAACGCGGCTGCTAGTCCTCCTTTCATGCAGAATCTTAAGGTCCTAGGTCATGTTCAAACCACCAAAGACGGCTAAAAAGTTAATAATCGATAACTAAAACTTGAATTCTACTACTTCTTACTGGCTATTACTTCAACTTAGAAGCTTCTTCTGTATTCTACTATTGTGCTTTTAGTGTTTCCGCATACCGCAGCACGCGACATAGCTTTGCAGACAATAAATGTAACCGTCTCAGAGAGAAAAGCGGCCAATGTGACGATCTGGATTTAAGTCGATTCAATAACAAATGACGATAACGGACGGATTTCTCAGGTTTTTACTACATATGAACACTTTTCACATTCTCCCGTGCAACGCGGCTGCTAGTCCTCCTTTCATGCAAAATCTTAAGGTCCAAGGTCTTATCCAAGCCACCAAAGCCGGCTAAAAGGTGAATAATCTATAATTAAAACTTGAATTGAACTACTTCTTACTGGCTATTGCTTCAACTTAGAAGCTTCTTCTGTGTTCTACTATGGTGCTTTAAGTGTCTCCGTATACGGCAGCACGCGACATAGCTTTTTAGACGATAAATGTAACCGTCTCAGAGAGAAAAGCGGCCAATGTGACGATCTGGCTTTAAGTGGATTCGATAACAAATACGAAACCGGACGGATTTCCCAGGTTTTTACTACATATGAACACTTTTCACATTCTCCCGTGCAACGCGGCTGCTAGTCCTCCTTTCATGCAAAATCTTAAGGTCCTAGGTCATGTCCAAGCCACCAAAGCCGGCTAATAAGTTAATAATCGACAACTAAAACTTGAATTGTACTACTTCTTACTGGCTATTACCTCAACTTAGAAGTTTCTTCTGTGTTCTAATATGGTGCTTTTTGTGTCTCCGCATACCGCAGCACGCGACATAGCATTGCAGACGATAAATGTAACCGTCTCAGAGAGAAAAGCGGCCAATGTGACGATCTCGCTTTAAGTCGATTCGATAACAAATGACGATAACAGACGGATTTCTCAGGTTTTTACACCATATGAACACTTTTCACATTCTCCCGTGCAACGCGGCTGCTAGTCCTCCTTTCATGCAAAATCTTAAAGTCCTAGGTCTTATCCAAGCCACCAAAGCCGGCTAAAAAGTGAATAATCGATAATATAAACTAGAATTGTACTACTTCTTACTGGCTATTACTTCAACTTAGAAGCTTCTTCTGTGTTCTACTATGGTGCTTTTAGTGTGCCCGCATACCGCAGCACGCGACATAGCTTTGGAGATGATAACTGTAACCGTTTCAGAGAGAAGAGCGGCCAATGTGACGATCTGGCTTTAAATCGATTCGATAACAAATGACGAAAACGGACGGATTTCTCAGGTTTTTACTACATATGAACACTTTTCACATTCTCCCGTGCAACGCGGCTGCTAGTCTTCCTTTCATGCAAAATCTTAAGGTCCTAAGTCATGTCCAAGCGACCAAAGCCGGCATTAAAGTGATTAGTCGACAACTAAAACATAAATAGTACTACTTCTTACTGGCTGTTACTTCAACTTAAAAGCTTCTTCTGTGTTCCACTATGGTGCTTTTAGTGTTCCCGCATACCGCAGCACGCGACATAGCTCTGCAGACGATAAATGTAACCGTTTCAGAGAGAAGAGCGGCCAATGTGACGATCTGGCTTTAAATCGATTCGATAACAAATGAGGAAAACGGAAGGATTTCTCAGGTTTTTACTACATATGAACTCTTTTCACATTCTCCCGTGCAACGCGGCTGCTAGTCTTCCTTTCATGCAAACTCTTAAGGTCCTAAGTCATGTCGAAGCCACCAAAGCCGGCTAAAAAGTGGTTAATCGACAACTAAAACTTAAATAGTACTACTTCTTACTGGCTATTACTTCAATTTAGAAGCTTCTTCTGTGTTCTAATATGGTGCTTTTAGTGTCTCCGCATACCGCAGCACGCGACATAGCTTTGCTGACGATAAATGTAACCGTCTCAGAGAGAAAAGCGGCCAATGTGACGATCTGGCTTTAAGTCGTTTCGATAACAAGTGACGAAAACGGACGCATTTCTCAGGTTTTTACTACATATGAACACTTTTCACATTCTCCCATGCAACGCGGCTGCTAGTCCTCCTTTCATGCAGAATCTTAAGGTCCTAGGTCATGTTCAAACCACCAAAGACGGCTAAAAATTTAATAATCGATAACTAAAACTTGAATTGTACTACTTCTTACTGGCTATTACTTCAACTTAGAAGCTTCTTCTGTATTCTACTATTGTGCTTCTAGTGTTTCCGCATACCGCAGCACGCGACATAGCTTTGCAGACGATAAATGTAACCGTCTCAGAGAGAAAAGCGGCCAATGTGACGATCTCGCTTTAAGTCGATTCGATAACAAATGACGATAACGGACGGATTTCTCAGGTTTTTACACCATATGAACACTTTTCACATTCTCCCGTGCAACGCGGCTGCTAGTCCTTCTTTCATGCAAAATCTTAAGGTCCTAGGTCTTATCCAAGCCACCAAAGCCGGCTAAAAAGTGAATAATCGATAATATAAACTTGAATTGTACTACTTCTTACTGGCTATTACTTCAACTTAGAAGCTTCTTCTGTATTCTACTATTGTGCTTTTAGTGTTTCCGCATACCGCAGCACGCGACATAGCTTTGCAGACAATAAATGTAACCGTCTCAGAGAGAAAAGCGGCCAATGTGACGATCTGGCTTTAAATGGATTCGATAACAAATACGAAACCGGACGGATTTCCCAGGTTTTTACTACATATGAACACTTTTCACATTCTCCCGTGCAACGCGGCTGCTAGTCCTCCTTTCATGCAAAATCTTAAGATCCTAGGTCATGTCCAAGCCACCAAAGCCGGCTAAAAAGTGAATAATCGACAACTAAAACTTGAATTGTACTACTTCTTACTGGCTATTACTTCAACTTAGAAGTTTCTTCTGTGTTCTAATATGGTGCTTTTTGTGTCTCCGCATACCGCAGCACGCGACATAGCACTGCAGACGATAAATGTAACCGTCTCAGAGAGAAAAACGGCCAATGTGACGATTTCGCTTTAAGTCGATTCGATAACAAATGACGATAACGGACGGATTTCTCAGGTTTTTACTACATATGAACACTTTTCACATTCTCCCGTGCAACGCGGCTGCTAGTCTTCCTTTCATGCAAAATCTTAAGGTCCTAAGTCATGTCCAAGCGACCAAAGCCGGCATAAAAGTGATTAGTCGACAACTAAAACATAAATAGTACTACTTCTTACTGGCTATTACTTCAATTTAGAAGCTTCTTCTGTGTTCTAATATGGTGCTTTTAGTGTCTCCGCATACCGCAGCACGCGACATAGCTTTGCAGGCGATAAATGTAACCGTCTCAGAGAGAAAAGCGGCCAATGTGACGATCTGGCTTTAAGTCGATTCGATAACAAATGACGATAACGGACGGATTTATCAGGTTTTTACTTCATATGAACACTTTTCACATTCTCCCGTGCAACGCGGCTGCTAGTCTTCCTTTCATGCAAAATCTTAAGGTCCTAGGTCTTATCCAAGCCACCAAAGCCGTCTAAAAAGTGAATAATCGATAATTAAAACTTGAATTGTACTACTTCTTACTGGCTATTACTTCAACTTAGAAACTTCTTCTGTGTTCTACTATGGTGCTTTTAGTGTTCCCGCATACCGCAGCACGCGACATAGCTTTTCAGACGATAAATGTAACCGTCTCAGAGAGAAAAGCGGCCAATGTGACGATCTCGCTTTAAGTCGATTCGATAACAAATGACGATAACGGACGGATTTCTCAGGTTTTTACTCCATATGAACATTTTTCACATTCTCCCGTGCAACGCGGCTGCTAGTCCTCCTTTCATGCAAAATCTTAAGGTCCTAGGTCTTATCCAAGCCACCAAAGCCGGCTAAAAAGTGAATAATGATAATAGAAACTTGAATTGTACTACTTCTTACTGGCTATTACTTCAACTTAGAAGCTTCTTCTGTGTTCTACTATGGTGCTTTTAGTGTGCCCGCATACCGCAGCACGCGACATAGCTTTGCAGGCGATAAATGTAACCGTTTCAGAGAGAAGAGCGGCCAATGTGACGATCTGGCTTTAAATCGATTCGATAACAAATGACGAAAACGGACGGATTTCTCAGGTTTTTACTACATATGAACACTTTTCACATTCTCCCGTGCAACGCGGCTGCTAGTCTTCCTTTCATGCAAAATCTTAAGGTCCTAAGTCATGTCCAAGCCACCAAAGCCGGAGAAAAAGTGATTAGTCGACAACTAAAACTTAAATAGTACTACTTCTTACTGGCTATTACTTCAATTTAGAAGCTTCTTCTGTGTTCTAATATGGTGCTTTTAGTTTCTCCGCATACCGCAGCACGCGACATAGCTTTGCAGGCGATAAATGTAACCGTCTCAGAGAGAAAAGCGGCCAATGTGACGATCTGGCTTTAAGTCGATTCGATAACAAATGACGATAACGGACGGATTTCTCAGGTTTTTACTTCATATGAACACTTTTCACATTCTCCCGTGCAACGCGGCTGCTAGTCCTCCTTTCATGCAAAATCTTAAGGTCCTAGGTCTTATCCAAGCCACCAAAGCCGGCTAAAAAGTGAATAATCGATAATTAAAACTTGAATTGTACTACTTCTTACTGGCTATTACTTCAACTTAGAAGCTTCTTCTGTGTTCTACTATGGTGCTTTTAGTGTTCCCGCATACCGCAGCACGCGACATAGCTTTGCAGACGATAAATGTAACCGTTTTAGAGAGAAGAGCGGCCAATGTGACGATCTGGCTTTAAATCGATTCGATAACAAATGACGAAAACGGACGGATTTCTCAGGTTTTTACTACATATGAACACTTTTCACATTCTCCCGTGCAACGCGGCTGCTAGTCTTCCTTTCATGCAAAATCTTAAGGTCCTAAGTCATGTCCAAGCCACCAAAGCCGGCTAAAAAGTGATTAATCGACAACTAAAACTTAAATAGTACTACTTCTTACTGGCTATTACTTCAATTTAGAAGCTTCTTCTGTGTTCTAATATGGTGCTTCTAGTGTCTCCGCATACCGCAGCACGCGACATAGCTTTGCTGACGATAAATGTAACCGTCTCAGAGAGAAAAGCGGCCAATGTGACGATCTGGCTTTAAGTCGTTTCGATAACAAATGACGAAAACGGACGCATTTCTCAGGTTTTTACTACATATGAACACTTTTCACATTCTCCCATGCAACGCGGCTGCTAGTCCTCCTTTCATGCAGAATCTTAAGGTCCTAGGTCATGTTCAAGCCACGAAAGACGGCTAAAAATTGAATAATCGACAACTAAAACTTGAATTGTACTACTTCTTATTGGCTATTACATCAACTTGGAAGCTTCTTCTGTACTCTACTATGGTGCTTTTAGTGTTTCCGCATACCGCAGCATGCGACATAGCATTGCAGACGATAAATGTAACCGTCTCAGAGAGAAAAGCGGCCAATGTGACGATCTATCTTTAAGTCGATTCGATTACAAATGACGAAAAGGGACGAATTTCTCAGGTTTTTACTACATATGAACACTTTTCACATTCTCCCGTGCAACGCGGCTGCTAGTCCTCCTTTCATGCAAAATCTTATGGTCCTAGGTCATGTCCAAGCCACCAAAGCCGGCTAAAAAGTGAATAATCGACAACTAAAACTTGAATTGTACTACTTCTTACTGGCTATTACTTCAACTTAGAAGATCCTTCTGTGTTCTAATATGGTGCTTTTAGTGGGTCCACATACCGCAGCACGCGACATAGCTTTGCAGACGATAAATGTAACCGTCTCAGGGAGAAAAGCGGCCAATGTGACGATCTGGCTTTAAGTCGATTCCATAACAAATGTCGAAAATGGTCAGATTTCTCAGGTTTTTACTACATATGAACACTTTCACATTCTCACATGCAACGCGGCTGCTAGTCCTCCTTTCATGCAAAATCTTAAGGTCCTAGGTCATGTACAAGCCACCAAAGCCGGCTAAAAGGTGAATAATCGATAACTTAAACTTCAATTGTACTACTTCTTACTGGCTATTGCTTCAACTTAGAAGCTTCTTCTGTGTTCTACTATGGTGCTTTTAGTGTTTCCGCATACCGCAGCACGCGACATAGCTTTGCAGACGATAAATGTAACCGTCTCAGAGAGAGAAGCGGCCATTGTGACGATCTGGCTTTAAATCGATTCGATAACAAATGACGAAAACGGACGGATTTCTCAGGTTTTTACTACATATGAACACTTTTCACATTCTCCCGTGCAACGCGGCTGCTAGTCTTCGTTTCATGCAAAATCGTAAGGTTCCACCTCATGTCCAAGCCACCAAAGCCGGCTAAAAAGTGATTAAACGACAACTAAAACTTGAATTGTACTAATTCTTACTGGCTATTACTTCAACTTAGAAGCTTTTTCTCTTTTCTACTATGGTGCTTTTGGTGTCTCCGCATACCGCAGCACGCGACATAGCTTTGCAGACGATTAATGTAACCGTCTCAGAGAGAATGCGGCCAGTATGACGATCTGGCTTTAAGTCGATTCGATAACAAATGACGAAAACGGACGGATTTCTCAGGTTTTTACTACATATGAACACTTTTCATATTCTCCCGTGCATCTCGGATGCTAGTCTTCATTTCATGCAAAATCTTAATGTCCTAGGACATGTCCAAGCCACCAAAGCCGGTTAAAAAAGTGAATAATCGACAACTAAAACTTAAATAGTACTACATCTTACTGGCTATTACTTCAACTTAGAAGCTTCTTCTGTGTTCTAATATGATGCTTTTAGTGTTTCCGCATACTGCAGCACGCGACAAACCTTTGCAGACGATAAATGTAACCGCCTCAGAGAGAAAAGCGGCCAATGTGACGATCTGGCTGTAAGTCGATACGATAACAAATGACGAAAACCCACGGATTTCTCAGGTTTTTACTACATATGAACACTTTTCACATTCTCCCGTGCAAAGCGGCTGCTAGTCCTCCTTTCATGCAAATTCTTAAGGTCCTAGGTCATATCCAAGCCACCAAAGCCGGCTAAAATGTGAATAATCTATAATTAAAACTTGAATTGTACTACTTCTTACAGGCTATTACTTCAACTTAGAAGCTTCTTCTGTGTTCTACTATGGTGCTTTTAGTGTCTCCGTATACCGCAGCATGCGACATAGCTTTGCAGACGATTAATGTAACCGTCTCAGAGAGAAAAGCGGCCAATGTGTCGATCTGAATTTAAGTCGATTCGATAACAAATGACGAAAACCGACGGATTTCTCAGGTTTTTACTACATATGAACACTTTTCACATTCTCCCGTGCAAAGCGGCTGCTAGTCCTCCTTTCATGCAAATTCTTAAGGTCCTAGGTCATATCCAAGCCACCAAAGCCGGCTTTGGTGGCTTTGACATGACCTAGGACCTTAAGATTTTGCATGAAAGGAGGACTAGCAGCCGCGTTGCACGGGAGAATGTGAAAAGTGTTCATATGTAGTAAAACCTGAGAAATCTGTCCATTTTCGCCATTTATTATCGAATCGACTTAAAGCCAGATCGTCACATTGGACGCTTTTCTCTCTGAAACGGTTACATTAATCGTCTGCAAGGCTATGTCGCATGCTGCGGTATGCGGAGACACTAAAAGCACCATAGTAGAACGCAGAAGAAGCTTCTAAGTTGAAGTAATAGCCAGTAAGAAGTAGTACAATTCAAGATTTAGTTATCGATTATTCACTTTTTAGCCGGCTTTGGTGGCTTGGACATGAGGTGGAAGCTTAAGATTTTGCATGAAAGGAGGACTAGCAAGCGCGTAGCACGGGAGAATGTGAAAAGTGGTCATATGTAGTAAAAAACTGAGAAATCCGTGGGTTTTCGTCATTTGTTATCGTATCGACTTAAAGCCAGATCGTCACATTGGCCGCTTTTCTCTCTGAGACGGTTACATTTATCGTCTGCAAAGCTATGTCGCGTGCTGCGGAATGCGGAGACACTAAAAGCACCATATTAGAACACAGAAGAAGCTTCTAAGTTGAAGTAATAGGCAGTAAGAAGTAGTACTATTTAAGTTTTTGTTGTCGATTAATCACTTTTTAACCGGCTTTGGTGGCTTGGACCTGTCCTAGGACCTTAAGATTTTGCATGAAAGGAAGACTAGCAGCCGCGTTGCACGGGAGAATGTGAAAAGTGTTCATATGTAGTAAAAACCTGAGAAATCCGTCCGTTTTCGTCATTTGTTATCGAATCGATTTAAAGCCAGATCGTCACATTGGCCGCTCTTCTATCTGAAACGGTTACATTTATCGTCTGCAAAGCTATGTCGCGTGCTGCGGTATACGGAAACACTAAAAGCACCACAGTAGAACTCAGAATAAGCTTCTAAGTTGAAGTAATAGCCAGTAAGGAGTAGTACAATTCAAGTTTTAATTATAGATTATTCACATTTTAGCCGGGTTTGGTGGCTTGGATATGACCTAGGACCTTAAGAATTTGCATGAAAGGAGGACTAGCAGCCGCGTTGCACGGGAGAATGTGAAAAGTGTTCATATGTAGTAAAAACCTGAGAAATCCGTCCGTTTTCGTCATTTGTTATCGAATCGATTTAAAGTCAGATCGTCACATTGGCCGCTCTTCTCTCTGAAACGGTTACATTTATCGTCTGCAAAGCTACGTCGCGTGCTGCGGTATGCGGAGACACTAAAAGCACCATATTAGAACACAGAAGAAGCTTATATGTTGAAGTAATAGCCAGTAAGAAGTAGTACAATACAAGTTGTAGTTGTCGATTAATCACTTTTTAGCTGGCTTTGGTGGTTTGGACATGACCTAGGACCTTAAGATTTTGCATGAAAGGAAGACTAGTAGCCGCGTTGCACGGGAGAATGTGAAAAGTGTTCATATGTAGTAAAAACTTGAGAAATCCGTCTGTTTTCGTCATTTGTTATCGAATCGACTTAAAGCCAGATCGTCATATTGGCCGCTTTTCTCTCTGAGACGGTTACATTTATCGTCTGCAAAGCTATGTCGCGTGCTGCGGTATGCGGAGACACTAAAAGCACCATAGTAGAACAGAGAAGAAGCTTCTAAGTTGAAGTAATAGCCAGTAAGAGGTAGTAATATTTAAGTTTTAGTTGTCGTTTAATCACCTTTTAACCGGCTTTGGTGGCTTTGACATGTCCTAGGACCTTAAGATTTTGCATGAAAATAAGACTAGCAGCCGCTTTGCACGGGAGAATGTGAAAAGTTTTCATATGTAGTAAAAACCTGAGAAATCCGTCCGTTTTCGTCATTTGTTATCGAATCGATTTAAAGCCAGATCGTGACAATGGCCGCTCTTCTCTCTGAAACGGTTACATTTATCGTCTGCAAAGCTATGTCGCGTGCTGCGGTATACGGAAACACTAAAAGCACCACAGTAGAATTCAGAATAAGCTTCTAAGTTGAAGTAATAGCCAGTAAGAAGTAGTACAATTCAAGTTTTAATTATAGATTATTCACATTTTAGCCGGGTTTGGTGGCTTGGATATGACCTAGAACCTTAAGAACTTGCATGAAAGGCGGACTAGCAGCCGCGTTGCACGGGAGAATGTGAAAAGTGTTCATATGTAGTAAAAACCTGAGAAATCCGTGGGTTTTCGTCATTTGTTATCGTATCGACTTAAAGCCAGATCGTCACATTGGCCGCTTTTCTCTCTGAGGCGGTTACATTTATCGTCTGCAAAGCTATGTCGCATGCTGCGGTATGCGGAGACACTAAAAGCACCATAGTAGAACACAGAAGAAGCTTCTAAGTTGAAGTAATAGCCAGTAAGAAGTAGTACAATTCAAGTTTTAGTTATCGATTATTCACTTTTTCGCCGGCTTTGGTGGCTATGACATGACCTAGGACCTGGCTTTGGTGGGTTGGACATGACGTAGGACCTTAAGATTCTCCCGTGCAACGCGGCTGCTAGTCCTCCTTTCATCCAAAATCTTAAGGTCCTAGGTCATGTCATAGCCACCAAAGCTGGCTAAAAAGTGAATAATCGACAACTAAAACTTGAATTGTACTACTTCTTACTGGCTATTACTTCAACTTAGAAGCTTCTTCTGTGTTCTAATATGGTGCTTTTAGTGTCTCCGCATACCGCAGCACGCGACATAGCTTTGCAGACGATAAACGTAACCGTCTCAGAGAGTAAAGCGGCCAATGTGACGATCTGGCTTTAAGTCGATACGATAACAAATGACGAAAACCCACGGATTTCTCAGGTTTTTACTACATATGAACACTTTTCACATTCTCCCGTGCAACGCGGCTGCTAGTCCTCCTTTCATGCCAAATCTTAAGATTCCACCTCATGTCCAAGCCACCAAAGCCGGCTAAAAAGTGAATAATCGATAACTAAAACTTGAATTGTACTACTTCTTACTGGCTATTACTTCAACTTAGAAGCTTCTAGTGTGTTCAGCTATGGTGCTTTTAGTGTCTCCGCATACCGCAGCACGCGACATAGCTTTGCAGACGATTAATGTAACCGTCTCAGAGAGAAAAGCGGCCAATATGACGATCTGGCTTTAAGTCGATTCGATAACAAATGCCGAAAACGGACGGATTTCTCAGGTTTTTACTACATATGAACACTTTTCACATTCTCCCGTGCAACGCGACTGCTAGTCCTCCTTTCATGCAAAATCTTAAGGGCCTAGGTCATGACCAAGCCACCAAAGCCGGCTAAAAAGTGAATAATCGATAACTAAAACTTGAATTGTACTACTTCTTACTGGCTATTACTTCAACTTAGAAGCTTCTAGTGTGTTCAGCTATGGTGCTTTTAGTGTCTCCGCATACCGCAGCACGCGACATAGCTTTGCAGACGAAAAATGTAACCGTCTCAGAGAGAAAAGCGGCCAATGTGACAATCTGGCTTTAAGTCGATTCGATAACAAATGGCGAAAATGGACAGATTTCTAAGGTTTTTACTACATATGAACACTTTTCACATTCTCCCGTGCAACGCGGCTGCTAGTCCTCCTTTCATGCAAAATCTTAAGGTCCTAGGTCATGTCATAGCCACCAAAGCTGGCTAAAAAGTGAATAATCGACAACTAAAACTTGAATTGTACTACTTCTTACTGGCTATTACTTCAACTTAGAAGCTTCTTCTGTGTTCTACTATGGTGCTTTTAGTGTCTCCGCATACCGCAGCGCGCGACATAGCTTTGCAGACGATAAATGTATCCGTCTCAGAGAGAAAAGCGGCCAATGTGACGATCTGGCTTTAAGTCTATTCGATAACAAAGACGAAACCGGACGGATTTCTCAGGTTGTTACTACATATGAACACTTTTCACATTCTCCCGTGCAACGCGGCTGCTAGTCTTCCTTTCATGCAAAATCTTAAGGTCCTACGTCATGTCCAACCCACCAAAGCCAGCTAAAAAGTGATTAATCGACAACTACAACTTGAATTGTACTACTTCTTACTGGCTATTACTTCAACTTAGAAGCTTCTTCTGTGTTCTACTATGGTGCTTTTAGTGTCTCCGCATACCGCAATTTAGAAGCTTTTTCTCTTTTCTACTATGGTGCTTTTGGTGTCTCCGCATACCGCAGCACGCGACATAGCTTTGCAGACGATTAATGTAACCGTCTCAGAGAGAATGCGGCCAGTAGAAGCTTCTTCTGTGTTCTACTATGGTGCTTTTAGTGTCTCCGCATACCGCAACTTAGAAGCTTTTTCTCTTTTCTACTATGGTGCAGCATGCGACATAGCTTTGCAGACGATTAATGTAACCGTCTCAGAGAGAAAAGCGGCCAATGTGTCGATCTGAATTTAAGTCGAGTCGATAACAAATGACGAAAACGGACGGATTTCTCAGGTTTTTAATACATATGAACACTTTTCACATTCTCCCGTGCAACGCGGCTGCTAGTCCGCCTTTCATGCAAGTTCTTAAGGTCCTAGGTCATATCCAAGCCACCAAACCCGGCTAAAATGTGAATAATCTATAATTAAAACTTGAATTGTACTACTTCTTACTGGCTATTACTTCAACTTAGAAGCTTATTCTGAGTTCTACTGTGGTGCTTTTAGTGTTTCCGTATACCGCAGCACGCGACATAGCTTTGCAGACGATAAATGTAACCGTTTCAGAGAGAAGAGCGGCCATTGTGACGATCTGGCTTTAAATCGATTCGATAACAAATGACGAAAACGGACGGATTTCTCAGGTTTTTACTACATATGAAAACTTTTCACATTCTCCCGTGCAAAGCGGCTGCTAGTCTTATTTTCATGCAAAATCTTAAGGTCCTAGGACATGTCAAAGCCACCAAAGCCGGTTAAAAAGTGATTAAACGACAACTAAAACTTAAATATTACTACTTCTTACTGGCTATTACTTCAACTTAGAAGCTTCTTCTCTGTTCTACTATGGTGCTTTTAGTGTCTCCGCATACCGCAGCACGCGACATAGCTTTGCAGACGATTAATGTAACCGTCTCAGAGAGAAAAGCGGCCAATATGACGATCTGGCTTTAACTCGATTCGATAACAAATGACGAAAACGGACGGATTTCTCAAGTTTTTACTACATATGAACACTTTTCACATTCTCCCGTGCAACGCCTCTACTAGTCTTCCTTTCATGCAAAATCTTAAGGTCCTAGGTCATGTCCAACCCACCAAAGCCAGCTAAAAAGTGATTAATCGACAACTACAACTTGTATTGTACTACTTCTTACTGGCTATTACTTCAACATATAAGCTTCTTCTGTGTTCTAATATGGTGCTTTTAGTGTCTCCGCATACCGCAGCACGCGACGTAGCTTTGCAGACGATAAATGTAACCGTTTCAGAGAGAAGAGCGGCCAATGTGACGATCTGACTTTAAATCGATTCGATAACAAATGACGAAAACGGACGGATTTCTCAGGTTTTTACTACATATGAACACTTTTCACATTCTCCCGTGCAACGCGGCTGCTAGTCCTCCTTTCATGCAAATTCTTAAGGTCCTAGGTCATATCCAAGCCACCAAACCCGGCTAAAATGTGAATAATCTATAATTAAAACTTGAATTGTACTACTCCTTACTGGCTATTACTTCAACTTAGAAGCTTATTCTGAGTTCTACTGTGGTGCTTTTAGTGTTTCCGCTTACCGCAGCACGCGACATAGCTTTGCAGACGATAAATGTAACCGTTTCAGATAGAAGAGCGGCCAATGTGACGATCTGGCTTTAAATCGATTCGATAACAAATGACGAAAACGGACGGATTTCTCAGGTTTTTACTACATATGAACACTTTTCACATTCTCCCGTGCAACGCGGCTGCTAGTCTTCCTTTCATGAAAAATCTTAAGGTCCTGGGACAGGTCCAAGCCACCAAAGCCGGTTAAAAAGTGATTAATCGACAACTAAAACTTAAATAGTACTACTTCTTACTGCCTATTACTTCAACTTAGAAGCTTCTTCTGTGTTCTAATATGGTGCTTTTAGTGTCTCCGCATTCCGCAGCACGCGACATAGCTTTGCAGACGATAAATGTAACCGTCTCAGAGAGAAAAGCATCCAATGTGACGATCTGGCTTTAAGTCGATTCGATAACAAATGACGAAAACGGACGGATTTCTCAAGTTTTTACTACATATGAACACTTTTCACATTCTCCCGTGCAACGCCTCTACTAGTCTTCCTTTCATGCAAAATCTTAAGGTCCTAGGTCATGTCCAACCCACCAAAGCCAGCTAAAAAGTGATTAATCGACAACTACAACTTGTATTGTACTACTTCTTACTGGCTATTACTTCAACATATAAGCTTCTTCTGTGTTCTAATATGGTGCTTTTAGTGTCTCCGCATACCGCAGCACGCGACGTAGCTTTGCAGACGATAAATGTAACCGTTTCAGAGAGAAGAGCGGCCAATGTGACGATCTGACTTTAAATCGATTCGATAACAAATGACGAAAACGGACGGATTTCTCAGGTTTTTACTACATATGAACACTTTTCACATTCTCCCGTGCAACGCGGCTGCTAGTCCTCCTTTCATGCAAATTCTTAAGGTCCTAGGTCATATCCAAGCCACCAAACCCGGCTAAAATGTGAATAATCTATAATTAAAACTTGAATTGTACTACTCCTTACTGGCTATTACTTCAACTTAGAAGCTTATTCTGAGTTCTACTGTGGTGCTTTTAGTGTTTCCGCTTACCGCAGCACGCGACATAGCTTTGCAGACGATAAATGTAACCGTTTCAGATAGAAGAGCGGCCAATGTGACGATCTGGCTTTAAATCGATTCGATAACAAATGACGAAAACGGACGGATTTCTCAGGTTTTTACTACATATGAACACTTTTCACATTCTCCCGTGCAACGCGGCTGCTAGTCTTCCTTTCATGAAAAATCTTAAGGTCCTGGGACAGGTCCAAGCCACCAAAGCCGGTTAAAAAGTGATTAATCGACAACTAAAACTTAAATAGTACTACTTCTTACTGCCTATTACTTCAACTTAGAAGCTTCTTCTGTGTTCTAATATGGTGCTTTTAGTGTCTCCGCATTCCGCAGCACGCGACATAGCTTTGCAGACGATAAATGTAACCGTCTCAGAGAGAAAAGCATCCAATGTGACGATCTGGCTTTAAGTCGATACGATAACAAATGACGAAAACCCACGGATTTCTCAGTTTTTTACTACATATGACCACTTTTCACATTCTCCCGTGCTACGCGGTTGCTAGTCCTCCTTTCATGCAAAGTCTTAAGCTTCCACATCATGTCCAAGCCACCAAAGCCGGCTAAAAAGTGAATAATCGATAACTAAATCTTGAATTGTACTACTTCTTACTGGCTATTACTTCAACTTAGAAGCTTCTTCTGCGTTCTACTATGGTGCTTTTAGTGTCTCCGCATACCGCAGCATGCGACATAGCTTTGCAGACAATTAATGTGACCGTCTCAGAGAGAAAAGCGGCCAATGTGTCGATCTGGCTTTAAGTCGATTCGATAACAAATGATGAAAACGGACGGATTTCTCAGGTTTTTACTACATATGAACACTTTTCACATTCTGCCGTGCAACGCGGCTGCTAGTCCTCCTTTCATGCAAATTCTTAAGCTCCTAGGTCATATCCAAGCCACCAAACCCGGCTAAAATGTGAATAATCTATAATTAAAACTTGAATTGTACTACTTCTTACTATCTATTACTTCAACATATAAGCTTCTTCAGTGTTCTAATATGGTGCTTTTAGGGTCTCCGCATACCGCAGCACGCGACATAGCTTTTCAGACGATAAATGTAACCGTTTCAGAGAGAAGAGCGGCCAATGTGACGATCTGACTTTAAATCGATTCTATAACAAATGACGAAAACGGACGGATTTCTCAGGTTTTTACTACATATGAACACTTTTCACATTCTCCCGTGCAACGCGGCTGCTAGTCCTCCTTTCATGCAAATTCTTAAGTTCCTAGGTCATATCCAAGCCACAGAACCCGGCTAAAATGTGAAAAATCTATAATTAAAACTTGAATTGTACTACTCCTTACTGGCTATTACTTCAACTTAGAAGCTTATTCTGAGTTCTACTGTGGTGCTTTTAGTGTTTCCGCATTCCGCAGCACGCGACATAGCTTTGCAGACGATAAATGTAACCGTTTCAGATACAAGAGCGGCCAATGTGACGATCTGACCTTAAATCGATTCGATAACAAATGACGAAAACGGACGGATTTCTCAGGTTTTTACTACATATGAACACTTTTCACATTCTCCCGTGCAACGCGGCTGCTAGTCTTCCTTTCATGCAAAATCTTAAGGTCCTAGGACAGGTCCAAGCCACCAAAGCAGGTTAAAAAGTGATTAATCGACAACTAAAACTTAAATAGTACTACTTCTTACTGCCTATTACTTCAACTTAGAAGCTTCTTCTGTATTCTAATATAGTGCTTTTAGTGTCTCCACATTCCGCAGCACGCGACATAGCTTTGCAGACGATAAATGTAACCGTCTCAGAGAGAAAAGCGGCCAATGTGACGATATGGCTTTAAGTCGATACGATAACAAATGACGAAAACCCACGGATTTCTCAGTTTTTTACTACATATGACCACTTTTCACATTCTCCCGTGCAACGCGGTTGCTAGTCCTCCTTTCATGCAAAATCTTAAGGTTCCACCTCATGTCCAAGCCACCAAAGCCGGCTAAAAAGTGAATAATCGATAACTAAATCTTGAATTGTACTACATTTTACTGGCTATTACTTCAACTTAGAAGCTTCTTCTGTGTTCTACTATGGTGCTTTTAGTGTCTCCGCATACCGCAGCACGCGACATAGCTTTGCAGACGATAAATCGTCTCAGAGAGAAAAGCGGCCAGTGTGATGATCTGGCTTTAAGTCGATACGATAACAAATGACGAAAACGGACGGATTTCTCAGGTTTTTACTACATATGAACACTTTTCACATTATCCCGTGCAACGCGGCTCCTAGTCCTCCTTTCATGTAAAATCTTAAGGTCCACCTCATGTCCAAGCCACCAAAGCCGGCTAAAAAGTGAATAATCTATAATTAAAACTTGAATTGTACTACTTCTTACTGGCTATTACTTCAACATATAAGCTTCTTCTGTGTTCTAATATGGTGCTTTTAGAGTCTCCGCATACCGCAGCACGCGACATAGCTTTGCAGACGATTAATGTAACCGTCTGAGAGAGAATGCGGCCAATATGACGATCTGGCTTTAAGTCGATTCGATAACAAATGACGAAAACCCACGGATTTCTCAGGTTTTTACTACATATGAACACTTTTCACATTCTCCCGTGCAACGCGGCTGCTAGTCCTCCTTTCATGCAAAATCATATGGTCCTAGGTCATGTCCAAGCCACCAAAACCGGCTAAAAAGTGAATAATCGACAACTAAAACTTGAATTGTACTACTTCTTACTGGCTATTACTTCAACTTAGAAGCTTCTTCTGGGTTCTACTATGGTGCTTTTAGTGTTTCCGCATACCGCAGCACGCGACATAGCTTTGCAGACGATAAATGTAACCGTTTCGGAGAGAAGAGCGGCCACTGTGACGATCTGGCTTTAAATCGATTCGATAACAAATGACGAAAATGGACGGATTTCTCAGGTTTTGACTACATATGAACACTTTTCACATTCTCCCGTGCAACGCGGCTGCTAGTCTTCCTTTCATGCAAAATCTTAATGTCCTAGGACCTGTCCAAGCCACCAAAGCCGGTTAAAAAGTGATTAATCGACAACTAAAACTTAAATAGTGCTACTTCTTACTGGCTATTACTTCAACTTAGAAGCATCTTCTGTGTTCTAATATGGTGCTTTTAGTGTCTCCGCATACCGCAGCACGCGACATAGCTTTGCAGACGATAAATGTAACCGTTTCAGACAGCCAATGTGACGATCTGGCTTTAAATCGATTCGATAACAAATGACGAAAACGGACGGATTTCTCAGGTTTTTACTACATATGAACACTTTTCACATTCTCCCGTGCAACGCGGCTGCTAGTCTTCCTTTCATGCAAATACTTAAGGTCCTAGGACATGTCCAAGCCACCAAAGCCGGCTAAAAAGTGAATAATCGACAACTAAAACTTGAATTGTACTACTTCTTACTGGCTATTACTTCAACTTAGAAGCTTCTTCTGTGTTCTACTATGGTGCTTTTAGTGTCTCCGCACACCGCAGCACGCGACATAGCTTTGCAAACGATATATGTAACCGTGTCAGAGAGAAAAGCGGCCAATATAACGATCTGGCTTTAAGTCAATACGATAACAAATGACTTAAACGGACGGATTTCTCAGGTTTTTACTACATATGAACACTTTTCACATTCTCCCATGCAACGCGGCTGCTAGACCTCCTTTCATGCAAAATCTTAAGGTCCTAGGTCATGTCCAAGCCACCAAAGCCGGCTAAAAAGTGAATAATCGATAACTAAAACTTGAATTGTACTACTTCTTACTGGCTATTACTTCAACTTAGAAGCTTCTTCTATGTTCTACTATGGTGCTTTTAGTGTGTCCGCATACCGCTGCACGCGACATAGCTTTGCAGACGATAAATGTAACCGTCTCAGAGAGAAAAGCGGCCAATGTGACGATCTGGCTTTAAGTCGATTCGATAACAAATGATGAAAACGGACGGATTTCTCAGGTTTTTACTACATATGAACACTTTTCACATTCTCCCATGCAACGCGGCTGCTAGTCCTCCTTTCATGCAAAATCTTAAGGTCCTATGTCATGCCCAAGCCACCAAAGCCGGCTAAAAAGTGAATAATCGACAACTAAAACTTCAATTGTACTACTTCTTACTGGCTATTACTTCAACTTAGAATCTTCTTCTGTGTTGTACTATGGTGCTTTTAGTGTCTCCGCATACCGCAGCACGCGACATAGCTTTGCAGACGATAAATGTAACCGTCTCAGAGAGAAAAGCGGCCAATATAACGATCTGCCTTTAAGTCGATTCGATAACAAATGACGAAAACGGACGGATTTCTCAGGTTTTTACTACATATGAACACTTTTCACATTCTCCCGTGCAACCCGGCTGCTAGTCCTCCTTTCATGCAAAATCGTAAGGTCCTAGTTCATATCCAAGCCACCAAAGCCGGCTAGAAAGTGAATAATCGATAATTTAAACTTGAATTGTACCACTTCTTACTGGCTATTACTTCAACTTAGAAGCGTGTGTGTGTGTGTGTGTTTGAGGTTTACGAGCGCTAAACATCGTGGTCATCAGCGCCCAAGCGCATAGAAACAGGAACAGAGGCGGTGAAGGGACGAAGACGGACGCCGAACAAGGAGAACGGCTAAAAGACACAGGCCTGACGCAGTTCCAAATGCGCACATACAGAGGCAAAACAAGAGGAGAAGAAACACACTAAAAAAGGAAAGGAAACACAAGGAAAAGAGAACAGATACCGAAGTGAAACAAGGAGGTAATCGTGACTGGCGGACCTCTTACCTAAAAACTGGGTGAGCCAGTCACCCAGCAGCACATTAAAACCTTCTCCCTAAAATCCGAGGCAACAGATTGGACAGGACACAAAACCGTAAAACCTTAACCACAGTCGCTGCGTCGTCTTGCAAAATAGAGGGTAAATCCGGTGGCAAGGAAACCACCGCCCTCTGGTCAGAGAATAAAAGACAGTCAAGTAAAATGTGGCGGACAGTAATCTGGACGCCACAAGCACTGCAGATTGGGGGGTCCTCCCGCCAGAGTAAAAAACCATGCGTGAAGGGACTGTGTCCAATGCGGAGGCGAGTGAGGAGAACCTCATCCCGCCTGTATGACTGGTAGGACGTACGCCATGGTCGCGTAGTGGCCTTTACCATACGCAGCTTATTGTCAGAAACTGCCAACCACTCCTCTTCCCATTGATGCATAACACGAAAACGCAAAAGGGAGGTTACAGCATGGAGGGGGACGGCACATTCAACAACGTGAGGGAGGGAACATGCATCTTTGGCAGCCACATCCGCCAGTTCGTTGCCCCTAATACCCACGTGCCCCGGCACCCAGCAGAAAGAAACCTCCTTCCCCTGCCGTTGCAGGTGGAGTAGGGCATCATGGATGTTCTGGACGACCGTATCCGCTGGGTACAAGTGTTGAATGGTCTGAAGGGCACTCAGGGAGTCAGAACAGATGAGGAACTTAATACTGGGAACACATCTCATCTGCTCCAATGCCCGCAGTATTGCAAACAATTCGGCATCGAGGATGGTAAACACCGCAGGAAGCCGTAACTTGACGACTCGATCAGGGAAAACAACAGCACAACCAACAGTGTCCCCCTGTTTAGAGCCATCTGTGAATACAGGTACATGGTCCGGATGTTGGTTTAAAATATCGTAAAATAAGGAGGTAAAAACAAACGCCGGAGTGCAGTTCCTCCGGTTCTCCGACAAGTCTAAAAGGATGCTGGGCCTCTGGAGCAACCAGGGAGGCAGGCGAGTAAAACCTTGTCGTTGGGGGGCCACACGCTCCACACCAAGGGACTCAAGCAAATGCTTGGCACGAATCACAAATGGTTTTGTTGCCCTGGGACGACTGGAAAAGAGACGTTCCATAGGCGGTCGGGCAACGGTAGGGTACGCAGGGGAGGTAGGACAGGCAAGGAAATGACACACCCGTCGCACCATGAGGAGTTTCCGCCGGATGGCGAGCGGCGGTTCCCCTGCCTCAGCACACAGGCTGGGGATGGGACTGGTACGGAAGGCACCAGTGGCCAGCCTGATACCCTCATGGTGTGTACTGCGTCAAGGATCTTCAGATACGAAGGCCTTGCTGACCCATACACGGTGCAAGCATAGTCAAGACGCGATCGGACGAAAGCCCTATAAAACTGCAGCAGACGCGCCCGATCTGCACCCCAGGACTGATGGCTCAGACACTTCAAAATATTCAGTGCCTTCAGGGCCCGCACCTTGAGGTCTTTAAGGTGAGGCAACCACGACAACTTGGAATCAAAAGTGAGGCCCAGGAACCTCACAGTGTCTCTAAAAGGAAGAACGGTGTCCCTCAGACGCAATTCAGGGGAGGTAAAAAGACGCCGAGAACGATTAAAATGAACACACACAGATTTGTCTGCAGAAAAGGTAAAACCCGTCTTTGCAGTCCATGCCTCTAAGCGCTTTATCGTAAGCTGTAACTGCCGACTAGCACTGACAAGACTGGAGGAAGAACAGAAAACAGCAAAATCGTCCACAAACAAGGAGCATTGGGCAGGACTCCGGATAGTGGACGTGATACTGTTAATAGCAACGGCAAAGAGGGTGACACTTAAAACGCTGCCCTGAGGAACACCATTCTCCTGCACGTACAAATCCGATAGCACATTACCAACCCGATATCGAAAGAGGCGGTGAGAAAGAAAGGACCGAATGAAGATGGGGAGACGGCCACGAAAGCCCCACTCATGGAGTTGATTGAGGATAAGGCGGCGCCAAGTAGTGTCATACGCCTTATTAATGTCAAAGAAGACCCCTAGACAATGCTGGTTACGTAGAAAGGCCTGCTGGATGGCGGCCTCAAGCAGGGTCAAGTTGTCTATAGTGGAACGACATCTCCGAAAGCCACACTGAGAGGGGCTAAGGAGCTGCCTGGTCTCGAGCAGCCAAACCAGGCGGCGGTTGACCATGCGTTCCAACGTCTTCCCAACACAGCTCGTCAAGGCAATACCCCGATAACTACTGGGATGCGTTCGGTCCTTCTCTGGTTTGAGGAGGGGAATCAAAATTGCCTCCCTCCACGAGTCAGGGTACGTGCCAGATAACCATATCATATTGAAACAGTTCAGGAGAACTTCCTTGGATGGCAGCGACAGGTGCCGCAGCATGCTGTACCGGATTTGATCATGACCAGGCGCAGTATCATGAGCCACAGACAGCGCAGAATCCAGCTCCCACATTGTGAAGGGGCAGTTATAGGGTTCAGAATTTAGAGACCGGAAGTCCAAGTGACCCCTTTCGACGGCAGTGCGGTAGCGGCAGAAATCTGGATCACAGTTAATAGTGGCGGTAGATTCCGCAAAATGCATGGCCAGTGTCTGGGCAATGTCTCTCGGCGCCGTGAGGAGACATCCCTGATGCAGCAATGCCGTGATAGGTAGCTGGCTGAGTTTCCCGGAAATCCTCCTGATGGCTTCCCATACTTTCGTAGAACTAGTGGAGCGAGAGATGGAATTCAAGAACGATTGCCATGACCGTCGTTTGCTCTCTTTAATCACCCGCCGCGCTCTGGCCCTTGCCACTCGAAAGGCCGCAAGATTGTCAGCTGAGGGACGGCACTTGAAGCGGCGCAGTGCTGCACGGCGGGCGCGGATGGCTGAGTGGCACTCAGTGGTCCACCAAGGGACAGGACGCCTCTTGGGATGACCGGATGACCGTGGGATGGACGATTCAGCAGCATGAGAGATCACGGCTGCAACATGGTCTACCCATTCGTGGACGCTGGCACGGTGTTCCAAAACAGCCAGTTGACTGAAAAGTGTCCAGTCAGCTCTGCAAAGGTGCCACCGGGGCGGCACTGGTAATGCCACAGCCTCATCCAGGAGGTGAATCCAGAGGGGGAAGTGGTCACTAGAATGGAGGTCAGCAGCAGCCTCCCACAGAGCAGAATCCGCGAGTGCTGGAGAGCAAAAGGAAAGGTCAATAGCCGATGACGATCCGGAAGCAGTACAGAAATGAGTGGGAGCACCAGAGTTGAGGAGGCACAGTTCTTCAGACATCATGACGCTTTCCAGAATGCGACCCCTGGGGCAAGTAGTCGGAGAGCCCCATAAGACATTATGAGCGTTGAAGTCCCCCAGAAGAAGAAATGGGCGAGGGAGTTGGCTAATAAGGTCCGTGAGAGCCTGAGTGTCTATCGCATCCGGAGGTGGTAAATAAACAGAACAGACTGTGAGCCTCCGACCCACAAGAATGTCAACTGCAACTGCTTGCAAGTCGGTGACGAGAGGGAGCTCAGATGAGGGGTGCACATCACGGACAAAAACTGCAACACCACCCTTTGCCCTTTGCCCCGTCAGATCATCTTTTCGATATGCGGTATAGCCGCGTAAAGAAGGAGAATCAGTGGCCCGAAAATGTGTCTCTTGGAGACATAAGCACAAGGGGCACTCTCGTATGAGGAGTTGTAATTCGGCCACATGCGTCCTGAAACCATTCAGGTTCCACTGTAATATGGGAGCCAGTGATGAGGGTGGCTGAACTTTCACCCTGCCTCTGTGCTTTGGAGGAGAGACCGTACTGCATCTACATCTACATCTACATGACTACTCTGCAATTCACATTTAAGTGCTTGGCAGAGGGTTCATCGAACCACAATCATACTATCTCTCTACTATTCCACTCCCGAACAGCGAGCGGGAAAAACGAACACCTAAACCTTTCTGTTCGAGCTCTGATTTCTCTTATTTTATTTTGATGATCATTCCTACCTATGTAGGTTGGGCTCAACAAAATATTTTCGCATTCGGAAGAGAAAGTTGGTGACTGAAATTTCGTAAAAAGGTCTCGCCGCGACGAAAAACGTCTATGCTGTAATGACTTCCATCCCAACTCGTGTATCATATCTGCCACACTCTCTCCCCTATAACGCGATAATACAAAACGAGCTGCCCTTCTTTGCACCCTCTCGATGTCCTCCGTCAATCCCACCTGGTAAGGATCCCACACCGCGCAGCAATATTCTAACAGAGGACGAACGAGTGTAGTGTAAGCTGTCTCTTTAGTGGACTTGTTGCATCTTCTAAGTGTCCTGCCAATGAAACGCAACCTTTGGCTCGCCTTCCCGACAATATTATCTATGTGGTCCTTCCAACTGAAGTTGTTTGTAATTTTAACACCCAGGTACTTAGTTGAATTGACAGCCTTGAGAATTGTACTATTTATCGAGTAATCGAATTCCAACGGATTTCTTTTCGAACTCATGTGGATCATCTCACACTTTTCGTTATTTAGCGTCAACTGCCACCTGACACACCATACAGCAATCTTTTCTAAATCGCTTTGCAGCTGATACTGGTCTTCAGATGACCTTACTAGACGGTAAATTACAGCATCATCTGCGAACAGTCTAAGGGAACTGCTCAGATTGTCACCCAGGTCATTTATATAGATCAGGAACAGTAGAGGTCCCAGGACGCTTCCCTGGGGAACACCTGATATCACTTCAGTTTTACTCGATGATTTGCCGTCTATTACTACGAACTGCGACCTTCCTGACAGGAAATCACGAATCCAGTCGCACAACTGAGACGATACCCCATAGCTCCGCAGCTTGATTAGAAGTCGCTTGTGAGGAACGGTGTCAAAAGCTTTCCGGAAATCTAGAAATACGGAATCAACTTGAGATCCCCTGTCGATAGCGGCCATTACTTCGTGCGAATAAAGAGCTAGCTGCGTTGCACAAGAGCGATGTTTTCTGAAGCCATGCTGATTACGTGTCAATAGATCGTTCCCTTCGAGGTGATTCATAATGTTTGAATACAGTATATGCTCCAAAACCCTACTGCAAACCGACGTCAATGATATAGGTCTGTAGTTAAATGGATTACTCCTACTACCCTTCTTGAACACTGGTGCGACCTGCGCAATTTTCCAATCTGTAGGTACAGATCTATCGGTGAGCGAGCGGTTGTATATGAGTGCTAAGTAGGGAGCTATAGTATCAGCGTAATCTGAAAGGAACCTAATCGATATACAATCTGGACCTGAAGACTTGCCCGTATCAAGCGATTTGAGTTGCTTCGCAACCCCTAAGGTATCTACTTCTAAGAAACTCATGCTAGCAGATGTTCGTGTTTCAAATTCTGGAATATTCCATTCGTCTTCCCTGGTGAAGGAATTTCGGAAAACTGCGTTCAATAACTCCGCTTTAGCGGCGCAGTCGTCGATAACAGTACCATCGGCACTGCGCAGCGAAGGTATTGACTGCGTCTTGCCGCTTGTGTACTTTACATACGACCAGAATTTCTTCGGATTTTCTACCAAATTTCGAGACAATGTTTCGTTGTGGAACCTATTAAAGGCATCTCGCATCGAAGTACGTGCCAAATTTCGCGCGTCTGTAAATTTTAGCCCATCTTCAGGATTTCGCGTTCTTCTGAACTTCGCATGCTTTTTCCGTTGCCTCTGCAACAGCGTTCGGACCTTTTTTGTGTACCACGGGGGATCCGTTCCATCTCTTACCAATTTATGAGGTATGAATATCTCAATTGCTGTTGCTACTATATCTTTGAATTTGAGCCACATCTCGTCTACATTCGCATAGTCAGTTCGGAAGGAATGGAAATTGTCTTTTAGGAAGGCTTCTAGTGGTACTTTATCCGCTTTTTTAAATAAAATTATTTTGCATTTGTTTCTGATGGATTTGGAAGAAATGGTATTGAGCCTAGCTACAATGACCTTGTGATCACTAATCCCTGTATCAGTCATGATGCTCTCTATCAGCTCTGGATTGTTTGTGGCCAAGAGGTCAAGTGTGTTTTCGCAACCATTTACAATTCGCGTGGGTTCGTGGACTAACTGCTCTAAATAATTTTCGGAGAATGCATTTAGGACAATCTCGGAAGACGTTTTGTGCCTACCACCGGTTTTGAACAAGTATTTTTGCCAACATACCGAGGGTAGGTTGAAGTCCCCACCAACTATAACCGTATGAGTGGGGTATTTATTTGTTACGAGACTCAAACTTTCTCTGAACTGTTCCGCAACTGTATCATCGGAGATTTATTCCTGGGGCGAGAAGATCGCCCCCGGTCGACATCAATGTCCATAAGATCCGATGACGACCCACGGGAGATGTCAGACAGTACAATGGCATCATCATCGGACCGACGCTGACTAGTCTCCTCAGGTGGCAGAACCTTCATCTTCTGAGGCTTTGTCTTGGGGAACTTGGAATGCAGAGCCTTGTCAACAGTTGGAGGTTGACTCGCCTGGGCAGAAGGCGCGATATGGGGGGAGGCTGGAAGTACCTCAATGTCAGCAACCACGGCCTTGTCCGATGTAGTGGGGAGAGCCGCAGATTGCAAAACAACCGCAGCAGCACAAGTGCACTGGCAAGCGCAGGTTTTAGTGCTAACGCTAGCAACCTCCGTTTGTGTAGCAACAGTGGCCAGTTGTACCGGTTTTTTGAGAGCGGAAGCGAAAGATGTGGAAAACACAGGAGGTTGCATGGCCTTAAAGATCTTCTTGGCCTCACCATAGGGGATGCGCTTAGATGTTTTAATCTCCTGTACCTTCCGCTCTTCGAGATAGATGGGGCAGATCCGGCTCCAGACAGGGTGACTCCCAGAGCAATTCACGCACTTCACAGGCGATGAACAATCGGCTCCATCATGGGCAGGCTGACCACATTTACCACACGTGGCTATTCCATTGCACCCCAACGTAGTATGCCCAAAGCGCTGACATTTAAAACAGCGCATTGGGTTGGGGAAATATGGCCGTACGGACAAACGTAAGAACCCCGCTTTAACATGCTCCGGGAGTCTCGGGCAACTGAATGTGAGAATAAACGAGTCAGATTTGACGAGGTCCCCATTGACTCGTTTCATAATGTGCTGCACGTCAACAATTCCTTCGTCAGCCCACTCAGATTTTAGCACGTCTATGGGGATATCCACCAAGTCCCTACACGTCACAACACCCTTACTATAGTTCAAAGTGGAGTGGAGCTCGGTCTCGACAGCGTACTCTCCTAGACAATTTGCTTTCCGAAGGGCAGCGACTTGACGGGAACTAGAAGTTTCAACTAACAGAGTCCCATTGCGCAGTCGCTTTACAGATTTCAGTGTTCCTGCAATTCCCTCAAGACCCTTGTGGATGTAAAAGGGAGAAACCCTCTCAAAGCTACCCTCCTTCCTTTTAATAATCAAAAACACATTCTGATTATCAGCATGTGCTCCGTTACTACATTCTGTTAAATCTCTAGCAACACCAGGCGCTGGAGGACTCGCAGCGCGTAGCCGCTTTTTCGATTGGGTGTGTTTTCCTACCAGCGGCCCACCCAAGCCACTGGTAGGGGGAAAAGTAGAGGTCGAAGGGTCCATTGTGGTCCCACGAGCAGCTAGGGAACTAAAAGTCCGCTCAGACAGAGCCCCGCGTGCCTGAGTAAGCCTTATACAACTGGGGTGCGGCAGGTGCCCCAGAGGTTGCCCACTTGCGACTGTTCCACCCCAACAGCCATGCATCTTCTAGGCGCGGAGCACACCGAAAGATTGAGGGGTTTTTATAGAGGTTGGCCTTCCTCGCAATCCAGACGGTCAAGCCATGATTACCATTCCCCGCAGCACACAACGTTTCACCGCCGCGCCGTACGGTGGTCGCTGAAGCATGTCCGGGGGTTACGGTGACAGGACACCGGCGGCGCAGACCAGTCCCGAGCTCAGGACCCCGGGGTCGCCAAGCCCGTACTCAGCAAGTGCATGCTGAGCCGATGGGGGGAACTTAGAAGATTCTTCTGTGTTCTACTATGGTGGTTTTAGTGTTTCCGCATACCGCAGCACGCGACATAGCTTTGCAGACGATAAATGTAACCGTTACAGAGAGAAGAGCGGCCATTGTGACGATCTGGCTTTAAAACGATTCGATGACAAATGACGAAAACGGACGGATTTCTCAGGTTTTTACTACATATGAACACTTTTCACATTCTCCCATGCAACGCGGCTGCTAGTCTCCCTTTCATGCAAAATCTTAAGGTCCTAGGTCATGTCCAAGCCACCAAAGCCGGCTAAAAAGTGATTAATCGACAACTAAAACTTAAATAGTACTACTTCTTACTGGCTATTACTTCAATTTAGAAGCTTCTTCTGTGTTCTAATATGGTGCTTTTAGTGTCTCCGCATACCGCAGCACGCGACATAGCTTTGCAGACGATAAATGTAACCGTCTCAGAGAGAAAAGCGGCCAATGTGACGATATGGCTTTAAGTCGATTCGATAACAAATGACGAAAACGGACGGGTTTCTCAGGTATTTACTACATATGAACACTTTTCACATTCTCCCATGCAACGCGGCTGCTACTCCTCCTTTCATGCAAAATCTTAAGGTCCTAGGTCATGTCCAAGCCACCAAAGACGGTAAAAAGTGAATAATCGATAATTAAAACTTGAATTGTACTACTTCTTACTGGCTATTACTTCAACTTAGAAGCTTCTTCTGTGTTCTACTATGGTGCTTTTAGTGTCTCCGCATACCGCAGCACGCGACATAGCTTTGCAGACGATAAATGTAACCGTCTCAGAGAGAAAAGCGGCCAATGTGACGATCTGGCTTTGAGTCGATTCGATAACAAATGACGAAAACGGACTGATTTCTCAGGTTTTTACTACATATGAACGCTTTTCACATTCTCCCGTGCAAAGCGGCTGCTAGTCCTACTTTCATGCAAAATCTTAAGGTCCTAGGTCATGTCCAAGCCACCAAAGCCGGCTAAAAAGTGAATAATCGACAACTAAAACTTGAATTGTACTACTTCTTACTGGCTATTACTTCAACTTAGAAGCTCCTTCTGTGTTCTACTATGGTGCTTTTAGTGTCTCCACATACCGCAGCACGCGACATAGCTTTGCAGACGATAAATGTAACCGTCTCAGAGAGAAAAGCGGCCAATGTGACGATCTGGCTTAAAATCGATTCGATAACAAATGACGAAAACGGACGGATTTCTCAGGTTTTTACTCCATATGATCACTTTTCACATTCTCCCGTGCAACGCGGCTGCTACTCCTCCTTTCATGCAAAATCTTAACGTCCTAGGTCATATCCAAGCCACCAAAGCCGGCTAAAAAGTGAATAATCGATAATTAAAAATTGAATTGTACTATTTCTTACTGGCTATTACTTCAACTTAGAAGCTTCTTCTGTGTTCTACTATGGTGCTTTTAGTGTCTACGCATACGGCAGCACGCGACATAGCTTTGCAGACGATTAATGAAACCGTTTCAGAGGGAAGAGAGGCCAATGTGACGATCTGGCTTTAAATCGATTCGATAACAAATGAAGAAAACGGACGGATTTCTCAGGTTTTTACTCCATATGAACACTTTTCACATTCTCCCGTGCAACGCGGCTGCTAGTCCTCCTATAATGCAAAATCTTAAGGTTCCACCTCATGTCCAAGCCACCAAATCCGGCTAAAAAGTGAATAATCAATAACTAAAACTTGAATTGTACTACTTCTTACTCGCTATTACTTCAACTTAGAATCTTCTTCTGTGTTCTACTATGGTGCTTTTAGTGTTCCGCATACCGCAGCACGCGACATAGCTTTGCAGACGATAAATGTAACCGTCTCAGAGTGAAAAGTGGCCAATATAACGATCTGGCTTTAAGTCGATTCGATAACAAATGACGAAAACGGACGGATTTCTCAGGTTTTCACTACATATGAACTATTTTCACATTCTCCCGTGCAACGCGGCTGCTAGTCCTCCTTTCATGCAAAATCTTAAGGTCCTAGGTCATGTCCAAGCCACCAAAGCCGGCTAAAAAGTGAATAATCGACAACTAAAACTTGAATTGTACTACTTCTTACTGGCTATTACTTCACCTTAGAAGCTTCTTCTGTGTTCTACTATGGTGCTTTTAGTGTCTCCACATACCGCAGCACGCGACATAGCTTTGCAGACGATAAATGTAACCGTCTCAGAGAGAAAAGCGGCCAATGTGACGATCTGGCTTCAAGTCTATTCGATAACAAATGACGAAAATGGACAGATTTCTCAGGTTTTTACTACATATGAACACTTTTCACATTCTCCCATGCAACGCGGCTGCTAGTCCTCCTTTCATGCAAAATCGTAAGATCCTTGGTCATGTCCAAGCCACCAAAGACGGCTAAAAAGTGAATAATCGATAACTAAAACTTGAATTGTACTACTTCTTACTGCCTATTACTTCAACTTAGAAGCTTCTTCTGTGTTCTAATATGGTGCTTTTAGTGTCTCCACATACCGCAGCACGCGACATAGCTTCGCAGACGATAAATGTAACCGTTTCAGAGAGAAGAGCGGCCAATGTGACAATCTGGCTTTAAATCGATTCGATAACAAATGACGAAAACGGCCAGGTTTCTCAGTTTTTTACTACATACGAACACTTTTCACATTCTCCCGTGCAACGCGGCTGCTAGTCCTCCTATAATGCAAGATCTTAAGGTTCCACCTCATGTCCAAGCCACCAAATCCGGCTAAAAAGTGAATAATCATTAACTAAAACTTGAATTGTACTACTTCTTACTGGCTATTACTTCAACTTAGAATCTTCTTCTGTGTTCTACTATGGTGCTTTTAGTATTCCGCATACCGCAGCACGCGACTTAGCTTTGCAGACGATAAATGTAACCGTTTCAGAGAGAAGAGCGGCCAATATAACGATCTGGCTTTAAGTCGATTCGATAACAAAAAACGAAAACGGACGGATTTCCCAGGTTTTCACTACATATGAACACTTTTCACAGTCTCCCGTGCAACGCGGCTGCTAGTCCTCCTTTCATGCAAAATCTTAAGGTCCTAGGTCTTATTCAAGCCACCAAAGCCGGCTAAAAAGTGAATAATCGATAATTAAAACTTGAATTGTACTACTTCTTACTGGCTATTACTTCAACTTAGAAGCTTCTTCTGTGTTCCACTATGGTGCTTTTAGTGTTCCCGCATACCGCAGCACGCGACATAGCTTTGCAGACGATAAATGTAACCGTTTCAGAGAGAAGAGCGGCCAATGTGTCGATCTGGCTTTAAATCGATTCGATAACAAATGACGAAAACGGCCGGGTTTCTCAGGTTTTTACTACATATGAACACTTTTCACATTCTCCCGTGCAACGCGGCTGCTAGTCCTCCTATCATGCAAAATCTTAAGGTTCCACCTCATGTCCAAGCCACCAAATCCGGCTAAAAAGTGAGTAATCAATAACTAAAACTTGAATTGTACTACTTCTTACTGGCTATTGCTTCAACTTAGAAGCTTCTTCTGTATTCTACTATGGTGCTTTTAGTGTTTCCTCATACCGCAGCATGCGACATAGCTTTGCAGACGATAAATGTAACCGTCTCAGAGAGAAAAGCGGCCAATGTGACGATCTGGCTTTAAGACGATTCGATAAGAAATGACGAAAATGGACGGATTTCTCAGGTTTTTACTCCATATGAACACTTTTCACATTCTCCCGTGCTACGCGGCTCCTAGTCCTCCTTTCATGCAAAATCTTAAGGTCCTAGGTCTTATCCAAGCCACCAAAGCCGGCTAAAAAGTGAATAATCGATAATTAAAACTTGAATTGTACTACTTCTTACTGGCTATTACTTCAACTTAGAAGCTTCTTCTGTGTTCTACTATGGTGCTTTTAGTGTTCCCGCATACCGCAGCACGCGGCATAGCTTTGCAGACGATAAATGTAACCGTTTCAGAGAGAAGAGCGGCCAATGTGACGATCTGGCTTTAAATCGATTCGATAACAAATGACGAAAACGGACGGATTTATCAGGTTTTTACTACATATGAACACTTTTCACATTCTCCCGTGCAACGCGGCTGCTAGTCTTCGTTTCATGCAAAATCTTAAGGTCCTAAGTCATGTCCAAGCCACCAAAGCCGGCTAAAAAGTGATTAACCGACAACTAAAACTTAAATAGTACTACTTCTTACTGGCTATTACTTCAATTTAGAAGCTTCTTCTGTGTTCTAATATGGTGCTTTTAGTGCCTCCGCATACCGCAGCACGCGACATAGCTTTGCTGACGATAAATGTAACCGTCTCAGAGAGAAAAGCGGCCAATGTGACGATCTGGCTTTAAGTCGTTTCGATAACAAATGACGAAAACGGACGGATTTCTCAGGTTTTTACTACATATGAACACTTTTCACATTCTCCCATGCAACGCGGCTCCTAGTCCTCCTTTCATGCAGAATCTTAAGGTCCTAGGTCATGTCCAAGCCACCAAAGCCGGCTAAAAAGTGAATAATCGACAACTAAAACTTGAATTTTACTACTTCTTACTGGCTACTACTTCAACTTAGAAGCTTCTTCTGTGTTCAACTCTGGTGCTTTTAGTGTTTCCGCATACCGCAGCACGCAACATAGCTTTGCAGACGATAAATGTAACCGTCTCAGAGAGAAAAGCGTCCAATGTGACGATCTGGCTTTAAGTCGATTCGATAACAAATGACGAAAAGGGACGGATTTCTCAGGTTTTTACTACATGTGAACACTTTTCACATTCTCCCGTGCAACGCGGCTGCTAGTCCTCCTTTCATGCAAAATCTTAAGGTAATACGTCATGTCCAAGCCACCAAAGCTGGCTAAAAGGTGAATAATCAATAACTAAAACTTCAATTGTACTACTTCTTACTGGCTATTACTTCAATTTAGAAGCTTCTTCTGTGTTCTAATATGGTGCTTTTAGTGCCTCCGCATACCGCAGCACGCGACATAGCTTTGCTGACGATAAATGTAACCGTCTCAGAGAGAAAAGCGGCCAATGTGACGATCTGGCTTTAAGTCGTTTCGATAACAAATGACGAAAACGGACGGATTTCTCAGGTTTTTACTACATATGAACACTTTTCACATTCTCCCATGCAACGCGGCTGCTAGTCCTCCTTTCATGCAGAATCTTAAGGTCCTAGGTCATGTTCAAGCCACCAAAGACGGCTAAAAAGTGAATAATCGATAACTAAAACTTGAATTGTACTACTTCTTACTGGCTATTACTTCAACTTAGAAGCTTCTTCTGTGTTCTACTATTGTGCTTTTAGTGTATCCGCATACCGCAGCACGCGACATAGCTTTGCAGACGATAAATGTAACCGTCTCAGAGAGAAAAGCGGCCAATGTGACGATCTGGCTTTAAGTCGATTCGATAACAAATAATGAAAATGGACAGATTTCTCAGGTTTTTACTACATATGAACACTTTTCACATTCTCCCATGCAACGCGGCTGCTAGTCCTCCTTTCATACAAAATCGTAAGGTCCTAGGTCATGTCCAAGCCACCAAAGCCGGCTAAAAGGTGAATAATCGATAACTAAAACTTGAATTGTACTACTTCTTACTGGCTATTGCTTCAACTTAGAAGCTTCTTCTGTATTCTACTATGGTGCTTTGAGTGTTTCCTCATACCGCAGCATGCGACATAGCTTTGCAGACGATAAATGTAACCGTCTGAGAGAGAAAAGCGGCCAATGTGACGATCTGGCTTTAAGTCGATTCGATTACAAATGACGAAAAGGGACGGATTTCTCAGGTTTTTACTACATGTGAACACTTTTCTTATTCTCCCGTGCAACGCTGCTGCTAGTCCTCCTTTCATGCAAAATCTTAAGGTCCTAGGTCTTATCCAAGCCACCAAAGCCGGCTAAAAATTGTATAATCGATAAATAAAACTTGAATTGTACTACTTCTTACTGGCTATTACTTCAACTTAGAAGCTTCTTCTGTGTTCTACTATGGTGCTTTTAGTGTTCCCGCATACCGCAGCACGCGACATAGCTTTGCAGACGATAAATGTAACCGTTTCAGAGAGAAGAGCGGCCAATGTGACGATCTGGCTTTAATTCGATTCGATAACAAATGACGAGAACGGACGGATTTCTCAGGTTTTTACTACATATGAACACTTTTCACATTCTCCCGCGCAACGCGGCTGCTAGTCCTCCTTTCATGCAAAATCTTAAGGTCCTAGGTCTCATTCAAGCCACCAAAGCCGGCTAAAAAGTGTATAATCGATAAATAAAACTTGAATTGTACTACTTCTTACTGGCTATTACTTCAACTTAGAAGCTTCTTCTGTGTTCTACTATGGTGCTTTTAGTGTTCCCGCATACCGCAGCACGCGACATAGCTTTGCAGACGATAAATGTAACCGTTTCAGAGAGAAGAGCGGCCAGTGTGACGATCTGGCTTTAATTCGATTCGATAACAAATGACGAAAACGGACGGATTTCTCAGGTTTTTACTACATATGAACACTTTTCACATTCTCCCGTGCAACGCGGCTGCTAGTCTTCCTTTCATGCAAAATCTTAAGGTCCTAAGTCATGTCCAAGCCACCAAAGCCGGCTAAAAAGTGATTAATCGACAACTAAAACTTCAATTGTACTACTTCTTACTGGCTATTACTTCAATTTAGAAGCTTCTTCTGTGTTCTAATATGGTGCTTTTAGTGCCTCCGCATACCGCAGCACGCGACATAGCTTTGCTGACGATAAATGTAACCGTCTCAGAGAGAAAAGCGGCCAATGTGACGATCTGGCTTTAAGTCGTTTCGATAACAAATGACGAAAACGGACGGATTTCTCAGGTTTTTACTACATATGAACACTTTTCACATTCTCCCGCGCAACGCGGCTGCTAGTCCTCCTTTCATGCAAAATCTTAAGGTCCTAGGTCTTATTCAAGCCACCAAAGCCGGCTAAAAAGTGAATAATCGATAATTAAAACTTGAGTTGTACTACTTCTTACTGGCTATTACTTCAACTTAGAAGCTTCTTCTGTGTTCCACTATGGTGCTTTTAGTGTTCCCGCATACCGCAGCACGCGACATAGCTTTGCAGACGATAAATGTAACCGTTTCAGAGAAAAGAGCGGCCAATGTGACGATGTGGCTTTAAATCGATTCGATAACAAATGACGAAAACGGCCGGGTTTCTCAGGTTTTTACTACATATGAACACTTTTCACATTCTCCCGTGCAACGCGGCTGCTAGTCCTCCTATCATGCAAAATCTTAAGGTTCCACCTCATGTCCAAGCCACCAAATCCGGCTAAAAAGTGAGTAATCAATAACTAAAACTTGAATTGTACTACTTCTTACTGGCTATTGCTTCAACTTAGAAGCTTCTTCTGTATTCTACTATGGTGCTTTTAGTGTTTCCTCATACCGCAGCATGCGACATAGCTTTGCAGACGATAAATGTAACCGTCTCAGAGAGAAAAGCGACCAATGTGACGATCTGGCTTTAAGACGATTCGATAACAAATGACGAAAATGGACGGATTTCTCAGGTTTTTACTCCATATGAACACTTTTCACATTCTCCCGTGATACGCGGCACCTAGTCCTCCTTTCATGCAAAATCTTAAGGTCCTAGGTCTTATCCAAGCCACCAAAGCCGGCTAAAAAGTGAATAATCGATAATTAAAACTTGAATTGTACTACTTCTTACTGGCTATTACTTCAACTTAGAAGCTTCTTCTGTGTTCTACTATGGTGCTTTTAGTGTTCCCGCATACCGCAGCACGCGGCATAGCTTTGCAGACGATAAATGTAACCGTTTCAGAGAGAAGAGCGGCCAATGTGACGATCTGGCTTTAAATCGATTCGATAACAAATGACGAAAACGGACGGATTTATCAGGTTTTTACTACATATGAACACTTTTCACATTCTCCCGTGCAACGCGGCTGCTAGTCTTCGTTTCATGCAAAAGCTTAAGGTCCTAAGTCATGTCCAAGCCACCAAAGCCGGCTAAAAAGTGATTAACCGACAACTAAAACTTAAATAGTACTACTTCTTACTGGCTATTCCTTCAATTTAGAAGCTTCTTCTGTGTTCTAATATGGTGCTTTTAGTGCCTCCGCATACCGCAGCACGCGACATAGCTTTGCTGACGATAAATGTAACCGTCTCAGAGAGAAAAGCGGCCAATGTGACGATCTGGCATTAAGTCGTTTCGATAACAAATGACGAAAACGGACGGATTTCTCAGGTTTTTACTACATATGAACACTTTTCACATTCTCCCATGCAACGCGGCTCCTAGTCCTCCTTTCATGCAGAATCTTAAGGTCCTAGGTCATGTCCAAGCCACCAAAGCCGGCTAAAAAGTGAATAATCGACAACTTAAACTTGAATTTTACTACTTCTTACTGGCTACTACTTCAACTTAGAAGCTTCTTCTGTGTTCAACTATGGTGCTTTTAGTGTTTCCGCATACCGCAGCACGCAACATAGCTTTGCAGACGATAAATGTAACCGTCTCAGAGAGAAAAGCGTCCAATGTGACGATCTGGCTTTAAGTCGATTCGATAACAAATGACGAAAAGGGACGGATTTCTCAGGTTTTTACTACATGTGAACACTTTTCACATTCTCCCGTGCAACGCGGCTGCTAGTCCTCCTTTCATGCAAAATCTTAAGGTCCTACGTCATGTCCAAGCCACCAAAGCTGGCTAAAAGGTGAATAATCAATAACTAAAAGTTTAATTGTACTACTTCTTACTGGCTATTACTTCAACTTAGAAGTTTCTTCTGTGTTCTACTATGGTGCTTTTAGTGTCTCCGCATACGGCAGCACGCGACATAGCTTTGCAGACGATAAATGTAACCGTCTCAGAGAGAAAAGCGGCCAATGTGACGATCTGGCTTTAAGTGCATTCGATAACAAAGACGAAACCGGACGGATTTCTCAGGTTTCTACTACAATGAACACTTTTCACATTCTCCCGTGCAAGGCGACTGATAGTCCTCCTTTCATGCAAAATCTTAAGGTCCTAGGTCATGTCCAAGCCACCAAAGCGGCTAAAAAGTGAATAATCGACAACTAAAACTTGAATTGTACTACTTCTTACTGGCTATTACTTCAACTTAGAAGTTTCTTCTGTGTTCTAATATGGTGCATTTAGTGACTCCGCATACCGCAGCACGCGACATTGCTTTGCAGACGATAAATGTAACCGTCTCAGAGAGAAAAGCGGCCAAAGTGACGATCTGGCTTTAAGTCGATTCGATAACAAATGTCGATTACGGACGGATTTCTCAGGTTTTTACTCCATATGAACACTTTTCACATTCTCCCGTGCAACGCGGCTGCTAGTCCTCCTTTCATGCAAAATCTTAAGGTCCTAGGTCTTATCCAAGCCACCAAAGCCGGCTAAAAAGTGAATAATCGATAATTAAAACTTGAATTGTACTACTTCTTACTGGCTATTACTTCAACTTAGAAGCTTCTTCTGTGTTCTACTATGGTGCTTTTAGTGTTCCCGCATACCGCAGCACGCGACCTAGCTTTGCAGACGATAAATGTAACCGTTTCAGAGAGAAGAGCGGCCAATGTGACGATCTGGCTTTAAATCGTTTCGATAACAAATGACGAAAACGGACGGATTTCTCAGGTTTTTACTACATATGAACACTTTTCACATTCTCCCATGCAACGCGGCTGCTAGTCCTCCTTTCATGCAGAATCTTAAGGTCCTAGGTCATGTTCAAGCCACCAAAGACGGCTAAAAAGTGAATAATCGATAACTAAAACTTGAATAGTACTACTTCTTACTGGCTATTACTTCAACTTAGAAGCTTCTTCTGTGTTCTACTATTGTGCTTTTAGTGTCTCCGCATACCGCAGCACGCGACATAGCTTTGCAGACGATAAATGTAACCGTCTCAGAGAGAAAAGCGGCCAATGTGACGATCTGGCGTTAAGTCGATTCGATTACAAATGACGAAAAGGGACGGATTTCTCAGGTTTTTACTACATGTGAACACTTTTCTTATTCTCCCGTGCAACGCGGCTGCTAGTCCTCCTTTCATGCAAAATCTTATGGTCCTAGGTCATGTCATTGCCACCAAAGCCGGCTAAAAAGTGAATAATCGATAATTAAAACTTGAATTGTACTACTTCTTACTGGCTATTACTTCAACTTAGAAGCTTCTTCTGTGTTCTACTATGGTGCTTTTAGTGATCCCGCATACCGCAGCACGCGACATAGCTTTGCAGACGATAAATGTAAAAGTTTCAGAGAGAAGAGCGGCCAATGTGACGATCTGGCTTTAAATCGATTCGATAACAAATGACGAAAAGGGACGGATTTCTCAGGTTTTTACTACATGTGAACACTTTTCACATTCTCCCGTGCAACGCGGCTGCTAGTCCTCCTTTCATGCAAAATCTTAAGGTCCTACGTCATGTCCAAGCCACCAAAGCTGGCTAAAAGGTGAATAATCAATAACTAAAAGTTTAATTGTACTACTTCTTACTGGCTATTACTTCAACTTAGAAGTTTCTTCTGTGTTCTACTATGGTGCTTTTAGTGTCTCCGCATACGGCAGCACGCGACATAGCTTTGCAGACGATAAATGTAACCGTCTCAGAGAGAAAAGCGGCCAATGTGACGATCTGGCTTTAAGTGCATTCGATAACAAAGACGAAACCGGACGGATTTCTCAGGTTTCTACTACAATGAACACTTTTCACATTCTCCCGTGCAAGGCGACTGATAGTCCTCCTTTCATGCAAAATCTTAAGGTCCTAGGTCATCTCCAAGCCACCAAAGCGGCTAAAAAGTGAATAATCGACAACTAAAACTTGAATTGTACTACTTCTTACTGGCTATTACTTCAACTTAGAAGCTTCTTCTGTGTTCTACTATTGTGCTTTTAGTGTCTCCGCATACCGCAGCACGCGACATAGCTTTGCAGACGATAAATGTAACCGTCTCAGAGAGAAAAGCGGCCAATGTGACGATCTGGCGTTAAGTCGATTCGATTACAAATGACGAAAAGGGACGGATTTCTCAGGTTTTTACTACATGTGAACACTTTTCTTATTCTCCCGTGCAACGCGGCTGCTAGTCCTCCTTTCATGCAAAATCTTATGGTCCTAGGTCATGTCATTGCCACCAAAGCCGGCTAAAAAGTGAATAATCGATAATTAAAACTTGAATTGTACTACTTCTTACTGGCTATTACTTCAACTTAGAAGCTTCTTCTGTGTTCTACTATGGTGCTTTTAGTGATCCCGCATACCGCAGCACGCGACATAGCTTTGCAGACGATAAATGTAAAAGTTTCAGAGAGAAGAGCGGCCAATGTGACGATCTGGCTTTAAATCGATTCGATAACAAATGACGAAAACGGACGGATTTCTCAGGTTTTTACTACATATGAACACTTTTCACATTCTCCCGTGCAACGCGGCTGCTAGTCTTCCTTTCATGCAAAATGTTAAGGTCCTAGGTCATATCCAAGCCACCAAAGCCGGCTAAAATGTGAATAATCGAGAATTAAAACTTGAATTGTACTACTTCTTACTGACTATTACTTCAACTTAGAAGCTTCTTCTGTGTTCTACTATGGTGCTTTTAGTGTTCCCGCATACCGAAGCACGCGACATAGCTTTGCAGACGATAAATGTAACCTTTTCAGAGAGAAGAGCGGCCAATGTGTCGATCTGGCTTTAAATCGATTCGATAACAAATGACGAAAAAAGACGGATTTCTCAGGTTTTTACTACATATGAACATTTTTCACATTCTCCCGTGCAACGCGGCTGCTAGTCCTCCTTTCATGCAAAATCTTAAGGTCCTAGGTCATGTCCAAGCCACCAAAGCCGGCTAAAAAGTGATTAATCGACAACTAAAACTTAAATAGTACTACTTCTTTCTGGCTATTACTTCAATTTAGAAGCTTCTTCTGTGTTCTAATATGGTGCTTTTAGTGTCTCCGCATACCGCAGCACGCGACATAGCTTTGCAGACGATAAATGTAACCGTCTCAGAGAGAAAAGCGGCCAATGTGACGATCTGGTTTTAAGTTGATTCGATAACAAATGACGAAAACGGACTGATTTCTCAGGTTTTTACTACATATGAACAATTTCACATTCTCCAGTGCAACGCGGCTGCTAGTCCTCCTTCCATGCAAAATCTTAAGGTCCTAGGTCATGTCAAAGCAACCAAAGCCGGCTAAAAAGTGAATAATCGACAACTAAAACTTGAATTGTACTACTTCTTACTGGCTATTACTTCAACTTAGAAACTCCTTCTGTGTTCTACTATGGTGCTTTTAGTGTCTCCGCATACGGCAGCACGCGACATAGCTTTGCAGACGATAAATGTAACCGTCTCAGGGAGAAAAGCGGCCAATGTGACGATCTGGCTTTAAGTCGATTCGATAACAAATGACGAAAATGGTCAGATTTCTCAGGTTTTTACTACATATGAACACTTTCACATTCTCCCATGTAACGCGGCTGCTAGTCCTCCTTTCATGCAAAATCTTAAGGTCCTAGGTCATGTCCAAGCCACCAAAGCCGGCTAAAAAGTGACAATCGACAAATAAAACTTGAATTGTACTACATCTTACTGGCTATTACTTCAACTTAGAAGCTTCTTCTGTGTTCTGCTATGGTGCTTTTAGTGTCTCCGCATACGGCAGCACGCGACGTAACTTTGCAGACGATAAATGTAACCGTCTCAGAGAGAAAAGCGGCCAATGTGACGATCTGGCTTTAAGTGCATTCGATAACAAAGACGAAACCGGACGGATTTCTCAGGTTTTTACTACATATGAACACTTTTCACATTCTCCCGTGCAACGCGACTGATAGTCCTCCTTTCATGCAAAATCTTAAGGTCCTAGGTCATGTTCAAGCCATCAAAGATAGCTAAAAAGTGAATAATCGATAACTAAAACTTGCATTGTACTACTTCTTACTGGCTATTACTTCAACTTAGAAGCTTCTTCTGTGTTCTATTATGGTGCTTTTAGTGTCTCCGCATACCGCAGCACGCGACATAGCTTTGCAGACGATAAATGTAACCGTTTCAGAGAGAAGAGCGGCCAATGTGACGATCTGGCTTTAAATCGATTCGATAACAAATGACGAAAACGGACGGATTTCTCAGGTTTTTACTACATATGAACACTTTTCACATTCTCCCGTGCAACGCGGCTGCTAGTCTTCCTTTCATGCAAAATGTTAAGGTCCTAGGTCATACCCAAGCCACCAAAGCCGGCTAAAATGTGAATAATCGATAATTAAAACTTAAATTGTACTACTTCTTACTGACTATTACTTCAACTTAGAAGCTTCTTCTGTGTTCTACTATGGTGCTTTTAGTGTTCCCGCATACCGAAGCACGCGACATAGCTTTGCAGACGATAACTGTAACCGTTTCAGAGAGAAGAGCGGCCAATGTGTCGATCTGGCTTTAAATCGATTCGATAACAAATGACGAAAAAAGACGGATTTCTCATGTTTTTACTTCATATGAACACTTTTCACATTCTCTCGTGCAACGCGGCTGATAGTCTTCCTTTCATGCAAAATCTTAAGGTCCTAGGTCATGTCCAAGCCACCAAAGCCGGCTAAAAAGTGATTAATCGACAACTAAAACTTAAATAGTACTACTTCTTTCTGGCTATTACTTCAATTTAGAAGCTTCTTCTGTGTTCTAATATGGTGCTTTTAGTGTCTCCGCATACCGCAGCACGCGACGTAGCTTTGCAGACGATAAATGTAACCGTCTCAGAGAGAAAAGCGGCCAATGTGACGATCTGGCTTTAAGTCGATTCGATAACAAATGACGAAAACGGACGGAGTTCTCAGGTTTTTACTACATATGAACACTTTTCACATTCTCCCATGCAACGCGGCTGCTAGTCCTCCTTTCATGCAAAATCTTATGGTCCGAGGTCATGTCCAAGCCACCAAAGACGGCTAAAAAGTGAATAATCGATAACTAAAACTGAGAATTGTACTACTTCTTACTGGCTATTACTTCAACTTAGAAGCTTCTTCTGTGTTCTACTATGGTGCTTTTAGTGTCTCCGCATACCGCAGCACGCGACATAGCTTTGCAGACGATAAATGTAACCGTCTCAGGGAGAAAAGCGGCCAATGTGACGATCTGGCTTTAAGTCGATTCGATAACAAATGACGAAAATGGTCAGATTTCTCAGGTTTTTACTACATATGAACACTTTCACATTCTCCCATGTAACGCGGCTGCTAGTCATCCTTTCATGCAAAGTCATAAGGTCCTAGGTTATGTTCAAGCCACCAAAGACGGCTAAAAAGTGAATAATCGATAACAAAAACTTGAATTGTACTACTTCTTACTGGCTATTACTTCAACTTAGAAGCTTCTTCTGTGTTCTACTATTGTGGTTTTAGTGTCTCCGCATACCGCAGCACGCGACATAGCTTTGCAGACGATAAAAGTAACCGTCTCAGAGGGAAAAGCGGCCAATGTGACGATCTGGCTTTAAGTCGATTCGATAACAAATGACGAAAATGGACAGATTTCTCAGGTTTTTACTACATATGAACACTTTTCACATTCTCCCGTGCAACGCGACTGATAGTCCCCCTTTCATGCAAAATCTTAAGGTCCTAGGTCATGTTCAAGCCATCAAAGACAGCTAAAAAGTGAATAATCGATAACTAAAACTTGCATTGTACTACTTCTTACTGGCTATTACTTCAACTTAGAAGCTTCTTCTGTGTTCTATTATGGTGCTTTTAGTGTCTCCGCATACCGCAGCACGCGACATAGCTTTGCAGACGATAAATGTAACCGTCTCAGAGAGAAAAGCGGCCAATATGACGATCTGGCTTTAAGTCGATTCGATAACAAATGACGAAAATGGACAGATTTCTCAGGTTTTTACTACATATGAACACTTTTCACATTCTCCCGTGCAACGCGGCTGCTAGTCATCCTTTCATGCAAAGTCATAAGGTCCTAGGTTATGTTCAAGCCACCAAAGACGGCTAAAAAGTGAATAATCGATAACAAAAACTTGAATTGTACTACTTCTTACTGGCTATTACTTCAACTTAGAAGCTTCTTCTGTGTTCTACTATTGTGGTTTTAGTGTCTCCGCATACCGCAGCACGCGACATAGCTTTGCAGACGATAAAAGTAACCGTCTCAGAGGGAAAAGCGGCCAATGTGACGATCTGGCTTTAAGTCGATTCGATAACAAATGACGAAAATGGACAGATTTCTCAGGTTTTTACTACATATGAACACTTTTCACATTCTCCCATGCAACGCGGCTGCTAGTCCTCTTTTCATGCAAAATCGTAAGGTCCTAGGTCATGTCCAAGCCACCAAAGCCGGCTAAAAGGTGAATAATCGATAACTAAAACTTGAATTGTACTACTTCCTACTGGCTATTGCTTCAACTTAGAAGCTTCTTCTGCATTCTACTATGGTGCTTTTAGTGTTTCCGCATACCGCAGCATGCGACATAGCTTTGCAGACGATAAATGTAACCGTCTCAGAGAGAAAAGCGGCCAATGTGACGATCTGGCTTTAAGTCGATTCGATAACAAATGACGAAAACGGACGGATTTCTCAGGTTTTTACTACATATGAACACTTTTCACATTCTCCCGTGCAACGCGGCTGCTAGTCCTCCTTTCATGCAAAATCTTAAGGGCCAAGGTCATGTCCAAGCCACCAAAGCCGGCTAAAACGTGAATAATCGATAAATAAAACTTGAATTGTACTACTTCTTACTGGCTATTGCTTCAACGTAGAAGCTTCTTCTGTGTTCTACTATGGTGCATTTAGTGTTTCCGCATACCGCAGCACGCGACATAGCTTTGCAGACGATAAATGTAACCATCTCAGAGAGAAAAGCGGCCAATGTGACGATCTGGCTGTAAGTCGATTCGATAACAAATGACGAAAACGGACGGATTTCTCAGGTTTTTACTCCATATGAACACGTTTCACATTCTCCCGTGCAACGCGGCTGCTAGTCCTCCTTTCATGCAAAATCTTAAGGTCCAAGGTCATGTCCAAGCCACCAAAGCCGGCTAAAAAGTTAATAATCGACAACTAAAACTTGAATTGTACTACTTCTTACTGGCTATTACTTCAACTTAGAAGCTTCTTCTGTGTTCTACTATGGTGCTTTTAGTGTCTCCGCATACCGCAGCACGCGACATAGCTTTGCAGACGATAAATGTAACCGTCTCAGAGAGAAAAGCGGCCAATGTGACGATCTGGCTTTAAGTCGATTCGATAACAAATGACGAAAACGGACGGATTTCTCAGGTTTTTACAACATATGAACACTTTTCACATTCTCCCGTGCAACGCGGCTGCTAGTCCTACTTTCATGCAAAATCTTAAGGTTCCACCTCATGTCCAAGCCACCAAAGCCGGCTAAAAAGTGAATAATCAATAACTAAAACATGAATTGTACTACTTCTTACTGGCTATTACTTCAACTTAGAAGCTTCTTCTGTGTTCTACTACGGTGCTTTTAGTGTCTCCACATATCGCAGCACGTGACATAGCTTTGCAGACGATAAATGTAACTGTTTCAGAGAGAAAAGCGGCCAATGTGACGATCTGGCTTTAAGTCGACTCGATAACAAATGACGAAAACGGACGAATTTCTCAGGTTTTTACTACATATGAACACTTTTCACATTCTCGCGTGCAACGCGGCTGCTAGTCCTCCTTTCATGCAAAATCTTAAGCTTCCACCTAATGTCAAAGCCACCAAAGCCGGCTAAAAAGTGAATAATCGACAACTAAAACTTGAATTGTACTACTTCGTACTGGCTATTACTTCAAATTAGAAGCTTCTTCTGTGTGCTACTATGGTGCTTTTAGTGTTTCGGCATACCGCAGCACGCGACATAGCTTTGCAGACGACAAATGTAACCGTTTCAGGGAGAAGAACGGCCAATGTGACGACCTGGCTTTAGTCGATTCGATAACAAATGACGAATACGGACGGATTTTTCAGATTTTTACTACATATGTACACTTTTCACATTCTCCCGTGGAACGCGGCTGCTAGGTCTCCTTTCATGCAAAATCTTAAGGTCCTAGGTCATGTCCAAGCCACCAAAGCAGGATAAAAAGTGAATAATCGACAACTAAAACTTGAATTGTACTACATCTTACTGGCTATTACTTCAACTTAGAAGCTTCTTCTGTGTTCTACTATGGTGCTTTTAGTGTCTCCGCATACCGCAGCACGCGACATAGCTTTGCAGACGATAAATGTAACCGTTTCAGATAGAAGAGCGGCCAATGTGACGATCTGGCTTTAAGTCGATTCGATAACAAATGACGAAAACGGACGGATTTCTCAGGTTTTTACTACATATGAACACTTTTCACATTCTCGCGTGCAACGCGGCAGCTACTCCTCCTTTCATGCAAAATATTAAGGTTCCACCTAATGTCGAAGCCACCAAAGCCGGCTAAAAAGTGAATAATCGACAACTAAAACTTGAATTGTTTTACTTCTTACTCTCTATTACTTCAACTTACAAGCTTCTTCTGTGTTCTAATATGGTGCTTTTAGTGTCTCCGCATACCGCAGCACGCGACATAACTTTGCAGACGATAAATGTAACCGTTTCAGACAGAAGAGCGGCCAATGTGACGATGTGGCTTTAAGTCGATTCGATAACAAATGACGAAAACGGACGGATTTCTCAGGTTTTTACTACATATGAACACTTTTCACATTCTCCCATGAAACGCGGCTGCTAGGACTCCTTTCATGCAAAATCTTAAGGTCCTAGGTCACGTCCAAGCCACCAAAGCAGGCTAAAAAGTGAATAATCGACAACTAAAACTTGAATTGTACTACATCTTACTGGCTATTACTTCAACTTAGAAGATTCTTCTGTGTTCTACTATGGTGCTTTTAGTGTCTCCGCATACCGCAGCACGCGACATAGCTTTGCAGACGATAAATGTAACCGTTTCAGACAGAAGAGCGGCCAACGTGACGATATGGCTTTAAGTCGATTCGATAACAAATGACGAAAACGGACAGATTTCTCAGGTTTTTACTACATATGAACACTTTTCACATTCTCGCGTGCAACGCGGCTGCTACTCCTCCTTTCATGCAAAATATTAAGGTTCCACCTAATGTCGAAGCCACCAAAGCCGGCTAAAAAGTGAATAATCGACAAATAAAACTTGAATTGTACTACTTCTTACTCTCTATTACTTCAACTTACAAGCTTCTTCTGTGTTCTACTATGGTGCTTTTAGTGTTTCCGCATACTGCGGCACGCGACATAACTTTGCAAACGATAAATGTAACTCTTTCAGAGAGAAGAACGGCCAATGTGACGATTTGGCTTTAAGTCGATTCGATAACAAATGACGAAAACGGACGGATTTCTCAGGTTTTTCTACATATGAACACTTTTCACATTCTCCCGTGCAACGCGGCTGCAAGTCCTCCTTTCATGTAAAATCTTAAGATCCTAGGTCATGTCAAAGCCACCAAAGCCGGCTAAAAAGTGAATAATCGACAACTAAAACTTGAATTGTACTACTTCTTACTGGCTATTACTTCAACTTAGAAGCTTCTTCTGTGTTCTACTATGGTGCTTTTAGTGTTTCGGCATACCGCAGCACGCGACATAGCTTTCCAGACGATAAGTGTAACCGTTTCAGAGACAGGAGCGGCAAATGTGACGATCTGGCTTTAAGTCGATTCGATAACAAATGACGAAAACGGACGGATTTCTCAGGTTTTTACTTTATATGAACACTTTTCACATTCTCCCATGCAACGCGGCTGCTAGTCCTCCTTTCATGCAAAATCTTAAGGTCCTAGGTCATGTCCAATCCATCAAAGCCGGCTAAAAAGTGAATAATCGATAACTAAAACTTGAATTGTACTACTTCTTACTGCCTATTACTTCAACTTAGAAGCTTCTTCTGTGTTCTACTATGGTGCTTTTAGTGTCTCCGCATACCGCAGCACGCGACATAGCTTTGCAGACAATAAATGTAACCGTCTCAGAGAGAAAAGCGGCCAATGTGACGATCTGGCTTTAAGTCGACTCGATAACAAATGACGAAAACTGACGGATTTCTCAGGTTTTTACTACATATGAACACTTTTCACATTCTCACGTGAAACGCGGCTGCTAGTCCTCCTTTCATGCAAAATCTTAAAGTACTAGGTCATGTCCAAGCCACCAAAGCCGGCAAAAAAGTGAATATTCGACAACTAAAACTTAAATTGTACTACTTCTTAATGGCTATTACTTCAACTTAGAAGCTTCTTCTGTGTTCTACTATGGTGCTTTTAGTGTCTCCGCACACCGCATCACGCGACATAGCTTTGCAGACGATAAATGTAACCGTCTCAGAGAGAAAAGCGGCCAATGTGACGATCTGGCTTTAAGTCGAGTCGATAACAAATGACGAAAACGGACGGATTTCTCAGGTTTTTACTACATATGAACACTTTTCACATTCTCCCATGCAACGCGGCTGCTAGTCCTCCTTTCATGTAAAATCGTAAGGTTCTAGGTCATGTCCAAGCCACCAAAGCCGGCTAAAAAGTGAATAATCGATAACTAAAACTTGAATTGTACTACTTCTTACTGGCTATTACTTCAAATTAGAAGCTTCTTTTGTGTTCTACTATGGTGCTTTTAGTGTTTCCGCATACCGCAGCACGCGACATAGCTTTGCAGAAGATATATGTAACCGTTTCAGAGAGAAGAGCGGCCAATGTGACGATCTGGCTTTAAGTCGATTCGATAACAAATGACGAAAACGGACGGATTTCTCAGGTTCTTACTACATATGAACACTTTTCACATTCTCCCGTGCAACGCGGCTGCTAGTCCTCTTTTCAAGCAAAATCTTAAGGTCCTAGGTCATGTCCAAGCCACCAAAGCCGGCAAAAACGTGAATAATCGACAACTAAAACTTGAATTGGACTACTTCTTACTGGCTATTACTTCAACTTAGAAGCTTCTTCTGTGTTCCACTATGGTGCTTTTAGTGTTCCGCATACCGCAGCACGCGACATAGCTTTGCAGACGATAAATGTAACCGTCTCGGAGAGAAAAGCGGCCAATATAACGATCTGGCTTTAAGTCGATTCGATAACAAATGACGAAAACGGACGGATTTCTCAGGTTTTCACTACATATGAACACTTTTCACATTCTCGCGTGCAACGCGGCTGCTAGTCCTCCTTTCATGCAAAATCTTAAGGTCCTAGGTCACGTCCAAGCCACCAAAGCCGGCTAAAAAGTGAATAATCGACAACTAAACCTTGAATTGTACTACTTCTTACTGGCTATTACTTCAACTTAGAAGCTTCTTCTGTGTTCTACTATGGTGCTTTTAGTGTCTCCACATACCGCAGCACGCGACATAGCTTTGCAGACGATAAATGTAACCGTCTCAGAGAGAAAAGCGGCCAATGTGACGATCTGGCTTTACGTCGATTCGATAACAAAGACGAAAACGGACGGATTTCTCAGGTTTTCACTACATATGAACACTTTTCACATTCTCCCGTGCAACGCGGCTGCTAGTCCTACTTTCATGCAAAATCTTAAGGTTCCACCTCATGTCCAAGCCACCAAAGCCGGCTAAAAAGTGAATAATCAATAACTAAAACATGAATTGTACTACTTCTTACTGGCTATTACTTCAACTTAGAAGCTTCTTCTGTGTTCTACTATGGTGCTTTTAGTGTCTCCGCATATCGCAGCACGTGACATAGCTTTGCAGACGATAAATGTAACTGTTTCAGAGAGAAAAGCGGCCAATGTGACGATCTGGCTTTAAGTCGACTCGATAACAAATGACGAAAACGGACGGATTTCTCAGGTTTTTACTACATATGAACACTTTTCACATTCTCCCGTGGACCGCGGCTGCTAGTCCTCCTTTCATGCAAAATCTGAAGGTACTAGGTCATGTCCAAGCCACCAAAGCCGGCTAAAAAGTGATTAATCGACAACTAAAACTTAAATAGTACTACTTCTTACTGGCATTACTTCAATTTAGAACCTTCTTCTGTGTTTTAATATGGTGCTTTTATTGTCTCCGCATACCGCAGCACGCGATATAGCTTTGCAGACGATAAATGTAACCGTCTCAGAGAGAAAAGCGGCCAATGTGACGATCTGGCTTTAAGTCGATTCGATAACAAATGACGAAAGCGGACGGATTTCTGAGGTTTTTACAACATATGAACACTTTTCACATTCTCGCGGGCAACGCGGCTGCTACTCCTCCTTTCATGCAAAATCTTAAGGTCCTAGGTCATGCCCAAGCCACCAAAGCCGGCTAAAAAGTAAATAATCGACAACTATAACTTGAATTGTACTACTTCTTACTGGCTATTACTTCAACATAGAAGCTTCTTTTGTGTTCTACTATGGTGCTTTTAGTGTTTCCGCATACCGCAGCACGCGACATAGCTTTGCAGACGATATATGTAACCGTTTCAGAGAGAAGAGCGGCCAATGTGACGATCTGGCTTTAAGTCGATTCGATAACAAATGACGAAAAGGGACGCATTTCTCAGGTTCTTACTACATATGAACACTTTTCACATTCTCCCGTGCAACGCGGCTGCTAGTCCTCCTTTCAAGCAATATCTTATGGTCCTACGTCATGTCCAAGCCACCAAAGCCGGCAAAAACGTGAATAATCGACAACTAAAACTTGAATTTTACTACTTCTTACTGGCTATTACTTCAACTTAGAAGCTTCTTCTGTGTTCTACCATGGTGCTTTTAGTGTTTCGGCATACCGCAGCACGCGACATAGCTTTGCAGACGATAAGTGTAACCGTTTCAGAGACAAGAGCGGCCAATGTGACGATCTGGCTTTAAGTCGATTCGATAACAAATGACGAAAACGGACGGATTTCTCAGGTTTTTACTACATATGAACACTTTTCACACTCTCTCGTGCAACGCGGCTGCTAGTCTTCCTTTCATGCAAAATCTTAAGGTTCCACCACATGTCCAAGCCATCAAAGCCGGCTAAAAAGTGAATAATCGACAACTAAAACTTGAATTGTACTACTTCTTACTGGCTATTACTTCAACTTAGAAGCTTCTTCTGTGTTTTACTATGGTGCTTTTAGTGCCTCCGCATACTCAGCACGCGACATAGCTTTGCAGACGATAATTGTGACCGTCTCAGAAAGAAAAGCGGCCAATGTGACGATCTGTCCTTAAGTCGATTCGATAACAAATGACGAAAGCGGACGGATTTCTCAGGTTTTTACTACATATGAACACTTTTCACATTCTCGCGTGCAACGCGGCTGCTACTCCTCCTTTCATGCAAAATATTAAGGTTCCACCTAATGTCAAAGCCACCAAAACCGGCTAAATAGTGTATAATCGACAACTAAAACTTGAATTGTACTACTTCTTACTGGCTATTACTTCAACATAGAAGCTTCTTTTGTGTTCTACTATGGTGCTTTTAGTGTTTCCGCATACCGCAGCACGCGACATAGCTTTGCAGACGATAAGTGTAACCGTTTCAGAGAGAAGAGCGGCCAATGTGACGATCTGGCTTTAAGTCGATTCGATAACAAATGACGAAAAGGGACGGATTTCTCAGGTTCTTACTACATATGAACACTTTTCACATTCTCCCGTGCAACGCGGCTGCTAGTCCTCCTTTCAAGCAAAATCTTATGGTCCTACGTCATGTCCAAGCCACCAAAGCCGGCAAAAACGTGAATAATCGACAACTAAAACTTGAATTGTTCTACTTCTTACTGGCTATTACTTCAACTTAGAAGCTTCTTCTGTGTTCTACTATGGTGCTTTTAGTGTTTCGGCATACCGCAGCACGCGACATAGCTTTGCAGACGATAAGTGTAACCGTTTCAGAGAGAAGAGCGGCCAATGTGACGATCTGGCTTTAAGTCGATTCGATAACAAATGACGAAAACGGACGGATTTCTCAGGTTTTTACTACATATGAACACTTTTCACACTCTCTCGTGCAACGCGGCTGCTAGTCTTCCTTTCATGCCAAATCTTAAGGTTCCACCTCATGTCCAAGCCATCAAAGCCGGCTAAAAAGTGAATAATCGACAACTAAAGCTTGAATTGTACTACTTCTTACTGGCTATTACTTCAACTTAGAAGCTTCTTCTGTGTTTTACTATGGTGCTTTTAGTGTCTCCGCATACCTCAGCACGCGACATAGCTTTGCAGACGATAATTGTAACCGTCTCAGAAAGAAAAGCGGCCAATGTGACGATCTGTCTTTATGTCGATTCGATAACAAATGACGAAAGCGGACGGATTTCTCAGGTTTTTACTACATATGAACACTTTTCACATTCTCGCGTGCAACGCGGCTGCTACTCCTCCTTTCATGCAAAATATTAAGGTTCCACCAAATGTCAAAGCCACCAAAGCCGGCTAAATAGTGTATAATCGACAACTAAAACTTGAATTGTACTACTTCTTACTGGCTATTACTTCAACTTAGAAGCTTCTTCTGTGTTTTACTATGGTGCTTTTAGTGTCTCCGCTTACCGCAGCACGCGACATAGCTTTGCAGACGATATATGTAACCGTTTCAGAGAGAAGAGCGGCCAATGTGACGATCTGGCTTTAAGTCGATTCGATAACAAATGACGAAAACGGACGGATTTCTCAGGTTCTTACTACATATGAACACTTTTCACATTCTCCCGTGCTACGCGGCTGCTAGTCCTCCTTTCAAGCAAAATCTTATGGTCCTACGTCATGTCCAAGCCACCAAAGCCGGCAAAAACGTGAATAATCGACAACTAAAAGTTGAATTGTACTACTTCTTACTGGCTATTATTTCAACTTAGAAGCTTCTTCTGTGTTCTACTATGGTGCTTTTAGTGTTTCGGCATACCGCAGCACGCGACATAGCTTTGCAGACGATAAGTGTAACCGTTTCAGAGAGAAGAGCGGCCAATGTGACATCTGGCTTTAACTCGATTCGATAACAAATGACGAAAACGGAGGGATTTCTCAGGTTTTTACTACATATGAACCCTTTTCACATTCTCCCATGCAACGCGGCTTCTAGTCCTCCTTTCATGCAAAATCTTAAGGTCCTAGGTCATGTCCAAGCCACCAAAGCAGGCTAAAAGTGAATAATCGACAACTAAAACTTCAATTGTACTACTTCTTACTGGCTATTACTTCAACATAGAAGCTTCTTCTGTGTTCTACTATGGTGCTTTTAGTGTTTCCGCATACCGCAGCACGCGACATAGCTATGCAGACGATAAATGTAACCGTTTCACAGGGAAGAGCGGCCAATGTGACGATCTGGCTTTAAGTCGATTCGATAACAATTGACGAAAACGGACGGATTTCTCAGGTTTTTACTACATATGAACACTTTTCACATTCTCCCATGCAACGCGGCTGCTACTCCTCCTTTCATGCAACATCTTAAGGTCCTAGGTCATGTCCAAGCCACCAAAGCAGGCTAAAAACTGAATAATCGACAACTAAAACTTCAATTGTACTACTTTTTACTGGCTATTACTTCAACATAGAAGCTTCTTCTGTGTTCTACTATGGTGGTTTTAGTGTTTCGGCATACCGCAGCACGCGACATAGCTTTGCAGACGATAAATGTAACCGTTTCAGAGAGAAGAGCGGCCAATGTGACGATCTGGCCTTAAGTCGATTCGATAACAAATGACGAAAACGGACGGATTTCTCAGGTTTTTACTACATATGAACACTTTTCACATTCTCCCTTGCAACGCGGCTGCAAGTCCTCCTTTCACGCAAAATCTTAAGGTCCTAGGTGATGTCCAAGCCACCAAAGCCGGCTAAAAAGTGAATAATCGACAACTAAAACTTGAATTGTACTACTTCTTACTGGCTATTGCTTCAACGTAGAAGCTTCTTCTGTGTTCTACTATGGTGCTTTTAGTGTCTCCGTATACCGCAGCACGCGACATAGCTTTGCATACGATAAATGTAACCGTCTCAGAGAGAAAAGCGGCCAATGTGACGATCTGGCTTTAAGTCGATTCGATAACAAATGACGAAAACGGACTGATTTCTCAGGTTTTTACTACATATGAACACTTTTCACATTCTCCCATGCAACGCGGCTGCTAGTCCTCCTTTCATGCAACATCTTAAAGCCCTAGGTCACGTCCAATCCACCAAAGCCGGCTAAAAAGTGAATAATCGACAACTAAAACTTGAATTGTACTACTTCTTACTGGCTATTACTTCAACATAGAAGCTTCTTCTGTGTTCTACTATGGTGCTTTTAGTGTTTCGGTATACTGCAGCACGCGACATAGCTTTGCAGACGATAAATGTAACCGTTTCAGAGAGAAGAACGGCCAATGTGACGATCTGGCTTTAAGTCGATTCGATAACAAATGACGAAAACGGACGGATTTATCAGGTTTTTATTACATATGAACACTTTTCACATTCTCCCGTGCAACGCGGCTGCTAGTCCTCCTTTCATGCAAAATCTTAAGGTCCTAGGTCATGTCCAAGCCACCAAAGCAGGCTAAAAAGTGAATAATCGACAACTAAAACTTCAATTGTACTACTTCTTACTGGCTATTACTTCAACATAGAAGCATCTTCTGTGTTCTACTGTGGTGATTTTAGTGTTTCCGCATACCGCAGCACGCGACATAGCTTTGCAGACGATAAATGTAACCGTTTCAGAGAGAAGAGCGGCCAATGTGACGATCTGGCTTTAAGTCGATTCGATAAAAAATGACGAAAACGGACGGATTTCTCAGGTTCTTACTACATATGAACACTTTTCACATTCTCCCGTGCTACGCGGCTGCTAGTCCTCCTTTCAAGCAAAATCTTATGGTCCTACGTCATGTCCAAGCCACCAAAGCCGGCAAAAACGTGAATAATCGACAACTAAAAGTTGAATTGTACTACTTCTTACTGGCTATTACTTCAACTTAGAAGCTTCTTCTGTGTTCTACTATGGTGCTTTTAGTGTTTCGGCATACCGCAGCACGCGACATAGCTTTGCAGACGATAAGTGTAACCGTTTCAGAGAGAAGAGCGGCAAATGTGACATCTGGCTTTAAGTCGATTCGATAACAAATGACGAAAACGGACGGATTTCTCAGGTTTTTACTACATATGAACACTTTTCACACTCTCTCGTGCAACGCGGCTGCTAGTCTTCCTTTCATGCAAAATCTTAAGCTTCCACCTCATGTCCAAGCCATCAAAGCCGGCTAAAAAGTGAATAATCGACAACTAAAACTTGAATTGTACTACTTCTTACTGGCTATTACTTCAACTTAGAAGCTTCTTCTGTGTTTTACTATGGTGCTTTTAGTGTCTCCGCATACCTCAGCACGCGACATAGCTTTGCAGACGATAATTGTAACCGTCTCAGAAAGAAAAGCGGCCAATGTGACGATCTGTCTTTATGTCGATTCGATAAGAAATGACGAAAGCGGACGGATTTCTCAGGTTTTTACTACATATGAACACTTTTCACATTCTCGCGTGCAACGCGGCTGCTACTCCTCCTTTCATGCAAAATATTAAGGTTCCACCAAATGTCAAAGCCACCAAAGCCGGCTAAATAGTGTGTAATCGACAACTAAAACTTGAATTGTACTACTTCTTACTGGCTATTACTTCAACTTAGAAGCTTCTTCTGTGTTTTACTATGGTGCTTTTAGTGTCTCCGCTTACCGCAGCACGCGACATAGCTTTGCAGACGATAAATGTAACCGTTTCACAGAGAAGAGCGGCCAATGTGACGATCTGGCTTTAAGTCGATTCGATAACAATTGACGAAAACGGACGGATTTCTCAGGTTTTTACTACATATGAACACTTTTCACATTCTCCCATGCAACGCGGCTGCTACTCCTCCTTTCATGCAACATCTTAAGGTCCTAGGTCATGTCCAAGCCACCAAAGCAGGCTAAAAAGTGAATAATCGACAACTAAAACTTCAATTGTACTACTTTTTACTGGCTATTACTTCAACATAGAAGCTTCTTCTGTGTTCTACTATGGTGGTTTTAGTGTTTCCGCATACCGCAGCACGCGACATAGCTTTGCAGACGATAAATGTAACCGTTTCAGAGAGAAGAGCGGCCAATGTGACGATCATGCTTTAAGTCGATTCGATAACAAATGACGAAAACGGACGGATTTCTCAGGTTCTTACTACATATGAACACTTTTCACATTCTCCCGTGCTACGCGGCTGCTAGTCCTCCTTTCAAGCAAAATCTTATGGTCCTACGTCATGTCCAAGCCACCAAAGCCGGCAAAAACGTGAATAATCGACAACTAAAAGTTGAATTGTACTACTTCTTACTGGCTATTACTTCAACTTAGAAGCTTCTTCTGTGTTCTACTATGGTGCTTTTAGTGTTTCGGCATACCGCAGCACGCGACATAGCTTTGCAGACGATAAGTGTAACCGTTTCAGAGAGAAGAGCGGCCAATGTGACATCTGGCTTTAAGTCGATTCGATAACAAATGACGAAAACGGACGGATTTCTCAGGTTTTTACTACATATGAACACTTTTCACACTCTCTCGTGCAACGCGGCTGCTAGTCTTCCTTTCATGCAAAATCTTAAGCTTCCACCTCATGTCCAAGCCATCAAAGCCGGCTAAAAAGTGAATAATCGACAACTAAAACTTGAATTGTACTACTTCTTACTGGCTATTACTTCAACTTAGAAGCTTCTTCTGTGTTTTACTATGGTGCTTTTAGTGTCTCCGCATACCTCAGCACGCGACATAGCTTTGCAGACGATAATTGTAACCGTCTCAGAAAGAAAAGCGGCCTATGTGACGATCTGTCTTTATGTCGATTCGATAACAAATGACGAAAGCGGACGGATTTCTCAGGTTTTTACTACATATGAACACTTTTCACATTCTCGCGTGCAACGCGGCTGCTACTCCTCCTTTCATGCAAAATATTAAGGTTCCACCAAATGTCAAAGCCAACAAAGCCGGCTAAATAGTGTATAATCGACAACTAAAACTTGAATTGTACTACTTCTTACTGGCTATTACTTCAACTTAGAAGCTTCTTCTGTGTTTTACTATGGTGCTTTTAGTGTCTCCGCTTACCGCAGCACGCGACATAGCTTTGCAGACGATAAATGTAACCGTTTCACAGAGAAGAGCGGCCAATGTGACGATCTGGCTTTAAGTCGATTCGATAACAATTGACGAAAACGGACGGATTTCTCAGGTTTTTACTACATATGAACACTTTTCACATTCTCCCATGCAACGCGGCTGCTACTCCTCCTTTCATGCAACATCTTAAGGTCCTAGGTCATGTCCAAGCCACCAAAGCAGGCTAAAAAGTGAATAATCGACAACTAAAACTTCAATTGTACTACTTTTTACTGGCTATTACTTCAACGTAGAAGCTTCTTCTGTGTTCTACTACGGTGCTTTTAGTGTCTCCGCATACCGCAGCACGCGACATAGCTTTGCATACGATAAATGTAACCGTCTCAGAGAGAAAAGCGGCCAATGTGACGATCTGGCTTTAAGTCGATTCGATAACAAATGACGAAAACGGACTGATTTCTCAGGTTTTTACTACATATGAACACTTTTCACATTCTCCCATGCAACGCGGCTGCTAGTCCTCCTTTCATGCAACATCTTAAAGTCCTAGGTCACGTCCAAGCCACCAAAGCCGGCTAAAAAGTGAATAATCGACAACTAAAACTTGAATTGTACTACTTCTTACTGGCTATTACTTCAACATAGAAGCTTCTTCTGTGTTCTACTATGGTGCTTTTAGTGTTTCGGTATACTGCAGCACGCGACATAGCTTTGCAGACGATAAATGTAACCGTTTCAGAGAGAAGAACGGTCAATGTGACGATCTGGCTTTAAGTCGATTCGATAACAAATGACGAAAACGGACGGATTTATCAGGTTTTTATTACATATGAACACTTTTCACATTCTCCCGTGCAACGCGGCTGCTAGTCCTCCTTTCATGCAAAATCTTAAGGTCCTAGGTCATGTCCAAGCCACCAAAGCAGGCTAAAAAGTGAATAATCGACAACTGAAACTTCAATTGTACTACTTCTTACTGGCTATTACTTCAACATAGAAGCATCTTCTGTGTTCTACTATGGTGCTTTTAGTGTTTCGGTATACTGCAGCACGCGACATAGCTTTGCAGACGATAAATGTAACCGTTTCAGAGAGAAGAGCGGCCAATGTGACGATCTGGCTTTAAGTCGATTCGATAACAAATGACGAAAACGGACGGATTTCTCAGGTTTTTATTACATATGAACACTTTTCACATTCTCCCTTGCAACGCGGGTGCAAGTCCTCCTTTCATGCAAAATCTTAAGGTCCTAGGTGATGTCCAAGCCACCAAAGCCGGCTAAAAAGTGAATAATCGATAACTAAAACTTCAATTATACTACTTCTTACTGGCTATTACTTCAACATAGAAGCTTCTTCTGTGTTCTACTATGGTGCTTTTAGTGTTTCCGCATACCGCAGCACGCGACATAGCTTTGCAGACGATAAATGTAACCGTTTCAGAGAGAAGAGCGGCCAATGTGACGAACTGGCTTTAAGTCGATTCGATAACAAATGACGAAAGCGGACGGATTTCTCAGGTTTTTACTACATATGAACACTTTTCACATTCTCGCGTGCAACGCGGCTGCTACTCCTCCTTTCATGCAAAATATTAAGGTTCCACCAAATGTCAAAGCCACCAAAGCCGGCTAAATAGTGTATAATCGACAACTAAAACTTGAATTGTACTACTTCTTACTGGCTATTACTTCAACTTAGAAGCTTCTTCTGTGTTTTACTATGGTGCTTTTAGTGTCTCCGCTTACCGCAGCACGCGACATAGCTTTGCAGACGATAAATGTAACCGTCTCAGAGAGAAAAGCGGCCAATGTGACGATCGGGCTTTAAGTCGATTCGATAACAAATGACGAAAACGGACGGATTTCTCAGGTTTTTACTACATATGAACCCTTTTCACATTCTCGCGTGCAACGCGGCTGCTACTCCTCCTTTCATGCAAAATATTAAGGTTCCACCAAATGTCAAAGCCACCAAAGCCGGCTAAATAGTGTATAATCGACAACTAAAACTTGAATTGTACTACTTCTTACTGGCTATTACTTCAACTTAGAAGCTTCTTCTGTGTTTTACTATGGTGCTTTTAGTGTCTCCGCTTACCGCAGCACGCGACATAGCTTTGCAGACGATAAATGTAACCGTCTCAGAGAGAAAAGCGGCCAATGTGACGATCGGGCTTTAAGTCGATTCGATAACAAATGACGAAAACGGACGGATTTCTCAGGTTTTTACTACATATGAACCCTTTTCACATTCTCCCATGCAACGCGGCTGCTAGTTCTCCTTTCATGCAAAATCTTAAGGTCCTAGGTCATATTCAAGCCACCAAAGCAGGCTAAAAGTGAATAATCGACAACTAAAACTTCAATTGTACTACTTCTTACTGGCTATTACTTCAACATAGAAGCTTCTTCTGTGTTCTACTATGGTGCTTTTAGTGTTTCCGCATACCGCAGCACGCGACATAGCTATGCAGACGATAAATGTATCCGTTTCACAGAGAAGAGCGGCCAATGTGACGATCTGGCTTTAAGTCGATTCGATAACAATTGACGAAAACGGACGGATTTCTCAGGTTTTTACTACATATGAACACTTTTCACATTCTCCCATGCAACGCGGCTGCTACTCCTCCTTTCATGCAACATCTTAAGGTCCTAGGTCATGTCCAAGCCACCAAAGCCGGCTAAAAAGTGAATAATCGACAACTAAAACTTCAATTGTACTACTTTTTACTGGCTATTACTTCAACATAGAAGCTTCTTCTGTGTTCTACTATGGTGGTTTTAGTGTTTCCGCATACCGCAGCACGCGACATAGCTTTGCAGACGATAAATGTAACCGTTTCAGAGAGAAGAGCGGCCAATGTGACGATCTGGCTTTAAGTCGATTCGATAACAAATGACGAAAACGGACGGATTTCTCACGTTTTTACTACATATGAACACTTTTCACATTCTCCCATGCAACGCGGCTGCTAGTCCTCCTTTCATGCAACATCTTAAAGCCCTAGGTCACGTCCAATCCACCAAAGCCGGCTAAAAAGTGAATAATCGACAACTAAAACTTGAATTGTACTACTTCTTACTGGCTATTACTTCAACATAGAAGCTTCTTCTGTGTTCTACTATGGTGCTTTTAGTGTTTCGGTATACTGCAGCACGCGACATAGCTTTGCAGACGATAAATGTAACCGTTTCAGAGAGAAGAACGGCCAATGTGACGATCTGGCTTTAAGTCGATTCGATAACAAATGACGAAAACGGACGGATTTATCAGGTTTTTATTACATATGAACACTTTTCACATTCTCGCGTGCAACGCGGCTGCTACTCCTCCTTTCATGCAAAATATTAAGGTTCCACCAAATGTCAAAGCCAACAAAGCCGGCTAAATAGTGTATAATCGACAACTAAAACTTGAATTGTACTACTTCTTACTGGCTATTACTTCAACTTAGAAGCTTCTTCTGTGTTTTACTATGGTGCTTTTAGTGTCTCCGCTTACCGCAGCACGCGACATAGCTTTGCAGACGATAAATGTAACCGTTTCACAGAGAAGAGCGGCCAATGTGACGATCTGGCTTTAAGTCGATTCGATAACAATTGACGAAAACGGACGGATTTCTCAGGTTTTTACTACATATGAACACTTTTCACATTCTCCCATGCAACGCGGCTGCTACTCCTCCTTTCATGCAACATCTTAAGGTCCTAGGTCATGTCCAAGCCACCAAAGCAGGCTAAAAAGTGAATAATCGACAACTAAAACTTCAATTGTACTACTTTTTACTGGCTATTACTTCAACGTAGAAGCTTCTTCTGTGTTCTACTACGGTGCTTTTAGTGTCTCCGCATACCGCAGCACGCGACATAGCTTTGCATACGATAAATGTAACCGTCTCAGAGAGAAAAGCGGCCAATGTGACGATCTGGCTTTAAGTCGATTCGATAACAAATGACGAAAACGGACTGATTTCTCAGGTTTTTACTACATATGAACACTTTTCACATTCTCCCATGCAACGCGGCTGCTAGTCCTCCTTTCATGCAACATCTTAAAGTCCTAGGTCACGTCCAATCCACCAAAGCCGGCTAAAAAGTGAATAATCGACAACTAAAACTTGAATTGTACTACTTCTTACTGGCTATTACTTCAACATAGAAGCTTCTTCTGTGTTCTACTATGGTGCTTTTAGTGTTTCGGTATACTGCAGCACGCGACATAGCTTTGCAGACGATAAATGTAACCGTTTCAGAGAGAAGAACGGTCAATGTGACGATCTGGCTTTAAGTCGATTCGATAACAAATGACGAAAACGGACGGATTTATCAGGTTTTTATTACATATGAACACTTTTCACATTCTCCCGTGCAACGCGGCTGCTAGTCCTCCTTTCATGCAAAATCTTAAGGTCCTAGGTCATGTCCAAGCCACCAAAGCAGGCTAAAAAGTGAATAATCGACAACTGAAACTTCAATTGTACTACTTCTTACTGGCTATTACTTCAACATAGAAGCATCTTCTGTGTTCTACTATGGTGCTTTTAGTGTTTCGGTATACTGCAGCACGCGACATAGCTTTGCAGACGATAAATGTAACCGTTTCAGAGAGAAGAGCGGCCAATGTGACGATCTGGCTTTAAGTCGATTCGATAACAAATGACGAAAACGGACGGATTTCTCAGGTTTTTATTACATATGAACACTTTTCACATTCTCCCTTGCAACGCGGGTGCAAGTCCTCCTTTCATGCAAAATCTTAAGGTCCTAGGTGATGTCCAAGCCACCAAAGCCGGCTAAAAAGTGAATAATCGATAACTAAAACTTCAATTATACTACTTCTTACTGGCTATTACTTCAACATAGAAGCTTCTTCTGTGTTCTACTATGGTGCTTTTAGTGTTTCCGCATACCGCAGCACGCGACATAGCTTTGCAGACGATAAATGTAACCGTTTCAGAGAGAAGAGCGGCCAATGTGACGAACTGGCTTTAAGTCGATTCGATAACAAATGACGAAAGCGGACGGATTTCTCAGGTTTTTACTACATATGAACACTTTTCACATTCTCGCGTGCAACGCGGCTGCTACTCCTCCTTTCATGCAAAATATTAAGGTTCCACCAAATGTCAAAGCCACCAAATCCGGCTAAATAGTGTATAATCGACAACTAAAACTTGAATTGTACTACTTCTTACTGGCTATTACTTCAACATAGAAGCTTCTTCTGTGTTTTACTATGGTGCTTTTAGTGTCTCCGCTTACCGCAGCACGCGACATAGCTTTGCAGACGATAAATGTAACCGTCTCAGAGAGAAAAGCGGCCAATGTGACGATCGGGCTTTAAGTCGATTCGATAACAAATGACGAAAACGGACGGATTTCTCAGGTTTTTACTACATATGAACCCTTTTCACATTCTCCCATGCAACGCGGCTGCTAGTCTTCCTTTCATGCAAAATCTTAAGGTCCTAGGTCATGTTCAAGCCACCAAAGCAGGCTAAAAGTGAATAATCGACAACTAAAACTTCAATTGTACTACTTCTTACTGGCTATTACTTCAACATAGAAGCTTCTTCTGTGTTCTACTATGGTGCTTTTAGTGTTTCCGCATACCGCAGCACGCGACATAGCTATGCAGACGATAAATGTAACCGTTTCACAGAGAAGAGCGGCCAATGTGACGATCTGGCTTTAAGTCGATTCGATAACAATTGACGAAAACGGACGGATTTCTCAGGTTTTTACTACATATTAACACTTTTCACATTCTCCCATGCAACGCGGCTGCTACTCCTCCTTTCATGCAACATCTTAAGGTCCTAGGTCATGTCCAAGCCACCAAAGCAGGCTAAAAAGTGAATAATCGACAACTAAAACTTCAATTGTACTACTTTTTACTGGCTATTACTTCAACATAGAAGCTTCTTCTGTGTTCTACTATGGTGGTTTTAGTGTTTCCGCATACCGCAGCACGCGACATAGCTTTGCAGACGATAAATGTAACCGTTTCAGAGAGAAGAGCGGCCAATGTGACGATCTGGCTTTAAGTCGATTCGATAACAAATGACGAAAACGGACGGATTTCTCAGGTTTTTACTACATATGAACACTTTTCACATTCTCCCATGCAACGCGGCTGCTAGTCCTCCTTTCATGCAACATCTTAAAGCCCTAGGTCACGTCCAATCCACCAAAGCCGGCTAAAAAGTGAATAATCGACAACTAAAACTTGAATTGTACTACTTCTTACTGGCTATTACTTCAACATAGAAGCTTCTTCTGTGTTCTACTATGGTGCTTTTAGTGTTTCGGTATACTGCAGCACGCGACATAGCTTTGCAGACGATAAATGTAACCGTTTCAGAGAGAAGAACGGCCAATGTGACGATCTGGCTTTAAGTCGATTCGATAACAAATGACGAAAACGGACGGATTTATCAGGTTTTTATTACATATGAACACTTTTCACATTCTCCCGTGCAACGCGGCTGCTAGTCCTCCTTTCATGCAAAATCTTAAGGTCCTAGGTCATGTCCAAGCCACCAAAGCAGGCTAAAAAGTGAATAATCGAAAACTAAAACTTCAATTGTACTACTTCTTACTGGCTATTACTTCAACATAGAAGCATCTTCTGTGTTCTACTGTGGTGATTTTAGTGTTTCCGCATACCGCAGCACGCGACATAGCTTTGCAGACGATAAATGTAACCGTTTCAGAGAGAAAAGCGGCCAATGTGACGATCTGGCTTTAAGTCGATTCGATAACAAATGACGAAAACGGACGGATTTCTCAGGTTTTTACTACATATGAACACTTTTCATATTCTGCCTTGCAACGCGGCTGCAAGTCCTCCTTTCACGCAAAATCTTAAGGTCCTAGGTGATGTCCAAGCCACCAAAGCCGGCTAAAAAGTGAATAATCGACAACTAAAACTTGAATTGTACTACTTCTTACTGTCTATTACTTCAACATAGAAGCTTCTTCTGTGTTCTACTATGGTGATTTTAGTGTTTCCGCATACCGCACCAAGCGACATAGCTTTGCAGACGATAAATGTAACCGTTTCAGAGAGAAGAGCGGCCAATGTGACGATCTGGCTTTAAGTCGATTCGATAACAATTGACGAAAACGGACGGATTTCTCAGGTTCTTACTACATATGAACACTTTTCACATTCTCCCGTGCTACGCGGCTGCTAGTCCTCCTTTCAAGCAAAATCTTATGGTCCTACGTCATGTCCAAGCCACCAAAGCCGTCAAAAACGTGAATAATCGACAACTAAAAGTTGAATTGTACTACTTCTTACTGGCTATTACTTCAACTTAGAAGCTTCTTCTGTGTTCTACTATGGTGCTTTTAGTGTTTCGGCATACCGCAGCACGCGACATAGCTTTGCAGACGATAAGTGTAACCGTTTCAGAGAGAAGAGCGGCCAATGTGACATCTGGCTTTAAGTCGATTCGATAACAAATGACGAAAACGGACGGATTTCTCAGGTTTTTACTACATATGAACACTTTTCACACTCTCTCGTGCAACGCGGCTGCTAGTCTTCCTTTCATGCAAAATCTTAAGCTTCCACCTCATGTCCAAGCCATCAAAGCCGGCTAAAAAGTGAATAATCGACAACTAAAACTTGAATTGTACTACTTCTTACTGGCTATTACTTCAACTTAGAAGCTTCTTCTGTGTTTTACTATGGTGCTTTTAGTGTCTCCGCATACCTCAGCACGCGACATAGCTTTGCAGACGATAATTGTAACCGTCTCAGAAAGAAAAGCGGCCAATGTGACGATCTGTCTTTATGTCGATTCGATAACAAATGACGAAAGCGGACGGATTTCTCAGGTTTTTACTACATATGAACACTTTTCACATTCTCGCGTGCTACGCGGCTGCTACTCCTCCTTTCATGCAAAATATTAAGGTTCCACCAAATGTCAAAGCCACCAAAGCCGGCTAAATAGTGTATAATCGACAACTAAAACTTGAATTGTACTACTTCTTACTGGCTATTACTTCAACTTAGAAGCTTCTTCTGTGTTTTACTATGGTGCTTTTAGTGTCTCCGCTTACCGCAGCACGCGACATAGCTTTGCAGACGATAAATGTAACCGTTTCACAGAGAAGAGCGGCCAATGTGACGATCTGGCTTTAAGTCGATTCGATAACAAATGACGAAAACGGACTGATTTCTCAGGTTTTTACTACATATGAACACTTTTCACATTCTCCCATGCAACGCGGCTGCTAGTCCTCCTTTCATGCAACATCTTAAAGTCCTAGGTCACGTCCAATCCACCAAAGCCGGCTAAAAAGTGAATAATCGACAACTAAAACTTGAATTGTACTACTTCTTACTGGCTATTACTTCAACATAGAAGCTTCTTCTGTGTTCTACTATGGTGCTTTTAGTGTTTCGGTATACTGCAGCACGCGACATAGCTTTGCAGACGATAAATGTAACCGTTTCAGAGAGAAGAACGGTCAATGTGACGATCTGGCTTTAAGTCGATTCGATAACAAATGACGAAAACGGACGGATTTATCAGGTTTTTATTACATATGAACACTTTTCACATTCTCCCGTGCAACGCGGCTGCTAGTCCTCCTTTCATGCAAAATCTTAAGGTCCTAGGTCATGTCCAAGCCACCAAAGCAGACTAAAAAGTGAATAATCGACAACTGAAACTTCAATTGTACTACTTCTTACTGGCTATTACTTCAACATAGAAGCATCTTCTGTGTTCTACTATGGTGCTTTTAGTGTTTCCGCATACCGCAGCACGCGACATAGCTTTGCAGACGATAAATGTAACCGTTTCAGAGAGAAGAGCGGCCAATGTGACGATCTGGCTTTAAGTCGATTCGATAACAAATGACGAAAACGGACGGATTTCTCAGGTTTTTACTACATATGAACACTTTTCACATTCTCGCGGGCAACGCGGCTGCTACTCCTCCTTTCATGCAAAATCTTAAGGTCCTAGGTCATGTCCAAGCCACCAAAGCCGGCTAAAAAGTGAATAATCGACAACTAAAACTTGAATTGTACTACTTCTTACTGTCTATTACTTCAACATAGAAGCTTCTTCTGTGTTCTACTATGGTGATTTTAGTGTTTCCGCCTACCGCAGCACGCGACATAGCTTTGCAGACGATAAATGTAACCGTTTCAGAGAGAAGAGCGGCCAATGTGACGATCTGGCTTTAAGTCGATTTTATAAGAAATGACGAAAACGGACGGATTTCTCAGGTTTTTACTGCATATGAACACTTTTCACATTCTCCCGTGCAACGCGGCTGCTAGTCCTCCTTTCATGCAAAATCTTAAGGTCCTAGGTCATGCCCAAGCCACCAAAGCCGGCTAAAAAGTGAATAATCGACAACTAAAACTTGAATTGTACTACTTCTTACTGGCTATTGCTTCAACTTAGAAGCTTCTTCTGTGTTCTACTATGGTGCTTTTAGTGTCTCCGCATACCGCAGCACGCGACATAGCTTTGCATACGATAAATGTAACCGTCTCAGAGAGAAAAGCGGCCAATGTGACGATCTGACTTTAAGTCGATTCGATAACAAGTGACGAAAGCGGACGGATTTCTCAGGTTTTTACTACATATGAACATTTTTCACATACTCGCGGGCAACGCGGCTGCTACTCCTCCTTTCATGCAAAATCTTAAGGTCTTAGGTCATGTCCAAGCCACCAAAGCCGGCTAAAAAGTGATTAATCGACAACTAAAACTTGAATTGTACTACTTGTTACTGGCTATTACTTCAACTTAGAAGCTTCTTCTGTGTTCTACTATGGTGCTTTTAGTGTTTCCGCATACCGCAGCACGCGACATAGCTTTGCAGAAGATAAATGTAACCGTTTCAGAGAGAAGAGCGGCCAATGTGACGATCTGGCTTTAAGTCGATTCGATAACAAATGACGAAAACGGACGGATTTCTCAGGTTTTTACTACATATGAACACTATTCACTTTCTCCCGTGCAACGCGGCTGCTAGTCCTCCTTTCATGCAAAATCTTAAGGTCCTAGGTCATGTCCAAGCCACCAAAGCAGGCTAAAAAGTGAATAATCGACAACTAAAACTTCAATTATACTACTTCTTACTGGCTATTACTTCAACATAGAAGCTTCTTCTGTGTTCTACTATGGTGCTTTTAGTGTTTCCGCATACCGCAGCACGCAACATAGCTTTGCAGACGATATATGTAACCGTTTCAGAGAGAAGAGCGGCCAATGTGACGAACTGGCTTTAAGTCGATTCGATAACAAATGACGAAAACGGACGGATTTCTCAGGTTTTTACTACATATGAACACTATTCACTTTCTCCCATGCAACGCGGCTGCTAGTCCTCCTTTCATGCAAAATCTTAAGGTCCTAGGTCATGTCCAAGCCACCAAAGCAGGCTAAAAAGTGAATAATCGACAACTGAAACTTCAATTGTACTGCTTCTTACTGGCTATTACTTCAACATAGAAACTTCTTCTGTGTTCTACTATGGTGCTTTTAGTGTTTCCGCATACCGCAGCACGCGACATAGCTTTGCAGACGATAAATGTAACCGTTTCAGAGAGAAGAGCGGCCAATGTGACGATCTGGCTTTAAGTCGATTCGATAACAAATGACGAAAACGGACGGATTTCTCAGGTTTTTACTACATATGAACACTTTTCACATTCTCGCGGGCAACGCGGCTGCTACTCCTCCTTTCATGCAAAATCTTAAGGTCCTAGGTCATGTCCAAGCCACCAAAGCCGGCTAAAAAGTGAATATTTGACAACTAAAACTTGAATTGTACTACTTCTTACTCGCTATTACTTCAAATTAGAAGCTTCTTCTGTGTTCTACTATGGTGCTTTTAGTGTTTCGGTATACTGCAGCACGCGACATAGCTTTGCAGACGATAAATGTAACCGTTTCAGAGAGAAAAGCGGCCAATGTGACGATCTGGCTTTAAGTCGATTCGATAACAAATGACGAAAACGTACGGATTTCTCAGGTTTTTACTGCATATGAACACTTTTCACATTCTCCCGTGCAACGCGGCTGCTAGTCCTCCTTTCATGCAAAATCTTAAGGTCCTAGGTCATGCCCAAGCCACCAAAGCCGGCTAAAAAGTGAATAATCGACAACTAAAACTTGAATTGTACTACTTCTTACTTTCTATTGCTTTAACTTAGAAGCTTCTTCTGTGTTCTACTATGGTGCTTTTAGTGTCTCCGCATACCGCAGCACGCGACATAGCTTTGCATACGATAAATGTAACCGTCTCAGAGAGAAAAGCGGCCAATGTGACGATCTGACTTTAAGTCGCTTCGATAACAAGTGACGAAAGCGGACGGATTTCTCAGGTTTTTACTACATATGAACACTTTTCACATTCTCGCGGGCAACGCGGCTGCTACTCCTCCTTTAATGCAAAATCTTATGGTCCTAGGTCATGTCCAAGCCACCAAAGACGGCTAAAAAATGAATAATCGATAACTAAAACTTGAATTGTACTACTTCTTACTGGCTATTACTTCAACTTAGAAGCTTCTTCTGTGCTCTACTATGGTGCTTTTAGTGTCTCCGCATACCGCAGCACGCGACATAGCTTTGCAGACGATAAATGTAACCGTCTCAGAGAGAAAAGCGGCCAATGTGACGATCTGGCTTTAAGTCGATTCGATAACAAATGACGAAAACGGACTGATTTCTCAGGTTTTTACTACATATGAACACTTTTCACATTCTCCCATGCAACGCGGCTGCTAGTCCTCCTTTCATGCAACATCTTAAAGTCCTAGGTCATGTCCAATCCACAAAAGCCGGCTAAAAAGTGAATAATCGACAACTATAACTTGAATTGTACTACTTCTTACTGGCTATTACTTCAACATAGAAGCTTATTCTGTGTTCTACTATGGTTTATTTAGTGTTTCCGCATACCGCAGCACGCGACATAGCTTTGCAGACGATAAATGTAACCCTTTCAGAGAGAAGAGCGGCCAATGTGACGATCTGGCTTTCAGTCGATTCGATAGCAAATGACGAAAACGGACGGATTTCTCAGGTTTTTACTACATATGAACACTTTTCACATTCTCCCTTGCAACGCGGGTGCAAGTCCTCCTTTCATGCAAAATCTTAAGGTCCTAGGTGATGTCCAAGCCACCAAAGCCGGCTAAAAAGTGAATAATCGATAACTAAAACTTGAATTGTACTACTTCTTACTGGCTATTGCTTCAACTTAGAAGCTTCTTCTGTGTTCTACTATGGTACTTTTAGTGTCTCCGCATACCGCAGCACGTGACATAGCTTTGCAGACGATAAATGTAACCGTCTCAGAGAGAAAAGCGGCCAATGTGACGATCTGTCTTTAAGTCGATTCGATAACAAATGACGAAAGCGGACGGGTTTCTCAGGTTTTTACTACATATGAACACTTTTCACATTCTCGCGGGCAACGCGGCTGCTACTCCTCCTTTCATGCAAAATCTTAAGGTCTTAGGTCATGTCCAAGCCACCAAAGCCGGCTAAAAAGTGATTAATCGACAACTAAAACTTGAATTGTACTACTTCTTACTGGCTATTACTTCAAATTAGAAGCTTCTTCTGTGTTCTACAATGGTGCTTTTAGTGTTTCGGTATACTGCAGCACGCGACATAGCTTTGCAGACGATAAATGTAACCGTTTCAGAGAGAAGAACGGCCAATGTGACGATCTGGCTTTAAGTCGATTCGATAACAAATGACGAAAACGGACGGATCTATCAGGTTTTTACTACATATGAACACTTTTCACATTCTCCCGTGCAACGCGGCTGCTAGTCCTCCACTCATGCAAAATCTTAAGGTCCTAGGTCATGTCCAAGCCACCAAAGCAGGCCAAAAAGTGAATAATCGACAACTAAAACTTGAATTGTACTACTTCTTACTGGCTATTACTTCAACATAGAAGCTTCTTCTGTGTTCTACTATGGTGCTTTTAGTGTTTCCGCATACTGCAGCACGCGACATAGCTTTGCAGACTATAAATGTAACCGTTTCAGAGAGAAGAGCGGCCAATGTGACGAACTGGCTTTAAGTCGATTCGATAACAAGTGACGAAAACGGACGGATTTCTCAGGTTTTTACTACATATGAACACTTTTCACTTTCTCCCATGCAACGCGGCTGCTAGTCCTCCTTTCATGCAAAATCTTAAGGTCCTAGGTCATGTCCAAGCCACCAAAGCAGGCTAAAAAGTGAATAATCGACAACTAATACTTCAATTGTACTACTTCTTACTGGCTATTACTTCAACATAGAAGCTTCTTCTGTGTTCTACTAAGGTGCTTTTAGTGTTTCCGCATACCGCAGCACGCGACATAGCTTTGCAGACGATAAATGTAACCGTTTCAGAGAGAAGAGCGGCCAATGTGACGATCTGGCTTTAAGTCGATTCGATAACAAATGACGAAAACGGACGGATTTCTCAGGTTTTTACTACATATGAACACTTTTCACATTCTCCCTTGCAACGCGGCTGCAAGTCCTCCTTTCACGCAAAATCCTAAGGTCCTAGGTGATGTCCAAGCCACCAAAGCCGGCTAAAAAGTGAATAATCGACAACTAAAACTTGAATTGTACTACTTCTTACTGGCTATTGCTTCAACTTAGAAGCTTCTTCTGTGCTCTACTATGGTGCTATTAGTGTCTCCGCATACCGCAGCACGCGACATAGCTTTGCAGACGATAAATGTAACCGTCTCAGAGAGAAGAACGGCCAATGTGACGATCTGGCTTTAAGTCGATTCGATAGCAAATGACGAAAACGGACGGATTTCTCAGGTTTTTACTACATATGAACACTTTTCACATTCTCCCTTGCAACGCGGCTGCAAGTCCTCCTTTCATGCAAAATCTTAAGGTCCTAGGTGATGTCCAAGCCACCAAAGCCGGCTAAAAAGTGAATAATCGACAACTAAAACTTGAATTGTACTACTTCTTACTGGCTATTGCTTCAACTTAGAAGCTTCTTCTGTGTTCTACTATGGTACTTTTAGTGTCTCCGCATACCGCAGCACGTGACATAGCTTTGCAGACGATAAATGTAACCGTCTCAGAGAGAAAAGCGGCCAATGTGACGATCTGTCTTTAAATCGATTAGATAACAAATGACGAAAGCGGACGGATTTCTCAGGTTTTTACTACATAGGAACACTTTTCACATTCTCGCGGGCAACGCGGCTGCTACTCCTCCTTTCATGCAAAATCTTAAGGTCCTAGGTCATGTCCAAGCCACCAAAGCAGGCCAAAAAGTGAATAATCGACAACTAAAACTTCAATTGTATTACTTCTTACTGGCTATTACTTCAACATAGAAGCTTCCTCTGTGTTCTACTATGGTGCTTTTAGTGTTTCCGCATACCGCAGCACGCGACATAGCTTTGCAGACTATAAATGTAACCGTTTCAGAGAGAAGAGCGGCCAATGTGACGATCTGGCTTTAAGTCGATTCGATAACAAATGACGAAAACGGACGGATTTCTCAAGTTTTTACTACATATGAACACTGTTCACATTCTCCCTTGCAACGCGGCTGCAAGTCCTTCTTTCACGCAAAATCTTAAGGTCCTAGGTGATGTCCAAGCCACCAAAGCCGGCTAAAAAGTGAATAATCGACAACTAAAACTTGAATTGTACTACTTCTTACTGGCTATTGCTTCAACTTAGAAGCTTCTTCTGTGCTCTACTATGGTGCTATCAGTGTCTCCGCATACCGCAGCACGCGACATAGCTTTGCAGACGATAAATGTAACCGTCTCAGAGAGAAGAACGGCCAATGTGACGATCTGGCTTTAAGTCGATTCGATAGCAAATGACGACAACGGACGGATTTCTCAGGTTTTTACTACATATGAACACTTTTCACATTCTCCCTTGCAACGCGGGTGCAAGTCCTCCTTTCATGCAAAATCTTAAGGTCCTAGGTGATGTCCAAGCCACCAAAGCCGGCTAAAAAGTGAATAATCGATAACTAAAACTTGAATTGTACTACTTCTTACTGGCTATTACTTCAACTTAGAAGCTTCTTCTGTGTTCTACTATGGTACTTTTAGTGTCTCCGCATACCGCAGCACGTGACATAGCTTTGCAGACGATAAATGTAACCGTCTCAGAGAGAAAAGCGGCCAATGTGACGATCTGTCTTTAAATCGATTAGATAACAAATGACGAAAGCGGTCGGATTTCTCAGGTTTTTACTACATAGGAACACTTTTCACATTCTCGCGGGCAACGCGGCTGCTACTCCTCCTTTCATGCAAAATCTTAAGGTCCTAGGTCATGTCCAAGCCACCAAAGCCGGCTAAAAAGTGATTAATCGACAACTAAAACTTGAATTGTACTACTTCTTACCGGCTATTACTTCAAATTAGAAGCTTCTTCTGTGTTCTACTATGGTGCTTTTAGTGTTTCGGTATACTGCAGCACGCGACATAGCTTTGCAGACGATAAATGTAACCGTTTCAGAGAGAAGAACGGCCAATGTGACGATCTGGCTTTAAGTCGATTCGATAACAAATGACGAAAACGGACGGATCTATCAGGTTTTTACTACATATGAACACTTTTCACATTCTCCCGTGCAACGCGGCTGCTAGTCCTCCTTTCATGCAAAATCTTAAGGTCCTAGGTCATGTCCAAGCCACCAAAGCAGGCCAAAAAGTGAATAATCGACAACTAAAACTTCAATTGTACTACTTCTTACTGGCTATTACTTCAACATAGAAGCTTCTTCTGTGTTCTACTATGGTGCTTTTAGTGTTTCCGCATACCGCAGCACGCGACATAGCTTCGCAGACTATAAATGTAACCGTTTCAGAGAGAAGAGCGGCCAATGTGACGAACTGGCTTTAAGTCGATTCGATAACAAATGACGAAAACGGACGGATTTCTCAGGTTTTTACTACATATGAACACTTTTCACTTTCTCCCATGCAACGCGGCTGCTAGTCCTCCTTTCATGCAAAATCTTAAGGTCCTAGGTCATGTCTAAGCCATCAAAGCCGGCTAAAAAGTGAATAATCGACAACTAAAACTTGAATTGTACTACTTCTTACTTTCTATTGCTTCAACTTAGAAGCTTCTTCTGTGTTCTACTATGGTGCTTTTAGTGTTTCCGCATACCGCAGCACGCGACATAGCTTTGCAGACTATAAATGTAACCGTTTCAGAGAGAAGAGCGGCCAATGTGACGATCTGGCTTTAAGTCGATTCGATAACAAATGACGAAAACGGACGGATTTCTCAGGTTTTTACTACATATGAACACTTTTCACATTCTCCCTTGCAACGCGGCTGCAAGTCCTCCTTTCACGCAAAATCCTAAGGTCCTAGGTGATGTCCAAGCCACCAAAGCCGGCTAAAAAGTGAATAATCGACAACTAAAACTTGAATTGTACTACTTCTTACTGGCTATTGCTTCAACTTAGAAGCTTCTTCTGTGCTCTACTATGGTGCTATTAGTGTCTCCGCATACCGCAGCACGCGACATAGCTTTGCAGACGATAAATGTAACCGTCTCAGAGAGAAGAACGGCCAATGTGACGATCTGGCTTTAAGTCGATTCGATAGCAAATGACGAAAACGGACGGATTTCTCAGGTTTTTACTACATATGAACACTTTTCACATTCTCCCTTGCAACGCGGCTGCAAGTCCTCCTTTCATGCAAAATCTTAAGGTCCTAGGTGATGTCCAAGCCACCAAAGCCGGCTAAAAAGTGAATAATCGACAACTAAAACTTGAATTGTACTACTTCTTACTGGCTATTGCTTCAACTTAGAAGCTTCTTCTGTGTTCTACTATGGTACTTTTAGTGTCTCCGCATACCGCAGCACGTGACATAGCTTTGCAGACGATAAATGTAACCGTCTCAGAGAGAAAAGCGGCCAATGTGACGATCTGTCTTTAAATCGATTAGATAACAAATGACGAAAGCGGACGGATTTCTCAGGTTTTTACTACATAGGAACACTTTTCACATTCTCGCGGGCAACGCGGCTGCTACTCCTCCTTTCATGCAAAATCTTAAGGTCCTAGGTCATGTCCAAGCCACCAAAGCAGGCCAAAAAGTGAATAATCGACAACTAAAACTTCAATTGTATTACTTCTTACTGGCTATTACTTCAACATAGAAGCTTCCTCTGTGTTCTACTATGGTGCTTTTAGTGTTTCCGCATACCGCAGCACGCGACATAGCTTTGCAGACTATAAATGTAACCGTTTCAGAGAGAAGAGCGGCCAATGTGACGATCTGGCTTTAAGTCGATTCGATAACAAATGACGAAAACGGACGGATTTCTCAAGTTTTTACTACATATGAACACTGTTCACATTCTCCCTTGCAACGCGGCTGCAAGTCCTTCTTTCACGCAAAATCTTAAGGTCCTAGGTGATGTCCAAGCCACCAAAGCCGGCTAAAAAGTGAATAATCGACAACTAAAACTTGAATTGTACTACTTCTTACTGGCTATTGCTTCAACTTAGAAGCTTCTTCTGTGCTCTACTATGGTGCTATCAGTGTCTCCGCATACCGCAGCACGCGACATAGCTTTGCAGACGATAAATGTAACCGTCTCAGAGAGAAGAACGGCCAATGTGACGATCTGGCTTTAAGTCGATTCGATAGCAAATGACGACAACGGACGGATTTCTCAGGTTTTTACTACATATGAACACTTTTCACATTCTCCCTTGCAACGCGGGTGCAAGTCCTCCTTTCATGCAAAATCTTAAGGTCCTAGGTGATGTCCAAGCCACCAAAGCCGGCTAAAAAGTGAATAATCGATAACTAAAACTTGAATTGTACTACTTCTTACTGGCTATTACTTCAACTTAGAAGCTTCTTCTGTGTTCTACTATGGTACTTTTAGTGTCTCCGCATACCGCAGCACGTGACATAGCTTTGCAGACGATAAATGTAACCGTCTCAGAGAGAAAAGCGGCCAATGTGACGATCTGTCTTTAAATCGATTAGATAACAAATGACGAAAGCGGTCGGATTTCTCAGGTTTTTACTACATAGGAACACTTTTCACATTCTCGCGGGCAACGCGGCTGCTACTCCTCCTTTCATGCAAAATCTTAAGGTCCTAGGTCATGTCCAAGCCACCAAAGCCGGCTAAAAAGTGATTAATCGACAACTAAAACTTGAATTGTACTACTTCTTACCGGCTATTACTTCAAATTAGAAGCTTCTTCTGTGTTCTACTATGGTGCTTTTAGTGTTTCGGTATACTGCAGCACGCGACATAGCTTTGCAGACGATAAATGTAACCGTTTCAGAGAGAAGAACGGCCAATGTGACGATCTGGCTTTAAGTCGATTCGATAACAAATGACGAAAACGGACGGATCTATCAGGTTTTTACTACATATGAACACTTTTCACATTCTCCCGTGCAACGCGGCTGCTAGTCCTCCTTTCATGCAAAATCTTAAGGTCCTAGGTCATGTCCAAGCCACCAAAGCAGGCCAAAAAGTGAATAATCGACAACTAAAACTTCAATTGTACTACTTCTTACTGGCTATTACTTCAACATAGAAGCTTCTTCTGTGTTCTACTATGGTGCTTTTAGTGTTTCCGCATACCGCAGCACGCGACATAGCTTCGCAGACTATAAATGTAACCGTTTCAGAGAGAAGAGCGGCCAATGTGACGAACTGGCTTTAAGTCGATTCGATAACAAATGACGAAAACGGACGGATTTCTCAGGTTTTTACTACATATGAACACTTTTCACTTTCTCCCATGCAACGCGGCTGCTAGTCCTCCTTTCATGCAAAATCTTAAGGTCCTAGGTCATGTCTAAGCCATCAAAGCCGGCTAAAAAGTGAATAATCGACAACTAAAACTTGAATTGTACTACTTCTTACTTTCTATTGCTTCAACTTAGAAGCTTCTTCTGTGTTCTACTATGGTGCTTTTAGTGTTTCCGCATACCGCAGCACGCGACATAGCTTTGCAGACTATAAATGTAACCGTTTCAGAGAGAAGAGCGGCCAATGTGACGATCTGGCTTTAAGTCGATTCGATAACAAATGACGAAAACGGACGGATTTCTCAGGTTTTTACTACATATGAACACTTTTCACATTCTCCCTTGCAACGCGGCTGCAAGTCCTTCTTTCACGCAAAATCTTAAGGTCCTAGGTGATGTCCAAGCCACCAAAGCCGGCTAAAAAGTGAATAATCGACAACTAAAACTTGAATTGTACTACTTCTTACTGGCTATTGCTTCAACTTAGAAGCTTCTTCTGTGCTCTACTATGGTGCTATCAGTGTCTCCGCATACCGCAGCACGCGACATAGCTTTGCAGACGATAAATGTAACCGTCTCAGAGAGAAGAACGGCCAATGTGACGATCTGGCTTTAAGTCGATTCGATAGCAAATGACGACAACGGACGGATTTCTCAGGTTTTTACTACATATGAACACTTTTCACATTCTCCCTTGCAACGCGGGTGCAAGTCCTCCTTTCATGCAAAATCTTAAGGTCCTAGGTGATGTCCAAGCCACCAAAGCCGGCTAAAAAGTGAATAATCGATAACTAAAACTTGAATTGTACTACTTCTTACTGGCTATTACTTCAACTTAGAAGCTTCTTCTGTGTTCTACTATGGTACTTTTAGTGTCTCCGCATACCGCAGCACGTGACATAGCTTTGCAGACGATAAATGTAACCGTCTCAGAGAGAAAAGCGGCCAATGTGACGATCTGTCTTTAAATCGATTAGATAACAAATGACGAAAGCGGTCGGATTTCTCAGGTTTTTACTACATAGGAACACTTTTCACATTCTCGCGGGCAACGCGGCTGCTACTCCTCCTTTCATGCAAAATCTTAAGGTCCTAGGTCATGTCCAAGCCACCAAAGCCGGCTAAAAAGTGATTAATCGACAACTAAAACTTGAATTGTACTACTTCTTACCGGCTATTACTTCAAATTAGAAGCTTCTTCTGTGTTCTACTATGGTGCTTTTAGTGTTTCGGTATACTGCAGCACGCGACATAGCTTTGCAGACGATAAATGTAACCGTTTCAGAGAGAAGAACGGCCAATGTGACGATCTGGCTTTAAGTCGATTCGATAACAAATGACGAAAACGGACGGATCTATCAGGTTTTTACTACATATGAACACTTTTCACATTCTCCCGTGCAACGCGGCTGCTAGTCCTCCTTTCATGCAAAATCTTAAGGTCCTAGGTCATGTCCAAGCCACCAAAGCAGGCCAAAAAGTGAATAATCGACAACTAAAACTTGAATTGTACTACTTCTTACTGGCTATTACTTCAACTTAGAAGCTTCTTCTGTGCTCTACTATGGTGCTTTTAGTGTCTCCGCATACCGCAGCACGCGACATAGCTTTGCAGACGATAAATGTAACCGTCTCAGAGAGAAAAGCGGCCAATGTGACGATCTGGCTTTAAGTCGATTCGATAACAAATGACGAAAACGGACTGATTTCTCAGGTTTTTACTACATATGAACACTTTTCACATTCTCCCATGCAACGCGGCTGCTAGTCCTCCTTTCATGCAACATCTTAAAGTCCTAGGTCATGTCCAATCCACAAAAGCCGGCTAAAAAGTGAATAATCGACAACTAAAACTTGAATTGTACTACTTCTTACTGGCTATTACTTCAACATAGAAGCTTATTCTGTGTTCTACTATGGTTTATTTAGTGTTTCCGCATACCGCAGCACGCGACATAGCTTTGCAGACGATAAATGTAACCGTCTCAGTGAGAAAAGTGGCCAATGTGACGATCTGTCTTTAAGTCGATTCGATAACAAATGACGAAAGCGGACGGATTTCTCAGGTTTTTACTACATATGAACACTTTTCACATTCTCGCGGGCAACGCGGCTGCTACTCCTCCTTTCATGCAAAATCTTAAGGTCTTAGGTCATGTCCAAGCCACCAAAGCCGGCTAAAAAGTGATTAATCGACAACTAAAACTTGAATTGTACTAATTCTTACTGGCTATTACTTCAAATTAGAAGCTTCTTCTGTGTTCTACTATGGTGCTTTTAGTGTATCGGTATACTGCAGCACGCGACATAGCTTTGCAGACGATAAATGTAACCGTTTCAGAGAGAAGAACGGCCAATGTGACGATCTGGCTTTAAGTCGATTCGATAACAAATGACGAAAACGGACGGATCTATCAGGTTTTTACTACATATGAACACTTTTCACATTCTCCCGTGCAACGCGGCTGCTAGTCCTCCTTTCATGCAAAATCTTAAGGTCCTAGGTCATGTCCAAGCCACCAAAGCAGGCCAAAAAGTGAATAATCGACAACTAAAACTTCAATTGTACTACTTCTTACTGGCTATTACTTCAACATAGAAGCTTCTTCTGTGTTCTACTATGGTGCTTTTAGTGTTTCCGCATACTGCAGCACGCGACATAGCTTTGCAGACTATAAATGTAACCGTTTCAGAGAGAAGAGCGGCCAATGTGACGATCTGGCTTTAAGTCGATTCGATAACAAATGACGAAAACGGACGGATTTCTCAGGTTTTTACTACATATGAACACTTTTCACATTCTCCCTTGCAACGCGGCTGCAAGTCCTCCTTTCACGCAAAATCTTAAGGTCCTAGGTGATGTCCAAGCCACCAAAGCTGGCTAAAAAGTGAATAATCGACAACTAAAACTTGAATTGTACTACTTCTTACTGGCTATTGCTTCAACTTAGAAGCTTCTTCTGTGCTCTACTATGGTGCTATTAGTGTCTCCGCATACCGCAGCACGCGACATAGCTTTGCAGACGATAAATGTAACCGTCTCAGAGAGAAGAACGGCCAATGTGACGATCTGGCTTTAAGTCGATTCGATAGCAAATGACGGAAACGGACGGATTTCTCAGGTTTTTACTACATATGAACACTTTTCACATTCTCCCTTGCAACGCGGGTGCAAGTCCTCCTTTCATGCAAAATCTTAAGGTCCTAGGTGATGTCCAAGCCACCAAAGCCGGCTAAAAAGTGAATAATCGATAACTAAAACTTGAATTGTACTACTTCTTACTGGCTATTGCTTCAACTTAGAAGCTTCTTCTGTGTTCTACTATGGTACTTTTAGTGTCTCCGCATACCGCAGCACGTGACATAGCTTTGCAGACGATAAATGTAACCGTCTCAGAGAGAAAAGCGGCCAATGTGACGATCTGTCTTTAAATCGATTAGATAACAAATGACGAAAGCGAACGGATTTCTCAGGTTTTTACTACATAGGAACACTTTTCACATTCTCGCGGGCAACGCGGCTGCTACTCCTCCTTTCATGCAAAATCTTAAGGTCCTAGGTCATGTCCAAGCCACCAAAGCCGGCTAAAAAGTGATTAATCGACAACTAAAACTTGAATTGTACTACTTCTTACCGGCTATTACTTCAAATTAGAAGCTTCTTCTGTGTTCTACTATGGTGCTTTTAGTGTATCGGTATACTGCAGCACGCGACATAGCTTTGCAGACGATAAATGTAACCGTTTCAGAGAGAAGAACGGCCAATGTGACGATCTGGCTTTAAGTCGATTCGATAACAAATGACGAAAACGGACGGATCTATCAGGTTTTTACTACATATGAACACTTTTCACATTCTCCCGTGCAACGCGGCTGCTAGTCCTCCTTTCATGCAAAATCTTAAGGTCCTAGGTCATGTCCAAGCCACCAAAGCAGGCTAAAAAGTGAATAATCGACAACTAAAACTTGAATTGTACTACTTCTTACTGGCTATTACTTCAACATAGAAGCTTATTCTGTGTTCTACTATGGTTTATTTAGTGTTTCCGCATACCGCAGCACGCGACATAGCTTTGCAGACGATAAATGTAACCGTTTCAGAGAGAAGAGCGGCCAATGTGACGATCCGGCTTTAAGTCGATTCGATAGCAAATGACGAAAACGGACGGATTTCTCAGGTTTTTACTACATATGAACACTTTTCACATTCTCCCTTGCAACGCGGGTGCAAGTCCTCCTTTCATGCAAAATCTTAAGGTCCTAGGTGATGTCCAAGCCACCAAAGCCGGCTAAAAAGTGAATAATCGATAACTAAAACTTGAATTGTACTACTTCTTACTGGCTATTGCTTCAACTTAGAAGCTTCTTCTGTGTTCTACTATGGTACTTTTAGTGTCTCCGCATACCGTAGCAAGTGACATAGCTTTGCAGACGATAAATGTAACCGTCTCAGAGAGAAAAGCGGCCAATGTGACGATCTGTCTTTAAATCGATTCGATAACAAATGACGAAAGCGGACGGATTTCTCAGGTTTTTACTACATATGAACACTTTTCACATTCTCGCGGGCAACGGGGCTGCTACTCCTCCATTCATGCAAAATCTTAAGGTCTTAGGTCATGTCCAAGCCACCGAAGCCGGCTAAAAAGTGATTAATCGACAACTAAAACTTGAATTGTACTACTTCTTACTGGCTATTACTTCAAATTAGAAGCTTCTTCTGTGTTCTACTATGGTGCTTTTAGTGTATCGGTATACTGCAGCACGCGACATAGCTTTGCAGACGATAAATGTAACCGTTTCAGAGAGAAGAACGGCCAATGTGACGATCTGGCTTTAAGTCGATTCGATAACAAATGACGAAAACGGACGGATCTATCAGGTTTTTACTACATATGAACACTTTTCACATTCTCCCGTGCAACGCGGCTGCTAGTCCTCCTTTCATGCAAAATCTTAAGGTCCTAGGTCATGTCCAAGCCACCAAAGCAGGCCAAAAAGTGAATAATCGACAACTAAAACTTCAATTGTACTACTTCTTACTGGCAATTACTTCAAATTAGAAGCTTCTTCTGAGTTCTACTATGGTGCTTTTAGTGTTTCCGCATACTGCAGCACGCGACATAGCTTTGCAGACTATAAATGTAACCGTTTCAGAGAGAAGAGCGGCCAATGTGACGAACTGGCTTTAAGTCGATTCGATAACAAATGACGAAAACGGACGGATTTCTCAGGTTTTTACTACATATGAACACTTTTCACTTTCTCCCATGCAACGCGGCTGCTAGTCCTCCTTTCATGCAAAATCTTAAGGTCCTAGGTCATGTCCAAGCCACCAAAGCAGGCTAAAAAGTGAATAATCGACAACTAAAACTTCAATTGTACTACTTCTTACTGGCTATTACTTCAACATAGAAGCTTCTTCTGTGTTCTACTATGGTGCTTTTAGTGTTTCCGCATACCGCAGCACGCGACATAGCTTTGCAGACGATAAATGTAACCGTTTCAGAGAGAAGAGCGGCCAATGTGACGATCTGGCTTTAAGTCGATTCGATAACAAATGACGAAAACGGACGGATTTCTCAGGTTTTTACTACATATGAACACTTTTCACATTCTCCCTTGCAACGCGGCTGCAAGTCCTCCTTTCACGCAAAATCTTAAGGTCCTAGGTGATGTCCAAGCCACCAAAGCCGGCTAAAAAGTGAATAATCGATAACTAAAACTTGAATTGTACTACTTCTTACTGGCTATTGCTTCAACATAGAAGCTTCTTCTGTGTTCTACTATGGTACTTTTAGTGTCTCCGCATACCGCAGCACGTGACATAGCTTTGCAGACGATAAATGTAACCGTCTCAGAGAGGAAAGCGGCCAATGTGACGATCTGTCTTTAAATCGATTAGATAACAAATGACGAAAGCGGACGGATTTCTCAGGTTTTTACTACATATGAACACTTTTCACATTCTCCCTTGCAACGCGGCTGCTACTCCTCCTTTCATGCAAAATCTTAAGGTCCTAGGTCATGTCCAAGCCACCAAAGCCGGCTAAAAAGTGATTAATCGACAACTAAAACTTGAATTGTACTACTTCTTACCGGCTATTACTTCAAATTAGAAGCTTCTTCTGTGTTCTACTATGGTGCTTTTAGTGTATCGGTATACTGCAGCACGCGACATAGCTTTGCAGACGATAAATGTAACCGTTTCAGAGAGAAGAACGGCCAATGTGACGATCTGGCTTTAAGTCGATTCGGTAACAAATGACGAAAACGGACGGATCTATCAGGTTTTTACTACATATGAACACTTTTCACATTCTCCCGTGCAACGCGGCTGCTAGTCCTCCTTTCATGCAAAATCTTAAGGTCCTAGGTCATGTCCAAGCCACCAAAGCAGGCCAAAAAGTGAATAATCGACAACTAAAACTTCAATTGTACTACTTCTTACTGGCTATTACTTCAAATTAGAAGCTTATTCTGTGTTCTACTATGGTGCTTTTAGTGTTTCCGCATACCGCAGCACGCGACATAGCTTTGCAGACTATAAATGTAACCGTTTCAGAGAGAAGAGCGGCCAATGTGGCGAACTGGCTTTAAGTCGATTCGATAACAAATGACGAAAACGGACGGATTTCTCAGGTTTTTACTACATATGAACACTTTTCACTTTCTCCCATGCAACGCGGCTGCTAGTCCTCCTTTCATGCAAAATCTTAAGGTCGTAGGTCATGTCCAAGCCACCAAAGCAGGCTAAAAATTGAATAATCGACAACTAAAACTTCAATTGTACTACTTCTTACTGGCTATTACTTCAACATAGAAGCTTCTTCTGTGTTCTACTATGGTGCTTTTAGTGTTTCCGCATACCGCAGCACGCGACATAGCTTTGCAGACGATAAATGTAACCGTTTCAGAGAGAAGAGCGGCCAATGTGACGATCTGGCTTTAAGTCGATTCGATAACAAATGACGAAAACGGACGGATTTCTCAGGTTTTTACTACATATGAACACTTTTCACATTCTCCCTTGCAACGCGGCTGCAAGTCCTCCTTTCACGCAAAATATTAAGGTCCTAGGTGATGTCCAAGCCACCAAAGCCGGCTAAAAAGTGAATAATCGACAACTAAAACTTGAATTGTACTACTTCTTACTGGCTATTGCTTCAACTTAGAAGCTTCTTCTGTGCTCTACTATGGTGCTATCAGTGTCTCCGCATACCGCAGCACGCGACATAGCTTTGCAGACGATAAATGTAACCGTCTCAGAGAGAAGAACGGCCAATGTGACGATCTGGCTTTAAGTCGATTCGATAGCAAATGACGAAAACGGACGGATTTCTCAGGTTTTTACTACATATGAACACTTTTCACATTCTCCCTTGCAACGCGGGTGCAAGTCCTCCTTTCATGCAAAATCTTAAGGTCCTAGGTGATGTCCAAGCCACCAAAGCCGGCTAAAAAGTGAATAATCGATAACTAAAACTTGAATTGTACTACTTCTTACTGGCTATTACTTCAACTTAGAAGCTTCTTCTGTGTTCTACTATGGTACTTTTAGTGTCTCCGCATACCGCAGCACGTGACATAGCTTTGCAGACGATAAATGTAACCGTCTCAGAGAGAAAAGCGGCCAATGTGACGATCTGTCTTTAAATCGATTAGATAACAAATGACGAAAGCGGTCGGATTTCTCAGGTTTTTACTACTTAGGAACACTTTTCACATTCTCGCGGGCAACGCGGCTGCTACTCCTCCTTTCATGCAAAATCTTAAGGTCCTAGGTCATGTCCAAGCCACCAAAGCCGGCTAAAAAGTGATTAATCGACAACTAAAACTTGAATTGTACTACTTCTTACCGGCTATTACTTCAAATTAGAAGCTTCTTCTGTGTTCTACTATGGTGCTTTTAGTGTTTCGGTATACTGCAGCACGCGACATAGCTTTGCAGACGATAAATGTAACCGTTTCAGAGAGAAGAACGGCCAATGTGACGATCTGGCTTTAAGTCGATTCGATAACAAATGACGAAAACGGACGGATCTATCAGGTTTTTACTACATATGAACACTTTTCACATTCTCCCGTGCAACGCGGCTGCTAGTCCTCCTTTCATGCAAAATCTTAAGGTCCTAGGTCATGTCCAAGCCACCAAAGCAGGCCAAAAAGTGAATAATCGACAACTAAAACTTCAATTGTACTACTTCTTACTGGCTATTACTTCAACATAGAAGCTTCTTCTGTGTTCTACTATGGTGCTTTTAGTGTTTCCGCATACCGCAGCACGCGACATAGCTTTGCAGACTATAAATGTAACCGTTTCAGAGAGAAGAGCGGCCAATGTGACGAACTGGCTTTAAGTCGATTCGATAACAAATGACGAAAACGGACGGATTTCTCAGGTTTTTACTACATATGAACACTTTTCACTTTCTCCCATGCAACGCGGCTAATAGTCCTCCTTTCATGCAAAATCTTAAGGTCCTAGGTCATGTCCAAGCCACCAAAGCAGGCTAAAAAGTGAATAATCGACAACTAAAACTTCAATTGTACTACTTCTTACTGGCTATTACTTCAACATAGAAGCTTCTTCTGTGTTCTACTATGGTGCTTTTAGTGTTTCCGCATAACGCAGCACGCGACATAGCTTTGCAGACGATAAATGTAACCGTTTCAGAGAGAAGAGCGGCCAATGTGACGATCTGGCTTTAAGTCGATTCGATAACAAATGACGAAAACGGACGGATTTCTCAGGTTTTTACTACATATGAACACTTTTCACATTCTCCCTTGCAACGCGGCTGCAAGTCCTCCTTTCACGCAAAATCTTAAGGTCCTAGGTGATGTCCAAGCCACCAAAGCCGGCTAAAAAGTGAATAATCGACAACTAAAACTTGAAGTGTACTACTTCATACTGGCTATTGCTTCAACTTAGAAGCTTCTTCTGTGCTCTACTATGGTGCTATCAGTGTCTCCGCATACCGCAGCACGCGACATAGCTTTGCAGACGATAAATGTAACCGTCTCAGAGAGAAGAACGGCCAATGTGACGATCTGGCTTTAAGTCGATTCGATAGCAAATGACGAAAACGGACGGATTTCTCAGGTTTTTACTACATATGAACACTTTTCACATTCTCCCTTGCAACGCGGGTGCAAGTCCTCCTTTCATGCAAAATCTTAAGGTCCTAGGTGATGTCCAAGCCACCAAAGCCGGCTAAAAAGTGAATAATCGATAACTAAAACTTGAATTGTACTACTTCTTACTGGCTATTACTTCAACTTAGAAGCTTCTTCTGTGTTCTACTATGGTACTTTTAGTGTCTCCGCATACCGCAGCACGTGACATAGCTTTGCAGACGATAAATGTAACCGTCTCAGAGAGAAAAGCGGCCAATGTGACGATCTGTCTTTAAATCGATTAGATAACAAATGACGAAAGCGGTCGGATTTCTCAGGTTTTTACTACATAGGAACACTTTTCACATTCTCGCGGGCAACGCGGCTGCTACTCCTCCTTTCATGCAAAATCTTAAGGTCCTAGGCCATGTCCAAGCCACCAAAGCCGGCTAAAAAGTGATTAATCGACAACTAAAACTTGAATTGTACTACTTCTTACCGGCTATTACTTCAAATTAGAAGCTTCTTCTGTGTTCTACTATGGTGCTTTTAGTGTTTCGGTATACTGCAGCACGCGACATAGCTTTGCAGACGATAAATGTAACCGTTTCAGAGAGAAGAACGGCCAATGTGACGATCTGGCTTTAAGTCGATTCGATAACAAATGACGAAAACGGACGGATCTATCAGGTTTTTACTACATATGAACACTTTTCACATTCTCCCGTGCAACGCGGCTGCTAGTCCTCCTTTCATGCAAAATCTTAAGGTCCTAGGTCATGTCCAAGCCACCAAAGCAGGCCAAAAAGTGAATAATCGACAACTAAAACTTCAATTGTACTACTTCTTACTGGCTATTACTTCAACATAGAAGCTTCTTCTGTGTTCTACTATGGTGCTTTTAGTGATTCCGCATACCGCAGCACGCGACATAGCTTTGCAGACTATAAATGTAACCGTTTCAGAGAGAAGAGCGGCCAATGTGACGAACTGGCTTTAAGTCGATTCGATAACAAATGACGAAAACGGACGGATTTCTCAGGTTTTTACTACATATGAACACTTTTCACTTTCTCCCATGCAACGCGGCTGCTAGTCCTCCTTTCATGCAAAATCTTAAGGTCCTAGGTCATGTCCAAGCCACCAAAGCAGGCTAAAAAGTGAATAATCGACAACTAAAACTTCAATTGTACTACTTCTTACTGGCTATTACTTCAACATAGAAGCTTCTTCTGTGTTCTACTATGGTGCTTTTAGTGTTTCCGCATACCGCAGCACGCGACATAGCTTTGCAGACGATAAATGTAACCGTTTCAGAGAGAAGAGCGGCCAATGTGACGATCTGGCTTTAAGTCGATTCGATAACAAATGACGAAAACGGACGGATTTCTCAGGTTTTTACTACGTATGAACACTTTTCACATTCTCCCTTGCAACGCGGCTGCAAGTCCTCCTTTCACGCAAAATCTTAAGGTCCTAGGTGATGTCCAAGCCACCAAAGCCGGCTAAAAAGTGAATAATCGACAACTAAAACTTGAATTGTACTACTTCTTACTGGCTATTGGTTCAACTTAGAAGCTTCTTCTGTGCTCTACTATGGTGCTATCAGTGTCTCCGCATACCGTAGCACGCGACATAGCTTTGCAGACGATAAATGTAACCGTCTCAGAGAGAAGAACGGCCAATGTGACGATCTGGCTTTAAGTCGATTCGATAGCAAATGACGAAAACGGACGGGTTTCTCAGGTTTTTACTACATATGAACACTTTTCACATTCTCCCTTGCAACGTGGGTGCAAGTCCTCCTTTCATCCAAAATCTTAAGGTCCTAGGTGATGTCCAAGCCACCAAAGCCGGCTAAAAAGTGAATAATCGATAACTAAAACTTGAATTGCACTACTTCTTACTGGCTATTGCTTCAACTCAGAAGCTTCTTCTGTGTTCTACTATGGTGCTTTTAGTGTCTCCGCATACCGCAGCACGTGACATAGCTTTGCAGACGATATATGTAACCGTCTCAGAGAGAAAAGCGGCCAATGTGACGATCTGTCTTTAAGTCGATTCGATAACAAATGACGAAAGCGGACGGATTTCTCAGGTTTTTACTACATATGAACACTTTTCACATTCTCGCGGGCAACGCGGCTGCTACTCCTCCTTTCATGCAAAATCTTAAGGTCCTAGTTCATGTCCAAGCCACCAAAGCCGGCTAAAAAGTGAATAATCGACAACTAAAACTTGAATTGTACTACTTCTTACTGGCTATTACTTCAAATTAGAAGCTTCTTCTGTGTTCTACTATGGTGCTTTTAGTGTTTCGGTATACTGCAGCGCGCGACATAGCTTTGCAGACGATAAATGTAACCGTTTCAGAGAGAAGAACGGCCAATGTGACGATCTGGCTTTAGGTCGATTCGATAACAAATGACGATAACGGACGGATTTATCAGGTTTTTACTACATATGAACACTTTTCACATTCTCCCGTGCAACGCGGCTGCTAGTCCTCCTTTCATGCAAAATCTTAAGGTCCTAGGTCATATCCAAGCCACCAAAGCAGGCTAAAAAGTGAATAATCGACAACTAAAACTTCAATTGTACTACTTCTTACTGGCTATTACTTCAACATAGAAGCTTCTTCTGTGTTCTACTATGGTGCTTTTAGTGTTTCCGCATACCGCAGCACGCGACATAGCTTTGCAGACGATAAATGTAACCGTTTCAGAGAGAAGAGCGGCCAATGTGACGAACTGGCTTTAAGTCGATTCGATAACAAATGACGAAAACGGACGGATTTCTCAGGTTTTTACTACATATGAACACTTTTCACTTTCTCCCATGCAACGCGGCTGCTAGTCCTCCTTTCATGCAACATCTTAAGGTCCTAGGTTATGTCCAAGCCACCAAAGCAGGCTAAAAAGTGAATAATCGACAACTAAAACTTCAATTGTACTACTTCTTACTGGCTATTACTTCAACATAGAAGCTTCATCTGTGTTCTACTATGGTGCTTTTAGTGTTTCCGCATACCGCAGAACGCGACATAGCTTTGCAGACGATAAATGTAACCGTTTCAGAGAGAAGAGCGGCCAATGTGACGATCTGGCTTTAAGTCGATTCGATAACAAATGACGAAAACGGTCGGATTTCTCAGGTTTTTACTACATATGAACACTTTTCACATTCCCCCTTGCAACGCGGCTGCAAGTCCTCCTTTCACGCAGAATCTTAAGGTCCTAGGTGATGTCCAAGCCACCAAAGCCGGCTAAAAAGTAAATAATCGACAACTAAAACTTGAATTGTACTACTTCTTACTGGCTATTGCTTCAACTTAGAAGCTTCTTCTGTGCTCTACTATGATGCTTTTAGTGTCTCCGCATACCGCAGCACGCGACATAGCTTTGCAGACGATAAATGTAACCGTCTCAGAGAGAAGAACGGCCAATGTTACGATCTGGCTTTAAGACGATTCGATAACAAATGACGAAAACGGACGGATTTATCAGGTTTTTACTACATATGAACACTTTTCACATTCTTCCGTGCAACGCGGCTGCTAGTCCTCCTTTCATGCAACATCTTAAGGTCCTAGGTCATGTCCAAGCCACCAAAGCAGGCTAAAAAGTGAATAATCGAAAACAAAAACTTGAATTGTACTACTTCTTACTGGCTATTACTTCAAATTAGAAGCTTCTTCTGTGTTCTACTATGGTGCTTTTAGTGTTTCGGTATACTGCAGCACGCGACATAGCTTTGCAGACGATAAATGTAACCGTTTCAGAGAGAAGAACGGCAATGTGACGATCTGGCTTTAAGTCGATTCGATAACGAATGACGAAAACGGACGGATTTATCAGGTTTTTACTACATATGAACACTTTTCACATTCTTCCGTGCAACGCGGCTGCTAGTCCTCCTTTCATGCAAAATCTTAAGGTCCTAGGTCATGCCCAAGCCACCAAAGCCGGCTAAAAAGTGAATAATCGACAACTAAAACTTGAATTGTACTACTTCTTACTGGCTATTGCTTCAACGTAGAAGCTTCTTCTGTGTTCTACTATGGTGCTTTTAGTGTCTCCGCATACCGCAGCACGCGACATAGCTTTGCATACGATAAATGTAACCGTCTCAGAGAGAAAAGCGGCCAATGTGACGATCTGACTTTAAGTCGATTCGATAACAAGTGACGAAAGCGGACGGATTTCTCAGGTTTTTACTACATATGAACACTTTTCACATTCTCACGGGCAACGCTGCTGCTACTCCTCCTTTCATGCAAAATCTTAAGGTCCTAGGTCATGTCCAAGCCACCAAAGACGGCTAAAAAGTGAATAATCGATAACTAAAACTTGAATTGTACTACTTCTTACTGGCTATTACTTCAACTTAGAAGCTTCTTCTGTGCTCTACTATGGTGCTTTTAGTGTCTCCGCATACCGCAGCACGCGACATAGCTTTGCAGACGATAAATGTAACCGTCTCAGAGAGAAAAGCGGCCAATGTGACGATCTGGCTTTAAGTCGATTCGATAACAAATGACGAAAACGGACTGATTTCTCAGGTTTTTACTACATATGAACACTTTTCACATTCTCCCATGCAACGCGGCTGCTAGTCCTCCTTTCATGCAACATCTTAAAGTCCTAGGTCATGTCCAATCCACCAAAGCCGGCTAAAAAGTGAATAATCGAAAACTAAAACTTGAATTGTACTACTTCTTACTGGCTATTACTTCAAATTAGAAGCTTCTTCTGTGTTCTACTATGGTGCTTTTAGTGTTTCGGTATACTGCAGCACGCGACATAGCTTTGCAGACGATAAATGTAACCGTTTCAGAGAGAAGAACGACCAATGTGACGATCTGGCTTTTAGTCGATTCGATAACAAATGACGAAAACGGACGGATTTATCAGGTTTTTACTACATATGAACACTTTTCACATTCCCCCGTGCAACGCGGCTGCTAGTCCTCCTTTCATGCAAAATCTTAAGGTCCTAGGTCATGTCCAAGCCACTAAAGCAGGCTAAAAAGTGAATAATCGACAACTAAAACTTCAATTGTACTACTTCTTACTGGCTATTACTTCAACATAGAAGCTTCTTCTGTGTTCTACTATGGTGCTTTTAGTGTTTCCGCATACCGTAGCACGCGACATAGCTTTGCAGACGATAAATGTAACCGTTTCAGAGAGAAGAGCGGCCAATGTGACGAACTGGCTTTAAGTCGATTCGATAACAAATGACGAAAACGGACGGATTTCTCAGGTTTTTACTACATATGAACACTTTTCACTTTCTCCCATGCAACGCGGCTGCTAGTCCTCCTTTCATGCAAAATCTTAAGGTCCTAGGTCATGTCCAAGCCACCAAAGCAGGCTAAAAAGTGAATAATCGACAACTAAAACTTGAATTGTACTACTTCTTACTGGCTATTGCTTCAACTTAGAAGCTTCTTCTGTGTTCTACTATGGTGCTTTTAGTGTATCCGCATACCGCAGCACGTGACATAGCTTTGCAGACGATAAATGTAACCGTCTCAGAGAGAAAAGCGGCCAATGTGACGATCTGTCTTTAAGGCGATTCGATAACAAATGACGAAAGCGGACGGATTTCTCAGGTTTTTACTACATATGAACACTTTTCACATTCTCCCGTGCAACGCGGCTGCTACTCCTCCTTTCATGCAACATCTTAAGGTCCTAGGTCATGTCCAAGCCACCAAAGCCGGCTAAAAAGTGATTAATCGATAACTAAAACTTGAATTGTACTACTTCTTACTGGCTATTACTTCAAATTAGAAGCTTCTTCTGTGTTCTACAATGGTGCTTTTAGTGTTTTGGTATACTGCAGCACGCGACATAGCTTTGCAGACGATAAATGTAACCGTTTCAGAGAGAAGAACGGCCAATGTGACGATCTGGCTTTAAGTCGATTCGATAACAAATGACGAAAACGGACGGATCTATCAGGTTTTTACTACATATGAACACTTTTCACATTCTCCCGTGCAACGCGGCTGCTAGTCCTCCTTTCATGCAAAATCTTAAGGTCCTAGGTCATGTCCAAGCCACCAAAGCAGGCCAAAAAGTGAATAATCGACAACTAAAACTTCAATTGTACTACTTCTTACAGGCTATTACTTCAACATAGAAGCTTCTTCTGTGTTCTACTATGGTGCTTTTAGTGTTTCCGCATACCGCAGCACGCGACATAGCTTTGCAGACTATAAATGTAACCGTTTCAGAGAGAAGAGCGGCCAATGTGACGAACTGGCTTTAAGTCGATTCGATAACAAATGACGAAAACGGACGGATTTCTCAGGTTTTTACTACATATGAACACTTTTCACTTTCTCCCATGCAACGCGGCTGCTAGTCCTCCTTTCATGCAAAATCTTAAGGTCCTAGGTCATGTCCAAGCCACCAAAGCAGGCTAAAAAGTGAATAATCGACAACTAAAACTTCAATTGTACTACTTCTTACTGGCTATTACTTCAACATAGAAGCTTCTTCTGTGTTCTACTATGGTGCTTTTAGTGTTTCAGCATACCGCAGCACGCGACATAGCTTTGCAGACGATAAATGTAACCGTTTCAGAGAGATGAGCGGCCAATGTGACGATCTGGCTTTAATTCGATTCGATAACAAATGACGAAAACGGACGGATTTCTCAGGTTTTTACTACATATGAACACTTTTCACATTCTCCCTTGCAACGTGGGTGCAAGTCCTCCTTTCATGCAAAATCTTAAGGTCCTAGGTGATGTCCAAGCCACCAAAGCCGGCTAAAAAGTGAATAATCGATAACTAAAACTTGAATTGCACTACTTCTTACTGGCTATTGGTTCAACTCAGAAGCTTCTTCTGTGTTCTACTATGGTGCTTTTAGTGTTTCCGCATACCGCAGCACGCGACATAGCTTTGCAGACGATAAATGTAACCGTTTCAGAGAGAAGAGCGGCCAATGTGACGATCTGGCTTTAAGTCGATTCGATAACAAATGACGAAAACGGACGGATTTCTCAGGTTTTTACTACATATGAACACTTTTCACATTCTCCCTTGCAACGTGGGTGCAAGTCCTCCTTTGATGCAAAATCTTAAGGTCCTAGGTGATGTCCAAGCCACCAAAGCCGGCTAAAAAGTGAATAATCGATAACTAAAACTTGAATTGCACTACATCTTACTGGCTATTGCTTCAACTCAGAAGCTTCTTCTGTGTTCTACTATGGTGCTTTTAGTGTCTCCGCATACCGCAGCACGTGACATAGCTTTGCAGACGATAAATGTAACCGTCTCAGAGAGAAAAGCGGCCAATGTGACGATCTGTCTTTAAGTCGATTCGATAACAAATGACGAAAGCGGACGGATTTCTCAGGTTTTTACTACATATGAACACTTTTCACATTCTCGCGGGCAACGCGGCTGCTAGTCCTCCTTTCATGCAAAATCTTAAGGTCCTAGGTCATGTCCAAGCCACCAAAGCCGGCTAAAAAGTGAATAATCGACAACTAAAACTTGAATTGTACTACTTCTTACTGGCTATTACTTCAAATTAGAAGCTTCTTCTGTGTTCTACTATGGTGCTTTTAGTGTTTCGGTATACTGCAGCGCGCGACATAGCTTTGCAGACGATAAATGTAACCGTTTCAGAGAGAAGAACGGCCAATGTGACGATCTGGCTTTAAGTCGATTCGATAACAAATGACGAAAACGGACGGATTTCTCAGGTTTTTACTACATATGAGCACTTTTCACATTCTCCCGTGCAACGCGGCTGCTAGTCCTCCTTTCATGCAAAATCTTAAGGTCCTAGGTCATATCCAAGCCACCAAAGCAGGCTAAAAAGTGAATAATCGACAACTAAAACTTCAATTGTACTACTTCTTACTGGCTATTACTTCAACATAGAAGCTTCTTCTGTGTTCTACTATGGTGCTTTTAGTGTTTCCGCATACCGCAGCACGCGACATAGCTTTGCAGACGATAAATGTAACCGTTTCAGAGAGAAGAGCGGCCAATGTGACGAACTGGCTTTAAGTCGATTCGATAACAAATGACGAAAACGGACGGATTTCTCAGGTTTTTACTACATATGAACACTTTTCACTTTCTCCCATGCAACGCGGCTGCTAGTCCTCCTTTCATGCAACATCTTAAGGTCCTAGGTCATGTCCAAGCCACCAAAGCAGGCTAAAAAGTGAATAATCGACAACTAAAACTTCAATTGTACTACTTCTTACTGGCTATTACTTCAACATAGAAGCTTCATCTGTGTTCTACTATGGTGCTTTTAGTGTTTCCGCATACCGCAGCACGCGACATAGCTTTGCAGACGATAAATGTAACCGTTTCAGAGAGAAGAGCGGCCAATGTGACGATCTGGCTTTAAGTCGATTCGATAACAAATGACGAAAACGGACGGATTTCTCAGGTTTTTACTACATATAAACACTTTTCACATTCTCCCTTGCAACGCGGCTGCAAGTCCTCCTTTCACGCAAATTCTTATGGTCCTAGGTGATGTCCAAGCCACCAAAGCCGGCTAAAAAGTAAATAATCGACAACTAAAACTTGAATTGTACTACTTCTTACTGGCTATTGCTTCAACTTAGAAGCTTCTTCTGTGCTCTACTATGATGCTTTTAGTGTCTCCGCATACCGCAGCACGCGACATAGCTTTGCAGACGATAAATGTAACCGTCTCAGAGAGAAGAACGGCCAATGTGACGATCTGGCTTTAAGACGATTCGATAACAAATGACGAAAACGGACGGATTTCTCAGGTTTTTACTACATATGAACACTTTTCACATCCTCCCATGAACGCGGCTGCTAGTCCTCCTTTCATGCAACATCTTAAGGTCCTAGGTCATGTCCAAGCCACCAAAGCCGGCTAAAAAGTGAATAATCGAAAACTAAAACTTGAATTGTACTACTTCTTACTGGCTATTACTTCAAATTAGAAGCTTCTTCTGTGTTCTACTATGGTGCTTTTAGTGTTTCGGTATACTGCAGCACGCGACATAGCTTTGCAGACGATAAATGTAACCGTTTCAGAGAGAAGAACGGCCAATGTGACGATCTGGCTTTAAGTCGATTCGATAACGAATGACGAAAACGGACGGATTTATCAGGTTTTTACTACATATGAACACTTTTCACATTCTTCCGTGCAACGCGGCTGCTAGTCCTCCTTTCATGCAAAATCTTAAGGTCCTAGGTCATGCCCAAGCCACCAAAGCCGGCTAAAAAGTGAATAATCGACAACTAAAACTTGAATTGTACTACTTCTTACTGGCTATTGCTTCAACGTAGAAGATTCTTCTGTGTTCTACTATGGTGCTTTTAGTGTCTCCGCATACCGCAGCACGCGACATAGCTTTGCATACGATTAATGTAACCGTCTCAGAGAGAAAAGCGGCCAATGTGACGATCTGACTTTAAGTCGATTCGATAACAAGTGACGAAAGCGGACGGATTTCTCAGGTTTTTACTACATATGAACACTTTTCACATTCTCGCGGGCACCGCTGCTGCTACTCCTCCTTTCATGCAAAATCTTAAGGTCCTAGGTCATGTCCAAGCCACCAAAGACGGCTAAAAAGTGAATAATCGATAACTAAAACTTGAATTGTACTACTTCTTACTGGCTATTACTTCAACTTAGAAGCTTCTTCTGTGCTCTACTATGGTGCTTTTAGTGTCTCCGCATACCGCAGCACGCGACATAGCTTTGCAGACGATAAATGTAACCGTCTCAGAGAGAAAAGCGGCCAATGTGACGATCTGGCTTTAAGTCGATTCGATAACAAATGACGAAAACGGACTGATTTCTCAGGTTTTTACTACATATGAACACTTTTCACATTCTCCCATGCAACGCTGCTGCTAGTCCTCCTTTCATGCAACATCTTAAAGTTCTAGGTCATGTCCAATCCACCAAAGCCGGCTAAAAAGTGAATAATCGAAAACTAAAACTTGAATTGTACTACTTCTTACTGGCTATTACTTCAAATTAGAAGCTTCTTCTGTGTTCTACTATGGTGCTTTTAGTGTTTCGGTTTACTGCAGCACGCGACATAGCTTTGCAGACGATAAATGTAACCGTTTCAGAGAGAAGAACGACCAATGTGACGATCTGGCTTTTAGTCGATTCGATAACAAATGACGAAAACGGACGGATTTATCAGGTTTTTACTACATATGAACACTTTTCACATTCTCCCGTGCAACGCGGCTGCTAGTCCTCCTTTCATGCAAAATCTTAAGGTCCTAGGTCATGTCCAAGCCACCAAAGCAGGCTAAAAAGTGAATAATCGACAACTAAAACTTCAATTGTACTACTTCTTACTGGCTATTACTTCAACATAGAAGCTTCTTCTGTGTTCTACTATGGTGCTTTTAGTGTTTCCGCATACCGCAGCACGCGACATAGCTTTGCAGACGATAAATGTAACCGTTTCAGAGAGAAGAGCGGCCAATGTGACGAACTGGCTTTAAGTCGATTCGATAACAAATGACGAAAACGGACGGATTTCTCAGGTTTTTACTACATATGAACACTTTTCACTTTCTCCCATGCAACGCGGCTGCTAGTCCTCCTTTCATGCAAAATCTTAAGGTCCTAGGTCATGTCCAAGCCACCAAAGCAGGCTAAAAAGTGAATAATCGACAACTAAAACTTGAATTGTACTACTTCTTACTGGCTATTACTTCAAATTAGAAGCTTCTTCTGTGTTCTACTATGGTGCTTTTAGTGTTTCGGTATACTGCAGCACGCGACATAGCTTTGCAGACGATAAATGTAACCGTTTCAGAGAGAAGAACGGCCAATGTGACGATCTGGCTTTAAGTCGATTCGATAACAAATGACGAAAACGGACGGATTTATCAGGTTTTTACTACATATGAACACTTTTCACATTCTCCCGTGCAACGCGGCTGCTAGTCCTCCTTTCATGCAAAATCTTAAGGTCCTAGGTCATGTCCAAGCCACCAAAGCAGGCTAAAAAGTGAATAATCGACAACTAAAACTTCAATTGTACTACTTCTTACTGGCTATTACTTCAACATAGAAGCTTCTTCTGTGTTCTACTATGGTGCTTTTAGTGTTTCCGCATACCGCAGCACGCGACATAGCTTTGCAGACGATAAATGTAACCGTTTCAGAGAGAAGAGCGGCCAATGTGACGATCTGGCTTTAAGTCGATTCGATAACAAATGACGAAAACGGACGGATTTCTCAGCTTTTTACTACATATGAACACTTTTCACATTCTCCCATGAACGCGGCTGCTAGTCCTCCTTTCATGCAACATCTTAAGGTCCTAGGTGATGTCCAAGCCACCAAAGCCTGCTAAAAAGTGAATAATCGAAAACAAAAACTTGAATTGTACTACTTCTTACTGGCTATTACTTCAAATTAGAAGCTTCTTCTGTGTTCTACTATGATGCTTTTAGTGTCTCCGCATTCCGCAGCACGCGACATAGCTTTGCAGACGATAAATGTAACCGTCTCAGAGAGAAGAACGGCCAATGTGACGATCTGGCTTTAAGACGATTCGATAACAAATGACGAAAACGGACGGATTTCTCAGGTTTTTACTACATATGAACACTTTTCACATTCTCCCATGAACGCGGCTGCTAGTCCTCCTTTCATGCAACATCTTAAGGTCCTAGATGATGTCCAAGCCACCAAAGCCGGCTAAAAAGTGAATAATCGATAACTAAAACTTGAATTGTACTACTTCTTACTGGCTATTACTTCAAATTAGAAGCTTCTTCTGTGTTCTACTATGGTGCTTTTAGTGTTTCGGTATACTGCAGCACGCGACATAGCTTTGCAGACGATAAATGTAACCGTTTCAGAGAGAAGAACGGCAATGTGACGATCTGGCTTTAAGTCGATTCGATAACGAATGACGAAAACGGACGGATTTATCAGGTTTTTACTACATATGAACACTTTTCACATTCTTCCGTGCAACGCGGCTGCTAGTCCTCCTTTCATGCAAAATCTTAAGGTCCTAGGTAATGCCCAAGCCACCAAAGCCGGCTAAAAAGTGAATAATTGACAACTAAAACTTGAATTGTACTATTTCTTACTGGCTATTGCTTCAACGTAGAAGCTTCTTCTGTGTTCTACTATGGTGGTTTTAGTGTCTCCGCATACCGCAGCACGCGACATAGCTTTGCATACGATAAATGTAACCGCCTCAGAGAGAAAAGCGGCCAATGTGACGATCTGACTTTAAGTCGATTCGATAACAAGTGACGAAAGCGGACGGATTTCTCAGGTTTTTACTACATATGAACACTTTTCACATTCTCGCGGGCAACGCTGCTGCTACTCCTCCTTTCATGCAAAATCTTAAGGTCCTAGGTCATGTCCAAGCCACCAAAGCCGGCTAAAAAGTGAATAATCGATAACTAAAACTTGAATTGTACTACTTCTTACTGGCTATTACTTCAACTTAGAAGCTTCTTCTGTGCTCTACTATGGTGCTTTTAGTGTCTCCGCATACCGCAGCACGCGACATAGCTTTGCAGACGATAAATGTAACCGTCTCAGAGAGAAAAGCGGCCAATGTGACGATCTGGCTTTAAGTCGATTCGATAACAAATGACGAAAACGGACTGATTTCTCAGGTTTTTACTACATATGAACACTTTTCACATTCTCCCATGCAACGCGGCTGCTAGTCCTCCTTTCATGCAACATCTTAAAGTCCTAGGTCATGTCCAAGCCACCAAAGCCGGCTAAAAAGTGAATAATCGAAAACTAAAACTTGAATTGTACTACTTCTTACTGGCTACTACTTCAAATTAGAAGCTTCTTCTGTGTTCTACTATGGTGCTTTTAGTGTTTCGGTATACTGCAGCACGCGACATAGCTTTGCAGACGATAAATGTAACCGTTTCAGAGAGAAGAACGACCAATGTGACGATCTGGCTTTTAGTCGATTCGATAACAAATGACGAAAACGGACGGATTTATCAGGTTTTTACTACATATGAACACTTTTCACATTCTCCCGTGCAACGCGGCTGCTAGTCCTCCTTTCATGCAAAATCTTAAGGTCCTAGGTCATGTCCAAGCCACCAAAGCAGGCTAAAAAGTGAATAATCGACAACTGAAACTTCAATTGTACTACTTCTTACTGGCTATTACTTCAACATAGAAGCTTCTTCTGTGTTCTACTATGGTGCTTTTAGTGTTTCCGCATACCGTAGCACGCGACATAGCTTTGCAGACGATAAATGTAACCGTTTCAGAGAGAAGAGCGGCCAATGTGACGAACTGGCTTTAAGTCGATTCGATAACAAATGACGAAAACGGACGGATTTCTCAGGTTTTTACTACATATGAACACTTTTCACTTTCTCCCATGCAACGCGGCTGCTAGTCCTCCTTTCATGCAAAATCTTAAGGTCCTAGGTCATGTCCAAGCCACCAAAGCAGGCTAAAAAGTGAATAATCGACAACTAAAACTTCAATTGTACTACTTCTTACTGGCTATTACTTCAACATAGAAGCTTCTTCTGTGTTCTACTATGGTGCTTTTAGTGTTTCCGCATACCGCAGCACGCGACATAGCTTTGCAGACGATAAATGTAACCGTTTCAGAGAGAAGAACGGCCAATGTGACGATCTGGCTTTAAGTCGATTCGATAACAAATGACGAAAACGGACGGATTTATCAGGTTTTTACTACATATGAACACTTTTCACATTCTCCCGTGCAACGCGGCTGCTAGTCCTCCTTTCATGCAAAATCGTAAGGTCCTAGGTCATATCCAAGCCACCAAAGCAGGCTAAAAAGTGAATAATCGACAACTAAAACTTCAATTGTACTACTTCTTACTGGCTATTACTTCAACATAGAAGCTTCTTCTGTGTTCTACTATGGTGCTTTTAGTGTTTCCGCATACCGCAGCACGCGACATAGCTTTGCAGACGATAAATTTAACCGTTTCAGAGAGAAGAGCGGCCAATGTGACGAACTGGCTTTAAGTCGATTCGATAACAAATGACGAAAACGGACGGATTTCTCAGGTTTTTACTACATATGAACACTTTTCACTTTCTCCCATGCAACGCGGCTGCTAGTCCTCCTTTAATGCAACATCTTAAGGTCCTAGGTCATGTCCAAGCCACCAAAGCAGGCTAAAAAGTGAATAATCGACAACTAAAACTACAATTGTACTACTTCTTACTGGCTATTACTTCAACATAGAAGCTTCATCTGTGTTCTACTATGGTGCTTTTAGTGTTTCCGCATACCGCAGCACGCGACATAGCTTTGCAGACGATAAATGTAACCGTTTCAGAGAAAAGAGCGGCCAATGTGACGATCTGGCTTTAAGTCGATTCGATAACAAATGACGAAAACGGACGGATTTCTCAGGTTTTTACTACATATGAACACTTTTCACATTCTCCCATGAACGCGGCTGCTAGTCCTCCTTTCATGCAACATCTTAAGGTCCTAGGTGATGTCCAAGCCACCAAAGCCTGCTAAAAAGTGAATAATCGAAAACAAAAACTTGAATTGTACTACTTCTTACTGGCTATTACTTCAAATTAGAAGCTTCTTCTGTGTTCTACTATGATGCTTTTAGTGTCTCCGCATTCCGCAGCACGCGACATAGCTTTGCAGACGATAAATGTAACCGTCTCAGAGAGAAGAACGGCCAATGTGACGATCTGGCTTTAAGACGATTCGATAACAAATGACGAAAACGGACGGATTTCTCAGGTTTTTACTACATATGAACACTTTTCACATTCTCCCATGAACGCGGCTGCTAGTCCTCCTTTCATGCAACATCTTAAGGTCCTAGGTGATGTCCAAGCCACCAAAGCCGGCTAAAAAGTGAATAATCGATAACTAAAACTTGAATTGTACTACTTCTTACTGGCTATTACTTCAAATTAGAAGCTTCTTCTGTGTTCTACTATGGTGCTTTTAGTGTTTCGGTATACTGCAGCACGCGACATAGCTTTGCAGACGATAAATGTAACCGTTTCAGAGAGAAGAACGGCAATGTGACGATCTGGCTTTAAGTCGATTCGATAACGAATGACGAAAACGGACGGATTTATCAGGTTTTTACTACATATGAACACTTTTCACATTCTTCCGTGCAACGCGGCTGCTAGTCCTCCTTTCATGCAAAATCTTAAGGTCCTAGGTAATGCCCAAGCCACCAAAGCCGGCTAAAAAGTGAATAATTGACAACTAAAACTTGAATTGTACTACTTCTTACTGGCTATTGCTTCAACGTAGAAGCTTCTTCTGTGTTCTACTATGGTGCTTTTAGTGTCTCCGCATACCGCAGCACGCGACATAGCTTTGCATACGATAAATGTAACCGTCTCAGAGAGAAAAGCGGCCAATGTGACGATCTGACTTTAAGTCGATTCGATAACAAGTGACGAAAGCGGACGGATTTCTCAGGTTTTTACTACATATGAACACTTTTCACATTCTCGCGGGCAACGCTGCTGCTACTCCTCCTTTCATGCAAAATCTTAAGGTCCTAGGTCATGTCCAAGCCACCAAAGCCGGCTAAAAAGTGAATAATCGATAACTAAAACTTGAATTGTACTACTTCTTACTGGCTATTACTTCAACTTAGAAGCTTCTTCTGTGCTCTACTATGGTGCTTTTAGTGTCTCCGCATACCGCAGCACGCGACATAGCTTTGCAGACGATAAATGTAACCGTCTCAGAGAGAAAAGCGGCCAATGTGACGATCTGGCTTTAAGTCGATTCGATAACAAATGACGAAAACGGACTGATTTCTCAGGTTTTTACTACATATGAACACTTTTCACATTCTCCCATGCAACGCGGCTGCTAGTCCTCCTTTCATGCAACATCTTAAAGTCCTAGGTCATGTCCAAGCCACCAAAGCCGGCTAAAAAGTGAATAATCGAAAACTAAAACTTGAATTGTACTACTTCTTACTGGCTACTACTTCAAATTAGAAGCTTCTTCTGTGTTCTACTATGGTGCTTTTAGTGTTTCGGTATACTGCAGCACGCGACATAGCTTTGCAGACGATAAATGTAACCGTTTCAGAGAGAAGAACGACCAATGTGACGATCTGGCTTTTAGTCGATTCGATAACAAATGACGAAAACGGACGGATTTATCAGGTTTTTACTACATATGAACACTTTTCACATTCTCCCGTGCAACGCGGCTGCTAGTCCTCCTTTCATGCAAAATCTTAAGGTCCTAGGTCATGTCCAAGCCACCAAAGCAGGCTAAAAAGTGAATAATCGACAACTGAAACTTCAATTGTACTACTTCTTACTGGCTATTACTTCAACATAGAAGCTTCTTCTGTGTTCTACTATGGTGCTTTTAGTGTTTCCGCATACCGTAGCACGCGACATAGCTTTGCAGACGATAAATGTAACCGTTTCAGAGAGAAGAGCGGCCAATGTGACGAACTGGCTTTAAGTCGATTCGATAACAAATGACGAAAACGGACGGATTTCTCAGGTTTTTACTACATATGAACACTTTTCACTTTCTCCCATGCAACGCGGCTGCTAGTCCTCCTTTCATGCAAAATCTTAAGGTCCTAGGTCATGTCCAAGCCACCAAAGCAGGCTAAAAAGTGAATAATCGACAACTAAAACTTGAATTGTACTACTTCTTACTGGCTATTGCTTCAACTTAGAAGCTTCTTCTGTGTTCTACTGTGGTGCTTTTAGTGTCTCCGCATACCGCAGCACGTGACATAGCTTTGCAGACGATAAATGTAACCGTCTCAGAGAGAAAAGCGGCCAATGTGACGATCTGTCTTTAAGGCGATTCGATAACAAATGACGAAAGCGGACGGATTTCTCAGGTTTTTACTACATATGAACACTTTTCACATTCTCGCGGGCAACGCGGCTGCTACTCCTCCTTTCATGCAAAATCTTAAGGTCCTAGGTGATGTCCAAGCCACCAAAGCCGGCTAAAAAGTGATTAATCGATAACTAAAACTTGAATTGTACTACTTCTTAGTGGCTATTACTTCAAATTAGAAGCTTCTTCTGTGTTATACAATGGTGCTTTTAGTGTTTTGGTATACTGCAGCACGCGACATAGATTTGCAGACGATAAATGTAACCGTTTCAGAGAGAAGAACGGCCAATGTGACGATCTGGCTTTAAGTCGATTCGATAACAAATGACGAAAACGGACGGATCTATCAGGTTTTTACTACATATGAACACTTTTCACATTCTCCCGTGCAACGCGGCTGCTAGTCCTCCTTTCATGCAAAATCTTAAGGTCCTAGGTCATGTCCAAGCCACCAAAGCAGGCCAAAAAGTGAATAATCGACAACTAAAACTTCAATTGTACTACTTCTTACTGGCTATTACTTCAACATAGAAGCTTCTTCTGTGTTCTACTATGGTGCTTTTAGTGTTTCCGCATACCGCAGCACGCGACATAGCTTTGCAGACTATAAATGTAACCGTTTCAGAGAGAAGAGCGGCCAATGTGACGAACTGGCTTTAAGTCGATTCGATAACAAATGACGAAAACGGACGGATTTCTCAGGTTTTTAATACATATGAACACTTTTCACTTTCTCCCATGCAACGCGGCTGCTAGTCCTCCTTTCATGCAAAATCTTAAGGTCCTAGGTCATGTCCAAGCCACCAAAGCAGGCTAAAAAGTGAATAATCGACAACTAAAACTTCAATTGTACTACTTCTTACTGGCTATTACTTCAACATAGAAGCTTCTTCTGTGTTCTACTATGGTGCTTTTAGTGTTTCCGCATACCGCAGCACGCGACATAGCTTTGCAGACGATAAATGTAACCGTTTCAGAGAGAAGAGCGGCCAATGTGACGATCTGGCTTTAAGTCGATTCGATAACAAATGACGAAAACGGACGGATTTCTCAGGTTTTTACTACATATGAACACTTTTCACATTCTCCCTTGCAACGTGGGTGCAAGTCCTCCTTTCATGCAAAATCTTAAGGTCCTAGGTGATGTCCAAGCCACCAAAGCCGGCTAAAAAGTGAATAATCGATAACTAAAACTTGAATTGCACTACTTCTTACTGGCTATTGCTTCAACTCAGAAGCTTCTTCTGTGTTCTACTATGGTGCTTTTAGTGTCTCCGCATACCGCAGCACGTGACATAGCTTTGCAGACGATAAATGTAACCGTCTCAGAGAGAAAAGCGGCCAATGTGACGATCTGTCTTTAAGTCGATTCGATAACAAATGACGAAAGCGGACGGATTTCTCAGGTTTTTACTACATATGAACACTTTTCACTTTCTCCCATGCAACGCGGCTGCTAGTCCTCCTTTCATGCAACATCTTAAGGTCCTAGGTCATGTCCAAGCCACCAAAACAGGCTAAAAAGTGAATAATCGACAACTAAAACTTCAATTGTACTACTTCTTACTGGCTATTACTTCAACATAGAAGCTTCATCTGTGTTCTACTATGGTGCTTTTAGTGTTTCCGCATACCGCAGCACGCGACATAGCTTTGCAGACGATAAATGTAACCGTTTCAGAGAGAAGAGCGGCCAATGTGACGATCTGGCTTTAAGTCGATTCGATAACAAATGACGAAAACGGACGGATTTCTCAGGTTTTTACTACATATGAACACTTTTCACATTCTCCCTTGCAACGCGGCTGCAAGTCCTCCTTTCACGCAAAATCTTAAGGTCCTAGGTGATGTCCAAGCCACCAAAGCCGGCTAAAAAGTAAATAATCGACAACTAAAACTTGAATTGTACTACTTCTTACTGGCTATTGCTTCAACTTAGAAGCTTCTTCTGTGCTCTACTATGATGCTTTTAGTGTCTCCGCATACCGCAGCACGCGACATAGCTTTGCAGACGATAAATGTAACCGTCTCAGAGAGAAGAACGGCCAATGTGACGATCTGGCTTTAAGACGATTCGATAACAAATGACGAAAACGGACGGATTTCTCAGGTTTTTACTACATATGAACACTTTTCACATTCTCCCATGAACGCGGCTGCTAGTCCTCCTTTCATGCAAAATCTTAAGGTCCTAGGTCATGTCCAAGCCACCAAAGCCGGCTAAAAAGTGAATAATCGAAAACTAAAACTTGAATTGTACTACTTCTTACTGGCTATTACTTCAAATTAGAAGCTTCTTCTGTGTTCTACTATGGTGCTTTTAGTGTCTCCGCATACCGCAGCACGCGACATAGCTTTGCATACGATAAATGTAACCGTCTCAGAGAGAAAAGCGGCCAATGTGACGATCTGACTTTAAGTCGATTCGATAACAAGTGACGAAAGCGGACGGATTTCTCAGGTTTTTACTACATATGAACACTTTTCACATTCTCGCGGGCAACGCTGCTGCTACTCCTCCTTTCATGCAAAATCTTAAGGTCCTAGGTCATGTCCAAGCCACCAAAGACGGCTAAAAAGTGAATAATCGATAACTAAAACTTGAATTGTACTACTTCTTACTGGCTATTACTTCAACTTAGAAGCTTCTTCTGTGCTCTACTATGGTGCTTTTAGTGTCTCCGCATACCGCAGCACGCGACATAGCTTTGCAGACGATAAATGTAACCGTCTCAGAGAGAAAAGCGGCCAATGTGACGATCTGGCTTTAAGTCGATTCGATAACAAATGACGAAAACGGACTGATTTCTCAGGTTTTTACTACATATGAACACTTTTCACATTCTCCCATGCAACGCGGCTGCTAGTCCTCCTTTCATGCAACATCTTAAAGTCCTAGGTCATGTCCAATCCACCAAAGCCGGCTAAAAAGTGAATAATCGAAAACTAAAACTTGAATTGTACTACTTCTTACTGGCTATTACTTCAAATTAGAAGCTTCTTCTGTGTTCTACTATGGTGCTTTTAGTGTTTCGGTATACTGCAGCACGCGACATAGCTTTGCAGACGATAAATGTAACCGTTTCAGAGAGAAGAACGACCAATGTGACGATCTGGCTTTTAGTTGATTCGATAACAAATGACGAAAACGGACGGATTTATCAGGTTTTTACTACATATGAACACTTTTCACATTCTCCCGTGCAACGCGGCTGCTAGTCCTCCTTTCATGCAAAATCTTAAGGTCCTAGGTCATGTCCAAGCCACCAAAGACGGCTAAAAAGTGAATAATCGACAACTAAAACTTCAATTGTACTACTTCTTACTGGCTATTACTTCAACATAGAAGCTTCTTCTGTGTTCTACTATGGTGCTTTTAGTGTTTCCGCATACCGCAGCACGCGACATAGCTTTGCAGACGATAAATGTAACCGTTTCAGAGAGAAGAGCGGCCAATGTGACGAACTGGCTTTAAGTCGATTCGATAACAAATGACGAAAACGGACGGATTTCTCAGGTTTTTACTACATATGAACACTTTTCACTTTCTCCCATGCAACGCGGCTGCTAGTCCTCCTTTCATGCAACATCTTAAGGTCCTAGGTCATGTCCAAGCCACCAAAGCAGGCTAAAAAGTGAATAATCGACAACTAAAACTTCAATTGTACTACTCCTTACTGGCTATTACTTCAACATAGAAGCTTCTTCTGTGTTCTACTATGGTGCTTTTAGTGTTTCCGCATACCGCAGCACGCGACATAGCTTTGCAGACGATAAATGTAACCGTTTCAGAGAGAAGAGCGGCCAATGTGACGATCTGGCTTTAAGTCGATTCGATAACTAATGACGAAAACGGACGGATTTCTCAGGTTTTTACTACATATGAACACTTTTCACATTCTCCCTTGCAACGCGGCTGCAAGTCCTCCTTTCACGCAAAATCTTAAGGTCCTAGGTGATGTCCAAGCCACCAAAGCCGGCTAAAAAGTGAATAATCGACAACTAAAACTTGAATTGTACTACTTCTTACTGGCTATTGCTTCAACTTAGAAGCTTCTTCTGTGCTCTACTATGGTGCTTTTAGTGTCTCCGCATACCGCAGCACGCGACATAGCTTTGCAGACGATAAATGTAACCGTCTCAGAGAATAGAACGGCCAATGTGACGATCTGGCTTTAAGACGATTCGATAACAAATGACGAAAACGGACGGATTTCTCAGGTTTTTACTACATATGAACACTTTTCACATTCTCCCATGCAACGCGGCTGCTAGTCCTCCTTTCATGCAACATCTTAAGGTCCTAGGTCATGTCCAAGCCACCAAAGCCGGCTAAAAAGTGAATAATCGAAAACTAAAACTTGAATTGTACTACTTCTTACTGGCTATTACTTCAAATTAGAAGCTTCTTCTATGTTCTACTATGGTGCTTTTAGTGTTTCGGTATACTGCAGCACGCGTCATAGCTTTGCAGACGATAAATGTAACCGTTTCAGAGAGAAGAACGGCCAATGTGACGATCTGGCTTTAAGTCGATTCGATAACGAATGACGAAAACGGACGGATTTCTCAGGTTTTTACTACATATGAACACTTTTCACATTCTTCCGTGCAACGCGGCTGCTAGTCCTCCTTTCATGCAAAATCTTAAGGTCCTAGGTCATGCCCAAGCCACCAAAGCCGGCTAAAAAGTGAATAATCGCAAATAAAACTTGAATTGTACTACTTCTTACTGGCTATTGCTTGAACGTAGAAGCTTCTTCTGTGTTCTACTATGGTGCTTTTAGTGTCTCCGCATACCGCAGCACGCGACATAGCTTTGCAGACGATAAATGTAACCGTCTCAGAGAGAAGAACGGCCAATGTGACGATCTGGCTTTAAGACGATTCGATAACAAATGACGAAAACGGACGGATTTCTCGGGTTTTTACTACATATGAACCCTTTTCACATTCTCCCATGCAACGCGGCTGCTAGTCCTCCTTTCATGCAACATCTTAAGGTCCTAGGTCATGTCCAAGCCACCAAAGCCGGCTAAAAAGTGAATAATCGAAAACTAAAACTTGAATTGTACTAATTCTTACTGGCTATTACTTCAAATTAGAAGCTTCTTCTGTGTTCTACTATGGTGCTTTTAGTGTTTCGGTATACTGCAGCACGCGACATAGCTTTGCAGACGATAAATGTAACCGTTTCAGAGAGAAGAACGGCCAATGTGACGATCTGGCTTTAAGTCGATTCGATAACGAATGACGAAAACGGACGGATTTATCAGGTTTTTACTACATATGAACACTTTTCACATTCTTCCGTGCAACGCGGCTGCTAGTCCTCCTTTCATGCAAAATCTTAAGGTCCTAGGTCATGCCCAAGCCACCAAAGCCGGCTAAAAAGTGAATAATCGACAACTAAAACTTGAATTGTACTACTTCTTACTGGCTATTGCTTCAACGTAGAAGCTCCTTCTGTGTTCTACTATGGTGCTTTTAGTGTCTCCGCATACCGCAGCACGCGACATAGCTTTGCATACGATAAATGTAACCGTCTCAGAGAGAAAAGCGGCCAATGTGGCGATCTGACTTTAAGTCGATTCGATAACAAGTGACGAAAGCGGACGGATTTCTCAGGTTTTTACTACATATGAACACTTTTCACATTCTCGCGGGCAACGCGGCTGCTACTCCTCCTTTCATGCAAAATCTTAAGGTCCTAGGTCATGCCCAAGCCACCAAAGACGGCTAAAAAGTGAATAATCGATAACTAAAACTTGAATTGTACTACTTCTTACTGGCTATTACTTCAACTTAGAAGCTTCTTCTGTGCTCTACTATGGTGCTTTTAGTGTCTCCGCATACCGCAGCACGCGACATAGCTTTGCAGACGATAAATGTAACCGTCTCAGAGAGAAAAGCGGCCAATGTGACGATCTGGCTTTAAGTCGATTCGATAACAAATGACGAAAACGGACTGATTTCTCAGGTTTTTACTACATATGAACACTTTTCACATTCTCCCATGCAACGCGGCTGCTAGTCCTCCTTTCATGCAACATCTTAAAGTCCTAGGTCATGTCCAATCCACCAAAGCCGGCTAAAAAGTGAATAATCGAAAACTAAAACTTGAATTGTACTACTTCTTACTGGCTATTACTTCAAATTAGAAGCTTCTTCTGTGTTCTACTATGGTGCTTTTAGTGTTTCGGTATACTGCAGCACGCGACATAGCTTTGCAGACGATAAATGTAACCGTTTCAGAGAGAAGAACGACCAATGTGACGATCTGGCTTTTAGTCGATTCGATAACAAATGACGAAAACGGACGGATTTATCAGGTTTTTACTACATATGAACACTTTTCACATTCTCCCGTGCAACGCGGCTGCTAGTCCTCCTTTCACGCAAAATCTTAAGGTCCTAGGTCATGTCCAAGCCACCAAAGCAGGCTAAAAAGTGAATGATCGACGACTAAAACTTCAATTGTACTACTTCTTACTGGCTATTACTTCAACATAGAAGCTTCTTCTGTGTTCTACTATGGTGCTTTTAGTGTTTCCGCATACCGCAGCACGCGACATAGCTTTGCAGACGATAAATGTAACCGTTTCAGAGAGAAGAGCGGCCAATGTGACGAACTGGCTTTAAGTCGATTCGATAACAAATGACGAAAACGGACGGATTTCTCAGGTTTTTACTACATATGAACACTTTTCACTTTCTCCCATGCAACGCGGCAGCTAGTCCTCCTTTAATGCAAAATCTTAAGGTCCTAGGTCTTGTCCAAGCCACCAAAGCCGGCTAAAAAGTGAATAATCGACAACTAAAACTTGAATTGTACTACTTCTTACTGGCTATTGCTTCAACTTATAAGCTTCTTCTGTGTTCTACTATGGTGCTTTTAGTGTCTCCGCATACCGCAGCACGTGACATAGCTTTGCAGACGATAAATGTAACCGTCTCAGAGAGAAAAGCGGCGAATGTGACGATCTGTCTTTAAGGCGATTCGATAACAAATGACGAAAGCGGACGGATTTCTCAGGTTTTTACTACATATGAACACTTTTCACATTCTCGCGGGCAACGCGGCTGCTGCTCCTCCTTTCATGCAAAATCTTAAGGTCCTAGGTCATGTCCAAGCCACCAAAGCCGGCTAAAAAGTGAATAATCGACAACTAAAACTTGAATTGTACTACTTCTTACTGGCTATTACTTCAAATTAGAAGCTTCTTCTGTGTTCTACTATGGTGCTTTTAGTGTTTCGGTATACTGCAGCACGCGACATAGCTTTGCAGACGATAAATGTAACCGTTTCAGAGAGAAGAACGGCCAATGTGACGATCTGGCTTTAAGTCGATTCGATAACAAATGACGTAAACGGACGGATTTATCAGGTTTTTACTACATATGAACACTTTTCACATTCTCCCGTGCAACGCGGCTGCTAGTCCTCCTTTCATGCAAAATCTTAAGGTCCTAGGTCATGTCCAAGCCACCAAAGCAGGCTAAAAAGTGAATAATCGACAACTAAAACTTCAATTGTACTACTTCTTACTGGCTATTACTTCAACATAGAAGCTTCTTCTGTGTTCTACTATGGTGCTTTTAGTGTTTCCGCATACCGCAGCACGCGACATAGCTTTGCAGACGATAAATGTAACCGTTTCAGAGAGAAGAGCGGCCAATGTGACGAACTGGCTTTAAGTCGATTCGATAACAAATGACGAAAACGGACGGATTTCTCAGGTTTTTACTACATATGAACACTTTTCACATTCTCCCGTGCAACGCGGCTGCTACTCCTCCTTTCATGCAAAATATTAAGGTTCCACCTAATGTCCAAGCCACCAAAGCCGGCAAAAAAGTGAATAATCGACAACTAAAACTTGAATTCTACTACTTCTTACTGGCTATTACTTCAAGTTAGAAGCTTCTTCTGTGTTCTACTAAGGTGCTTTTAGTGTTTCGGCATACCGCAGCACGCGACATAGCTTTGCAGACGATAAATTTAACCGTTTCAGAGAGAAGAGCGGCCAATGTGACGAACTGGCTTTAAGTCGATTCGATAACAAATGACGAAAACGGACGGATTTCTCAGGTTTTTACTACATATGAACACTTTTCACTTTCTCCCATGCAACGCGGCTGCTAGTCCTCCTTTCGTGCAACATCTTAAGGTCCTAGGTCATGTCCAAGCCACCAAAGCAGGCTAAAAAGTGAATAATCGACAACTAAAACTTCAATTGTACTACTTCTTACTGGCTATTACTTCAACATAGAAGCTTCTTCTGTGTTCTACTATGGTGCTTTTAGTGTTTCCGCATACCGCAGCACGCGACATAGCTTTGCAGACGATAAATGTAACCGTCTCAGAGAGAAGAACGGCCAATGTGACGATCTGGCTTTAAGACGATTCGATAACAAATGACGAAAACGGACGGATTTCTCAGGTTTTTACTACATATGAACACTTTTCACATTCTCCCATGCAACGCGGCTGCTAGTCCTCCTTTCATGCAACATCTTAAGGTCCTAGGTCATGTCCAAGCCACCAAAGCCGGCTAAAAAGTGAATGATCGAAAACTAAAACTTGAATTGTACTACTTCTTACTGGCTATTACTTCAAATTAGAAGCTTCTTCTATGTTCTACTATGGTGCTTTTAGTGTTTCGGTATACTGCAGCACGCGACATAGCTTTGCAGACGATAAATGTAACCGTTTCAGAGAGAAGAACGGCCAATGTGACGATCTGGCTTTAAGTCGATTCGATAACGAATGACGAAAACGGACGGATTTATCAGGTTTTTACTACATATGAACACTTTTCACATTCTTCCGTGCAACGCGGCTGCTAGTCCTCCTTTCATGCAAAATCTTAAGGTCCTAGGTCATGCCCAAGCCACCAAAGCCGGCTAAAAAGTGAATAATCGACAACTAAAACTTGAATTGTACTACTTCTTACTGGCTATTGCTTCAACGTAGAAGCTTCTTCTGTGTTCTACTATGGTGCTTTTAGTGTCTCCGCATACCGCAGCACGCGACATAGCTTTGCATACGATAAATGTAACCGTCTCAGAGTGAAAAGCGGCCAATGTGACGATCTGACTTTAAGTCTATTCGATAACATGTGACGAAAGCGGACGGATTTCTCAGGTTTTTACTACATATGAACACTTTTCACATTCTCGCGGGCAACGCTGCTGCTACTCCTCCTTTCATACAAAATCTTAAGGTCCTAGGTCATGTCCAAGCCACCAAAGACGGCTAAAAAGTGAATAATCGATAACTAAAACTTGAATTGTACTACTTCTTACTGGCTATTGCTTCAACTTAGAAGATTCTTCTGTGTTCTACTATGGTGCTTTTAGTGTCTCCGCATACCGCAGCACGTGACATAGCTTTGCAGACGATAAATGTAACCGTCTCAGAGAGAAAAGCGGCCAATGTGACGATCTGTCTTTAAGGCGATTCGATAACAAATGACGAAAGCGGACGGATTTCTCAGGTTTTTACTACATATGAACACTTTTCACATTCTCCCGTGCAACGCGGCTGCTACTCCTCCTTTCATGCAAAATATTAAGGTTCCACCTAATGTCCAAGCCACCAAAGCCGGCTAAAAAGTGAATAATCGACAACTAAAACTTGATTTGTACTACTTCTTACTAGCTATTACTTCAAATTAGAAGCTTCTTCTGTGTTCTACTATGGTGCTTTTAGTGTTTCGGTATACTGCAGCACGCGACATAGCTTTGCAGACGATAAATGTAACCGTTTCAGAGAGAAGAACGGCCAATGTGACGATCTGGCTTTAAGTCGATTCGATAACAAATGACGAAAACGGACGGATCTATCAGGTTTTTACTACATATGAACACTTTTCACATTCTCCCGTGCAACGTGGCTGCTAGTCCTCCTTTCATGCAACATCTTAAAGTCCTAGGTCATGTCCAATCCACCAAAGCCGGCTAAAAAGTGAATAATCGACAACTAAAACTTGAATTGTACTACTTCTTACTGGCTATTACTTCAACATAGAAGCTTCTTCTGTGTTCTACTAAGGTGCTTTTAGTGTTTCGGCATACCGCAGCACGCGACATAGCTTTGCAGACGATAAATGTAACCGTTTCAGAGAGAAGAGCGGCCAATGTGACGAACTGGCTTTAAGTCGATTCGATAACAAATGACGAAAACGGACGGATTTCTCAGGTTTTTACTACATATGAACACTTTTCACTTTCTCCCATGCAACGCGGCTGCTAGTCCTCCTTTCATGCAACATCTTAACGTCCTAGGTCATGTCCAAGCCACCAAAGCAGGCTAAAAAGTGAATAATCGACAACTAAAACTTCAATTGTACTACTTCTTACTGGCTATTACTTCAACATAGAAGCTTCTTCTGTGTTCTACTATGGTGCTTTTAGTGTTTCCGCATACCGCAGCACGCGACATAGCTTTGCAGACGATAAATGTAACCGTTTCAGAGAGAAGAACGGCCAATGTGACGATCTGGCTTTAAGTCGATTCGATAACAAATGACGAAAACGGACGGATCTATCAGGTTTTTACTACATATGAACACTTTTCACATTCTCCCGTGCAACGCGGCTGCTAGTCCTCCTTCCATGCAACATCTTAAAGTCCTAGGTCATGTCCAATCCACCAAAGCCGGCTAAAAAGTGAATAATCGACAACTAAAACTTGAATTGTACTACTTCTTACTGGCTATTACTTCAACATAGAAGCTTCTTCTGTGTTCTACTAAGGTGCTTTTAGTGTTTCGGCATACCGCAGCACGCGACATAGCTTTGCAGACGATAAATGTAACCGTTTCAGAGAGAAAAGCGGCCAATGTGACGAACTGGCTTTAAGTCGATTCGATAACAAATGACGAAAACGGACGGATTTCTCAGGTTTTTACTACATATGAACACTTTTCACTTTCTCCCATGCAACGCGGCTGCTAGTCCTCCTTTCATGCAACATCTTAACGTCCTAGGTCATGTCCAAGCCACCAAAGCAGGCTAAAAAGTGAATAATCGACAACTAAAACTTCAATTGTACTACTTCTTACTGGCTATTACTTCAACATAGAAGCTTCTTCTGTGTTCTACTATGGTGCTTTTAGTGTTTCCGCATACCGCAGCACGCGACATAGCTTTGCAGACGATAACTGTAACCGTTTCAGAGAGAAGAGCGGCCAATGTGACGATCTGGCTTTAAGTCAATTCGATAACAAATGACGAAAACGAACGGATTTCTCAGGTTTTTACTACATATGAACACTTTTCACATTCTCCCTTGCAACGCGGCTGCAAGTCCTCCTTTCACGCAAAATCTTAAGGTCCTAGGTGATGTCCAAGCCACCAAAGCCGGCTAAAAAGTGAATAATCGACAACTAAAACTTGAATTGTACTACTTCTTACTGGCTACTACTTCAAATTAGAAGCTTCTTCTGTGCTCTACTATGGTGCTTTTAGTGTCTCCGCATACCGCAGCACGCGACATAGCTTTGCAGACGATAAATGTAACCGTCTCAGAGAGAAGAACGGCCAATGTGACGATCTGGCTTTAAGACGATTCGATAACAAATAACGAAAACGGACGGATTTCTCAGGTTTTTACTACATATGAACACTTTTCACATTCTCCCATGCAACGCGGCTGCTAGTCCTCCTTTCATGCAAAATGTTAAGGTCCTAGGTCATGTCCAAGCCACCAAAGCCGGCTAAAAAGTGAATAATCGAAAACTAAAACTTGAATTGTACTACTTCTTACTGGCTATTACTTCAAATTAGAAGCTTCTTCTGTGTTCTACTATGGTGCTTTTAGTCTTTCGGTATACTGCAGCACGCGACATAGCTTTGCAGACGATAAATGTAACCGTTTCAGAGAGAAGAACGGCCAATGTGACGATCTGGCTTTAAGTCGATTCGATAACGAATGACGGGAACGGACGGATTTATCAGGTTTTTACTACATATGAACACTTTTCACATTCTTCCGTGCAACGCGGCTGCTAGTCCTCCTTTCATGCAAAATCTTAAGGTCCTAGGTCATGCCCAAGCCACCAAAGCCGGCTAAAAAGTGAATAATCGACAACTAAAACTTGAATTGTACTACTTCTTACTGGCTATTGCTTCAACGTAGAAGCTTCTTCTGTGTTCTACTATGGTCCTTTTAGTGTCTCCGCATACCGCAGCACGCGACATAGCTTTGCATACGATAAATGTAACCGTCTCAGAGAGAAAAGCGGCCAATGTGACGATCTGACTTTAAGTCGATTCGATAACAAGTGACGAAAGCGGACGCATTTCTCAGGTTTTTACTACATATGAACACTTTTCACATTCTCGCGGGCAACGCTGCTGCTACTCCTCCTTTCATGCAAAATCTTAAGGTCCTAGGTCATGTCCAAGCCACCAAAGACGGCTAAAAAGTGAATAATCGATAACTAAAACTTGAATTGTACTACTTCTTACCGGCTATTACTTCAACTTAGAAGCTTCTTCTGTGCTCTACTATGGTGCTTTTAGTGTCTCCGCATACCGCAGCACGCGACATAGCTTTGCAGACGATAAATGTAACCGTCTCAGAGAGAAAAGCGGCCAATGTGACGATCTGGCTTTAAGTCGATTCGATAACAAATGACGAAAACGGACTGATTTCTCAGGTTTTTACTACATATGAACACTTTTCACATTCTCCCATGCAACGCGGCTGCTAGTCCTCCTTTCATGCAACATCTTAAAGTCCTAGGTCATGTCCAATCCACCAAAGCCGGCTAAAAAGTGAATAATCGACAACTAAAACTTGAATTGTACTACTTCTTACTGGCTATTACTTCAAATTAGAAGCTTCTTCTGTGTTCTACTATGGCGCTTTTAGTGTTTCGGTATACTGCAGCACGCGACATAGCTTTGCAGACGATAAATGTAACCGTTTCAGAGAGAAGAACGGCCAATGTGACGATCTGGCTTTTAGTCGATTCGATAACAAATGACGAAAACGGACGGATTTATCAGGTTTTTACTACATATGAACACTTTTCACATTCTCCCGTGCAACGCGGCTGCTAGACCTCCTTTCATGCAAAATCTTAAGGTCCTAGGTCATGTCCAAGCCACCAAAGCAGGCTAAAAAGTGAATAATCGACAACTAAAACTTCAATTGTACTACTTCTTACCGGCTATTACTTCAACATGGAAGCTTCTTCTGTGTTCTACTATGGTGCTTTTAGTGTTTCCGCATACCGCAGCACGCGACATAGCTTTGCAGACGATAAATGTAACCGTTTCAGAGAGAAGAGCGGCCAATGTGACGATCTGGCTTTAAGTCGATTCGATAACAAATGACGAAAACGGACGGATTTCTCACGTTTTTACTACATATGAACACTTTTCACATTCTCCCTTGCAACGCGGCTGCAAGTCCTCCTTTCACGCAAAATCTTAAGGTCCTAGGTGATGTCCAAGCCACAAAAGCCGGCTAAAAAGTGAATAATCGACAACTAAAACTTGAATTGTACTACTTCTTACTGGCTATTGCTTCAACTTAGAAGCTTCTTCTGTGCTCTACTATGGTGCTTTTAGTGTCTCCGCAAACCGCAGCACGCGACATAGCTTTGCAGACGATAAATGTAACCGTCTCAGAGAGAAAGCGGCCAATGTGACGATCTGGCTTTAAGTCGATTCGATAACAAATGACGAAAACGGACGGATTTCTCAGGTTTTTACTACATATGAACACTTTTCACATTCTCCCATGCAACGCGGCTGCTAGTCCTCCTTTCATGCAAAATCTTAAGGTCCTAGGTCATGTCCAAGCCACCAAAGCCGGCTAAAAAGTGAATAATCGACAACTAAAACTTGAATTGTACTACTTCTATATGGCTATTACTTCAAATTAGAAGCTTCTTCTGTGTTCTACTATGGTGCTTTTAGTGTTTCGGTATACTGCAGCACGCGACATAGCTTTGCAGACGATAAATGTAACCGTTTCAGAGAGAAGAACGGCCAATGTGACGATCTGGCTTTAAGTCGATTCGATAACAAATGACGAAAACGGACGGATTTATCAGGTTTTTACTACATATGAACACTTTTCACATTCTCCCATGCGACGCGGCTGCTAGTCCTCCTTTCATGTAACATCTTAAAGACCTAGGTCATGTCCAAGCCACCAAAGCCGGCTAAAAAGTGAATAATCGACAACTAAAACTTGAATTTTACTACTTCTTACTGGCTATTAGTTCAACTTAGAAGCATCTTCTGTGTTCTACTATGGTGCTTTTTGCGTCTAAGCATACCGCGGCAAGCGACATAGATTTGCAGACGATAAATGTAACCGTTTCAGACAGAAAAGCGGCCAATGTGACGATCTGGCTTTAAGTCGATTCGACAACAAGTGACGAAAACGAACGGATTTCTAAGGTTTTTACTACATATGAACACTTTTCACATTCTCCCATGCAACGCGGCTGCTAGTCCTCCTTTCATGCAACATCTTAAAGTCCTAGGTCATGTCCAAGCCACCAAAGCCGGCTAAAAAGTGAATAATCGACAACTAAAACTTGAATTGTACTACTTCTATATGGCTATTACTTCAAATTAGAAGCTTCTTCTGTGTTCTACTATGGTGCTTTTAGTGTTTCGGTATACTGCAGCACGCGACATAGCTTTGCAGACGATAAATGTAACCGTTTCAGAGAGAAGAACGGCCAATGTGACGATCTGGCTTTAAGTCGATTCGATAACAAATGACGAAAACGGACGGATTTATCAGGTTTTTACTACATATGAACACTTTTCACATTCTCCCATGCAACGCGGCTGCTAGTCCTCCTTTCATGCAACATCTTAAAGACCTAGGTCATGTCCAAGCCACCAAAGCCGGCTAAAAAGTGAATAATCGACAACTAAAACTTGAATTTTACTACTTCTTACTGGCTATTAGTTCAACTTAGAAGCATCTTCTGTGTTCTACTATGGTGCTTTTTGCGTCTAAGCATACCGCAGCAAGCGACATAGATTTGCAGACGATAAATGTAACCGTTTCAGACAGAAAAGCGGCCAATGTGACGATCTGGCTTTAAGTCGATTCGACAACAAGTGACGAAAACGAACGGATTTCTAAGGTTTTTACTACATATGAACACTTTTCACATTCTCCCATGCAACGCGGCTGCTAGTCCTCCTTTCATGCAACATCTTAAAGTCCTAGGTCATGTCCAATCCACCAAAGCCGGCTAAAAAGTGAATAATCGACAACTAAAACTTGAATTGTACTACTTCTTACTGTCTATTACTTCAACATAGAAGCTTCTTCTGTGTTCTACTATGGTGCTTTTAGTGTTTCCGCATACCGCAGCACGTGACATAGCTTTGCAGACGATAAATGTAACCGTTTCAGTGAGAAGAGCGGCCAATGTGACGATCTGGCTTTAAGTCGATTCGATAACAAATGACGAAAACGGACGGATTTCTCAGGTTTTTACTGCATATGAACACTTTTCACATCCCGCGTGCAAAGCGGCTGCTAGTCCTCCTTTCATGCAAAATCTTAAAGTCCTAGGTCATGCCCAAGCCACCAAAGTCGGCTAAAAAGTGAATAATCGACAACTAAAACTTGAATTGTACTACTTCTCACTGGCTATTGCTTCAACGTAGAAGCTTCTTCTGTGTTCTACTATGGTGCTTTTGGTGTCTCCGCATACCGCAGCACGCGACATAGCTTTGCATACGATAAATGTAACCGTCTCAGAGAGAAAAGCGGCCAATGTGACGATCTGACTTTAAGTCGATTCGATAACAAGTGACGAAAGCGGACGGATTTCTCAGGTTTTTACTACATATGAACACTTTTCACATTCGCGCGGGCAACGCGGCTGCTACTCCTCCTTTCATGCAAAATCTTAAGGTCCTAGGTCATGCCCAAGCCACCAAAGACGGCTAAAAAGTGAATAATCGATAACTAAAACTTGAATTGTACTACTTCTTACTGGCTATTACTTCAACTTAGAAGCTTCTTCTGTGCTCTACTATGGTGCATTTAGTGTCTCCGCATACCGCAGCACGCGACATAGCTTTGCAGACGATAAATGTAACCGTCTCAGAGAGAAAAGCGGCCAATGTGACGATCTGTCTTTAAGGCGATTCGATAACAAATGACGAAAGCGGACGGATTTCTCAGGTTTTTACTACATATGAACACTTTTCACATTCTCGCGGGCAACGCGGCTGCTACTCCTCCTTTCATGCAAAATCTTAAGGTCCTAGGTCATGTCCAAGCCACCAAAGCCGGCTAAAAAGTGAATAATCGACAACTAAAACTTGAATTGTACTACTTCTTACTGGCTATTGCTTCAACTTAGAAGATTCTTCTGTGTTCTACTATGGTGCTTTTAGTGTCTCCGCATACCGCAGCACGTGACATAGCTTTGCAGACGATAAATGTAACCGTTTCAGAGAGAAGAACGGCCAATGTGACGATCTGGCTTTAAGTCGATTCGATAACAAATGACGAAAACGGACGGATTTATCAGGTTTTTACTACATATGAACACTTTTCACATTCTCCCGTGCAACGCGGCTGCTACTCTTCCTTTCATGCAAAATATTAAGGTTCCACCTAATGTCCAAGCCACCAAAGCCGGCTAAAAAGTGAATAATCGACAACTAAAACTTGAAATGTACTACTTCTTACTGGCTATTACTTCAAATTAGAAGCTTCTTCTGTGTTCTACTAAGGTGCTTTTAGTGTTTCGGCATACCGCAGCACGCGACATAGCTTTGCAGACGATAAATGTAACCGTTTCAGAGAGAAGAACGGCCAATGTGACGATCTGGCTTTAAGTCGATTCGATAACAAATGAAGAAAACGGACGGATTTTTCAGGTTTTTACTACATATACTTTTCACATTCTCCCATGCAACGCGGCTGCTAGTCCTCCTTTCATGAACATCTTAAGGTCCTAGGTCATGTCCAAGCCACCAAAGCCGGCTAAAAAGCGAATAATCGAAAACTAAAACTTGAATTGTACTACTTCTTACTGGCTATTACTTCAAATTAGAAGCTTCTTCTGTGTTCTACTATGGTGCTTTTAGTGTTTCGGTATACTGCAGCACGCGACATAGCTTTGCAGACGATAAATGTAACCGTCTCAGAGAGATAAGCGGCCAATGTGACGATCTGACTTTAAGTCGATTCGATAACAAGTGACGAAAGCGGACGGATTTCTCAGGTTTTTACTACATATGAACACTTTTCACATTCTCGCGGGCAACGCGGCTGCTACTCCTCCTTTCATGCAAAATCTTAAGGTCCTAGGTCATGTCCAAGCCACCAAAGCCGGCTAAAAAGTGAATAATCGACAACTAAAACTTGAATTGTAGTACTTCTTACTGTCTATTACTTCAACATAGAAGCTTCTTCTGTGTTCTACTATGGTGCTTTTAATGTTTCCGCATACCGCAGCACGTGACATAGCTTTGCAGACGATAAATGTAACCGTTTCAGTGAGAAGAGCGGCCAATGTGACGATCTGGCTTTAAGTCGATTCGATAACGAATGACGAAAACGGACGGATTTCTCAGGTTTTTACTGCATATGAACACTTTTCACATCCCGCGTGCAAAGCGGCTGCTAGTCCTCCTTTCATGCAAAATCTTAAGGTCCTAGGTCATGCCCAAGCCACCAAAGTCGGCTAAAAAGTGAATAATCGACAACTAAAACTTGAATTGTACTACTTCTCACTGGCTATTGCTTCAACGTAGAAGCTTCTTCTGTGTTCTACTATGGTGCTTTTAGTGTCTCCGCATACCGCAGCACGCGACATAGCTTTGCATACGATAAATGTAACCGTCTCAGAGAGAAAAGCGGCCAATGTGGCGATCTGACTTTAAGTCGATTCGATAACAAGTGACGAAAGCGGACGGATTTCTCAGGTTTTTACTACATATGAACACTTTTCACATTCTCGCGGGCAACGCGGCTGCTACTCCTCCTTTCATGCAAAATCTTAAGGTCCTAGGTCATGTCCAAGCCACCAAAGACGGCTAAAAAGTGAATAATCGATAACTAAAACTTGAATTGTACTACTTCTTACTGGCTATTACTTCAACTTAGAAGCTTCTTCTGTGCTCTACTATGGTGCTTTTAGTGTCTCCGCATACCGCAGCACGCGACATAGCTTTGCAGACGATAAATGTAACCGTCTCAGAGAGAAAAGCGGCCAGTGTGACGATCTGTCTTTAAGGCGATTCGATAACAAATGACGAAAGCGGACGGATTTCTCAGGTTTTTACTACATATGAACACTTTTCACATTCTCGCGGGCAACGCGGCTGCTACTCCTCCTTTCATGCAAAATCTTAAGGTCCTAGGTCATGTCCAAGCCACCAAAGCCGGCTAAAAAGTGAATAATCGACAACTAAAACTTGAATTGTACTACTTCTTACTGGCTATTACTTCAAATTAGAAGCTTCTTCTGTGTTCTACTATGGTGCTTTTAGTCTTTCGGTATACTGCAGCACGCGACATAGCTTTGCAGACGATAAATGTAACCGTTTCAGAGAGAAGAACGGCCAATGTGACGATCTGGCTTTAAGTCGATTCGATAACAAATGACGAAAACGGACGGATTTATCAGGTTTTTACTACATATGAACACTTTTCACATTCTCCCGTGCAACGCGGCTGCTAGTCCTCCTTTCATGCAAAATCTTAAGGTCCTAGGTCATGTCCAAGCCACCAAAGCAGGCTAAAAAGTGAATAATCGACAACTAAAACTTCAATTGTACTACTTCTTACTGGCTATTACTTCAACATAGAAGCTTCTTCTGTGTTCCACTATGGTGCTTTTAGTGTTTCCGCATACCGCAGCACGCGACATAGCTTTGCAGACGATAAATGTAACCGTCTCAGAGAGAAGAGCGGCCAATGTGACGAACTGGCTTTAAGTCGATTCGATAACAAATGACGAAAACGGACGGATTTCTCAGGTTTTTACTACATATGAACACTTTTCACATTCTCCCGTGCAACGCGGCTGCTACTCCTCCTTTCATGCAAAATATTAAGGTTCCACCTAATGTCCAAGCCACCAAAGCCGGCTAAAAAGTGAATAATCGACAACTAAAACTTGAATTGTACTACTTCTTACTGGCTATTACTTCAAATTAGAAGCTTCTTCTGTGTTCTACTAAGGTGCTTTTAGTGTTTCGGCATACCGAAGCACGCGACATAGCTTTGCAGACGATAAATGTAACCGTTTCAGAGAGAAGAACGGCCAATGTGACGATCTGGCTTTAAGTCGATTCGATAACAAATGAAGAAAACGGACGGATTTCTCAGGTTTTTACTACATATACTTTTCACATTCTCCCATGCAACGCGGCTGCTAGTCCTCCTTTCATGAACATCTTAAGGTCCTAGGTCATGTCCAAGCCACCAAAGCCGGCTAAAAAGCGAATAATCGAAAACTAAAACTTGAATTGTACTACTTCTTACTGGCTATTACTTCAAATTAGAAGCTTCTTCTGTGTTCTACTATGGTGCTTTTAGTGTTTCGGTATACTGCAGCACGCGACATAGCTTTGCAGACGATAAATGTAACCGTCTAAGAGCGAAAAGCGGCAAATGTGACGATCTGGCTTTAAGTCAATTCGATAATAAATGACGAAAACGTGCGGATTTATCAGGTTTTCTACTACATATGAATACTTTTCACATTCTCCCGTGGAACGCGGCTGCTAGTCGCCGTTTCATGCAAAATCGTAAAGTCCTAGGTCATGTCCAATCCACCAAAGCCAGCTAAAAAGTGAATAATCGACAACTAAAACTTGAATTGTACTACTACTTCAACATAGAAGCTTCTTCTGTGTTCTACTATGGTGCTTTTAGTGTTTCCGCATACCGCAGCACGTGACATAGCTTTGCAGACGATAAATGTAACCGTTTCAAAGAGAAGAGCGGCCAATTTGACGATCTGGCTTTAAGTCGATTCGATAAAAAATGACGAAAACGAACCGATTTCTCATGTTTTTAATACATATGAACACTTTTCACATTCTCCCGTGCAACGCAGCTGCAAGTCCTCCTTTCATGGAAAATCTTAAGGTCCTAGGTCATGTCCAAGCCACCAAAGAAGGCTAAGAAGTTAATAATCGACAACTAAAACTTGAATTGTACTACTTCTTACTGGCTATTACTTCAACTTAGAAGCTTCTTCTGTATTCTACTATGTTGCTTTTAGTGTTTCGGCATACCGCAGCACGCGACATAGCTTTGCAGACGATAAATGTAACCGTTTCAGAGAGAAGATCGGCCAATGTGACGATCTGGCTTTAAGTCGATTCGATAACAAATGACGAAAACGGACGGATTTCTCAGGTTTTTACTACATATGAGCACTTTTCACATTCTCCCGTGCAACGCGGCTGCAAGTCCTCCTTTCAAGGAAAATCTTAAGGTCCTAGGTCATGTCCAAGCCACCAAAGCCGGCTAAAAAGTGAATAACCGACAACTAATACTTGAATTGTACTACTTCTTACTGGCTATTACTTTAACTTACAAGCTTCCTCTGTGTTCTACTATGGTGCTTTAAGTGTTTCCGCATACCGCAGCACGCGACATAGCTTTGCAGACGATAAATGTAACCGTCTCAGAGAGAAAAGCGTCCAATGTGACGATCTGGCTTCAAGTCGATTCGATAACAAATGACGAAAACGGAGGGATTTCTCAGGTTTTTACTACATATGAACACTTTTCACATTCTCCCATGCAACGCGGCTGCTAGTCCTCCTTTCATGCAAAATCTTAAGGTCCTAAGTCATGTCCAAACCACCAAAGACGACTAAAACTTGAATTGTACTACTTCTTAATGGCTATTACTTCAACTGAGAAGCTTCTTCTGTGTTCTACTCTACTATGGTGCTTTTAGTGTCTCCGCATACCGAAGCACGCGACATAGCTTTGCAGACGATAAATGTAACCGTCTCAGAGAGAAAAGCGGCCAATGTGACGATCTGACTTTAAGTCGATTCGATAACAAATGACGAAAACGGACTGATTTCTCAGGTTTTTACTACATATGAACACTTTTCACATTCTCCCATGCAACGCGGCTGCAAGTCCTCCTTTCATGCAAAATCATTAAGGTCATAGGTCATGTCCAAGCCACCAAAGCAGGCTAAAAAGTGAATAATCGACATCTAAAACTTGAATTGTACTACTTCTTACTGGATATTACTTCAACATAGAAGCTTCTTCTGTGTTCTACTATGGTGCTTTTAGTGTTTCCGCATACCGCAGCACGCGACATAGCTTTGCAGACGATAAATGTAACCGTTTCAGACAGAAGAGCGGCCAAAGTGACGATGTGGCTTTAATTCGATTCGACAACAAGTGACGAAAACGAACGGATTTCTAAGGTTTTTACTACATATGAACACTTTTCACATTTTCCCGTGCAACTCGGCTGCTAGTCCTCCTTTCATGCAAAATCTTATGGTCCTAGGTCATGTCATAGCCACCAAAGCCGGCTAAAAAGTGAATAATCGACAACTAAAACTTGAATTGTACTACTTCTTACTGGCTATTACTTCAACTTAGAACCTTCTTCCGTGTTCTACTATGGTGCTTTTAGTGTTTACGCATACTGCAGCACGCGACATAGCTTTGCAGACGATAAATGTAACCGTCTCAGAGAGAAAAGCGGCCAATGCGACGATCTGGCTTTAAGTCGATTCGATAACAAATGACGAAAACGGACGGATTTCTCAGGTTTTTACTACATATGAACACTTTTCACATTCTCCCGTGCAACGCGGCTGCTACTCCTCCTTTCATGCAAAATATTAAGGTTCCACTTAATGTCCAAGCCAGTAAAGCCGGCAAAAAAGTGAATAATCGACAACTAAAACTTGAATTGTACTACTTCTTACTGGCTATTACTTCAAATTAGAAGCTTCTTCTTCGTTCCACTAAGGTGCTTTTAGTGTTTCGGCATACCGCAGCACGCGACATAGCTTTGCAGACGATAAATGTAACCGTTTCAGAGAGAAGAACGGCCAATGTGACGATCTGGCTTTAAGTCGATTCGATAACAAATGACGAAAACGGACGGATTTCTCTGGTTTTTACTACATATGAACACTTTTCACATTCTCTCGTGCAACGCGGCTGCAAGTCCTCCTTTCATGGAAAATCTTAAGGTCCTAGGTCATGTCCAAGCCACCAAAGCAGGCTAAAAAGTGAATAATCGACAACTAAAACTTGAATTGTACTACTTCTTACTGGCTATTACTTCAACATTGAAGCTTCTTCTGTGTTCTACTATGGTGCTTTTAGTGTTTCCGCATACCGCAGTACGCGACATTTCTTTGCAGACGATAAATGTAACCGTTTCAGAGAGAAGAGCGGCCAATGTGACGATCTGGCTTTAAGTCGATTCGATAACAAATGACGAAAACGGACGGATTTCTCAGGTTTTTACTACATATGAACACTTTTCACATTCTCCCTTGCAACGCGGGTGCAAGTCCTCCTTTCATGCAAAATCTTAAGGTCCTAAGTGATGTCCAAGCCACCAAAGCCGGCTAATAAGTGAATAATTGACAACTAAAACTTGAACTGTACTACTTCTTACTGGCCATTGTTTCAACTTAGAAGCTTCTTCTGTGTTCTACTATGGTGCTTTTAGTGTCTCCGCATACCGCAGCACGCGAAATAGCTTTGCAGACGATAAATGTAACCGCCTCAGAGAGAAAAGCGGCCAATGTGACGATCTGTCTTAAAGTCGATTCGATAACAAATGACGAAAACGGACGGATTTCTCAGGTATTTACTACATATGAACACTTTTCACATTCTTGCGGGCAACGCGGCTGCTACTCCTCCTTTCATGAGAAATCTTAAGGTCCTAGGTCATGTCCTAGCTTCCAAAGCCGGCTAAAAAGTGAATAATCGACAACTAAAACTTTAATTGTACTACTTCTTACTGGCTATTACTTCAAATTAGAAGCTTCTCCTGTGTTCTACTATTGTGCTTTTAGTGTTTACGCATACCGCAGCACGCGACATAGCTTTGCAGACGATAAATGTAACCGTATCAGGGAGAAAAGCGCCCAATGTGACGATCTGGCTTTAAGTCGATTCGATAACAAATGAGGAAAACGGACGGATTTCTCAGGTTTTTACTACATATGAACACTTTTCACATTCTCGTGTGCAACGCGGCTGCTAGTCCTCCTTTCATGCAAAATCTTAAGGTTCCACCTAATGTCAAAGCCACCAAAGCCGGCTAAATAGTGAATAATCGACAACTAAAACTTGAATTCTACTACTTCTTACTGGCTATTACTTCAAATTAGAAGCTTCTTCTGTGTTCTACTATGGTGCTTTTAGTGTTTCGTCATACCGCAGCACGCGACATAGCTTTGCAGACGATAAATGTAACCGTCTCAGAGAGAAAAGCGGCCAATGTGACGATCTGGCTTTAAGTCGATACTATAACAAATGACGAAAACCCACGGATTTCTCAGGTTTTTACTACATATGAACACTTTTCACATTCTCCCGTGCAACGCGGCTGCAAGTCCTCCTTTCATGGAAAATCTTAAGGTCCCATGTCATGTCCAAGCCACCAAAGAAGGCTAAAAAGTGAATAATCGACAACTAAAACTTGAATTGTACTACTTCTTACTGGCTATTAGTTCAAATTAGAAGCTTCTTCTGTGTTCTCCTATGGTGCTTTTAGTGTTTCGGCATACCGCAGCACGCGACATAGCTTTGCAGACGGTAAACGTAACCGTTTCAAAGAGAAGAGCGGCCAATTTGACGATCTGGCTTTAAGTCGATTCGATAACAAATGACGAAAACGAACCGATTTCTCATGTTTTTAATACATATGAACACTTTTCACATTCTCCCGTGCAACGCAGCTGCAAGTCCTCCTTTCATGGAAAATCTTAAGGTCCTAGGTCATGTCCAAGCCACCAAAGAAGGCTAAAAAGTTAATAATCGACAACTAAAACTAGAATTGTACTACTTCTTACTGGCTATTACTTCAACTTAGAAGCTTCTTCTGTATTCTACTATGTTGCTTTTAGTGTTTTGGCATACCGCAGCACGCGACATAGCTTTGCAGACGATAAATGTAACCGTTTCAGAGAGAAGATCGGCCAATGTGACGATCTGGCTTCAAGTCGATTCGATAACAAATGACGAAAACGGACGGATTTCTCAGGTTTTTACTACATATGAACACTTTTCACATTCTCCCATGCAACGCGGCTGCAAGTCCTCCTTTCATGCAAAATCTTAATGTCATAGGTCATGTCCAAGCCACCAAAGCAGGCTAAAAAGTGAATAATCGACAACTAAAACTTGAATTGTACTACTTCTTACTGGATATTACTTCAACATAGAAGCTTCTTCTGTGTTCTACTATGGTGCTTTTAGTGTTTCCGCATACCGCAGCACGCGACATAGCTTTGCAGACGATAAATGTAACCGTTTCAGACAGAAGAGCGGCCAAAGTGACGATGTGGCTTTAAGTCGATTCGACAACAAGTGACGAAAACGAACGGATTTCTAAGGTTTTTACTACATATGAACACTTTTCACATTTTCCCGTGCAACGCGGCTGCTACTCCTCCTTTCATGCAAAATATTAAGGTTCCACTTAATGTCCAAGCCAGTAAAGCCGGCTAAAAAGTGAATAATCGACAACTAAAACTTGAATTGTACTACTTCTTACTGGCTATTACTTCAAATTAGAAGCTTCTTCTGTGTTCTACTAAGGTGCTTTTAGTGTTTCGGCATACCGCAGCACGCGACATAGCTTTGCAGACGATAAATGTAACCGTTTCAGAGAGAAGAACGGCCAATGTGATGATCTGGCTTTAAGTCGATTCGATAACAAATGACGAAAACGGACGGATTTCTCAGGTTTTTACTACATATGAACACTTTTCACATTCTCCCGTGCAACGCGGCTGCTACTCCTCCTTTCATGCAAAATATTAAGGTTCCACTTAATGTCCAAGCCAGTAAAGCCGGCTAAAAAGTGAATAATCGACAACTAAAACTTGAATTGTACTACTTCTTACTGGCTATTACTTCAAATTAGAAGCTTCTTCTGTGTTCTACTAAGGTGCTTTTAGTGTTTCGGCATACCGCAGCACGCGACATAGCTTTGCAGACGATAAATGTAACCGTTTCAGAGAGAAGAACGGCCAATGTGACGATCTGTCTTTAAGTCGATTCGATAACAAATGACGAAAACGGACGGTTTTCTCAGGTTTTTACTACATATGAACACTTTTCACATTCTCTCGTGCAACGCGGCTGCAAGTCCTCCTTTCATGGAAAATCTTAAGGTCCTAGGTCATGTCCAAGCCACCAAAGCCGGCTAAAAAGTGAATAATCGACAACTAAAACTTGAATTGTACTACTTCTTACTGGCTATAACTTCAACTTAGAAGCTTCTTCTGTGTTCTACTATGGTGCTTTAAGTATTTCCGCATACCGCAGCACGCGACATAGCTTTGCAGACGATAAATGTAACCGTCTCAGAGAGAAAAGCGGCCAATGCGACGATCTGGCTTTAAGTCGATTCGATTACAAATGACGAAAACGGACTGATTTCTCAGGTTTTTACTACAAATGAACACTTTTCACATTCTCCCATGCAACGCGCCTGCAAGTCCTCCTTTCATGCAAAATCTTAAGGTCCTAGGTCATGTCCAAGCCACCAAAGCAGGCTAAAAAGTGAATAATCGACAACTAAAACTTGAATTGTACTACTTCTTACTGGCTATTACTTCAACATAGAAGCTTCTTCTGTGTTCTACTATGGTGCTTTTAGTGTTTCCGCATACCGCAGTACGCGACATAGCTTTGCAGACGATAAATGTAACCGTTTCAGAGAGAAGAGCGGCCAATGTGACGATCTGGCTTTAAGTCGATTCGATAACAAATGACGAAAACGGACGGATTTCTCAGGTTTTTACTACATATGAACACTTTTCACATTCTCCCTTGCAACGCGGCTGCTAGTCCTCCTTTCATGCAAAATCTTAAGGTCCTAAGTGATGTCCAAGCCACCAAAGCCGGCTAAAAAGTGAATAATTGACAACAAAAACTTGAATTGTACTACTTCTTACTGGCCATTGTTTCAACTTAGAAGCTTCTTCTGTGTTCTACTATGGTGCTTTTAGTGTCTCCGCATACCGCAGCACGCGACATAGCTTTGCAGACGATAAATGTAACCGTTTCAGAGAGACGAGCGGCCAATGTGACGATCTGGCTTTAAGTCGATTCGATAACAAATGACGAAAGCGGACGGATTTCTCAGGTTTTTACGACATATGAACACTTTTCACATTCTCGCGTGCAACGCGGCTGCTAGTCCTCCTTTCATGCAAAATCTTAAGGTTCCACCTAATGTCAAAGCCACCAAAGCCGGCTAAATAGTGAATAATCGACAACTAAAACTTGAATTCTACTACTTCTTACTGGCTATTACTTCAAATTAGAAGCTTCTTCTGTGTTCTACTATGGTGCTTTTAGTGTTTCGTCATACCGCAGCACGCGACATAGCTTTGCAGACGATAAATGTAACCGTCTCAGAGAGAAAAGCGGCCAATGTGACGATCTGGCTTTAAGTCGATACTATAACAAATGACGAAAACCCACGGATTTCTCAGGTTTTTACTACATATGAACACTTTTCACATTCTCCCGTGCAACGCGGCTGCAAGTCCTCCTTTCATGGAAAATCTTAAGGTCCTAGGTCATGTCCAAGCCACCAAAGCCAGCTAAAAAGTGAATAATCGACAACTAAAACTTGAATTTTACTACTTCTTACTGGCTATAACTTCAACTTAGAAGCTTCTTCTGTGTTCTACTATGGTGCTTTAAGTATTTCCGCATACCGCAGCACGCGACATAGCTTTGCAGACGATAAATGTAACCGTCTCAGAGAGAAAAGCGGCCAATGCGACGATCTGGCTTTAAGTCGATTCGATTACAAATGACGAAAACGGACTGATTTCTCAGGTTTTTACTACAAATGAACACTTTTCACATTCTCCAATGCAACGCGCCTGCTAGTCCTCCTTTCATGCAAAATCTTAAGGTCCTAGGTCATGTCCAAGCCACCAAACCAGGCTAAAAAGTGAATAATCGACAACTAAAACTTGAATTGTACTACTTCTTACTGGCTATTACTTCAACATAGAAGCTTCTTCTGTGTTCTACTATGGTGCTTTTAGTGTCTCCGCATACCGCAGTACGCGACGTAGCTTTGCAGACGATAAATGTAACCGTTTCAGAGAGAAGAGCGGCCAATGTGACGATCTGGCTTTAAGTCGATTCGATAACAAATGACGAAAACGGACGGATTTCTCAGGTTTTTACTACATATGAACACTTTTCACATTCTCCCTTGCAACGCGGGTGCAAGTCCTCCTTTCATGCAAAATCTTAAGGTCCTAAGTGATGTCCAAGCCACCAAAGCCTGCTAAAAAGTGAATAATTGACAACTAAAACTTGAATTGTACTACTTCTTACTGGCCATTGTTTCAACTTAGAAGCTTCTTCTGTGTTCTACTATGGTGCTTTTAGTGTCTCCGCATACCGCAGCACGCGACATAGCTTTGCAGACGATAAATGTAACCGCCTCAGAGAGAAAAGCGGTTAAAGTGACGATCTGTCTTAAAGTCTATTCGATAACAAATGACGAAAACGGACGGATTTCTCAGGTATTTACTACATATGAACACTTTTCACATTCTTGCGGGCAACGCGGCTGCTACTCCTCCTTTCATGCAAAATCTTAAGGTCCTAGGTCATGTCCAAGCTTCCAAAGCCGGCTAAAAAGTGAATAATCGACAACTAAAACTTTAATTGTACTACTTCTTACTGGCTATTACTTCAAATTAGAAGCTTCTTCTGTGTTCTACTATTGTGCTTTTAGTGTTTACGCATACCGCAGCACGCGACATAGCTTTGCAGACGATAAATGTAACCGTATCAGGGAGAAAAGCGCCCAATGTGACGATCTGGCTTTAAGTCGATTCGATAACAAATGAGGAAAACGGACGGATTTCTCAGGTTTTTACAACATATGAACACTTTTCACATTCTCGCGTGCAACGCGGCTGCTAGTCCTCCTTTCATGCAAAATCTTAAGGTTCCGCCTAATGTCAAAGCCACCAAAGCCGGCTAAATAGTGAATAATCGACAACTGAAACTTGAATTCTACTACTTTTTACTGGCTATTACTTCAAATTAGAAGCTTCTTCTGTGTTCTACTATGGTGCTTTTAGTGTTTCGTCATACCGCAGCACGCGACATAGCTTTGCAGACGATAAATGTAACCGTCTCAGAGAGAAAAGCGGCCAATGTGACGATCTGGCTTTAAGTCGATACTATAACAAATGACGAAAACCCACGGATTTCTCAGGTTTTTACTACATATGAACACTTTTCACATTCTCCCGTGCAACGCGGCTGCAAGTCCTCCTTTCATGGAAAGTCTTAAGGTCCCATGTCATGTCCAAGCCACCAAAGAAGGCTAAAAAGTGAATAATCGACAACTAAAACTTGAATTGTACTACTTCTTACTGGCTATTAGTTCAAATTAGAAGCTTCTTCTGTGTTCTCCTATGGTGCTTTTAGTGTTTCGGCATACCGCAGCACGCGACATAGCTTTGCAGACGATAAATGTAACCGTCTCAGAGAGAAGAACGGCTAATGTGACGATCTGGCTTTAAGTCGATTCGATAACAAATGACGAAAACGGACGGATTTCTCAGGTTTGTACTACATATGAACACTTTTCACATTCTCCCATGCAACGCTGCTGCTAGTCCTCCTTTTATGCAAGATCTTAAGGTCCTAGGTCATGTCCAAGCCACCAAAGCCGGCTAAAAAGTGAATAACCGACAACTAATACTTGAATTGTACTACTTCTTACTGGCTATTACTTTAACTTACAAGCTTCTTCTGTGTTCTACTATGGTGCTTTAAGTGTTTCCGCATACCGCAGCACGCGACATAGCTTTGCAGACGATAAATGTAACCGTCTCAGAGAGAAAAGCGCCCAATGTGACGATCTGGCTTCAAGTCGATTCGATAACAAATGACGAAAACGGATGGATTTCTCAGGTTTTTACTACATATGAACACTTTTCACATTCTCCCATGCAACGCGGCTGCAAGTCCTCCTTTCATGCAAAATCTTAAGGTCATAGGTCATGTCCAAGCCACCAAAGCAGGCTAAAAAGTGAATAATCGACAACTAAAACTTGAATTGTACTACTTCTTACTGGATATTACTTCAAATTAGAAGCTTCTTCTGTGTTCTACTAAGGTGCTTTTAGTGTTTCGGCATACCGCAGCACGCGACATAGCTTTGCAGACGATAAATGTAACCGTTTCAGAGAGAAGAACGGCCAATGTGACGATCTGGCTTTAAGTCGATTCGATAACAAATGACGAAAACGGACGGATTTCTCAGGTTTTTACTACATATGAACACTTTTCACATTCTCCCGTGCAACGCGGCTGCTACTCCTCCTTTCATGCAAAATATTAAGGTTCCACTTAATGTCCAAGCCAGTAAAGCCGGCTAAAAAGTGAATAATCGATAACTAAAACTTGAATTGTACTACTTCTTACTGGCTATTACTTCAAATTAGAAGCTTCTTCTGTGTTCTACTAAGGTGCTTTTAGTGTTTCGGCATACCGCAGCACGCGACATAGCTTTGCAGACGATAAATGTAACCGTTTCAGAGAGAAGAACGGCCAATGTGACGATCTGGCTTTAAGTCGATTCGATAACAAATGACGAAAACGGACGGTTTTCTCAGGTTTTTACTACATATGAACACTTTTCACATTCTCTCGTGCAACGCGGCTGCAAGTCCTCCTTTCATGGAAAATCTTAAGGTCCTAGGTCATGTCCAAGCCACCAAAGCCGGCTAAAAAGTGAATAATCGATAACTAAAACTTGAATTGTACTACTTCTTACTGGCTATAACTTCAACTTAGAAGCTTCTTCTGTGTTCTACTATGGTGCTTTAAGTATTTCCGCATACCGCAGCACGCGACATAGCTTTGCAGACGATAAATGTAACCGTCTCAGAGAGAAAAGCGGCCAATGCGACGATCTGGCTTTAAGTCGATTCGATTACAAATGACGAAAACGGACTGATTTCTCAGGTTTTTACTACAAATGAACACTTTTCACATTCTCCCATGCAACGCGCCTGCTAGTCCTCCTTTCATGCAAAATCTTAAGGTCCTAGGTCATGTCCAAGCCACTAAACACGGCTAAAAAGTGAATAATCGACAACTAAAACTTGAATTGTACTACTTCTTACTGGCCATTGTTTCAACTTAGAAGCTTCTTCTGTGTTCTACTATGGTGCTTTTAGTGTCTCCGCATACCGCAGCACGCGACATAGCTTTGCAGACGATAAATGTAACCGTTTCAGAGAGAAGAGCGGCCAATGTGACGATCTGGCTTTAAGTCGATTCGATAACAAATGACGAAAGCGGACGGATTTCTCAGGTTTTTACTACATATGAACACTTTTCACATTCTCGCGTGCAACGCGGCTGCTAGTCCTCCTTTCATGCAAAATCTTAAGGTTCCACCTAATGTCAAAGCCACCAAAGCCGGCTAAATAGTGAATAATCGACAACTAAAACTTGAATTCTACTACTTCTTACTGGCTATTACTTCAAATTAGAAGCTTCTTCTGTGTTCTACTATGGTGCTTTTAGTGTTTCGTCATACCGCAGCACGCGACATAGCTTTGCAGACGATAAATGTAACCGTCTCAGAGAGAAAAGCGGCCAATGTGACGATCTGGCTTTAAGTCGATACTATAACAAATGACGAAAACCCACGGATTTCTCAGGTTTTTACTACATATGAACACTTTTCACATTCTCCCGTGCAACGCGGCTGCAAGTCCTCCTTTCATGGAAAGTCTTAAGGTCCCATGTCATGTCCAAGCCACTAAACACGGCTAAAAAGTGAATAATCGACAACTAAAACTTGAATTGTACTACTTCTTACTGGCCATTGTTTCAACTTAGAAGCTTCTTCTGTGTTCTACTATGGTGCTTTTAGTGTCTCCGCATACCGCAGCACGCGACATAGCTTTGCAGACGATAAATGTAACCGTTTCAGAGAGAAGAGCGGCCAATGTGACGATCTGGCTTTAAGTCGATTCGATAACAAATGACGAAAGCGGACGGATTTCTCAGGTTTTTACTACATATGAACACTTTTCACATTCTCGCGTGCAACGCGGCTGCTAGTCCTCCTTTCATGCAAAATCTTAAGGTTCCACCTAATGTCAAAGCCACCAAAGCCGGCTAAATAGTGAATAATCGACAACTAAAACTTGAATTCTACTACTTCTTACTGGCTATTACTTCAAATTAGAAGCTTCTTCTGTGTTCTACTATGGTGCTTTTAGTGTTTCGTCATACCGCAGCACGCGACATAGCTTTGCAGACGATAAATGTAACCGTCTCAGAGAGAAAAGCGGCCAATGTGACGATCTGGCTTTAAGTCGATACTATAACAAATGACGAAAACCCACGGATTTCTCAGGTTTTTACTACATATGAACACTTTTCACATTCTCCCGTGCAACGCGGCTGCAAGTCCTCCTTTCATGGAAAGTCTTAAGGTCCCATGTCATGTCCAAGCCACCAAAGAAGGCTAAAAAGTGAATAATCGACAACTAAAACTTGAATTGTACTACTTCTTACTGGCTATTGCTTCAACTTAGAAGCTTCTTCTGTGTTCTACTATGGTGCTTTTAGTGTTTCCGCATACCGCAGCACGCTACATAGCTTTGCTGACGATAAATGTAACCGTCTCTGAGAGAAAAGCGGCCAATGTGACGATCTGGCTTTAAGTCGATTCGATAACAAATGATGAAAACGGACGGATTTCTCAGGTTTTTACTACATATGAACACTTTTCACATTCTCGCGTGCAACGCGGCTGCTAGTCCTCCTTTCATGCAAAATCTTAAGGTTCCACCTAATGTCAAAGCCACCAAAGCCGGCTAAAAAGTGAATAATCGACAACTAAAACTTGAATTGTACTATTTCTTACTGGCTATTACTTCAAATTAGAAGCTTCTTCTGTGTTCTCCTATGGTGCTTTTAGTGTTTCGGCATACCGCAGCACGCGACATAGCTTTGCAGACGATAAATGTAACTGTTTCAGAGAGAAGAACGGCCAATGTGACGATCTGGCTTTAAGTCGATTCGGTAACAAATGACGAAAACGGAAGGATTTCTCAGGTTTTTACTACATATGAACACTTTTCTCATTCTCCCATGCAACGCTGCTGCTAGTCCTCCTGTTATGCAAAATCTAAAGGTCCTAGGTCATGTCCAAGCCACCAAAGACGGCTAAAAAGTGAATAATCGATAACTAAAACTTGAATTGTACTACTTCTTACTGGCTATTTCTTCAACTTAGAAGCTTCTTCTGTGTTCTACTATGGTGCTTTTAGTGTCTCCGCATACCGCAGCACGCGACATAGCTTTGCAGACGATAAATGTAACCGTTTCAAAGAGAAGAGCGGCCAATTTGACGATCAGGCTTTAAGTCGATTCGATAACAAATGACGAAAGCGGACGGGTTTCTCAGGTTTTTACTACATATGAACACTTTTCACATTCTCCCATGCAACGCTGCTGCTAGTCCTCTTTTCATGCAAAATCTTAAGGTCCTAGGTTATGTCCAAGCCACCCAAGACGGCTAAAAAGTGAATAATCGATAACTAAAACTTGAATTGTACTACTTCTTACTGGCTATTACTTCAACTTAGAAGTTTCTTCTGTGTTCCACTATGGTGCTTTTATTGTCTCCGCATACCGCAGCACGCGACATAGCTTTGCAGACGATAAATGTAACCGCCTCAGAGAGAAAAGCGGCCAATGTGACGATCTGGCTTTAAGTCGATTCGATAACAAATGACGAAAACGGACGGATTTCTCAGGTTTTTACTACATATGAACACTTTTCACATTCTCCCATGCAACGCGGCTGCTAGTCCTCCTTTCATGCTAAATCGTAAGGTCTTATGTCATGTCCAAGCCACCAAAGCCGGCTAAAAAGTGAATAATCGACAGCTAAAACTTGAATTGTACTACTTCTTACTGGCTATTACTTCAACTTAGAAGCTTCTTCTGTGTTCTACTATGGTGCTTTTAGTGTTTCCGCATACCGCAGCACGCGACATAGCTTTGAAGACAACAAATGTAACCGTCTCAGAGAGAAAAGCGGCCAATGTGAAGATCTGGCTTTAAGTCGATTCGATAAAAAATGACGAAAACGGACGGATTTCTCAGGTTTTTACTGCATATGAACACTTTTCACATTCTCCCGTGCAACTCGGCTGCTAGTCCTCCTTTCATGCAAAATCTTAAGGTCCTAGGTCATGTCCAAGCAACCAAAACCGGCTAAAAAGTAAATAATCGACAACTAAAACTTGAATTGTACTACTTCTTAGTGGCTATTACTTCAACTTAGAAGCTTCTTCTGTGTTGTTCTATGGTGCTTTTAGTGTTTCCGCATACCGCAGCACGCAAAATAGCTTTGCAGCCGATAAGTGTAACCGTTTCAGAGAGAAGAGCGATCTGGCTTTAAGTCGATTCGATATCAAATGACGAAAACGGACGGATTTCTCAGGTTTGTACTACATATGAACACTTTTCACATTCTCCCATGCAACGCTGCTGCTACTCCTCCTTTCATGCAAAATATTAAGGTTCCACTTAATGTCCAAGCCAGTAAAGCCGGCTAAAAAGTGAATAATCGATAACTAAAACTTGAATTGTACTACTTCTTACTGGCTATTACTTCAAATTAGAAGCTTCTTCTGTGTTCTACTAAGGTGCTTTTAGTGTTTCGGCATACCGCAGCACGCGACATAGCTTTGCAGACGATAAATGTAACCGTTTCAGAGAGAAGAACGGCCAATGTGACGATCTGGCTTTAAGTCGATTCGATAACAAATGACGAAAACGGACGGTTTTCTCAGGTTTTTACTACATATGAACACTTTTCACATTCTCTCGTGCAACGCGGCTGCAAGTCCTCCTTTCATGGAAAATCTTAAGGTCCTAGGTCATGTCCAAGCCACCAAAGCCGGCTAAAAAGTGAATAATCGACAACTAAAACTTGAATTGTACTACTTCTTACTGGCTATAACTTCAACTTAGAAGCTTCTTCTGTGTTCTACTATGGTGCTTTAAGTATTTCCGCATACCGCAGCACGCGACATAGCTTTGCAGACGATAAATGTAACCGTCTCAGAGAGAAAAGCGGCCAATGCGACGATCTGGCTTTAAGTCGATTCGATTACAAATGACGAAAACGGACTGATTTCTCAGGTTTTTACTACAATTGAACACTTTTCACATTCTCCCATGCAACGCGCCTGCTAGTCCTCCTTTCATGCAAAATCTTAAGGTCCTAGGTCATGTCCAAGCCACCAAAGCAGGCTAAAAAGTGAATAATCGACAACTAAAACTTGAATTGTACTACTTCTTACTGGCTATTACTTCAACATAGAAGCTTCTTCTGTGTTCTACTATGGTGCTTTTAGTGTTTCCGCATACCGCAGTACGCGACATAGCTTTGCAGACGATAAATGTAACCGTTTCAGAGAGAAGAGCGGCCAATGTGACGATCTGGCTTTAAGTCGATTCGATAACAAATGACGAAAACGGACGGATTTCTCAGGTTTTTACTACATATGAACACTTTTCACATTCTCCCTTGCAACGCGGGTGCAAGTCCTCCTTTCATGCAAAATCATAAGGTCCTAAGTGATGTCCAAGCCACCAAAGCCGGCTAAAAAGTGAATAATTGACAACTAAAACTTGAATTGTACTACTTCTTACTGGCCATTGTTTCAACTTAGAAGCTTCTTCTGTGTTCTACTATGGTGCTGTTAGTGTCTCCGCATACCGCAGCACGCGACATAGCTTTGCAGACGATAAATGTAACCGTTTCAGAGAGAAGAGCGGCCAATGTGACGATCTGGCTTTAAGTCGATTCGATAACAAATGACGAAAGCGGACGGATTTCTCAGGTTTTTCTACATATGAACACTTTTCACATTCTCGCGTGCAACGCGGCTGCTAGTCCTCCTTTCATGCAAAATCTTAAGGTTCCACCTAATGTCAAAGCCACCAAAGCCGGCTAAATAGTGAATAATCGACAACTAAAACTTGAATTCTACTACTTCTTACTGGCTATTACTTCAAATTAGAAGCTTCTTCTGTGTTCTACTATGGTGCTTTTAGTGTTTCGTCATACCGCAGCACGCGACATAGCTTTGCAGACGATAAATGTAACCGTCTCAGAGAGAAAAGCGGCCAATGTGACGATCTGGCTTTAAGTCGATACTACAACAAATGTCGAAAACCCACGGATTTCTCAGGTTTTTACTACATATGAACACTTTTCACATTCTCCCGTGCAACGCGGCTGCAAGTCCTCCTTTCATGGAAAATCTTAAGGTCCCATGTCATGTCCAAGCCACCAAAGAAGGCTAAAAAGTGAATAATCGACAACTAAAACTTGAATAGTACTACTTCTTACTGGCTATTGCTTCAACTTAGAAGCTTCTTCTGTGTTCTACTATGGTGCTTTTAGTGTTTCCGCATACCGCAGCACGCGACATAGCTTTGCAGACGATAAATGTAACCGTCTCTGAGAGAAAAGCGGCCAATGTGACGATCTGGCTTTAAGTCGATTCGATAACAAATGACGAAAACGGACGGATTTCTCAGGTTTTTACTACATATGAACACTTTTCACATTCTCGCGTGCAACGCGGCTGCTAGTCCTCCTTTCATGCAAAATCTTAAGGTTCCACCTAATGTCAAAGCCACCAAAGCCGGCTAAAAAGTGAATAATCGACAACTAAAACTTGAATTGTACTATTTCTTACTGGCTATTACTTCAAATTAGAAGCTTCGTCTGTGTTCTCCTATGGTGCTTTTAGTGTTTCGGCATACCGCAGCACGCGACATAGCTTTGCAGCCGATAAATGTAACTGTTTCAGAGAGAAGAACGGCCAATGTGACGATCTGGCTTTAAGTCGATTCGGTAACAAATGACGAAAACGGAAGGATTTCTCAGGTTTTTACTACATATGAACACTTTTCTCATTCTCCCATGCAACGCTGCTGCTAGTCCTCCTGTTATGCAAAATCTAAAGGTCCTAGGTCATGTCCAAGCCACCAAAGACGGCTAAAATGTGAATAATCGATAACTAAAACTTGAATTGTACTACTTCTTACTGGCTATTTCTTCAACTTAGAAGCTTCTTCTGTGTTCTACTATGGTGCTTTTAGTGTCTCCGCATACCGCAGCACGCGACATAGCTTTGCAGACGATAAATGTAACCGTTTCAAAGAGAAAAGCGGCCAATTTGACGATCAGGCTTTAAGTCGATTCGATAACAAATGACGAAAGCGGACGGGTTTCTCAGGTTTTTACTACATATGAACACTTTTCACATTCTCCCATGCAACGCTGCTGCTAGTCCTCTTTTCATGCAAAATCTTAAGGTCCTAGGTTATGTCCAAGCCACCAAAGACGGCTAAAAAGTGAATAATCGATAACTAAAACTTGAATTGTACTACTTCTTACTGGCTATTACTTCAACTTAGAAGTTTCTTCTGTGTTCCACTATGGTGCTTTTATTGTCTCCGCATACCGCAGCACGCGACATATCTTTGCAGACAAAAATGTAATCGCCTCAGAGAGAAAAGTGGCCAATGTGACGATCTGGCTTTAAGTCGATTCGATAACAAATGACGAAAACGGACGGATTTCTCAGGTTTTTACTACATATGAACACTTTTCACATTCTCCCGTGCAACGCGGCTGATAGTCCTCCTTCCATGCAAAATCTTAAGGTCCTAGGTCATGTCCAAGCCACCAAAGCCGGCTAAAAAGTGAATAATCGACAACTAAAACTTGAATTGTACTACGTCTTACTGGCTATTACTTCAACGTAGAAGCTTCTTCTGTGTTCTTCTATGGTGCTTTTAGTGTCTCCGCATACCGCAGCACGCGACATAGCTTTGCAGAAGATAAATGTAACCGTTTCAGAGAGAAGAACGGCCAATGTGACGATCTGGCTTTAAGTCGATTCGATAACAAATGACGAAAACGGACGGATTTCTCAGGTTTTTACTACATATGAACACTTTTCACATTCTCCCGTGCAACGCGGCTGCAAGTCCTCCTTTCATGGAAAATCTTAAGGTCCTAGGTCATGTCCAAGCCACCAAAGAAGGCTAAAAAGTGAATAATCGACAACTAAAACTTGAATTGTACTACTTCTTACTGGCTATTACTTCAACTTAGAAGATTCTTCTGTGTTCTACTATGGTGCTTTTAGTGTTTCCGCATACCGCACCACGCGACATAGCTTTGCAGACGATAAATGTAACCGTCTCAGAGAGAAAAGCGGCCAATGTGACGATCTGGCTTTAAGTCGATTCGATAACAAATGACGAAAACGGACGGATTTCTCAGGTTTTTACTACGTATGAACACTCTTCACATTCTCCCGTGCAACGCGGCTGCTACTCCTCCTTTCATGCTAAATCGTAAGGTCCCAGGTCATGTCCAAGCCACCAAAGCCGGCTAAAAAGTGAATAATCGACAACTATAACTTGAATTGTACTACTTCTTACTGGCTATTACTTCAACATAGAAGCTTCTTCTGTGTTCTACTATGGTGCTTTTAGTGTTTCCGCATACCGCAGCACGCGACATAGCTTTGTAGACAATAAATGTACCATTTCAGAGAGAAGAGCGGCCAATGTGACGATCTGGCTTTAAGTCGATTCGATAACAAATGATGAAAACGGACGGATGTCTCAGGTTTGCACTACATATGAACACTTTTCACATTCTCCCGTGCAACGCGGCTGCTAGTCCTCCTTTCATGCAAAATCTTATGATCCTAGGTCATGTCATAGCCACCAAAGCCGGCTAAAAAGTGAACAATCGACAACTAAAACTTGAATTGTACTACGTCTTACTGGCTTTTACTTCAACTTAGAAGCTTCTTCTGTGTTCTACTATCGTGCTTTTAGTGTCTCCGCATACCGCAGCACGCGACATAGCTTTGCAGACGATAAATGTGACCGTGTCAGAGAGAAAAGCGGCCAATGTGACGATCTGGCTATAAGTCGATTCGATAACAAATGACGAAAACGGACAGATTTCTCAGGTTTTTACTACATATGAACACTTTTCACATTCTCCCGTGCAACGTGGCTGCTAGTCCTCCTTTCATGCAAAATCTTAACGTTCCACCTCATGTCCAAGCCACCAAAGCCGGCTAAAAAGTGAATAATCGATAACTAAAACTTGAATTGTACAACTTCTTACTGGCTATCACTTCAACTTAGAAGCTTCTTCTGTGTTCTACTATGGTGCTTTTAGTGTCTCCGCATACCGCAGTTCGCGACATAGCTTTGCAGACGATTAATGTAACCGTCTCAGAGAGAAGAGCGGCCAATGTGACGATCTGGCTTTAAGGCGATTCGATAACAAATGACGAAAATGGACGGATTTCTCAGGTTTTTACTACATATGAACACATTTCACATTCTCCCATGCAACGCGGCTGCTAGTCCTCCTTTCATGCAAAATCTTAAGGTCCTAGGTCATGTCCAACCAACCAAAGCCGGCTATCAGGTGAATAATCGATAACTAAAACTTGAATTGTACTACTTCTTACTGGCTATTGCATCAACTTAGAAGCTTCTTCTGTGTTCTACTATGGTGCTTTTAGTGTTTCCGCATAACGAAGCACACGACATAGCTTTGCAGACGATAAATGTAACCGTCTTAGAGAGAAAAGCGGCCTATGTGACGATCTGGCTTTAAGTCGATTCGATAACAAATGACGAAAACGTACAGATTTCTCAGGTTTTTACTACATATGAACACTTTTCACATTCTCCCATGCAACGCGGCTGCTAGTCCTCCTTTCATGCAAAATCTTAAGGTCCTAGGGCATGTTCAAGCCAACAAAGTCGGCTAAAAAGTGAATAATTGACAACTAAAACTTCAATTGTACTACTTCTTACTGGCTATTACTTCAACATAGAACCTTCTTCTGTGTTCTACTATGGTGCTTTTAGTGTTTCCGCATACCGCAGCACGCGACATAGCTTTGTAGACGATAAATGTACCATTTCAGAGAGAAGAGCGGCCAATGTGACGATCTGGCTCTAAGTCGATTCGATAACAAATGATGAAAACGGACGGATTTCTCAGGTTTGTACTACATATGAACACTTTTCACATTCTCCCATGCAACGCGGTTGCTAGTCCTCCTTTCATGCAAGATCTTATGATCCTAGGTCATGTCATAGCCACCAAAGCCGGCTAAAAAGTGAACAATCGACAACTAAAACTTGAATTGTACTACTTCTTACTGGCGTTTACTTCAACTTAGAAGCTTCTTCTGTGTTCTACTATTGTGCTTATAGTGTCTCCGCATACCGCAGCACGCGACATAGCTTTGCAGACGATAAATGTGACCATCTCAGAGAGAAAAGCGGCCAATGTGACGATCTGGTTTTAAGTCGATTCGATAAAAAATGACGAAAACGGACGGATTTCTCAGGTTTTTACTGCATATGAACACTTTTCACATTCTCCCGTGCAACTCGGCTGCTAGTCCTCCTTTCATGCAAAATCTTAAGGTCCTAGGTCATGTCATAGCCACCAAAGCCGGCTAATAAGTGAACAATCGACAACTAAAACTTGAATTGTACTACTTCTTACTGGCTATTACTTCAACTTAGGAGCTTCTTCTGTGTTCTACTATCGTGCTTTTAGTGTTTCCGCATAACGCAGCACGCGACATAGCTTTGCAGACAACAAATGTAACCGTCTCAGAGAGAAAAGCGGCCAATGTGAAGATCTGGCTTTAAGTCGATTCGATAAAAAATGACGAAAACGGACGGATTTCTCAGGTTTTTACTGCATATGAACACTTTTCACATTCTCCCGTGCAACTCGGCTGCTAGTCCTCCTTTCATGCAAAATCTTAAGGTCCTAGGTCATGTCCAAGCCACCAAAGCCGGCTAAAAAGTAAATAATCGACAACTAAAACTTGAATTGTACTACTTCTTACTGGCTATTACTTCAACTTAGAAGCTTCTTCTGTGTTGTTCTATGGTGCTTTTAGTGTTTCCGCATACCGCAGCACGCAAAATAGCTTTGCAGCCGATAAGTGTAACCGTTTCAGAGAGAAGAGCGATCTGGCTTTAAGTCGATTCGATATCAAATGACGAAAACGGACGGATTTCTCAGGTTTTTACTACATATGAACACTTTTCACATTCTCCCATGCAACGCGGCTGATAGTCCTCCTTCCATGCAAAATCTTAAGGTCCTAGGTCATGTCCAAGCCACCAAAGCCGGCTAAAAAGTGAATAATCGACAACTAAAACTTGAATTGTACTACTTCTTACTGGCTATTACGTAGAAGCTTCTTCTGTGTTCTACTATGGTGCTTTTAGTGTTTCCGCATACCGCAGCACGCGACATAGCTTTGCAGACAACAAATGTAACCGTCTCAGAGAGAAAAGCGGCCAATGTGACGATCTGGCTTTAAGTCGATTCGATAACAAATGACGAAAACGGACGGATTTCACAGGTTTTTACTACATATGAACACTTTTCACATTCTCCCATGCAACGCGGCTGCTAGACCTCCTTTCATGCAAAATCTTAAGGTCCTAGGGCATGTCCAAGCCAACAAAGGCTGCTAAAAAGTGAATAATTGACAACTAAAACTTCAATTGTACTACATCTTATTGGATATTACTTCAACATAGAAGCTTCTTCTGTGTTCTACTATCGTGCTTTTAGTGTCTCCGCATACCGCAGCACGCGACATAGCTTTGCAGACGATAAATGTGACCGTGTCAGAGAGAAAAGCGGCCAATGTGACGATCTGGCTATAAGTCGATTCGATAACAAATGACGAAAACGGACAGATTTCTCAGGTTTTTACTACATATGAACACTTTTCACATTCTCCCGTGCAACGTGGCTGCTAGTCCTCCTTTCATGCAAAATCTTAACGTTCCACCTCATGTCCAAGCCTCCAAAGCCGGATAAAAAGTGAATAATCGATAACTAAAACTTGAATTGTACAACTTCTTACTGGCTATCACTTCAACTTAGAAGCTTCTTCTGTGTTCTACTATGGTGCTTTTAGTGTCTCCGCATACTGCAGTTCGCGACATAGCTTTGCAGACGATTAATGTAACCGTCTCAGAGAGAAGAGCGGCCAATGTGACGATCTGGCTTTAAGGCGATTCGATAACAAATGACGAAAATGGACGGATTTCTCAGGTTTTTACTACATATGAACACATTTCACACTCTCCCGTGCAACGCGGTTGCTAGTCCTCCTCTCATGGAAAATCTTAAGGTCCTAAGTCATGTCATAGCCACCAATGCCGGCTAATAAGTGACCAATCGACAACTAAAACTTGAATTGTACTACTTCATACTGGCTATTACTTCAACTTAGAAGCTTCTTCTGTGTTCTACTATCGTGCTTTTAGTGTGTCCGCATACCGAAGCACGCGACATAGCTTTGCAGACAACAAATGTAACCGTCTCAGAGAGAAAAGCGGCCAATGTGACGATCTGGCTTTAAGTCGATTCGATAACAAATGACGAAAACGGACGGATTTCTCAGGTTTTTACTACATATGAACACATTTCACATTCTCCCGTGCATCGCGGCTGCAAGTACTCCTTTCATGCAAAATCTTAAGGTCCTAGGTCATGTCCAAGCCACCAAAGAAGGCTAAAAAGTGAATAATCGACAACTAAAACTTGAATAGTACTACTTATTACTGGCTATTACAACAACTTAGAAGCTTCTTCTGTGTTCTACTATGGTGCCTTTAGTGTCTCCGCATACCGCAGCACGCGACATAGCTTTGCAGACAACAAATGTAACCGTCTCAGAGAGAAAAGGGGGCCAATGTGAGGATCTGGCTTTAAGTCGATTCGATAACAAATGACGAAAACGGGCGGATTTCTCAGGTTTTTACTACATATGAACACTCTTCACATTCTCCCGTGCAACGCGGCCGCTAGTCCTCCTTTCATGCAAAATCTTAAGGTCCTAGGTCATGTCCAAGCCACCAAAGCCGGCTAAAGAGTGAATAATCGACAGCTAAAACTTGAATTGTACTACATCTTACTGGCTATTACTTCAACTTAGAAGCTTCATCTGTGTTCTACTATGGTGCCTTTAGTGTCTCCGCATACCGCAGCACGCGACATAGCTTTACAGACGATAAATGTAACCGTTTCAGAGAGAAAAGCGGCCAATGTGACGATCTGGCTTTAAGTCGATTCGATAACAAATGACGAAAACGGAAGGATTTATCAGGTTTTTACTACATATGAACACTTTTCACATTCTCCCATGCAACGCGGCTGCTAGTCCTCCTTTCATGCAAAATCTTATGATCCTAGGTCATGTCATAGCCACCAAAGCCGGCTAAAAAGTGAACAATCGACAACTAAAACTTGAATTGTACTACTTCTTACTGGCTTTTACTTCAACTTAGAAGCTCCTTCAGTGTTCTACTATGGTGCTTTTAGTGTTTCCGCATACCGCAGCACTCGACATAGCTTTGTAGACGATAAATGTACCATTTCAGAGAGAAGAGCGGCCAATGTGATGATCTGGCTTTAAGTCGATTCGATAACAAATGATGAAAACGGACGGATTTCTCAGGTTTGTACTACATATGAACACTTTTCACATTCTCCCGTGCAACGCGGCTGCTAGTCGTCCTTTCATGCAAAATCTTATGATCCTAGGTCATGTCATAGCCACGAAAGCCGGCTAAAAAGTGAACAATCGACAACTAAAACTTGAATTGTACTACTTCTTACTGGCTTTTACTTCAACTTAGAAGCTCCTTCAGTGTTCTACTATGGTGCTTTTAGTGTTTCCGCATACCGCAGCACTCGACATAGCTTTGTAGACGATAAATGTACCATTTCAGAGAGAAGAGCGGCCAATGTGACGATCTGGCTTTAAGTCGATTCGATAACAAATGATGAAAACGGCCGGATTTCTCAGGTTTGTACTACATATGAACACTTTTCACATTCTCCCGTGCAACGCGGCTGCTAGTCCTCCTTTCATGCAAAATCTTAAGGTTCCACCTCATGTCCAAGCCACCAAAGCCGGCTAAAAAGTGAATAATCAATAACTAAAACTTGAATTGCACTACTTCTTACTGGCTATTATTTCAACTTAGAAGCATCTTCTGGGTTCTTCAATGGTGCTTTTAGTGTCTCCGCATACCGCACCACGCGACATAGCTTTGCAGACGATAAATGTGACCGTCTCAGAGAGAAAAGCGGCCAATGTGACGATCTGGCTTTAAGTCGATTCGATAACAAATGACGAAAACGGACGGATTTCTCAGGTTTTTACTACATATGAACACATTTCACATTCTCCCGTGCAACGCGGCTGCAAGTACTCCTTTCATGCAAAATCTTAAGGTCCTAGGTCATGTCCAAGCCACCAAAGCCGGCTAAAAAGGGCATAATCGACAACTAAAACTTGAATAGTACTACTTATTACTGCCTATTACTTCAACTTAGAAGCTTCTTCTGTGTTCTACTATGGTGCTTTTAGTGTCTCCGCATACCGCAGCACGCGACATAGCTTTGCAGACAACAATTGTAACCGTCTCAGAGAGAAAAGGGGGCCAATGTGAGGATCTGGCTTTAAGTCGATTCGATAACAAATGACGAAAACGGGCGGATTTCTCAGGTTTTTACTACATATGAACACTTTTCACATTCTCCCATGCAACGCGGCTGCTAGTCCTCCTTTGATGCAAAATCTTAAGGTCCTAGGTCATGTCCAAAGCCACCAAAGCCGGCTAAAATGTGAATAATCGACAACTAAAACTTGAATTGTACTACTTCTTACTGGCTATTACTTCAACTTAGAAGCTTCTTCTGTGTTCTACTATGGTGCTTTAAGTGTTTCCCCATACCGCAGCACGCGACATAGCTTTGCAGACGATAAATGTAACCATTTCAGAGAGAAGAGCGGCCAATGTGACGATCTGGCTTTAAGTCGATTCGATAACAAATGACGAAAACGGACGGATTTCTCAGGTTTTTACTACATATGAACACTTTTCACATTCTCCCTTGCAACGCGGCTGCAAGTCCTCCTTTGATGCAAAATCTTAATCTTCCACCTCATGTCCAAGCCACCAAAGCCGGCTAAAAAGTGAATAATCGACAACTAAAACTTGAATAGTACTACTTCTTACTGGCTATTACTTCAACTTAGAAGCTTCTTCTGTGTTCTACTATGGTGCTTTTAGTGTCTCCGCATACCGCAGCACGCGACATAGCTTTGCAGGCGATAAATGTAACCGTCTCAGAGAGAAAAGCGGCCAATGTGACGATCTGGCTTTAAGTCGATGCGATAACAAATGACGAAGACGGACGGATTTCTCAGGTTTTCACTACATATGAACACTTTTCACATTCTCCCATGCAACGTGGCTGCTAGTCATCCTTTCATGCAAAATCTTAAGGTAATAAGTCATGTCCAACCCACCAAAGACGGCTAAAAAGTGAATAATCGACAACCAAAACTTCAATTGTACTACTTCGTACTGGCTGTTACTTCAACATAAAAGCTTCTTCTGTGTTCTCCTATGGTGCTTTTAGTGTCTCCGCAGACCGCAGCACGCGACATAACTTTGCAGACAATTAATGTAACCTTCTCAGAGTGAAAGGCGGCCAATGTGACGATCTGGCTTTAAGTCGATTCGATAACAAATGACGAAAACGGACGGATTTCTCAGGTTTTTACTACATATGAACACATTTCACATTCTCCCGTGCAACGCGGCTGAAACTACTCCTTTCACGCAAATTCTTAATGTCCTAGGTCATGTCCAAACCACCAAATCCGGCTAAAATGTGAATAATAGACAACTAAAACTTGAATTGTACTGCTTCTTACTGGCTATTACTTCAACTTAGAAGCTTCTTCTGTGTTCTACTATAGCGCTTTTAGTATCTCCGCATACCGCAGCACGCGACATAGCTTTGCAGACAGTATATGTAACCTTCTCAGAGAGAAAAGCGGCCTATGTGACGATCTGGCTTTAAGTCGATTCGATAGCAAAAGACGAATACGGACGGATTTCTCAGGTTTTTACTACATATGAACACTTTTCACATTTTCCCGTGCAACGCGGCTGCTATTCCTCCTTTCATGCAAAATCTTAAGGTCCTATGTCATGTCCAAGCCACCAAAGCCGGCTAAAAAGTGAATAATCGACAACTAAAACTTGAATTGTACTAATTCTTACTGGCTATTACTTCAACTTAGAAGCTTCTTCTGTGTTCTACTATGGTGCTTTTAGTGTCTCCGCACACCGCAGCACGCGACGTAGTTTTGCAGACGATAAATGTAACCGTCTCAGAGAGAAAAGCGGCCAATGTGACGATCTGGCTTTAAGTCGATTCGATAACAAATGACGAAAACGGACGCATTTCTCAGGTTTTTACTACATATGAACACTTCTCACATTCTCCCATGCAACGCGGCTGCTAGTCCTCCTTTCATGCAAAATCTTAAGGACCTAGGTCATGTCCAAGCCACCAAAGCCGGCTAAAATGTGAATAATCGACAATTAAAACTTGAATTTTACTATTTCTTTCTGGCTGTTACTTCAACTTAGAAGCTTCTTCTGTGTTCTACTATGGTGCTTTTAGTGTTTCGGCATACCGCAGCACGCGAAATAGCTTTGTAGAGGATAAATGTAACCGTTTCAGAGTGAAGAGCGGCCAATGTGACGATCTTGCTTTAAGTCGATTCGATAACAAATGATGAAAACGGACGGATTTCTCAGGTTTTTACTACATATGAACACTTTTCACATTCTCCCGTGCAACGCGGCTGCTAGTCCTCCTTTCATGCAAAATCTTAAGGTCCTAGGTCATGTCCAAGCCACCAAAGCCGGCTAAAGAGTGAATAATCGACAACTAAAACTTGAATAGTACTACTTATTACTTTCTATTACTTCAACTTAGAAGCTTCTTCTGTGTTCTACTATGGTGCTTTTAGTGTCTCCGCATACCGCAGCACGCGACATAGCTTTGCAGACAACAAATGTAACCGTCTCAGAGAGAAAAGGGGGCCAATGTGAGGATCTGACTTTAAGTCGATTCGATTACAAATGTGAAAACGGGCGGATATCTCAGGTTTTTACTACATATGAACACTCTTCACATTCTCCCGTGCAACGCGGCTGCTAGTCCTCCTTTCATGCAAAATCTTAAGGTCCTAGGTCATGTCCAAGCCACCAAAGCCGGCTAAAGAGTGAATAATCGACACCTAAAACATGAATTGTACTACTTCTTACTGGCTATTACTTCAACTTAGAAGCTTCATCTGTGTTCTACTATGGTGCCTTTAGTGTCTCCGCATACCGCAGCACGCGACATAGCTTTGCAGACGATAAATGTGACCGTCTCAGAGAGAAAAGCGGCCAATGTGACGATCTGGCTTTAAGTCGATTCGATAACAAATGACGAAAACGGATAGATTTCTTATGTTTTTACTACATATGAACACTTTTCTCATTCTCCCGTGCAACGCGGCTGCTAGTCCTCCTTTGATGCAAAATCTTAAGGTTCCACCTCATGTCCGAGCCACGAAAGCCGGCTAAAAAGTGAATAATCGACAACTAAAACTTGAATAGTACTACTTCTTACTGGCTATTACTTCAACTTAGAAGCTTCTTCTGTGTTCTACTATGGTGCTTTTAGTGTCTCCGCATTCCGCAGCACGCGACATAGCTTTGCAGGCGATAGTTGTAACCGTCTCAGAGAGAAAAGCGGCCAATGTGACGATCTGGCTTTAAGTCGATTCGATAACAAATGACGAAGACGGACGGATTTCTCAGGTTTTTACTACATATGAACACTTTTCACATTCTCCCATGCAACGTGGCTGCTAGTCCTCAATTCATGCAAAATCTTAAGGTCAAAGGTCATGTCCAAGCCACCAAAGCCGGCTAAAAAGTGAATAATCGACAACCAAAACTTCAATTGTACTACTTCTTACTGGCTGTTACTTCAACATAAAAGCTTCTTCTGTGTTCTACTATGGTGCTTTTAGTGTTTCCGCATACCGCAGCACGCGACATAGCTTTGCAGGCGATAAATGTAACCGTTTCAGAGAGAAGAGCGGCCAATGTGACGATCTGGCTTTAAGTCGATTCGATAACAAATGACGAAAACGGACGGATTTCTCAGGTTTTTACTACATATGAACACTTTTCACATTCTCCCGTGCAACGCAGCTGCTAGTCCTCCTTTCATGCAAAATCTTAAGGTCCTAGGTCATGTCCAAGCTACCAAAGCCGGCTAAAGAGTGAATAATCGACAACTAAAACTTGAATTGTACTACTTCTTACTCGCTTTTACTTCAACTTAGAAGCTTCTTCTGTGTTCTACTATGGTGCTTTTAGTGTCTCCGCATACCGCAGCACGCGACATAGCTTTGCAGACAACAATTGTAACCGTCTCAGAGAGAAAAGGGGGCCAATGTGAGGATCTGGCTTTAAGTCGATTCGATAACAAATGACGAAAACGGGCGGATTTCTCAGGTTTTTACTACATATGAACACTTTTCACATTCTCCCATGCAACGCGGCTGCTAGTCCTCCTTTGATGCAAAATCTTAAGGTCCTAGGTCATGTCCAAGCCACCAAAGCCGGCTAAAATGTGAATAATCGACAACTAAAACTTGAATTGTACTACTTCTTACTGGCTATTACTTCAACTTAGAAGCTTCTTCTGTGTTCTACTATGGTGCTTTAAGTGTTTCCCCATACCGCAGCACGCGACATAGCTTTGCAGACGATAAATGTAACCATTTCAGAGAGAAGAGCGGCCAATGTGACGATCTGGCTTTAAGTCGATTCGATAACAAATGACGAAAACGGACGGATTTCTCAGGTTTTTACTACATATGAACACTTTTCACATTCTCCCTTGCAACGCGGCTGCAAGTCCTCCTTTGATGCAAAATCTTAATCTTCCACCTCATGTCCAAGCCACCAAAGCCGGCTAAAAAGTGAATAATCGACAACTAAAACTTGAATAGTACTACTTCTTACTGGCTATTACTTCAACTTAGAAGCTTCTTCTGTGTTCTACTATGGTGCTTTTAGTGTCTCCGCATACCGCAGCACGCGACATAGCTTTGCAGGCGATAAATGTAACCGTCTCAGAGAGAAAAGCGGCCAATGTGACGATCTGGCTTTAAGTCGATGCGATAACAAATGACGAAGACGGACGGATTTCTCAGGTTTTCACTACATATGAACACTTTTCACATTCTCCCATGCAACGTGGCTGCTAGTCATCCTTTCATGCAAAATCTTAAGGTAATAAGTCATGTCCAACCCACCAAAGACGGCTAAAAAGTGAATAATCGACAACCAAAACTTCAATTGTACTACTTCGTACTGGCTGTTACTTCAACATAAAAGCTTCTTCTGTGTTCTCCTATGGTGCTTTTAGTGTCTCCGCAGACCGCAGCACGCGACATAACTTTGCAGACAATTAATGTAACCTTCTCAGAGTGAAAGGCGGCCAATGTGACGATCTGGCTTTAAGTCGATTCGATAACAAATGACGAAAACGGACGGATTTCTCAGGTTTTTACTACATATGAACACATTTCACATTCTCCCGTGCAACGCGGCTGAAACTACTCCTTTCACGCAAATTCTTAATGTCCTAGGTCATGTCCAAACCACCAAATCCGGCTAAAATGTGAATAATAGACAACTAAAACTTGAATTGTACTGCTTCTTACTGGCTATTACTTCAACTTAGAAGCTTCTTCTGTGTTCTACTATAGCGCTTTTAGTATCTCCGCATACCGCAGCACGCGACATAGCTTTGCAGACAGTATATGTAACCTTCTCAGAGAGAAAAGCGGCCTATGTGACGATCTGGCTTTAAGTCGATTCGATAGCAAAAGACGAATACGGACGGATTTCTCAGGTTTTTACTACATATGAACACTTTTCACATTTTCCCGTGCAACGCGGCTGCTATTCCTCCTTTCATGCAAAATCTTAAGGTCCTATGTCATGTCCAAGCCACCAAAGCCGGCTAAAAAGTGAATAATCGACAACTAAAACTTGAATTGTACTAATTCTTACTGGCTATTACTTCAACTTAGAAGCTTCTTCTGTGTTCTACTATGGTGCTTTTAGTGTCTCCGCACACCGCAGCACGCGACGTAGTTTTGCAGACGATAAATGTAACCGTCTCAGAGAGAAAAGCGGCCAATGTGACGATCTGGCTTTAAGTCGATTCGATAACAAATGACGAAAACGGACGCATTTCTCAGGTTTTTACTACATATGAACACTTCTCACATTCTCCCATGCAACGCGGCTGCTAGTCCTCCTTTCATGCAAAATCTTAAGGTCCTAGGTCATGTCCAAGCCACCAAAGCCGGCTAAAATGTGAATAATCGACAATTAAAACTTGAATTTTACTATTTCTTTCTGGCTGTTACTTCAACTTAGAAGCTTCTTCTGTGTTCTACTATGGTGCTTTTAGTGTTTCGGCATACCGCAGCACGCGAAATAGCTTTGTAGAGGATAAATGTAACCGTTTCAGAGTGAAGAGCGGCCAATGTGACGATCTTGCTTTAAGTCGATTCGATAACAAATGATGAAAACGGACGGATTTCTCAGGTTTTTACTACATATGAACACTTTTCACATTCTCCCGTGCAACGCGGCTGCTAGTCCTCCTTTCATGCAAAATCTTAAGGTCCTAGGTCATGTCCAAGCCACCAAAGCCGGCTAAAGAGTGAATAATCGACAACTAAAACTAGAATAGTACTACTTATTACTTTCTATTACTTCAACTTAGAAGCTTCTTCTGTGTTCTACTATGGTGCTTTTAGTGTCTCCGCATACCGCAGCACGCGACATAGCTTTGCAGACAACAAATGTAACCGTCTCAGAGAGAAAAGGGGGCCAATGTGAGGATCTGACTTTAAGTCGATTCGATTACAAATGTGAAAACGGACGGATTTCTCAGGTTTTTACTACATATGAACACTTTTCACATTCTCCCGTGCAACGCGGCTGCTAGTCCTCCTTTCATGCAAAATCTTAAGGTCCTAGGTCATGTCCAAGCCACCAAAGCCGGCTAAAGAGTGAATAATCGACAACTAAAACTTGAATAGTACTACTTATTACTTTCTATTACTTCAACTTAGAAGCTTCTTCTGTGTTCTACTATGGTGCTTTTAGTGTCTCCGCATACCGCAGCACGCGACATAGCTTTGCAGACAACAAATGTAACCGTCTCAGAGAGAAAAGGGGGCCAATGTGAGGATCTGACTTTAAGTCGATTCGATTACAAATGTGAAAACGGGCGGATATCTCAGGTTTTTACTACATATGAACACTCTTCACATTCTCCCGTGCAACGCGGCTGCTAGTCCTCCTTTCATGCAAAATCTTAAGGTCCTAGGTCATGTCCAAGCCACCAAAGCCGGCTAAAGAGTGAATAATCGACACCTAAAACATGAATTGTACTACTTCTTACTGGCTATTACTTCAACTTAGAAGCTTCATCTGTGTTCTACTATGGTGCCTTTAGTGTCTCCGCATACCGCAGCACGCGACATAGCTTTGCAGACGATAAATGTGACCGTCTCAGAGAGAAAAGCGGCCAATGTGACGATCTGGCTTTAAGTCGATTCGATAACAAATGACGAAAACGGATAGATTTCTTATGTTTTTACTACATATGAACACTTTTCTCATTCTCCCGTGCAACGCGGCTGCTAGTCCTCCTTTGATGCAAAATCTTAAGGTTCCACCTCATGTCCGAGCCACGAAAGCCGGCTAAAAAGTGAATAATCGACAACTAAAACTTGAATAGTACTACTTCTTACTGGCTATTACTTCAACTTAGAAGCTTCTTCTGTGTTCTACTATGGTGCTTTTAGTGTCTCCGCATTCCGCAGCACGCGACATAGCTTTGCAGGCGATAGTTGTAACCGTCTCAGAGAGAAAAGCGGCCAATGTGACGATCTGGCTTTAAGTCGATTCGATAACAAATGACGAAGACGGACGGATTTCTCAGGTTTTTACTACATATGAACACTTTTCACATTCTCCCATGCAACGTGGCTGCTAGTCCTCAATTCATGCAAAATCTTAAGGTCAAAGGTCATGTCCAAGCCACCAAAGCCGGCTAAAAAGTGAATAATCGACAACCAAAACTTCAATTGTACTACTTCTTACTGGCTGTTACTTCAACATAAAAGCTTCTTCTGTGTTCTACTATGGTGCTTTTAGTGTTTCCGCATACCGCAGCACGCGACATAGCTTTGCAGGCGATAAATGTAACCGTTTCAGAGAGAAGAGCGGCCAATGTGACGATCTGGCTTTAAGTCGATTCGATAACAAATGACGAAAACGGACGGATTTCTCAGGTTTTTACTACATATGAACACTTTTCACATTCTCCCGTGCAACGCAGCTGCTAGTCCTCCTTTCATGCAAAATCTTAAGGTCCTAGGTCATGTCCAAGCTACCAAAGCCGGCTAAAGAGTGAATAATCGACAACTAAAACTTGAATTGTACTACTTCTTACTCGCTTTTACTTCAACTTAGAAGCTTCTTCTGTGTTCTACTATGGTGCTTTTAGTGTCTCCGCATACCGCAGCACGCGACATAGCTTTGCAGACAACAATTGTAACCGTCTCAGAGAGAAAAGGGGGCCAATGTGAGGATCTGGCTTTAAGTCGATTCGATAACAAATGACGAAAACGGGCGGATTTCTCAGGTTTTTACTACATATGAACACTTTTCACATTCTCCCATGCAACGCGGCTGCTAGTCCTCCTTTGATGCAAAATCTTAAGGTCCTAGGTCATGTCCAAGCCACCAAAGCCGGCTAAAATGTGAATAATCGACAACTAAAACTTGAATTGTACTACTTCTTACTGGCTATTACTTCAACTTAGAAGCTTCTTCTGTGTTCTACTATGGTGCTTTAAGTGTTTCCCCATACCGCAGCACGCGACATAGCTTTGCAGACGATAAATGTAACCATTTCAGAGAGAAGAGCGGCCAATGTGACGATCTGGCTTTAAGTCGATTCGATAACAAATGACGAAAACGGACGGATTTCTCAGGTTTTTACTACATATGAACACTTTTCACATTCTCCCTTGCAACGCGGCTGCAAGTCCTCCTTTGATGCAAAATCTTAATCTTCCACCTCATGTCCAAGCCACCAAAGCCGGCTAAAAAGTGAATAATCGACAACTAAAACTTGAATAGTACTACTTCTTACTGGCTATTACTTCAACTTAGAAGCTTCTTCTGTGTTCTACTATGGTGCTTTTAGTGTCTCCGCATACCGCAGCACGCGACATAGCTTTGCAGGCGATAAATGTAACCGTCTCAGAGAGAAAAGCGGCCAATGTGACGATCTGGCTTTAAGTCGATGCGATAACAAATGACGAAGACGGACGGATTTCTCAGGTTTTCACTACATATGAACACTTTTCACATTCTCCCATGCAACGTGGCTGCTAGTCATCCTTTCATGCAAAATCTTAAGGTAATAAGTCATGTCCAACCCACCAAAGACGGCTAAAAAGTGAATAATCGACAACCAAAACTTCAATTGTACTACTTCGTACTGGCTGTTACTTCAACATAAAAGCTTCTTCTGTGTTCTCCTATGGTGCTTTTAGTGTCTCCGCAGACCGCAGCACGCGACATAACTTTGCAGACAATTAATGTAACCTTCTCAGAGTGAAAGGCGGCCAATGTGACGATCTGGCTTTAAGTCGATTCGATAACAAATGACGAAAACGGACGGATTTCTCAGGTTTTTACTACATATGAACACATTTCACATTCTCCCGTGCAACGCGGCTGAAACTACTCCTTTCACGCAAATTCTTAATGTCCTAGGTCATGTCCAAACCACCAAATCCGGCTAAAATGTGAATAATAGACAACTAAAACTTGAATTGTACTGCTTCTTACTGGCTATTACTTCAACTTAGAAGCTTCTTCTGTGTTCTACTATAGCGCTTTTAGTATCTCCGCATACCGCAGCACGCGACATAGCTTTGCAGACAGTATATGTAACCTTCTCAGAGAGAAAAGCGGCCTATGTGACGATCTGGCTTTAAGTCGATTCGATAGCAAAAGACGAATACGGACGGATTTCTCAGGTTTTTACTACATATGAACACTTTTCACATTTTCCCGTGCAACGCGGCTGCTATTCCTCCTTTCATGCAAAATCTTAAGGTCCTATGTCATGTCCAAGCCACCAAAGCCGGCTAAAAAGTGAATAATCGACAACTAAAACTTGAATTGTACTAATTCTTACTGGCTATTACTTCAACTTAGAAGCTTCTTCTGTGTTCTACTATGGTGCTTTTAGTGTCTCCGCACACCGCAGCACGCGACGTAGTTTTGCAGACGATAAATGTAACCGTCTCAGAGAGAAAAGCGGCCAATGTGACGATCTGGCTTTAAGTCGATTCGATAACAAATGACGAAAACGGACGCATTTCTCAGGTTTTTACTACATATGAACACTTCTCACATTCTCCCATGCAACGCGGCTGCTAGTCCTCCTTTCATGCAAAATCTTAAGGTCCTAGGTCATGTCCAAGCCACCAAAGCCGGCTAAAATGTGAATAATCGACAATTAAAACTTGAATTTTACTATTTCTTTCTGGCTGTTACTTCAACTTAGAAGCTTCTTCTGTGTTCTACTATGGTGCTTTTAGTGTTTCGGCATACCGCAGCACGCGAAATAGCTTTGTAGAGGATAAATGTAACCGTTTCAGAGTGAAGAGCGGCCAATGTGACGATCTTGCTTTAAGTCGATTCGATAACAAATGATGAAAACGGACGGATTTCTCAGGTTTTTACTACATATGAACACTTTTCACATTCTCCCGTGCAACGCGGCTGCTAGTCCTCCTTTCATGCAAAATCTTAAGGTCCTAGGTCATGTCCAAGCCACCAAAGCCGGCTAAAGAGTGAATAATCGACAACTAAAACTAGAATAGTACTACTTATTACTTTCTATTACTTCAACTTAGAAGCTTCTTCTGTGTTCTACTATGGTGCTTTTAGTGTCTCCGCATACCGCAGCACGCGACATAGCTTTGCAGACAACAAATGTAACCGTCTCAGAGAGAAAAGGGGGCCAATGTGAGGATCTGACTTTAAGTCGATTCGATTACAAATGTGAAAACGGGCGGATATCTCAGGTTTTTACTACATATGAACACTCTTCACATTCTCCCGTGCAACGCGGCTGCTAGTCCTCCTTTCATGCAAAATCTTAAGGTCCTAGGTCATGTCCAAGCCACCAAAGCCGGCTAAAGAGTGAATAATCGACACCTAAAACATGAATTGTACTACTTCTTACTGGCTATTACTTCAACTTAGAAGCTTCATCTGTGTTCTACTATGGTGCCTTTAGTGTCTCCGCATACCGCAGCACGCGACATAGCTTTGCAGACGATAAATGTGACCGTCTCAGAGAGAAAAGCGGCCAATGTGACGATCTGGCTTTAAGTCGATTCGATAACAAATGACGAAAACGGATAGATTTCTTATGTTTTTACTACATATGAACACTTTTCTCATTCTCCCGTGCAACGCGGCTGCTAGTCCTCCTTTGATGCAAAATCTTAAGGTTCCACCTCATGTCCGAGCCACGAAAGCCGGCTAAAAAGTGAATAATCGACAACTAAAACTTGAATAGTACTACTTCTTACTGGCTATTACTTCAACTTAGAAGCTTCTTCTGTGTTCTACTATGGTGCTTTTAGTGTCTCCGCATTCCGCAGCACGCGACATAGCTTTGCAGGCGATAGTTGTAACCGTCTCAGAGAGAAAAGCGGCCAATGTGACGATCTGGCTTTAAGTCGATTCGATAACAAATGACGAAGACGGACGGATTTCTCAGGTTTTTACTACATATGAACACTTTTCACATTCTCCCATGCAACGTGGCTGCTAGTCCTCAATTCATGCAAAATCTTAAGGTCAAAGGTCATGTCCAAGCCACCAAAGCCGGCTAAAAAGTGAATAATCGACAACCAAAACTTCAATTGTACTACTTCTTACTGGCTGTTACTTCAACATAAAAGCTTCTTCTGTGTTCTACTATGGTGCTTTTAGTGTTTCCGCATACCGCAGCACGCGACATAGCTTTGCAGGCGATAAATGTAACCGTTTCAGAGAGAAGAGCGGCCAATGTGACGATCTGGCTTTAAGTCGATTCGATAACAAATGACGAAAACGGACGGATTTCTCAGGTTTTTACTACATATGAACACTTTTCACATTCTCCCGTGCAACGCAGCTGCTAGTCCTCCTTTCATGCAAAATCTTAAGGTCCTAGGTCATGTCCAAGCTACCAAAGCCGGCTAAAGAGTGAATAATCGACAACTAAAACTTGAATTGTACTACTTCTTACTCGCTTTTACTTCAACTTAGAAGCTTCTTCTGTGTTCTACTATCGTGCTTTTAGTGTCTCCGCATACCGCAGCACGCGACATAGCTTTGCAGACGATAAATGTAACCGTCTCAGAGAGAAGAGCGACCATGTGACGATCTGGCTTTAATTAGATTCAATAACAAAGACGAAACCGGACGGATTTCTCAGGTTTTTACTACATATGAACACTTTTCACATTCTCCCAAGCAACGCGGCTGCTAGTCTTCCTTTCATGCAAAATCTTAATGTCCTAGGTCATGTCCAAGCCACCAATGCCGGCTAAAAAGTTACTAATCAATAACTAAAACTTGAATTGTACTACTTCTTACTGGCTATTACTTCAACTTAGAAGCTTCTCCTGTGTTCTACTATGGTGCATTTAGTGTCTCCGAATACCGCAGCACGTGACATAGCGTTAAAGACGATAAATGTAACCGTCTCAGAGAGAATAGCGGCCAATGTGACGATCTGGCTTTAAGTCGATTCGATAACAAATGACGAAAACGGACGCATTTCTCAGGTTTTTACTACATATGGACACTTTTCACATTCTCCCGTGCAACGCGGCTTCCAGTCCTCCTTTCATGCACAATCTTAACGTCCTAGGTGATGTCCAAGCCACCAAAGCCGTCTAAAAAGTGAATAATCGACAACTAAAAACTTGAATTGTACTACTTCTTACTGGCTATTACTTCAACTTAGAAGCATCTTCTGTGTTCTTCTATGGTGCTTTTAGTGTCTCCGCATACCGCAGCATGCGACATAGCTTTGCAGACAATAAATGTAACCTTCTCAGAGTGAAAGGCGGCCAATGTGACGATCTGGCTTTGAGTCGATTCGATAACAAATGACGAAAACGGACGGATTTCTCAGGTTTTTACTACATATGAACACTTTTCACATTCTCCCTTGAAACGCGGCTGCAAGTCCTCCTTTGATGCAAAATCTTAATCTTCCACCTCATGTCCAAGATACCAAAGCCGGCTAAAAAGTGAATAATCGACAACTAAAACTTGAATAGTACTACTTCTTACTGGCTATTACTTCAACTTAGAAGCTTCTTCTGTGTTCTCCTATGGTGCTTTTAGTGTCTCCGCAGACCGCAGCACGCGACATAACTTTGCAGACAATTAATGTAACCTTCTCAGAGTGAAAGGCGGCCAATGTGACGATCTGGCTTTAAGTCGATTCGATAACAAATGACGAAAACGGACGGATTTCTCAGGTTTTTACTACATATGAACACATTTCACATTCTCCCGTGCAACGCGGCTGAAACTACTCCTTTCATGCAAATTCTTAATGTCCTAGGTAATGTCCAAACCACCAAATCCGGCTAAAATGTGAATAATAGACAACTAAAACTTGAATTGTACAGCTTCTTACTGGCTATTACTTCAACTTAGAAGCTTCTTCTGTGTTCTACTATAGCGCTTTTAGTATCTCCGCATACCGCAGCACGCGACATAGCTTTGCAGACAGTATATGTAACCTTCTCAGAGAGAAAAGCGGCCTATGTGGCGATCTCGCTTTAAGTCGATTCGATAGCAAAAGACGAATACGGACGGATTTCTCAGGTTTTTACTACATATGAACACTTTTCACATTTTCCCGTGCAACGCGGCTGCTATTCCTCCTTTCATGCAAAATCTTAAGGTCCTAGGTCATGTCCAAGCCACCAAAGCCGGCTAAAAAGTGAATAATCGACAACTAAAACTTGAATTGTACTAATTCTTACTGGCTATTACTTCAACTTAGAAGCTTCTTCTGTGTTCTACTATGGTGCTTTTAGTGTCTCCGCACACCGCAGCACGCGACGTAGTTTTGCAGACGATAAATGTAACCGTCTCAGAGAGAAAAGCGGCCAATGTGACGATCTGGCTTTAAGTCGATTCGATAACAAATGACGAAAACGGACGCATTTCTCAGGTTTTTACTACATATGAACACTTCTCACATTCTCCCATGCAACGCGGCTGCTAGTCCTCCTTTCATGCAAAATCTTAAGGTCCTAGGTCATGTCCAAGCCACCAAAGCTGGCTAAAATGTGAATAATCGACAATTAAAACTTGAATTTTACTATTTCTTTCTGGCTGTTACTTCAACTTAGAAGCTTCTTCTGTGTTCTACTATGGTGCATTTAGTGTCTCCGAATACCGCAGCACGTGACATAGCGTTAAAGACGATAAATGTAACCGTCTCAGAGAGAATAGCGGCCAATGTGACGATCTGGCTTTAAGTCGATTCGATAACAAATGACGAAAACGGACGCATTTCTCAGGTTTTTACTACATATGGACACTTTTCACATTCTCCCGTGCAACGCGGCTTCCAGTCCTCCTTTCATGCATAATCTTAACGTCCTAGGTGATGTCCAAGCCACCAAAGCCGTCTAAAAAGTGAATAATCGACAACTAAAAACTTGAATTGTACTACTTCTTACTGGCTATTACTTCAACTTAGAAGCATCTTCTGTGTTCTTCTATGGTGCTTTTAGTGTCTCCGCATACCGCAGCATGCGACATAGCTTTGCAGACAATAAATGTAACCTTCTCAGAGAGAAAGGCGGCCAATGTGACGATCTGGCTTTGAGTCGATTCGATAACAAATGACGAAAACGGACGGATTTCTCAGGTTTTTACTACATATGAACACTTTTCACATTCTCCCTTGAAACGCGGCTGCAAGTCCTCCTTTGATGCAAAATCTTAATCTTCCACCTCATGTCCAAGCCACCAAAGCCGGCTAAAAAGTGAATAATCGACAACTAAAACTTGAATAGTACTACTTCTTACTGGCTATTACTTCAACTTAGAAGCTTCTTCTGTGTTCTCCTATGGTGCTTTTAGTGTCTCCGCAGACCGCAGCACGCGACATAACTTTGCAGACAATTAATGTAACCTTCTCAGAGTGAAAGGCGGCCAATGTGACGATCTGGCTTTAAGTCGATTCGATAACAAATGACGAAAACGGACGGATTTCTCAGGTTTTTACTACATATGAACACATTTCACATTCTCCCGTGCAACGCGGCTGAAACTACTCCTTTCATGCAAATTCTTAATGTCCTAGGTAATGTCCAAACCACCAAATCCGGCTAAAATGTGAATAATAGACAACTAAAACTTGAATTGTACAGCTTCTTACTGGCTATTACTTCAACTTAGAAGCTTCTTCTGTGTTCTACTATAGCGCTTTTAGTATCTCCGCATACCGCAGCACGCGACATAGCTTTGCAGACAGTATATGTAACCTTCTCAGAGAGAAAAGCGGCCTATGTGACGATCTGGCTTTAAGTCGATTCGATAGCAAAAGACGAATACGGACGGATTTCTCAGGTTTTTACTACATATGAACACTTTTCACATTTTCCCGTGCAACGCGGCTGCTATTCCTCCTTTCATGCAAAATCTTAAGGTCCTAGGTCATGTCCAAGCCACCAAAGCCGGCTAAAAAGTGAATAATCGACAACTAAAACTTGAATTGTACTAATTCTTACTGGCTATTACTTCAACTTAGAAGCTTCTTCTGTGTTCTACTATGGTGCTTTTAGTGTCTCCGCACACCGCAGCACGCGACGTAGTTTTGCAGACGATAAATGTAACCGTCTCAGAGGGAAAAGCGGCCACTGTGACGATCTGGCTTTAAGTCGATTCGATAACAAATGACGAAAACGGACGCATTTCTCAGGTTTTTACTACATATGAACACTTCTCACATTCTCCCATGCAACGCGGCTGCTAGTCCTCCTTTCATGCAAAATCTTAAGGTCCTAGGTCATGTCCAAGCCACCAAAGCCGGCTAAAATGTGAATAATCGACAATTAAAACTTGAATTTTACTATTTCTTTCTGGCTGTTACTTCAACTTAGAAGCTTCTTCTGTGTTCTACTATGGTGCTTTTAGTGTTTCGGCATACCGCAGCACGCGAAATAGCTTTGTAGAGGATAAATGTAACCGTTTCAGAGTGAAGAGCGGCCAATGTGACGATCTTGCTTTAAGTCGATTCGATAACAAATGATGAAAACGGACGGATTTCTCAGGTTTTTACTACATATGAACACTTTTCACATTCTCCCGTGCAACGCGGCTGCTAGTCCTCCTTTCATGCAAAATCTTAAGGTCCTAGGTCATGTCCAAGCCACCAAAGCCGGCTAAAGAGTGAATAATCGACAACTAAAACTTGAATAGTACTACTTATTACTTTCTATTACTTCAACTTAGAAGCTTCTTCTGTGTTCTACTATGGTGCTTTTAGTGTCTCCGCATACCGCAGCACGCGACATAGCTTTGCAGACAACAAATGTAACCGTCTCAGAGAGAAAAGGGGGCCAATGTGAGGATCTCACTTTAAGTCGATTCTATTACAAATGTGAAAACGGGCGGATTTCTCAGGTTTTTACTACGTATGAACACTCTTCACATTCTCCCGTGCAACGCGGCTGCTAGTCCTCCTTTCATGCAAAATCTTAAGGTCCTAGGTCATGTCCAAGCCACCAAAGCCGGCTAAAGAGTGAATAATCGACACCTAAAACATGAATTGTACTACTTCTTACTGGCTATTACTTCAACTTAGAAGCTTCATCTGTGTTCTACTATGGTGCCTTTAGTGTCTCCGCATACCGCAGCACGCGACATAGCTTTGCAGACGATAAATGTGACCGTCTCAGAGAGAAAAGCGGCCAATGTGACGATCTGGCTTTAAGTCGATTCGATAACAAATGACGAAAACGGATAGATTTCTTATGTTTTTACTACATATGAACACTTTTCTCATTCTCCCGTGCAACGCGGCTGCTAGTCCTCCTTTGATGCAAAATCTTAAGGTTCCACCTCATGTCCCAGCCACCAAAGCCGGCTAAAAAGTGAATAATCGACAACTAAAACTTGAATAGTACTATTTCTTACTGGCTATTACTTCAACTTAGAAGCTTCTTCTGTATTCTACTATGGTGCTTTTAGTGTCTGCGCATTCCGCAGCACGCGACATAGCTTTGCAGGCGATAGTTGTAACCGTCTCAGAGAGAAAAGCGGCCAATGTGACGATCTGGCTTTGAGTCGATTCGATAACAAATGACGAAAACGGACGGATTTCTCAGGTTTTTACTACATATGAACACTTTTCACATTCTCCCTTGAAACGCGGCTGCAAGTCCTCCTTTGATGCAAAATCTTAATCTTCCACCTCATGTCCAAGATACCAAAGCCGGCTAAAAAGTGAATAATCGACAACTAAAACTTGAATAGTACTACTTCTTACTGGCTATTACTTCAACTTAGAAGCTTCTTCTGTGTTCTCCTATGGTGCTTTTAGTGTCTCCGCAGACCGCAGCACGCGACATAACTTTGCAGACAATTAATGTAACCTTCTCAGAGTGAAAGGCGGCCAATGTGACGATCTGGCTTTAAGTCGATTCGATAACAAATGACGAAAACGGACGGATTTCTCAGGTTTTTACTACATATGAACACATTTCACATTCTCCCGTGCAACGCGGCTGAAACTACTCCTTTCATGCAAATTCTTAATGTCCTAGGTAATGTCCAAACCACCAAATCCGGCTAAAATGTGAATAATAGACAACTAAAACTTGAATTGTACAGCTTCTTACTGGCTATTACTTCAACTTAGAAGCTTCTTCTGTGTTCTACTATAGCGCTTTTAGTATCTCCGCATACCGCAGCACGCGACATAGCTTTGCAGACAGTATATGTAACCTTCTCAGAGAGAAAAGCGGCCTATGTGGCGATCTGGCTTTAAGTCGATTCGATAGCAAAAGACGAATACGGACGGATTTCTCAGGTTTTTACTACATATGAACACTTTTCACATTTTCCCGTGCAACGCGGCTGCTATTCCTCCTTTCATGCAAAATCTTAAGGTCCTAGGTCATGTCCAAGCCACCAAAGCCGGCTAAAAAGTGAATAATCGACAACTAAAACTTGAATTGTACTAATTCTTACTGGCTATTACTTCAACTTAGAAGCTTCTTCTGTGTTCTACTATGGTGCTTTTAGTGTCTCCGCACACCGCAGCACGCGACGTAGTTTTGCAGACGATAAATGTAACCGTCTCAGAGAGAAAAGCGGCCAATGTGACGATCTGGCTTTAAGTCGATTCGATAACAAATGACGAAAACGGACGCATTTCTCAGGTTTTTACTACATATGAACACTTCTCACATTCTCCCATGCAACGCGGCTGCTAGTCCTCCTTTCATGCAAAATCTTAAGGTCCTAGGTCATGTCCAAGCCACCAAAGCCGGCTAAAATGTGAATAATCGACAATTAAAACTTGAATTTTACTATTTCTTTCTGGCTGTTACTTCAACTTAGAAGCTTCTTCTGTGTTCTACTATGGTGCATTTAGTGTCTCCGAATACCGCAGCACGTGACATAGCGTTAAAGACGATAAATGTAACCGTCTCAGAGAGAATAGCGGCCAATGTGACGATCTGGCTTTAAGTCGATTCGATAACAAATGACGAAAACGGACGCATTTCTCAGGTTTTTACTACATATGGACACTTTTCACATTCTCCCGTGCAACGCGGCTTCCAGTCCTCCTTTCATGCATAATCTTAACGTCCTAGGTGATGTCCAAGCCACCAAAGCCGTCTAAAAAGTGAATAATCGACAACTAAAAACTTGAATTGTACTACTTCTTACTGGCTATTACTTCAACTTAGAAGCATCTTCTGTGTTCTTCTATGGTGTTTTTAGTGTCTCCGCATACCGCAGCATGCGACATAGCTTTGCAGACAATAAATGTAACCTTCTCAGAGTGAAAGGCGGCCAATGTGACGATCTGGCTTTGAGTCGATTCGATAACAAATGACGAAAACGGACGGATTTCTCAGGTTTTTACTACATATGAACACTTTTCACATTCTCCCTTGAAACGCGGCTGCAAGTCCTCCTTTGATGCAAAATCTTAATCTTCCACCTCATGTCCAAGCCACCAAAGCCGGCTAAAAAGTGAATAATCGACAACTAAAACTTGAATAGTACTACTTCTTACTGGCTATTACTTCAACTTAGAAGCTTCTTCTGTGTTCTCCTATGGTGCTTTTAGTGTCTCCGCAGACCGCAGCACGCGACATAACTTTGCAGACAATTAATGTAACCTTCTCAGAGTGAAAGGCGGCCAATGTGACGATCTGGCTTTAAGTCGATTCGATAACAAATGACGAAAACGGACGGATTTCTCAGGTTTTTACTACATATGAACACATTTCACATTCTCCCGTGCAACGCGGCTGAAACTACTCCTTTCATGCAAATTCTTAATGTCCTAGGTAATGTCCAAACCACCAAATCCGGCTAAAATGTGAATAATAGACAACTAAAACTTGAATTGTACAGCTTCTTACTGGCTATTACTTCAACTTAGAAGCTTCTTCTGTGTTCTACTATAGCGCTTTTACTATCTCCGCATACCGCAGCACGCGACATAGCTTTGCAGACAGTATATGTAACCTTCTCAGAGAGAAAAGCGGCCTATGTGACGATCTGGCTTTAAGTCGATTCGATAGCAAAAGACGAATACGGACGGATTTCTCAGGTTTTTACTACATATGAACACTTTTCACATTTTCCCGTGCAACGCGGCTGCTATTCCTCCTTTCATGCAAAATCTTAAGGTCCTAGGTCATGTCCAAGCCACCAAAGCCGGCTAAAAAGTGAATAATCGACAACTAAAATTGAATTGTACTAATTCTTACTGGCTATTACTTCAACTTAGAAGCTTCTTCTGTGTTCTACTATGGTGCTTTTAGTGTCTCCGCACACCGCAGCACGCGACGTAGTTTTGCAGACGATAAATGTAACCGTCTCAGAGGGAAAAGCGGCCAATGTGACGATCTGGCTTTAAGTCGATTCGATAACAAATGACGAAAACGGACGCATTTCTCAGGTTTTTACTACATATGAACACTTCTCACATTCTCCCATGCAACGCGGCTGCTAGTCCTCCTTTCATGCAAAATCTTAAGGTCCTAGGTCATGTCCAAGCCACCAAAGCCGGCTAAAATGTGAATAATCGACAATTAAAACTTGAATTTTACTATTTCTTTCTGGCTGTTACTTCAACTTAGAAGCTTCTTCTGTGTTCTACTATGGTGCTTTTAGTGTTTCGGCATACCGCAGCACGCGAAATAGCTTTGTAGAGGATAAATGTAACCGTTTCAGAGTGAAGAGCGGCCAATGTGACGATCTTGCTTTAAGTCGATTCGATAACAAATGATGAAAACGGACGGATTTCTCAGGTTTTTACTACATATGAACACTTTTCACATTCTCCCGTGCAACGCGGCTGCTAGTCCTCCTTTCATGCAAAATCTTAAGGTCCTAGGTCATGTCCAAGCCACCAAAGCCGGCTAAAGAGTGAATAATCGACAACTAAAACTTGAATAGTACTACTTATTACTTTCTATTACTTCAACTTAGAAGCTTCTTCTGTGTTCTACTATGGTGCTTTTAGTGTCTCCGCATACCGCAGCACGCGACATAGCTTTGCAGACAACAAATGTAACCGTCTCAGAGAGAAAAGGGGGCCAATGTGAGGATCTCACTTTAAGTCGATTCTATTACAAATGTGAAAACGGGCGGATTTCTCAGGTTTTTACTACGTATGAACACTCTTCACATTCTCCCGTGCAACGCGGCTGCTAGTCCTCCTTTCATGCAAAATCTTAAGGTCCTAGGTCATGTCCAAGCCACCAAAGCCGGCTAAAGAGTGAATAATCGACACCTAAAACTTGAATTGTACTACTTCTTACTGGCTATTACTTCAACTTAGAAGCTTCTTCTGTGTTCTCCTATGGTGCTTTTAGTGTCTCCGCAGACCGCAGCACGCGACATAACTTTGCAGACAATTAATGTAACCTTCTCAGAGTGAAAGGCGGCCAATGTGACGATCTGGCTTTAAGTCGATTCGATAACAAATGACGAAAACGGACGGATTTCTCAGGTTTTTACTACATATGAACACATTTCACATTCTCCCGTGCAACGCGGCTGAAACTACTCCTTTCATGCAAATTCTTAATGTCCTAGGTAATGTCCAAACCACCAAATCCGGCTAAAATGTGAATAATAGACAACTAAAACTTGAATTGTACAGCTTCTTACTGGCTATTACTTCAACTTAGAAGCTTCTTCTGTGTTCTACTATAGCGCTTTTAGTATCTCCGCATACCGCAGCACGCGACATAGCTTTGCAGACAGTATATGTAACCTTCTCAGAGAGAAAAGCGGCCTATGTGACGATCTGGCTTTAAGTCGATTCGATAGCAAAAGACGAATACGGACGGATTTCTCAGGTTTTTACTACATATGAACACTTTTCACATTTTCCCGTGCAACGCGGCTGCTATTCCTCCTTTCATGCAAAATCTTAAGGTCCTAGGTCATGTCCAAGCCACCAAAGCCGGCTAAAAAGTGAATAATCGACAACTAAAACTTGAATTGTACTAATTCTTACTGGCTATTACTTCAACTTAGAAGCTTCTTCTGTGTTCTACTATGGTGCTTTTAGTGTCTCCGCACACCGCAGCACGCGACGTAGTTTTGCAGACGATAAATGTAACCGTCTCAGAGGGAAAAGCGGCCAATGTGACGATCTGGCTTTAAGTCGATTCGATAACAAATGACGAAAACGGACGCATTTCTCAGGTTTTTACTACATATGAACACTTCTCACATTCTCCCATGCAACGCGGCTGCTAGTCCTCCTTTCATGCAAAATCTTAAGGTCCTAGGTCATGTCCAAGCCACCAAAGCCGGCTAAAATGTGAATAATCGACAATTAAAACTTGAATTTTACTATTTCTTTCTGGCTGTTACTTCAACTTAGAAGCTTCTTCTGTGTTCTACTATGGTGCTTTTAGTGTTTCGGCATACCGCAGCACGCGAAATAGCTTTGTAGAGGATAAATGTAACCGTTTCAGAGTGAAGAGCGGCCAATGTGACGATCTTGCTTTAAGTCGATTCGATAACAAATGATGAAAACGGATGGATTTCTCAGGTTTTTACTACATATGAACACTTTTCACATTCTCCCGTGCAACGCGGCTGCTAGTCCTCCTTTCATGCAAAATCTTAAGGTCCTAGGTCATGTCCAAGCCACCAAAGCCGGCTAAAGAGTGAATAATCGACAACTAAAACTTGAATAGTACTACTTATTACTTTCTATTACTTCAACTTAGAAGCTTCTTCTGTGTTCTACTATGGTGCTTTTAGTGTCTCCGCATACCGCAGCACGCGACATAGCTTTGCAGACAACAAATGTAACCGTCTCAGAGAGAAAAGGGGGCCAATGTGAGGATCTCACTTTAAGTCGATTCTATTACAAATGTGAAAACGGGCGGATTTCTCAGGTTTTTACTACGTATGAACACTCTTCACATTCTCCCGTGCAACGCGGCTGCTAGTCCTCCTTTCATGCAAAATCTTAAGGTCCTAGGTCATGTCCAAGCCACCAAAGCCGGCTAAAGAGTGAATAATCGACACCTAAAACATGAATTGTACTACTTCTTACTGGCTATTACTTCAACTTAGAAGCTTCATCTGTGTTCTACTATGGTGCCTTTAGTGTCTCCGCATACCGCAGCACGCGACATAGCTTTGCAGACGATAAATGTGACCGTCTCAGAGAGAAAAGCGGCCAATGTGACGATCTGGCTTTAAGTCGATTCGATAACAAATGACGAAAACGGATAGATTTCTTATGTTTTTACTACATATGAACACTTTTCTCATTCTCCCGTGCAACGCGGCTGCTAGTCCTCCTTTGATGCAAAATCTTAAGGTTCCACCTCATGTCCCAGCCACCAAAGCCGGCTAAAAAGTGAATAATCGACAACTAAAACTTGAATAGTACTATTTCTTACTGGCTATTACTTCAACTTAGAAGCTTCTTCTGTGTTCTACTATGGTGCTTTTAGTGTCTGCGCATTCCGCAGCACGCGACATAGCTTTGCAGGCGATAGTTGTAACCGTCTCAGAGAGAAAAGCGGCCAATGTGACGATCTGGCTTTAAGTCGATTCGATAACAAATGACGAAGACGGACGGATTTCTCAGGTTTTTACTACATATGAACACTTTTCACATTCTCCCATGCAACGTGGCTGCTAGTCCTCAATTCATGCAAAATCTTAAGGTCCTAGGTCATGTCCAAGCCACCAAAGCCGGCTAAAAAGTGAATAATCGACAACCAAAACTTCAATTGTACTACTTCTTACTGGCTGTTACTTCAACATAAAAGCTTCTTCTGTGTTCTACTATGGTGCTTTTAGTGTTTCCGCATACCGCAGCACGCGACATAGCTTTGCAGGCGATAAATGTAACCGTTTCAGAGAGAAGAGCGGCCAATGTGACGATCTGGCTTTAAGTCGATTCGATAACAAATGACGAAAACGGACGGATTTCTCAGGTTTTTACTACATATGAACACTTTTCACATTCTCCCGTGCAACGCAGCTGCTAGTCCTCCTTTCATGCAAAATCTTAAGGTCCTAGGTCATGTCCAAGCCACCAAAGCCGGCTAAAGAGTGAATAATCGACAACTAAAACTTGAATTGTACTACTTCTTACTCGCTTTTACTTCAACTTAGAAGGTTCTTCTGTGTTCTACTATCGTGCTTTTAGTGTCTCCGCATACCGCAGCACGCGACATAGCTTTGCAGACGATAAATGTAACCGTCTCAGAGAGAAGAGCGACCATGTGACGATCTGGCTTTAAGTAGATTCAATAACAAAGACGAAACCGGACGGATTTCTCAGGTTTTTACTACATATGAACACTTTTCACATTCTCCCAAGCAACGCGGCTGCTAGTCTTCCTTTCATGCAAAATCTTAATGTCCTAGGTCATGTCCAAGCCACCAATGCCGGCTAAAAAGTTACTAATCAATAACTAAAACTTGAATTGTACTACTTCTTACTGGCTATTACTTCAACTTAGAAGCTTCTCCTGTGTTCTACTATGGTGCATTTAGTGTCTCCGTATACCGCAGCACGTGACATAGCGTTAAAGACGATAAATGTAACCGTCTCAGAGAGAATAGCGGCCAATGTGACGATCTGGCTTTAAGTCGATTCGATAACAAATGACGAAAACGGACGCATTTCTCAGGTTTTTACTACATATGGACACTTTTCACATTCTCCCGTGCAACGCGGCTTCCAGTCCTCCTTTCATGCATAATCTTAACGTCCTAGGTGATGTCCAAGCCACCAAAGCCGGCTAAAAAGTGAATAATCGACAACTAAAAACTTGAATTGTACTACTTCTTACTGGCTATTACTTCAACTTAGAAGCATCTTCTGTGTTCTTCTATGGTGCTTTTAGTGTCTCCGCATACCGCAGCATGCGACATAGCTTTGCAGACAATAAATGTAACCTTCTCAGAGTGAAAGGCGGCCAATGTGACGATCTGGCTTTGAGTCGATTCGATAACAAATGACGAAAACGGACGGATTTCTCAGGTTTTTACTACATATGAACACCTTTCATATTCTCCCATGCAACGTGGCTGCTAGTCCTCATTTCAGGCAAAATCATAAGGTCCTAGGTCATGTCCAAGCCACCAAAGCCGGCTAAAAAGTAAATAATCGGCAACCAAAACTTCAATTGTACTACTTCTTACTGGCTGTTACGTCAACATAGAAGCTTCTTCTGTGTTCTACTATGGTGCTTTTAGTGTTTCCGCATACCGCAGCACGCGACATAGCTTTGTAGACGATAAATGTAACCGTTTCAGAGAGAAGAGCGGCCAATGTGACGATCTGGCTTTAAGTCGATTCGATAACTAATGACGAAAACGGACGGATTTCTCAGGTTTTTACTACATATGAACACATTTCACATTCTCCCGTGCAACGCGGCTGAAACTACTCCTTTCATGCAAATTTTTAATGTCCTAGGTCATGTCCAAACCACCAAATCCGGCTAAAATGTGAATAATAGACAACTAAAACTTGAATTGTACTGCTTCTTACTGGCTATTACTTCAACTTAGAAGCTTCTTCTGTGTTCTACTATGGCGCTTTTAGTATCTCCGCATACCGCAGCACGCGACATAGCTTTGCAGACAGTATATGTAACCTTCTCAGAGAGAAAAGCGGCCAATGTGACGATCTGGCTTTAAGTCGATTCGATAACAAATGACGAAAACGGACGGATTTCACAGGTTTTTACTACATATGAACACTTTTCACATTTTCCCGTGCAACGCGGCTGCTATTCCTCCTTTCATGCAAAATCTTAAGGTCCTAGGTCATGTCCAAGCCACCAAAGCCGGCTAAAAAGTGAATAATCGACAACTAAAACTTGAATTGTACTAATTCTTACTGGCTATTACTTCAACTTAGAAGCTTCTTCTGTGTTCTACTATGGTGCTTTTAGTGTCTCCGCACACCGCAGCACGCGACGTAGCTTTGCAGACGATAAATGTAACCGTCTCAGAGAGAAAAGCGGCCAATGTGACGATCTGGCTTTAAGTCGATTCGATAACAAATGACGAAAACGGACGGATTTCTCAGGTTTTTACTACATATGTACCTTTTTCACATTCTCCCATGCAACGCGGCTGCTAGTCCTCCTTTCATGCAAAATCTTAAGGTCCTAGGTCATGTCCAAGCCACCAAAGCCGGCTAAAATGTGAATAATCGACAACTAAATCTTGAATTGTACTATTTCTTACTGGCTATTACTTCAACTTAGAAGCTTCTTCTGTGTTCTACTATGGTGCTTTTAGTGTTTCGGCATACCGCAGCACGCGAAATAGCTTTGTAGAGGATAAATGTAACCGTTTCAGAGAGAAGAGCGGCCAATGTGACGATCTATCTTTAAGTCGATTCGATAACAAATGACGAAAACGGACGGATTTCTCAGGTTTTTACTACATATGAACACTTTTCACATTCTCCCGTGCAACGCGGCTTCTAGTCCTCCTTTCATGCAAAATCTTAAGGTCCTAGGTCATGTCCAAGCCACCAAAGCCGGCTAAAGAGTGAATAATTGTCAACTAAAACTTGAATAGTACTACTTATTACTGGCTATTACTTCAACTTAGAAGCTTCTTCTGTGTTCTACTATGGTGCTTTTAGTGTCTCCGCATACCGCAGCACGCGACATAGCTTTGCAGACAACAAATGTAACCGTCTCAGAGAGAAAAGGGGGCCAATGTGAGGATCTCACTTTAAGTCGATTCGATTACAAATGACGAAAACGGGCGGATATCTCAGGTTTTTACTACATATGAACACTCTTCACATTCTCCCATGCAACGCGGCTGCTAGTCCTCCTTTCATGCAAAATCTTAAGGTCCTAGGTCATGTCCAAGCCACCAAAGCCGGCTAAAGAGTGAATAATCGACAACTAAAACTTGAATTGTACTACTTCTTACTGGCTATTACTTCAACTTAGAAGCTTCATCTGTGTTCTACTATGGTGCCTTTAGTGTCTCCGCATACCGTAGCACGCGACATAGCTTTGCAGACGATAAATGTGTCCGTCTCAGAGAGAAAAGCGGCCAATGTGACGAACTGGCTTTAAGTCGATTCGATAACAAATGACGAACACGGATAGATTTCTTATGTTTTTACTACATATGAACACTTTTCTCATTCTCCCGTGCAACGCGGCTGCTAGTCCTCCTTTGATGCAAAATCTTAAGGTTCCACCTCATGTCCGAGCCACCAAAGCCGGCTAAAAAGTGAATAATCGACAACTAAAACTTGAATAGTACTACTTCTTCCTGGCTATTACTTCAACTTAGAAGCTTCTTCTGTGTTCTACTATGGTGCTTTTAGTGTCTCCGCATTCCGCAGCACGCGACATAGCTTTGCAGGCGATAGTTGTAACCGTCTCAGAGAGAAAAGCGGCCAATGTGACGATCTGGCTTTAAGTCGATTCGATAACAAATGACGAAGACGGACGGATTTCACAGGTTTTTACTACATATGAACACTTTTCACATTCTCCCATGCAACGTGGCTGCTAGTCCTCAATTCATGCAAAATCTTAAGGTCCTAGGTCATGTCCAAGCCACCAAAGCCGGCTAAAAAGTGAATAATCGACAACCAAAACTTCAATTGTACTACTTCTTACTGGCTGTTACTTCAACATAAAAGCTTCTTCTGTGTTCTACTATGGTGCTTTTAGTGTTTCCGCATACCGCAGCACGCGACATAGCTTTGCAGGCGATAAATGTAACCGTTTCAGAGAGAAGAGCGGCCAATGTGACGATCTGGCTTTAAGTCGATTCGATAACAAATGACGAAAACGGACGGATTTCTCAGGTTTTTACTACATATGAACACTTTTCACATTCTCCCGTGCAACGCGGCTGAAACTACTCCTTTCATGCAAATTTTTAATGTCCTAGGTCATGTCCAAACCACCAAATCCGGCTAAAATGTGAATAATAGACAACTAAAACTTGAATTGTACTGCTTCTTACTGGCTATTACTTCAACTTAGAAGCTTCTTCTGTGTTCTACTATGGCGCTTTTAGTATCTCCGCATACCGCAGCACGCGACATAGCTTTGCAGACAGTATATGTAACCTTCTCAGAGAGAAAAGCGGCCAATGTGACGATCTGGCTTTAAGTCGATTCGATAACAAATGACGAAAACGGACGGATTTCACAGGTTTTTACTACATATGAACACTTTTCACATTTTCCCGTGCAACGCGGCTGCTATTCCTCCTTTCATGCAAAATCTTAAGGTCCTAGGTCATGTCCAAGCCACCAAAGCCGGCTAAAAAGTGAATAATCGACAACTAAAACTTGAATTGTACTAATTCTTACTGGCTATTACTTCAACTTAGAAGCTTCTTCTGTGTTCTACTATGGTGCTTTTAGTGTCTCCGCACACCGCAGCACGCGACGTAGCTTTGCAGACGATAAATGTAACCGTCTCAGAGAGAAAAGCGGCCAATGTGACGATCTGGCTTTAAGTCGATTCGATAACAAATGACGAAAACGGACGGATTTCTCAGGTTTTTACTACATATGTACCTTTTTCACATTCTCCCATGCAACGCGGCTGCTAGTCCTCCTTTCATGCAAAATCTTAAGGTCCTAGGTCATGTCCAAGCCACCAAAGCCGGGTAAATGTGAATAATCGACAACTAAATCTTGAATTGTACTATTTCTTACTGGCTATTACTTCAACTTAGAAGCTTCTTCTGTGTTCTACTATGGTGCTTTTAGTGTTTCGGCATACCGCAGCACGCGAAATAGCTTTGTAGAGGATAAATGTAACCGTTTCAGAGAGAAGAGCGGCCAATGTGACGATCTATCTTTAAGTCGATTCGATAACAAATGACGAAAACGGACGGATTTCTCAGGTTTTTACTACATATGAACACTTTTCACATTCTCCCGTGCAACGCGGCTTCTAGTCCTCCTTTCATGCAAAATCTTAAGGTCCTAGTTCATGTCCAAGCCACCAAAGCCGGCTAAAGAGTGAATAATCGTCAACTAAAACTTGAATAGTACTACTTATTACTGGCTATTACTTAGAAGCTTCTTCTGTGTTCTACTATGGTGCTTTTAGTGTCTCCGCATACCGCAGCACGCGACATAGCTTTGCAGACAACAAATGTAACCGTCTCAGAGAGAAAAGGGGGCCAATGTGAGGATCTCACTTTAAGTCGATTCGATTACAAATGACGAAAACGGGCGGATATCTCAGGTTTTTACTACATATGAACACTCTTCACATTCTCCCATGCAACGCGGCTGCTATTCCTCCTTTCATTCAAAATCTTAAGGTCCTAGGTCATGTCCAAGCCACCAAAGCCGGCTAAAGAGTGAATAATCGACAACTAAAACTTGAATTGTACTACTTCTTACTGGCTATTACTTCAACTTAGAAGCTTCATCTGTGTTCTACTATGGTGCCTTTAGTGTCTCCGCATACCGTAGCACGCGACATAGCTTTGCAGACGATAAATGTGTCCGTCTCAGAGAGAAAAGCGGCCAATGTGACGAACTGGCTTTAAGTCGATTCGATAACAAATGACGAAAACGGATAGATTTCTTATGTTTTTACTACATATGAACACTTTTCTCATTCTCCCGTGCAACGCGGCTGCTAGTCCTCCTTTGATGCAAAATCTTAAGGTTCCACCTCATGTCCGAGCCACCAAAGCCGGCTAAAAAGTGAATAATCGACAACTAAAACTTGAATAGTACTACTTCTTACTGGCTATTACTTCAACTTAGAAGCTTCTTCTGTGTTCTACTATGGTGCTTTTAGTGTCTCCGCATTCCGCAGCACGCGACATAGCTTTGCAGGCGATAGTTGTAACCGTCTCAGAGAGAAAAGCGGCCAATGTGACGATCTGGCTTTAAGTCGATTCGATAACAAATGACGAAGACGGACGGATTTCACAGGTTTTTACTACATATGAACACTTTTCACATTCTCCCATGCAACGTGGCTGCTAGTCCTCAATTCATGCAAAATCTTAAGGTCCTAGGTCATGTCCAAGCCACCAAAGCCGGCTAAAAAGTGAATAATCGACAACCAAAACTTCAATTGTACTACTTCTTACTGGCTGTTACTTCAACATAAAAGCTTCTTCTGTGTTCTACTATGGTGCTTTTAGTGTTTCCGCATACCGCAGCACGCGACATAGCTTTGCAGGCGATAAATGTAACCGTTTCAGAGAGAAAAGCGGCCAATGTGACGAACTGGCTTTAAGTCGATTCGATAACAAATGACGAAAACGGATAGATTTCTTATGTTTTTACTACATATGAACACTTTTCTCATTCTCCCGTGCAACGCGGCTGCTAGTCCTCCTTTGATGCAAAATCTTAAGGTTCCACCTCATGTCCGAGCCACCAAATCCGGCTAAAATGTGAATAATAGACAACTAAAACTTGAATTGTACTGCTTCTTACTGGCTATTACTTCAACTTAGAAGCTTCTTCTGTGTTCTACTATGGCGCTTTTAGTATCTCCGCATACCGCAGCACGCGACATAGCTTTGCAGACAGTATATGTAACCTTCTCAGAGAGAAAAGCGGCCAATGTGACGATCTGGCTTTAAGTCGATTCGATAACAAATGACGAAAACGGACGGATTTCACAGGTTTTTACTACATATGAACACTTTTCACATTTTCCCGTGCAACGCGGCTGCTATTCCTCCTTTCATGCAAAATCTTAAGGTCCTAGGTCATGTCCAAGCCACCAAAGCCGGCTAAAAAGTGAATAATCGACAACTAAAACTTGAATTGTACTAATTCTTACTGGCTATTACTTCAACTTAGAAGCTTCTTCTGTGTTCTACTATGGTGCTTTTAGTGTCTCCGCACACCGCAGCACGCGACGTAGCTTTGCAGACGATAAATGTAACCGTCTCAGAGAGAAAAGCGGCCAATGTGACGATCTGGCTTTAAGTCGATTCGATAACAAATGACGAAAACGGACGGATTTCTCAGGTTTTTACTACATATGTACCTTTTTCACATTCTCCCATGCAACGCGGCTGCTAGTCCTCCTTTCATGCAAAATCTTAAGGTCCTAGGTCATGTCCAAGCCACCAAAGCCGGCTAAAATGTGAATAATCGACAACTAAATCTTGAATTGTACTATTTCTTACTGGCTATTACTTCAACTTAGAAGCTTCTTCTGTGTTCTACTATGGTGCTTTTAGTGTTTCGGCATACCGCAGCACGCGAAATAGCTTTGTAGAGGATAAATGTAACCGTTTCAGAGAGAAGAGCGGCCAATGTGACGATCTATCTTTAAGTCGATTCGATAACAAATGACGAAAACGGACGGATTTCTCAGGTTTTTACTACATATGAACACTTTTCACATTCTCCCGTGCAACGCGGCTTCTAGTCCTCCTTTCATGCAAAATCTTAAGGTCCTAGGTCATGTCCAAGCCACCAAAGCCGGCTAAAGAGTGAATAATCGTCAACTAAAACTTGAATAGTACTACCTATTACTGGCTATTACTTCAACTTAGAAGCTTCTTCTGTGTTCTACTATGGTGCTTTTAGTGTCTCCGCATACCGCAGCACGCGACATAGCTTTGCAGACAACAAATGTAACCGTCTCAGAGAGAAAAGGGGGCCAATGTGAGGATCTCACTTTAAGTCGATTCGATTACAAATGACGAAAACGGGCGGATATCTCAGGTTTTTACTACATATGAACACTCTTCACATTCTCCCATGCAACGCGGCTGCTAGTCCTCCTTTCATGCAAAATCTTAAGGTCCTAGTTCATGTCCAAGCCACCAAAGCCGGCTAAAGAGTGAATAATCGACAACTAAAACTTGAATTGTACTACTTCTTACTGGCTATTACTTCAACTTAGAAGCTTCATCTGTGTTCTACTATGGTGCCTTTAGTGTCTCCGCATACCGTAGCACGCGACATAGCTTTGCAGACGATAAATGTGTCCGTCTCAGAGAGAAAAGCGGCCAATGTGACGAACTGGCTTTAAGTCGATTCGATAACAAATGACGAAAACGGATAGATTTCTTATGTTTTTACTACATATGAACACTTTTCTCATTCTCCCGTGCAACGCGGCTGCTAGTCCTCCTTTGATGCAAAATCTTAAGGTTCCACCTCATGTCCGAGCCACCAAAGCCGGCTAAAAAGTGAATAATCGACAACTAAAACTTGAATAGTACTACTTCTTACTGGCTATTACTTCAACTTAGAAGCTTCTTCTGTGTTCTACTATGGTGCTTTTAGTGTCTCCGCATTCCGCAGCACGCGACATAGCTTTGCAGGCGATAGTTGTAACCGTCTCAGAGAGAAAAGCGGCCAATGTGACGATCTGGCTTTAAGTCGATTCGATAACAAATGACGAAGACGGACGGATTTCACAGGTTTTTACTACATATGAACACTTTTCACATTCTCCCATGCAACGTGGCTGCTAGTCCTCAATTCATGCAAAATCTTAAGGTCCTAGGTCATGTCCAAGCCACCAAAGCCGGCTAAAAAGTGAATAATCGACAACCAAAACTTCAATTGTACTACTTCTTACTGGCTGTTACTTCAACATAAAAGCTTCTTCTGTGTTCTACTATGGTGCTTTTAGTGTTTCCGCATACCGCAGCACGCGACATAGCTTTGCAGGCGATAAATGTAACCGTTTCAGAGAGAAGAGCGGCCAATGTGACGATCTGGCTTTAAGTCGATTCGATAACAAATGACGAAAACGGACGGATTTCTCAGGTTTTTACTACATATGAACACTTTTCACATTCTCCCGTGCAACGCAGCTGCTAGTCCTCCTTTCATGCAAAATCTTAAGGTCCTAGGTGATGTCCAAGCCACCAAAGCCGGCTAAAGAGTGAATAATCGACAACTAAAACTTGAATTGTACTACTTCTTACTCGCTTTTACTTCAACTTAGAAGCTTCTTCTGTGTTCTACTATCGCGCTTTTAGTGTCTCCGCATACCGCAGCACGCGACATAGCTTTGCAGACGATAAATGTAACCGTCTCAGAGAGAAGAGCGACCATGTGACGATCTGGCTTTAAGTAGATTCAATAACAAAGACGAAACCGGACGGATTTCTCAGGTTTTTACTACATATGAACACTTTTCACATTCTCCCAAGCAACGCGGCTGCTAGTCTTCCTTTCATGCAAAATCTTAATGTCCTAGGTCATGTCCAAGCCACCAATGCCGGCTAAAAAGTTACCAATCAATAACTAAAACTTGAATTGTACTACTTCTTACTGGCTATTACTTCAACTTAGAAGCTTCTCCTGTGTTCTACTATGGTGCATTTAGTGTCTCCGTATACCGCAGCACGTGACATAGCGTTAAAGACGATAAATGTAACCGTCTCAGAGAGAATAGCGGCCAATGTGACGATCTATCTTTAAGTCGATTCGATAACAAATGACGAAAACGGACGGATTTCTCAGGTTTTTACTACATATGAACACTTTTCACATTCTCCCGTGCAACGCGGCTTCTAGTCCTCCTTTCATGCAAAATCTTAAGGTCCTAGGTCATGTCCAAGCCACCAAAGCCGGCTAAAGAGTGAATAATCGACAACTAAAACTTGAATAGTACTACTTATTACTGGCTATTACTTCAACTTAGAAGCTTCTTCTGTGTTCTACTATGGTGCTTTTAGTGTCTCCGCATACCGCAGCACGCGACATAGCTTTGCAGACAACAAATGTAACCGTCTCAGAGAGAAAAGGGGGCCAATGTGAGGATCTCACTTTAAGTCGATTCGATTACAAATGACGAAAACGGGCGGATATCTCAGGTTTTTACTACATATGAACACTCTTCACATTCTCCCATACAACGCGGCTGCTAGTCCTCCTTTCATGCAAAATCTTAAGGTCCTAGGTCATGTCCAAGCCACCAAAGCCGGCTAAAGAGTGAATAATCGACAACTAAAACTTGAATTGTACTACTTCTTACTGGCTATTACTTCAACTTAGAAGCTTCATCTGTGTTCTACTATGGTGCCTTTAGTGTCTCCGCATACCGCAGCACGCGACATAGCTTTGCAGACGATAAATGTAACCGTTTCAGAGAGAAAAGCGGCCAATGTGACGATCTGGCTTTAAGTCGATTCGATAACAAATGACGAAAACGGACGGATTTCTCAGGTTTTTACTACATATGAACACTTTTCACATTCTCCCATGCAACGCGGCTGCTAGTCCTCCTTTCATGCAAAATCTTAAGGTCCTAGGGCATGTTCAAGCCAACAAAGGCGGCTAAAAAGTGAATAATTGACAACTCAAAACTTCAATTGTACTACTTCTTACTGGCTATTACTTCAACTTAGAAGCTTCTTCTGTGTTCTCCTATGGTGCTTTTAGTGTTTCCGCATACCGCAGTACGCGAAATAGCTTTGTAGACGAAAAATGTACCATTTCCGAGAGAAGAGCGGCCAATGTGACGATCTGGCTTTAAGTCGATTCGATAACAAATGATGAAAACGGACGGATTTCTCAGGTTTGTACTACATAAGAACACTTTTCACATTCTCCCGTGCAACGCGGCTGCTAGTCCTCCTTTCATGCAAAATCTTATGATCCTAGGTCATGTCATAGCCACCAAAGCCGTCTAAAAAGTGAACAATCGACAACTAAAACTTGAATTGTACTACTTCTTACTGGCTTTTACTTCAACTTAGAAGCTTCTTCTGTGTTCTACTATCGTGCTTTTAGTGTCTCCGCATACCGCAGCACGCGACATAGCTTTGCAGACGATAAATGTGACCGTCTCAGAGAGAAAAGCGGCCAATGTGACGATCTGGCTTTAAGTCGATTCGATAACAAATGACGAAAACGGACGGATTTCTCAGGTTTTTACTACATATGAACACTTTTCAAATTCTCACATGCAACGTGGCTGCTAGTCCTCCTTTCATGCAAAATCTTAAGGTCCTAGGGCATGTTCAAGCCAACAAAGGCGGCTAAAAAGTGAATAATTGACAACTCAAAACTTCAATTGTACTACTTCTTACTGGCTATTACTTCAACTTAGAAGCTTCTTCTGTGTTCTCCTATGGTGCTTTTAGTGTTTCCGCATACCGCAGTACGCGAAATAGCTTTGTAGACGAAAAATGTACCATTTCCGAGAGAAGAGCGGCCAATGTGACGATCTGGCTTTAAGTCGATTCGATAACAAATGATGAAAACGGACGGATTTCTCAGGTTTGTACTACATAAGAACACTTTTCACATTCTCCCGTGCAACGCGGCTGCTAGTCCTCCTTTCATGCAAAATCTTATGATCCTAGGTCATGTCATAGCCACCAAAGCCGTCTAAAAAGTGAACAATCGACAACTAAAACTTGAATTGTACTACTTCTTACTGGCTATTACTTCAACTTAGAAGCATCTTCTTTGATCTTCTATGGTGCTTTTAGTGTCTCCGCATACCGCAGCACGCGACATAGCTTTGCAGACAATAAATGTAATCTTCTCAGAGTGAAAGGCGGCCAATGTGACGATCTGGCTTTGAGTCGATTCGATAACAAATGACGAAAACGGACGGATTTCTCAGGTTTTTACTACATATGAACACATTTCACATTCTCCCGTGCAACGCGGCTGAAACTACTCCTTTCATGCAAATTCTTAATGTCCTAGGTCATGTCCAAACCACCAAATCCGGCTAAAATGTGAATAATAGACAACTAAAACTTGAATTGTACTGCTTCTTACTGGCTATTACTTCAACTTAGAAGCTTCTTCTGTGTTCTACTATGGCGCTTTTAGTGTCTCCGCATACCGCAGCACGCGACATAGCTTTGCAGACAGTATATGTAACCTTCTCAGAGAGAAAAGCGGCCAATGTGACGATCTGGCATTAAGTCGATTCGATATCGAATGACGAAAACGGACGGATTTCTCAGGTTTTTACTACATATGAACACATTTCACATTTTCCCGTGCAACGCGGTTGCTATTCCTCCTTTCATGCAAAATCTTAAGGTCCTAGGTCATGTCCAAGCCACCAAAGCCGGCTAAAAAGTGAATAATCGACAACTAAAACTTGAATTATACTAATTCTTACTGGCTATTACTTCAACTTAGAAGCTTCTTCTGTGTTCTACTATGGTGCTTTTAGTGTCTCCGCACACCGCAGCACGCGACGTATCTTTGCAGACGATAAATGTAACCGTCTCAGAGAGAAAATCGGCCAATGTGACGATCTGGCTTTAAGTCGATTCGATAACAAATGACGAAAACGGACGGATTTCTCAGGTTTTTACTACATATGAACACTTTTCACATTCTCCCATGCAACGCGGCTGCTAGTCCTCCTTTCATGCAAAATCTTAAGGTCCTAGGTCATGTCCAAGTCACCAAAGCCGGCTAATACGTGATAATCGACAACTAAAACTTGAATTGTACTATTTCTTACTGGCTATTACTTCAACTTAGAAGCTTCTTCTGTGTTCTACTATGGTGCTTTTAGTGTTTCGGCATACCGCAGCACGCGACATAGCTTTGTAGACGATAAATGTAACCGTTTCAGAGAGAAGAGCGGCCAATGTGACGATCTGGCTTTGTCGATTCGATAACAAATGACGAAAACCTACGGATTTCTCAGGTTTTTACTACATATGAACACTTTTCACATTCTCCCGTGCAGCGCGGCTGCTAGTCCTCCTTTCATGCAAAATCTTAAGGTCCTAGGTCATGTCCAAGCCACCAAAGCCGGCTAAAGAGTGAATAATCGACAACTAAAACTTGAAGTGAACTACTTCTTACTGGCTTTTACTTCAACTTAGAAGCATCTTCTGTGTTCTACTATCGTGCTTTTAGTGTCTCCGGATACCGCAGCGCGCGACATAGCTTTGCAGACGATAAATGTAACCGTCTCAGAGAGAAGAGCGACCAATGTGACGATCTGGCTTTAAGTCGATTCAATAACAAAGACGAAACCGGACGGATTTCTCAGGTTTTTACTACATATGAACACTTTTCACATTCTCCCAAGCAACGCGGCTTCTAGTCTTCCTTTCATGCAAAATCTTAAGGACCTAGGTCATGTCCAAGCCACCAAAGCCGGCTAAAAAGTGAATAATCAATACCTAAAACTTAAATTGTACTACTTCTTACTGGCTATTGCTTCGACTTAGAAGGATGTTCTGTGTTCTACTATGGTGCTTCTATTGTCTCCGCATACCGCAGCACGCGACATAGCTTTGCAGACAATAAATGTAACCTTCACAGAGAGAAAGGCGGCCAATGTGACGATCTGGCTTTAAGTCGATTCGATAACAAATGACGAAAACGGACGGATTTCTCAGGTTTTTACTACATATGAACACTTTTCACATTCTCCCATGCAACGCGGCTGCTAGTCCTCCCTTCATGCAAAATCTTAAGGTCCTAGGTCATGTCCAAGCCACCAAAGCCGGCTAAAAAGTGATTTATCGACAACTAAAACTTGAATTTTACTATTTCTTAGTGGCTATTACTTCAACTTAGAAGCTTCTTCAGTGTTCTACTATGGTGCTTTTAGTGTCTCCGCATACCGCAGGACGCGACATAGCTTTGCAGACGATAAATGTGACCGTCTCAGAGAGAAAAGCGGCCAATGTGACAATCTGGCTTTAAGTCGATTCGATAACAAATGACGAAAACGGACAGATTACTTAGGTTTTTACTACATATGAACACTTTTCACATTCTCCCGCGCAACGCGGCTGCTAGTTCTCCTTTGATGCAACATCTTAAGGTTCCACCTCATGTCCAAGCCACCAAAGCCGGCTAAAAAGTGAATAATCGACAACTAAAACTTGAATAGTACTACTTCTTACTGGCTGTTACGTCAACATAGATGCTTCTTCTGTGTTCTACTATGGTGCTTTTAGTGTTTCCGCATACCGCAGCACGCGACATAGCTTTGTAGACGATAAATGTAACCTTTTCAGAGAGAAGAGCGGCCACTGTGACGATCTGGCTTTAACTCGATTCGATAACAAATGACGAAAACGGACGGATTTCTCAGGTTTTTACTACATATGAACACAATTCACATTCTCCCGTGCTACGCGGCTGAAACTACACTTTTCATGCAAATTCTTATGGTCCTAGGTCATGTCCAAGCCACCAAAGCCGGCTAAAATGTGAATAATAGACAACTAAAACTTGAATTGTACTACTTCTTACTGGCTATTACTTCAACTTAGAAGCTTCTTCTGTGTTCTACTATGGTGCTTTTAGTGTTTCGGCATACCGCAGCACCCGACATAGCTTTGCAGACGATAAGTGTAACCGTTTCAGAGAGAAGAGCGGCCAATGTGACGATCTGGCCTTAAGTCGATTCGATAACAACTGACGAAAACGGACGGATTTCTCAGGTTTTTACTACATATGAACACTTTTCACATTCTCCCGTGCAACGCGGCTGCTAGTTCTCCTTTCATGCTAAATCTTAACGTCCTAGGTGATGTCCAAGCCACCAAAGCCGGCTAAAAAGTGAAAAATCGACAACTAAAACTTGAATTGTACTACTTCTTACTGGCTATTGCTTCAACTTAGAAGCTTCTTCAGTGTTCTACTATGGTGCTTTTAGTGTCTCCGCATACCGCAGCACGCGACATAGCTTTGCAGACGATAAATGTAACCGTCTCAGAGAGAAAAGCGGCCAATGTGACGATCTGGCTTTAAGTCGATTCGATAACAAATGACGAAAACGGACGGATTTCTCAGGTTTTTACTACATATGAACACTTTTCACATTCTCCCATGCAACGCGGCTGCTAGTCCTCCTTTCATGCAAAATCTTAAGGTCCTAGGTCATGTCCAAGCCACCAAAGCCGGCTAAAATGTGATAATCGACAACTAAAACTTGAATTGTACTATTTCTTACTGGCTATTACATCAACTTAGAAGCTTCTTCTGTGTTCTACTATGGTGCTTTTAGTGTTTCGGCATACCGCAGCACGCGACATAGCTTTGTAGACGATAAATGTAACCGTTTCAGAGAGAAGAGCGGCCAATGTGACGATCTGGCTTTAAGTTGATTCGATAACAAATGACGAAAACCTACGGATTTCTCAGGTTTTTACTACATATGAACACTTTTCACATTCTCCCGTGCAGCGCGGCTGCTAGTCCTCCTTTCATGCAAAATCTTAAGGTCCTAGGTCATGTCCAAGCCACCAAAGCCGGCTAAAGAGTGAATAATCGACAACTAAAACTTGAATTGAACTACTTCTTACTGGCTTTTACTTCAACTTAGAAGCATCTTCTGTGTTCTACTATCGTGCTTTTAGTGTCTCCGGATACCGCAGCACGCGACATAGCTTTGCAGACGATAAATGTAACCGTCTCAGAGAGAAGAGCGACCAATGTGACGATCTGGCTTTAAGTCGATTCAATAACAAAGACGAAACCGGACGGATTTCTCAGGTTTTTACTACATATGAACACTTTTCACATTCTCCCAAGCAACGCGGCTTCTAGTCTTCCTTTCATGCAAAATCTTAAGGACCTAGGTCATGTCCAAGCCACCAAAGCCGGCTAAAAAGTGAATAATCAATACCTAAAACTTAAATTGTACTACTTCTTACTGGCTATTGCTTCAACTTAGAAGCATGTTCTGTGTTCTACTATGGTGCTTTTATTGTCTCCGCATACCGCAGCACGCGACATAGCGTTAAAGACGATAAATGTAACCGTCTCAGAGAGAAAAGCGGCCAATGTGACGATCTGGCTTTAAGTCGATTCCATAACAAATGACGAAAAGGGACGCATTTATCAGGTTTTTACCACATATGAACACTATTCACATCCTCCCGTGCAACGCGGCTGCCAGTCCTCCTTTCATGCATAATCTTAACGTCCAAGGTGATGTCCAAGCCACCAAAGCCGGCTAAAGAGTGAATAATCGACAACTAAAACTTGAATAGTACTACTTATTACTGGCTATTACTTCAACTTAGAAGCATCTTCTGTGTTCTTCTATGGTGCTTTTAGTGTCTCCGCATACCGCAGCACGCGACATAGCTTTGCAGACAATAAATGTAACCTTCTCAGAGAGAAAGGCGGCCAATGTGGCGATCTGGCTTTAAATCGATTCGATAACAAATGACGAAAACGGACGGATTTCTCAGGTTTTTACTACATATGAACACTTTTCACATTCTCCCGTGCAACGCGGCAGCTAGTTCTCCTTTGATGCAACATCTTAAGGTTCCACCTCATGTCCAAGCCACCAAAGCCGGCTAAAAAGTGAATAATCGACAACTAAAACTTGAATAGTACTACTTCTTACTGGCTGTTACGTCAACATAGATGCTTCTTCTGTGTTCTACTATGGTGCTTTTAGTGTTTCCGCATACCGCAGCACGCGACATAGCTTTGTAGACGATAAATGTAACAGTTTCAGAGAGAAGAGCGGCCACTGTGACGATCTGGCTTTAACTCGATTCGATAACAAATGACGAAAACGGACGGATTTCTCAGGTTTTTACTACATATGAACACATTTCACATTCTCCCGTGCAACGCGGCTGAAACTACTCCTTTCATGCAAATTCTTAAGGTCCTAGGTCATGTCCAAGCCACCAAAGCCGGCTAAAATGTGAATAATAGACAACTAAAACTTGAATTGTACTACTTCTTACTGGCTATTACTTCAACTTAGAAGCTTCTTCTGTGTTCTACTATGGTGCTTTTAGTGTTTCGGCATACCGCAGCACCCGACATAGCTTTGCAGACGATAAGTGTAACCGTTTCAGAGAGAAGAGCGGCCAATGTGACGATCTGGCCTTAAGTCGATTCGATAACAAATGACGAAAACGGACGGATTTCTCAGGTTTTTACTACATATGAACACTTTTCACATTCTCCCGTGCAACGCGGCTGCTAGTTCTCCTTTCATGCTAAATCTTAACGTCCTAGGTGATGTCCAAGCCACCAAAGCCGGCTAAAAAGTGAAAAATCGACAACTAAAACTTGAATTGTACTACTTCTTACTGGCTATTGCTTCAACTTAGAAGCTTCTTCAGTGTTCTACTATGGTGCTTTTAGTGTCTCCGCATACCGCAGCACGCGACATAGCTTTGCAGACGATAAATGTAACCGTCTCAGAGAGAAAAGCGGCCAATGTGACGATCTGGCTTTAAGTCGATTCGATAACAAATGACGAAAACGGACGGATTTCTCAGGTTTTTACTACATATGAACACTTTTCACATTCTCCCATGCAACGCGGCTGCTAGTCCTCCTTTCATGCAAAATCTTAAGGTCCTAGGTCATGTCCAAGCCACCAAAGCCGGCTAAAATGTGATAATCGACAACTAAAACTTGAATTGTACTATTTCTTACTGGCTATTATTTCAACTTAGAAGCTTCTTCTGTGTTCTACTATGGTGCTTTTAGTGTTGCGGCATACCGCAGCATGCGACATAGCTTTGTAGACGATAAATTTAACCGTTTCAGAGAGAAGAGCGGCCAATGTGACGATCTGGCTTTAAGTCGATTCGATAACAAATGACGAAAACCTACGGATTTCTCAGGTTTTTACTACATATGAACACTTTTCACATTCTCCCGTGCAGCGCGGCTGCTAGTCCTCCTTTCATGCAAAATCTTAAGGTCCTAGGTCATGTCCAAGCCACCAAAGCCGGCTAAAGAGTGAATAATCGACAACTAAAACATGAATTGAACTACTTCTTACTGGCTTTTACTTCAACTTAGAAGCATCTTCTGTGTTCTACTATCGTGCTTTTAGTGTCTCCGGATACCGCAGCGCGCGACATAGCTTTGCAGACGATAAATGTAACCGTCTCAGAGAGAAGAGCGACCAATGTGACGATCTGGCTTTAAGTCGATTCAATAACAAAGACGAAACCGGACGGATTTCTCAGGTTTTTACTACATATGAACACTTTTCACATTCTCCCAAGCAACGCAGCTTCTAGTCTACCTTTCATGCAAAATCTTAAGGACCTAGGTCATGTCCAAGCCACCAAAGCCGGCTAAAAAGTGAATAATCAATACCTAAAACTTAAATTGTACTACTTCTTACTGGCTATTGCTTCAACTTAGAAGCATGTTCTGTGTTCTACTATGGTGCTTTAATTGTCTCCGCATACCGCAGCACGCGACATAGCGTTAAAGACGATAAATGTAACCGTCTCAGAGAGGAAAGCGGCCAATGTGACGATCTGGCTTTAAGTCGATTCGATAACAAATGACGAAAACGGACGCATTTATCAGGTTTTTACCACATATGAACACTATTCACATCCTCCCGTGCAACGCGGCTGCCAGTCCTCCTTTCATGCATAATCTTAACGTCCTAGGTGATGTCCAAGCCACCAAAGCCGGCTAAAAAGTGAATAGTCGACAACTATTGAATTTTACTACTTCTTACTGGCTATTACTTCAACTTAGAAGCATCTTCTGTGTTCTTCTATGGTGCTTTTAGTGTCTCCGCATACCGCAGCACGCGATATAGCTTTGCAGACAATAAATGTAACCTTCTCAGAGAGAAAGGCGGCCAATGTGACGATCTGGCTTTAAGTCGATTCGATAACAAATGACGAAAACGGACGGATTTCTCAGGTTTTTACTACATATGAACACTTTTCACATTCCCCCAATCAACGCGGCTGCTAGTCCTCCTTTCATGCAAAATCTTAAGGTCCTAGGTCATGTCCAAGCCACCAAAGCCGGCTAAAAAGGGATTTATCGACAACTAAAACTTGAATTTTACAATTTCTTACTGGCTATTACTTCAACTTAGAAGCTTCTTCTGTGTTCTAATATGGTACTTTTAGTGTCTCCGCATACCGTAGCACGCGACATAGCTTTGCAGACGATAAATGTGACCGTCTCAGAGAGAAAAGCGGCCAATGTGACGATCTGGCTTTAAGTCGATTCGATAACAAATGACGAAAACGGACGGATTTCTCAGGTTTTTACTACATATGAACACTTTTCACATTCTCCCGTGCAACGCGGCTGCTAGTTCTCCTTTGATGCAACATCTTAAGGTTCCACCTCATGTCCAAGCCACCAAAGCCGGCTAAAAAGTGAATAATCGACAACTAAAGCTTGAATAGTACTACTTCTTACTGGCTGTTACGTAAACATAGATGCTTCTTCTGTGTTCTACTATGGTGCTTTTAGTGTTTCCGCATACCGCAGCACGCGACATAGCTTTGTAGACGATAAATGTAACCGTTTCAGAGAGAAGAGCGGCCACTGTGACGATCTGGCTTTAACTCGATTCGATAACAAATGACGAAAACGGACGGATTTCTCAGGTTTTTACTACATATGAACACATTTCACATTCTCCCGTGCAACGCGGCTGAAACTACTCCTTTCATGCAAATTCTTAAGGTCCTAGGTCATGTCCAAGCCACCAAAGCCGGCTAAAATGTGAATAATAGACAACTAAAACTTGAATTGTACTACTTCTTACTGGCTATTACTTCAACTTAGAAGCTTCTTCTGTGTTCTACTATGGTGCTTTTAGTGTTTCGGCATACCGCAGCACCCGACATAGCTTTGCAGACGATAAGTGTAACCGTTTCAGAGAGAAGAGCGGCCAATGTGACGATCTGGCCTTAAGTCGATTCGATAACAAATGACGAAAACGGACGGATTTCTCAGGTTTTTACTACATATGAACACTTTTCACATTCTCCCGTGCAACGCGGCTGCTAGTTCTCCTTTCATGCTAAATCTTACGTTCTAGGTGATGTCCAAGCCACCAAAGCCGGCTAAAAAGTGAATAATCGACAACTAAAACTTCAATTGTACTACGTCTTACTGGCTATTACTTCAACTTAGAAGCTTCTTCAGTGTTATACTATGGTGCTTTGAGTGTCTCCGCATACCGCAGCACGCGACATAGCTTTGCAGACGATAAATGTAACCGTCTCAGAGAGAAAAGCGGCCAATGTGACGATCTGGCTTTAAGTCGATTCGATAACAAATCACGTAAACGGACGGATTTCTCAGGTTTTTACAACATATGAACACTTTTCACATTCTCCCGTGCAACGCGGCTGTTAGTCCTCCTTTCATGCAAAATCTTATGGTCCTAGGTCATGTCCCAGCCACTAAAGCCGGCTAAAAAGTGAATAATCGACAAATAAAACTTCAATTGTACTACTTCTAACTGGCTATTACTTCAACATAGAAGCTTCTTCTGTGTTCTACTATGGTGCTTTTAGTTTTTCCGCATACCGCAGAACGCGACATAGCTTTGCAGACGATAAATGTAACCGTTTCAGAGAGTAGAGCGGCCAATGTGACGATCTGGCTTTAATTCGATTCGATAACAAATGACGAAAACGGACGGATTTCTCAGGTTTTTACTACATATGAACACTTTTCACATTCTCCCGTGAAACGCGGCTGCTAGTACTCCTTTCATGCAAAATCTTAAGGTCCTAGGTCATGTCCAAGCCACCAAAGCCGGCTAAAATGTGAATAATCGACAACTAAAACTTGAATTGTACTATTTCTTACTGGCTATTACTTCAACTTAGAAGCTTCTTCTGTGTTCTACTATGGTGCTTTTAGTGTATCGGCATACCGCAGAACGCGACATAGCTTTGCAGACGATAAGTGCAACCGTTTCAGAGAGAAGAGCGGCCAATGTGACGATCTGGCTTTAAGTCGATTCGATAACAAATGACGAAAACGGACGGTTTTCTCAGGTTTTTACTACATATGAACACTTTTCACATTCTCCCGTGCAACGCGGCTGCTAGTCTTCCTTTCATGCAAAATCTTAAGGTTCCACCGCATGTCCAAGCCACCAAAGCCGGCTAAAAAGTAAATAATCGACAACTAAAACTTGAATTGTACTACTTCTTACTGGCTATTGCTTCGACTTAGAAGCTTCTTCAGTGTTCTGCTATGGTGCTTTTAGTGTCTCCGCATACCGCAGCACGCGACATAGCTTTGCAGACGATAAATGTAACCGTCTTTTTAGAGAGAAAAGCGGCCAATGTGACGATCTGGCTTTAAGTCGATTCGATAACAAATCACGAAAACGGACGGATTTCTCAGGTTTTTACAACATATGAACACTTTTCACATTCTCCCGTGCAACGCGGCTGTTAGTCCTCCTTTCATGCAAAATCTTATGGTCCTAGGTCATGTCCCAGCCACTAAAGCCGGCTAAAAAGTGAATAATCGACAAATAAAACTTCAATTGTACTACTTCTAACTGGCTATTACTTCAACATAGAAGCTTCTTCTGTGTTCTACTATGGTGCTTTTAGTTTTTCCGCATACCGCAGAACGCGACATAGCTTTGCAGACGATAAATGTAACCGTTTCAGAGAGTAGAGCGGCCAATGTGACGATCTGGCTTTAATTCGATTCGATAACAAATGACGAAAACGGACGGATTTCTCAGGTTTTTACTACATATGAACACTTTTCTCTTTCTCCCGTGCAACGCGGCTGCTAGTCCTCCTTTCATGCAAAATCTTAAGGTCCTAGGTCATGTCATGGCCACCAAAGCAAGCTAAAAAGTGAATAATCGACAACTAAAACTTGAATTGTACTACTTCTTACCTTCTATTACTTCAATTTAGAAGCTTCTTCTGTGTTCTACTATGGTGCTTTTAGTGTTTCCGCATACTGCAGTACGCGACATAGCTTTGCAGACGATAAATGTAACCGTTTCAGAGAGGAGAGCGGCCAATGTGACGATCTGGCTTTAAGTCGATTCGATAACAAATGACGAAAACGGACGGATTTCTCAGGTTTTTACTACATATGAACACTTTTCACATTCTCCCGTGCAACGCTGCTGCTAGTCTTCTTTTCGTGCAAAATCTTATGGTTCCACCTCATGTCCAAGCCACCAAAGCTGGCTAAAAAGTGAATAATCGACAACTACAACTTCAATTGTACTACTTCTTACTGGCTATTACTTCAACATAGAAGCTTCTTCTGTGTTCTACTATAGTGCTTTTAGTGTTTCCGCATAACGCAGCACGCGACATAGCTTTGTAGACGATCAATGTAACCGTTTCAGAGAGAAGAGCGGCCAATGCGACGACCTTCCTTTAAGTCGTTTCGATAACAAATGACGAAAACGGACGGATTTATCAGGTTTTTACCACATATGAACTCTTTTCACATTCTCCCGTGCAACGCGGCTGCCAGTCCTCCTTTCATGCAAAATCTTAACGTCCTAGGTCATGTCCAAGCCACCAAAGCCGGCTAAAAAGTGAATAATCGACAACTAAAACTTGAATTGTACTACTTCTTACTGGCTATTACTTCAAATTACAAGCTACTTCTGTGTTCTTCTATGGTGCTTTTAGTGTCTCCGCATACCGCAGCACGCGACATAGCTTTGCAGACGATAAATGTAACCGTTTCAGAGAGTAGAGCGGCCAATGTGACGATCTGGCTTTAATTCGATTCGATAACAAATGACGAAAACGGACGGATTTCTCAGGTTTTTACTACATATGAACACTTTTCACATTCTCCCGTGCAACGCGGCTGCTAGTCCTCCTTTCATGCAAAATCGTAAGGTCCTAGGTCATGTCCAAGCCACCAAAGCCGGCTAAAGTGTGAATAATCGACAACTAAAACTTGAATTGTACTATTTCTTACTGGCTATTACTTCAACTTAGAAGCTTCTTCTGTGTTATACTATGGTGCTTTTAGTGTTTCGGCATACCGCAGCACGCGACATAGCTTTCCAGACGATAAGTGCAACCGTTTCAGAGAGAAGAGCGGCCAATGTGACGATCTGGCTTTAAGTCCATTCGATAACAAATCACGAAAACGGACGGATTTCTCAGGTTTTTACTACTTATGAACACTTTTCATATTCTCCCGTGCAACGCGGCTGTTAGTCCTCCTTTCTTGCAATATCTTATGGTCCTAGGACATGTCATAGCCACCAAAGCCGGCTAAAAAGTGAATAAACGACAACTAAAACTTCAATTGTACTACTTCTTACTATCTATTACTTCAACTTAGAAGCTTCTTCTGTGTTCTACTATGGTGCTTTTAGTGTCACCGCATACCGCAGCACGCGACATAGCTTTGCAGACGATAAATGTAACCGTCTCAGAGAGAAAAGCGGCCAATGTGACGATCTGGCTTTAAGTCGATTCGATAACAAATGACGAAAACGGACGGATTTCTCAGGTTTTTACTACATATGAACACTTTTCACTTTCTCCCGTGCAACGCGGACGCTAGTCCTCCTTTCATGCAAAATCTTATGGTCCTAGGTCATGTCATAGCCACCAAAGCCGGCTAAAAAGTGAATAATCGACAACTAAAACATGAATTGTACTACATCTTACTGGCTATTACTTCAACTTAGAAGCTTCTTCTGTGTTCTACTATGGTTCTTTTTGTGTTTCTGCATACTGCAGCACGCGACATAGCTTTGCAGACGATAAATGAAACCGTTTCAGAGAGTAGAGCGGCTAATGTAACGCTCTGGCTTTAAGTCGATTCGACGACAAATGACGAAAACGGACGGATTTCTCAGGTTTTTACTACATATGAACACTTTTCACATTCTCCCGTGCAACGCGTCTGCTAGTCCTCCTTTCATGCAAAATCTTAAGGTCCTAGGTCATGTCCAAGCTACCAATGCCGGCTAAAATGTGAATAATCGACAACTACAACTTCAATTGTACTACTTCTTACTGGCTATTACTACAACATAGAAGCTTCTTCTGTGTTCTACTATAGTGCTTTTAGTGTTTCCGCATAACGCAGCACGCGACATAGCTTTGTAGACGATCAATGTAACCGTTTCAGAGAGAAGAGCGGCCAATGCGACGATCTGCCTTTAAGTCGTTTCGATAACAAATAACGAAAACGGACGGATTTATCAGGTTTTTACCACATATGAACTCTTTTCACATTCTCCCGTGCAACGCGGCTGCCAGTCCTCCTTCCATGCAAAATCTTAACGTCCTAGGTGATGTGCAAGCCACCAAAGGCGGCTAAAAGGTGAATAATCGACAACTAAAACTTGAATTGTACTACTTCTTACTGGCTATTACTTCAACTTAGAAGCTACTTCTGTGTTCTTCTATGGTGCTTTTAGTGTCTCCGCATACCGCAGCACGCGACATAGCTTTGCAGACAATAAATGTAACCTTCTCAGAGAGAAAGGCAGCAAATGTGACGATCTGGTTTTAAGTCGATTCGATAACAAATGACGAAAACGGACGGATTTCTCAGGTTTTTACTACACACGAACACTTTTCACATTCTCCCATGCAACGCGGCTGCTAGTCCTCCTTTCATGCAAAATCGTAAGGTCCCAGGTCATGTCCAAGCCACCAAAGCCGGCTAAGAAGTGAATAATCAACAACTAAAACTTCAATTGTACTACTTCTTACTGGCTATTACTTCAACTTAGATGCTTCTTCTGTGTTCTCCTATGGTGCTTTTAGTGTCTCCGCAGACCGCAGCAATCGACATAGCTTTGCAGACGATAAATGTAATAGTCTCAGAAAGAAAAGCAGCCAATGTGAGGATCTGGCTTTAAGTCGATTCGATAACAAATGACGAAAACGGACGGATTTCCCATGTCTTTACTACATATGAACACTTTTCACATTCTCCCGTGCAACGCGGCTGCTAGTCCTCCTTTCATGCAAAATCTTAAGTTCCTAGGTCATGTCCAAGCCACCAAAGCCGGCTAAAAAGTGAATAATCGATAGTTAAAACTTGAATTGCACTACTTCTTACTGGCTATTACTTCAACTTAGAAGCTTCTTCTGTGTTCAACTATGGTGCTTTTAGTGTCACCGCATACCGCAGCACGCGACATAGCTTTGCAGACGATAAATGTAACCGTCTCAGAGAGAAAAGCGGCCAATGTGACGATCTGGCTTTAAGTCGATTCGATAACAAATGACGAAAACGGACGGATTTCTCAGGTTTTTACTACATATGAACACTTTTCACTTTCTCCCGTGCAACGCGGACGCTAGTCCTCCTTTCATACAAAATCTTATGGTCCTAGGTCATGTCATAGCCACCAAAGCCGGCTAAAAAGTGAATAATCGACAACTAAAACATGAATTGTACTACTTCTTACTGGCTATTACTTCAACTTAGAAGCTTCTTCTGTGTTCTACTATGGTTCTTTTTGTGTTTCTGCATACTGCAGCACGCGACATAGCTTTGCAGACGATAAATGTAACCGTTTCAGAGAGTAGAGCGGCCAATGTGACGCTCTGGCTTTAAGTCGATTCGACGACAAATGACGAAAACGGACGGATTTCTCACGTTTTTACTACATATGAACACTTTTCACATTCTCCCGTGCAACGCGTCTGCTAGTCCTCCTTTCATGCAAAATCTTAAGGTCCTAGGTCATGTCCAAGCTACCAATGCCGGCTAAAATGTGAATAATCGACAACTAAAACTTCAATTTTACTACTTCTTACTGGCTATTGCTTCAACTTAGAAGCTTCTCCAGTGTTCTACTATGGTGCTTTTAGTGTCTCCGCATACCGCAGCACGCGACATAGATTTGCAGACGATAAATGTAACCGTCTCAGAGAGAAAAGCGGCCAATGTGACGATCTGGCTTAAAGTCGATTCGATAACAAATGACGAAAACGGACGGATTTCTCAGGTTTTTACTACATATGAACACTTTTCACATTCTCCCGTGCAACGCGGCTGTTAGTCCTCCTTTCATGCAAAATCTTATGGCCCTAGGTCATGTCATAGCCACCAAAGCCGGCTAAAAAGAGAATAATCGACAACTAAAACTTGAATTGTACTACTTCTTACTGGCTATTACTTCAACTTAGAAGCTTCTTCTGTGTTCTACTATGGTGCTTTTAGTGTTTCCGCATATCGCAGCACGCGACATAGCTTTGCAGAAGATAAATGTAACCGTTTCAGAGAGAAGAGTGGCCAATGTGTCGATCTGGCCTTAAGTCGATTCGATAACAAATGACGAAAACAGACGGATATCTCAGGTTTTTACTACATATGAACACTTTTCACATTCTCCCGTGCAACGCGGCTGCTAGTCCTCCTTTCATGCAAAATCGTAAGGTCCTAGGTCATGTCCAAGCCACCAAAGCCGGCTAAAAAGTGAATAATCGATAACTAAAACTTGAATTGCACTACTTCTTACTGGCTATTACTTCAACTTAGAAGCTTCTTCTGTGCTCTACTATGGTGCTTTTAGTGTCTCCGCATACCGCAGCACGCGATATAGCTTTGCAGACGATAAATGTAACCGTCTCAGAGAGAAAAGCGGCCAATGTGACGATCTGGCCTTAAGTCGATTCGATAACAAATGACGAAAACGGACGGATTTCTCAGGTTTTTACTACATATGAACACTTTTCACTTTCTCCCGTGCAACGCGGACGCTAGTCCTCCTTTCATGCAAAATCTTATGGTCCTAGGTCATGTCATAGCCACCAAAGCCGGCAAAAAGTGAATAATCGACAACTAAAACTTGAGTTGTACTACTTCTTACTCTCTATTACTTCAATTTAGAAGCTTCCTCTGTGTTCTACTATGGTGCTTTTAGTGTTTCCGCATACTGCAGTACGCGACATAGCTTTGCAGACGATAAATGTAACCGTTTCAGAGAGGAGAGCGGCCAATGTGACGATCTGGCTTTAAGTCGATTCGAAAACAAATGACGAAAACGGACGGATTTCTCAGGTTTTTACTACATATGAACAATTTTCACATTCTCCCGTGCAACGCGGCTGTTAGTCCTCCTTTCATGCAAAATCTTATGGTCCTAGGTCATGTCATAGCCACCAAAGCCGGCTAAAAAGTGAATAATCGACAACTAAAACATGAATTGTACTACTTCTTACTGGCTATTACTTCAACTTAGAAGCTTCTTCTGTGTTCTACTATGGTTCTTTTTGTGTTTCTGCATACTGCAGCACGCGACATAGCTTTGCAGACGATAAATGTAACCGTTTCAGAGAGTAGAGCGGCCAAGGTGACGCTATGGCTTTAAGTCGATTCGATGACAAATGACGAAAACGGACGGATTTCTCAGGTTTTTACAACATATGAACACTTTTCACATTCTCCCGTGCAACGCGTTTGCTAGTCCTCCTTTCATGCAAAATCTTAAGGTCCTAGGTCATGTCATAGCCACCAAAGCCGGCTAAAAAGTGAATAATCGACAACTAAAACATGAATTGTACTACTTCTTACTGGCTATTACTTCAACTTAGAATCTTCTTCTGTGTTCTACTATGGTTCTTTTTGTGTTTCTGTATACTGCAGCACGCGACATAGCTTTGCAGACGATAAATGTAACCGTTTCAGAGAGTAGAGCGGCCAATGTGACGCTCTGGCTTTAAGTCGATTCGACGACAAATGACGAAAACGGACGGATTTCTCAGGTTTTTACTACATATGAACAATTTTCACATTCTCCCGTGCAACGCGTCTGCTAGTCCTCCTTTCATGCAAAATCTTAAGGTCCTAGGTCATGTCAAGGTACCAATGCCGGCTAAAATGTGAATAATCGACAACTAAAACTTCAATTTTACTACTTCTTACTGGCAATTGCTTCAACTTAGAAGCTTCTTCAGTGTTCTACTATGGTGCTTTTAGTGTCTCCGCATACCGCAGCACGCGACATAGATTTGCAGACGACAAATGTAACCGTTTCAGAGAGAAGAGGGGCCAATGTGACGATCTGGCCTTAAGTCGATTCGATAACAAATGACGAAAACAGACGGATATCTCAGGTTTTTACTACATATGAACACTTTTCACATTCTCCCGTGCAACGCGGCTGCTAGTCCTCCTTTCATGCAAAATCTTAAGGTCCTAGGTCATGTCCAAGCCACCAAAGCCGGCTAAAAAGTGAATAATCGATAACTAAAACTTGAATTGCACTACTTCTTACTGGCTATTACTTCAACTTAGAAGCTTCTTCTGTGCTCTACTATGGTGCTTTTAGTGTCTCCGCATACCGCAGCACGCGACATAGCTTTGCAGACGATAAATGTAACCGTCTCAGAGAGAAAAGCGGCCAATGTGACGATCTGGCTTTAAGCCGATTCGATAACAAATGACGAAAACGGACGGATTATTCAGGTTTTTACTACATATGAACACTTTTCACTTTCTCCCGTTCAACGCGGACGCTAGTCCTCCTTTCATGCAAAATCTTATGGTCCTAGGTCATGTCATAGCCACCAAAGCCGGCAAAAAGTGAATAATCGACAACTAAAACTTGAATTGTACTACTTCTTACTCTCTATTACTTCAATTTAGAAGCTTCCTCTGTGTTCTACTATGGTGCTTTTAGTGTTTCCGCATACTGCAGTACGCGACATAGCTTTGCAGACGATAAATGTAACCGTTTCAGAGAGGAGAGCGGCCAATGTGACGATCTGGCTTTAAGTCGATTCGAAAACAAATGACGAAAACGGACGGATTTCTCAGGTTTTTACTACATATGAACAATTTTCACATTCTCCCGTGCAACGCGGCTGTTAGTCCTCCTTTCATGCAAAATCTTATGGTCCTAGGTCATGTCATAGCCACCAAAGCCGGCTAAAAAGTGAATAATCGACAACTAAAACATGTATTGTACTACTTCTTACTGGCTATTACTTCAACTTAGAAGCCTCTTCTGTGTTCTACTATGGTTCTTTTTGTGTTTCTGCATACTGCAGCACGCGACATAGCTTTACAGACGATAAATGTAAACGTTTCAGAGAGTAGAGCGGCCAAGGTGACGCTCTGGCTTTAAGTCGATTCGATGACAAATGACGAAAACGGACGGATTTCTCAGGTTTTTACTACATATGAACACTTTTCACATTCTCCCGTGCAACGCGTTTGCTAGTCCTCCTTTCATGCAAAATCTTAAGGTCCTAGGTCATGTCCAAGCTACCAAAGCCGGCTAAAATGTGAATAATCGACAACTAAAACTTGAATTGTACTATTTCTTACTGGCTATTACTTCAACTTAGAAGCTTCTTCTGTGTTCTACTATGGTGCTTTTAGTGTTTCGGCATACCGCAGCACGCGACATAGCTTTGCAGACGATAAGTGTAACCGTTTCAGAGAGAAGAGCGGCCAATGTGACGATCTGGCCTTAAGTCGATTCGATAACAAATGACGAAAACGGACGGATTTCTCAGGTTTTTACTACATATGAACACTTTTCACATTCTCCCGTGCCACTTGTCTGCTAGTCCTCCTTTCATGCAAAATCATGTGGTCCTAGGTCATGTCCAAGCCACCGAAGCCGGCTAAAAAGTGAATAATCGACAACTAAAACTTCAATTTTACTACATCTTACTGGCTATTGCTTCAACTTAGAAGCTTCTTCAGTGTTCTACTATGGTGCTTTTAGTGTCTCCGCATACCGCAGCACGCGACATAGAGTTGCAGACGATAAATGTAACCGTCTCAGAGAGAAAAGCGGCCAATGTGACGATCTGGCTTTAAGTTGATTCGATAACAAATGACGAAAACGGACGGATTTCATAGGTTTTTACCACATATGAACACTTTTCACTTTCTCCCGTGCAACGCGGACGCTAGTCCTCCTTTCATGCAAAATCTTATGGTCCTAGGTCATGTCCAAGCCAACAAAGCCGGCTAAAAAGTGAATAATCGTCAACTAAAACTTCAATTTTACTACTTCTTACTGGCTATTGCTTCAACTTAGAAGATTCTTCAGTGTTCTACTATGGAGCTTTTAGTGTCTCCGCATACCGCAGCACGCGCAATAGCTTTGCAGACGATAAATGTAACCGTCTCAGAGAGAAAAGTGGCCAATGTGACGATCTGGCTTTAAGACGATTCGATAACAAATGACGAAAACGGACGGATTTCTCAGGTTTTTAATACATATGAACACTTTTCACATTCTCCCGTGCAACGCGGCTGTTAGTCCTCCTTTAATGCAAAATCTTATGGTCCTAGGTCATGTCCAAGCCACCAAAGCCGGCTAAAAAGTGAATAATCGACAACTAAAACTTCAATTTTACTACTTCTTACTGGCTATTGCTTCAACTTAGAAGCTTCTTCAGTGTTCTACTATGGTGCTTTTAGTGTCTCCGCATACCGCAGCACGCGACATAGCTTTGCAGACGATAAATGTAACCGTCTCAGAGAGAAAAGCGGCCAATGTGACGATCTTTCATTAAGACGATTCGATAAAAAATGACGAAAACGGACGGATTTCTCAGGTTTTTACTACATATGAACACTTTTCACATTCTCCCGTGCAACGCGAATGTTAGTCCTCCTTTCATGCAAAATCTTATGGTCCTAGGTCATGTCCAAGCCACCAAAGCCGGCTAAAAAGTGAATAATCGACAACTAAAACTTCAATAGTACTACTTCTTACTGGCTATTGCTATAACTTAGAAGCTTCTTCAGTGTTCTACTATGGTGCTTTTAGTGTCTCCGCATACCGCAGCACGCGACATAGATTTGCGGACGATAAATGTAACCGTCTCAGAGAGAAAAGCAGCCAATGTGACGATCTGGCTATAAGACGATTCGATAACAAATGACGAAAACGGACGGATTTCTCAGGTTTTTACTACATATGAACACTTTTCACATTCTCCGGTGCAACGTGGCTGCTAGTCTTCCTTTCATGCAAAATTTTATGGTTCCACCTCATGTCCAAGCCACCAAAGCCGGCTAAAAAGTGAATAATCGACAACTAAAACTTGAATGGTACTACTTCTTACTGGCTATTACTTCAACATAGAAGCATCTTCAGTGTTCTACTATGGTGCTTTTAGTGTTTCCGCGTAATGCAGCACGCGACATAGCTTTGTAGACGATAAATGTAACCGTTTCAGAGAGAAGAGCGACCAATGTCACGATCTGGCTTTAAGTCGATTCGATAACAAATGACGAAAACGGACGGATTTCTCAGGTTTTTACTACATATGAACACTTTTCACATTATCCCGTGCAACGCGGCTGCTAGTCCTCGTTTCATGCAAAATCTTAAGGTCCTAGGTCATGTCCAAGCCACCAAAGCCGGCTAAAATGTGAATAATCGACAACTAAAACTTGAATTGTATTCCTTCTTACTGGCTATTACTTCAACTTAGAAGCTTCTTCTGTGTTCTACTATGGTGCTTTTAGTGTCTCCGCATACCGCAGCACGCGACATAGCGTTGCAGACGATAAATGTAACCGTCTCAGAGTGAAAAGCGGCCAATGTGACGATCTGCCTTTAAGTCGATTCGATAACAAATGACGAAAACGGACGGATTTATCAGGTTTTTACTACATATGAACACTTTTCACATTCTCCGTGCAACGCGGCTGCCAGTCCTCCTTTCATGTAAAATCTTATGGTCCCAGATCATGTCCAAGCCACCAAAGACGGCTAAAAAGTGAATAATCGACAACTAAAACTTCAATTGTACTACTTCTTACTGGCTATTACTTCAACTTAGAAGCTTCTTCTGTGTTCTACTATGGTGCTTTTAGTGTTTCCGCATACTGCAGCACGCGACATTGCTTTGCAGACGATAAATGTAACCGTTTCAGAGAGTAGAGCGGCTAATGTGACTATGTGGCTTTAAGTCGATTCGATAACAAATGACGAAAACGGACGGATTTCTCAGGATTTTACTACATATCAACACTTTTCACATTCTCCCGTGCAACGCGTCTGCTAGTCCTCCTTTCATGCAAAATCTTATGGTCCTAGGTCATGTCCAAGCCACCAAAGCCGGCTAAAAAGTGAATAATCGACAACTAAAACTTGAATTGTACTACTTCTTACTGGCTATTACTTCAGCTTTGAAGTTTCTTCTGTGTTCTACTATGGTGCTTTTAGTGTCTCCGCATACCGCAGCACGCGACATAGCTTTGCAGACGATAAATGTAACCGTCTCAGAGAGAAAAGCGGCCAATGTCACGATCTGGCTTTAAGTCGATTCGATAACAAATGACGAAAATGGACGGATTTCTCAGGTTTTTACTACATATGAACACGTTTCACATTCTCCCGTGCAACGTGGCTGTTAGTCCTCCTTTCATGCAAAATCTTATGGTCCTAGGTCATGTCCAAGCCAACATAGCCGGCTAAAAAGTGAATAATCGACAACTAAAACTTCAATTGTACTACTTCTTACTGGCTATTGCTTCAACTTAGAAGCTTCTTCTGTGTTCTACTATGGTGCTTTTAGTGTTTCGGCATACCGCAGCACGCGACATAGCTTTGCAGACGATAAGTGTAACCGTTTCAGAGAGAAGAGCGGCCAATGTGACGATCTGGCCTTAAGTCGATTCGATAACAAATGACGAAAACGGACGGATTTCTCAGGTTTTTACTACATATGAACACTTTTCACATTCTCCCGTGCCACTTGTCTGCTAGTCCTCCTTTCATGCAAAATCATGTGGTCCTAGGTCATGTCCAAGCCACCGAAGCCGGCTAAAAAGTGAATAATCGACAACTAAAACTTCAATTTTACTACATCTTACTGGCTATTGCTTCAACTTAGAAGCTTCTTCAGTGTTCTACTATGGTGCTTTTAGTGTCTCCGCATACCGCAGCACGCGACATAGAGTTGCAGACGATAAATGTAACCGTCTCAGAGAGAAAAGCGGCCAATGTGACGATCTGGCTTTAAGTTGATTCGATAACAAATGACGAAAACGGACGGATTTCATAGGTTTTTACTACATATGAACACTTTTCACTTTCTCCCGTGCAACGCGGACGCTAGTCCTCCTTTCATGCAAAATCTTATGGTCCTAGGTCATGTCCAAGCCAACAAAGCCGGCTAAAAAGTGAATAATCGTCAACTAAAACTTCAATTTTACTACTTCTTACTGGCTATTGCTTGAACTTAGAAGATTCTTCAGTGTTCTACTATGGAGCTTTTAGTGTCTCCGCATACCGCAGCACGCGAAATAGCTTTGCAGACGATAAATGTAACCGTCTCAGAGAGAAAAGTGGCCAATGTGACGATCTGGCTTTAAGACGATTCGATAACAAATGACGAAAACGGACGGATTTCTCAGGTTTTTAATACATATGAACACTTTTCACATTCTCCCGTGCAACGCGGCTGTTAGTCCTCCTTTAATGCAAAATCTTATGGTCCTAGGTCATGTCCAAGCCACCAAAGCCGGCTAAAAAGTGAATAATCGACAACTAAAACTTCAATTTTACTACTTCTTACTGGCTATTGCTTCAACTTAGAAGCTTCTTCAGTGTTCTACTATGGTGCTTTTAGTGTCTCCGCATACCGCAGCACGCGACATAGCTTTGCAGACGATAAATGTAACCGTCTCAGAGAGAAAAGCGGCCAATGTGACGATCTGGCATTAAGACGATTCGATAACAAATGACGAAAACGGACGGATTTCTCAGGTTTTTACTACATATGAACACTTTTCACATTCTCCCGTGCAACGCGGCTGTTAGTCCTCCTTTCATGCAAAATCTTATGGTCCTAGGTCATGTCCAAGCCACCAAAGCCGGCTAAAAAGTGAATAATCGACAACTAAAACTTCAATAGTACTACTTCTTACTGGCTATTGCTATAACTTAGAAGCTTCTTCAGTGTTCTACTATGGTGCTTTTAGTGTCTCCGCATACCGCAGCACGCGACATAGATTTGCGGACGATAAATGTAACCGTCTCAGAGAGAAAAGCAGCCAATGTGACGATCTGGCTATAAGACGATTCGATAACAAATGACGAAAACGGACGGATTTCTCAGGTTTTTACTACATATGAACACTTTTCACATTCTCCGGTGCAACGTGGCTGCTAGTCTTCCTTTCATGCAAAATTTTATGGTTCCACCTCATGTCCAAGCCACCAAAGCCGGCTAAAAAGTGAATAATCGACAACTAAAACTTGAATGGTACTACTTCTTACTGGCTATTACTTCAACATAGAAGCATCTTCAGTGTTCTACTATGGTGCTTTTAGTGTTTCCGCGTAATGCAGCACGCGACATAGCTTTGTAGACGATAAATGTAACCGTTTCAGAGAGAAGAGCGACCAATGTCACGATCTGGCTTTAAGTCGATTCGATAACAAATGACGAAAACGGACGGATTTCTCAGGTTTTTACTACATATGAACACTTTTCACATTATCCCGTGCAACGCGGCTGCTAGTCCTCGTTTCATGCAAAATCTTAAGGTCCTAGGTCATGTCCAAGCCACCAAAGCCGGCTAAAATGTGAATAATCGACAACTAAAACTTGAATTGTATTCCTTCTTACTGGCTATTACTTCAACTTAGAAGCTTCTTCTGTGTTCTACTATGGTGCTTTTAGTGTCTCCGCATACCGCAGCACGCGACATAGCGTTGCAGACGATAAATGTAACCGTCTCAGAGTGAAAAGCGGCCAATGTGACGATCTGCCTTTAAGTCGATTCGATAACAAATGACGAAAACGGACGGATTTATCAGGTTTTTACTACATATGAACACTTTTCACATTCTCCGTGCAACGCGGCTGCCAGTCCTCCTTTCATGTAAAATCTTATGGTCCCAGATCATGTCCAAGCCACCAAAGACGGCTAAAAAGTGAATAATCGACAACTAAAACTTCAATTGTACTACTTCTTACTGGCTATTACTTCAACTTAGAAGCTTCTTCTGTGTTCTACTATGGTGCTTTTAGTGTTTCCGCATACTGCAGCACGCGACATTGCTTTGCAGACGATAAATGTAACCGTTTCAGAGAGTAGAGCGGCTAATGTGACTATGTGGCTTTAAGTCGATTCGATAACAAATGACGAAAACGGACGGATTTCTCAGGATTTTACTACATATCAACACTTTTCACATTCTCCCGTGCAACGCGTCTGCTAGTCCTCCTTTCATGCAAAATCTTATGGTCCTAGGTCATGTCCAAGCCACCAAAGCCGGCTAAAAAGTGAATAATCGACAACTAAAACTTGAATTGTACTACTTCTTACTGGCTATTACTTCAACTTTAAAGTTTCTTCTGTGTTCTACTATGGTGCTTTTAGTGTCTCCGCATACCGCAGCACGCGACATAGCTTTGCCGACGATAAATGTAACCGTCTCAGAGAGAAAAGCGGCCAATGTGACGATCTGGCTTTAAGACGATTCGATAACAAATGACGAAAACGGACGGATTTCTCAGGTTTTTAATACATATGAACACTTTTCACATTCTCCCGTGCAACGCGGCTGTTAGTCCTCCTTTCATGAAAAATCGTATGGTCCTAGGTCATGTCCAAGCCACCAAAGCCGGCTAAAAAGTGAATAATCGACAACTAAAACTTCAATTGTACTACTTCTTACTGGCTACTGCTTCAACTTAGAAGCTTCTTCAGTGTTCTACTATGGTGCTTTTAGTGTCTCCGCATACCGCAGCACGCGACATAGCTTTGCAGACGATAAATGTAACCGTCTCAGAGAGAAAAGCGGCCAATGTGACGATCTGGCTTTAAGACGATTCGATAACAAATGACGAAAACGGACGGATTTCTCAGGTTTTTACTACATATGAACACTTTTCACATTCTCCCGTGCAACGCGGCTGTTAGTCCTCCTTGCATGCAAAATCTTATGGTCCTAGGTCATGTCCAAGCCACCAAAGCCGGCTAAAAAGTGAATAATCGACAACTAAAACTTCAATTGTACTACTTCTTACTGGCGATTGCTTCAACTTAGAAGCTTCTTCAGTGTTCTACTATAGTGCTTTTAGTGTCTCCGCATACTGCAGCACGCGACATAGCTTTGCAGACGATAAATGTAAACGTTTCAGAGAGTAGAGCGGCCAATGTGACTATGTGGCTTTAAGTCGATTCGATAACAAATGACGAAAACGGACGGATTTCTCAGGTTTTTACTACATATGAACACTTTTCACATTCTCCGCTGCAACGTGGCTGCTAGTCTTCCTTTCATGCAAAATTTTATGGTTCCACCTCATGTCCAAGCCACCAAAGCCGGCTAAAAAGTGAATAATCGACAACTAAAACTTCAATTGTACTAATTCTTACTGGCTATTACTTCAACATAGAAGCTTCTTCAGTGTTCTACTATGGTGCGTTTAGTGTTTCCGCTTAACGCAGCACGCGACATAGCGTTGTAGACGATAAATGTAACCGTTTCAGAGAGAAGAGCGGCCAATGTGACGATCTGGCTTTAAGTCGATTCGATAACAAATGACGAAAACGGACGGATTTCTCAGGTTTTTACTACATATGAACACTTTTCACATTCTCCCGTGCAACGCGGCTGCTGGTCCTCCTTTCATGCAAAATCTTAAGGTCCTAGGTCATGTCCAAGCCACCAAAGCCGGCTAAAATGTGAATAATCGACAACTAAAACTTGAATTGTATTACTTCTTACTGGCTATTACTTCAACTTAGAAGCTTCTTCTGTGTTCTACTGTGGTGCTTTTAGTGTCTCCGCATACCGCAGCACGCGACATAGCGTTGCAGACGATAAATGTAACCGTCTCAGAGAGAAAAGCGGCCAATGTGACGATCTGCCTTTAAGTCGATTCGATAACAAATGACGAAAACGGACGGATTTCTCAGGTTTTTACTACATATGAACACTTTTCACATTCTCCGGTGCAACGTGGCTGCTAGTCTTCCTTTCATGCAAAATTTTATGGTTCCACCTCATGTCCAAGCCACCAAAGCCGGCTAAAAAGTGAATAATCGACAACTAAAACTTGAATTGTACTACTTCTTACTGGCTATTGCTTCAACTTAGAAGCTTCTTCTGTGTTCTACTATGGTGCTTTTAGTGTCTCCGCATACCGCAGCACGCGACATAGCTTTGCAGACGATAAATGTAACCGTCTCAGAGAGAAAAGCGGCCAATTTGACGATCTGGCTTTAAGTCGATTCGGTAACAAATGACGAAAACGGACGGATTCCTCAGGTTTTTACTACATATGAACACTTTTCACATTCTCCGGTGCAACGTGGCTGCTAGTCTTCCTTTCATGCAAAATTTTATGGGTCCACCTCATGTCCAAGCCACCAAAGCCGGCTAAAAAGTGAATAATCGACAAATAAAACTTCAATTGTACTACTTCTTACTGGCTATTACTTCAACATAGAAGCTTCTTCAGTGTTCTACTATGGTACTTTTAGTGTTTCCGCATACTGCAGCACGCGACATAGCTTTGCAGACGATAAATGTAACCGTTTCAGAGAGTAGAGCGGCCAATGTGACTATGTGGCTTAAAGTCGATTCGATAACAAATGACGAAAACGGACGGATTTCTCAGGTTTTTACTACATATGAACACCTTTCACATTCTCCCGTGCAACGCGTCTGCTAGTCCTCCTTTCATGCAAAATCTTATGGTCCTAGGTCATGTCCAAGCCACCAAAGCCGGCTAAAAAGTGAATAATCGACAACTAAAACTTGAATTGTATTACTTCTTACTGGCTATTACTTCAACATAGAAGCTTCTTCAGTGTTCTACTATGGTGCTTTTAGTGTTTCCGCATAATGCAGCACGCGACATAGCTTTGTAGACGATAAATGTAACCGTTTCAGAGAGAAGAGCGGCCAATGTGACGATCTGGCTTTAAGTCGATTCGATAACAAATGACGAAAACGGACGGATTTCTCAGGTTTTTACTACATATGAACACTTTTCACATTCTCCCGTGCAACGCGGCTGCTAGTCCTCCTTTCATGCAAAATCTTAAGGTCCTAGGTCATGTCCAAGCCACCAAAGCCGGCTAAAATGTGAATAATCGACAACTAAAACTTGAATTGTATTACTTCTTACTGGCCATTACTTCAACTTAGAAGCTTCTTCTGTGTTCTACTATGGTGCTTTTAGTGTCTCCGCATACCGCAGCACGCGACATAGCGTTGCAGACGATAAGTGTAACCGTCTCAGAGTGAAAAGCGGCCAATGTGACGATCTGCCTTTAAGTCGATTCGATAACAAATGACGACAACGGACGGATTTATCAGGTTTTTACTACATATGAACACTTTTCACATTCTCCGGTGCAACGTGGCTGCTAGTCTTCCTTTCATGCAAAATTTTATGGTTCCACCTCATGTCCAAGCCACCAAAGCCGGCTAAAAAGTGAATAATCGACAAATAAAACTTCAATTGTACTACTTCTTACTGGCTATTACTTCAACATAGAAGCTTCTTCAGTGTTCTACTATGGTACTTTTAGTGTTTCCGCATACTGCAGCACGCGACATAGCTTTGCAGACGATAAATGTAACCGTTTCAGAGAGTAGAGCGGCCAATGTGACTATGTGGCTTAAAGTCGATTCGATAACAAATGACGAAAACGGACGGATTTCTCAGGTTTTTACTACATATGAACACTTTTCACATTCTCCCGTGCAACGCGTCTGCTAGTCCTCCTTTCATGCAAAATCTTATGGTCCTAGGTCATGTCCAAGCCACCAAAGCCGGCTAAAAAGTGAATAATCGACAACTAAAACTTCAATTGTACTACTTCTTACTGGCTATTACTTCAACATAGAAGCTTCTTCAGTGTTCTACTATGGTGCTTTTAGTGTTTCCGCATAATGCAGCACGCGACATAGCTTTGTAGACGATAAGTGTAACCGTTTCAGAGAGAAGAGCGGCCAATGTGTCGATCTGGCTTTAAGTCGATTCGATAACAAATGACGAAAACGGACGGATTTCTCAGGTTTTTACTACATATGAACACTTTTCACATTCTCCCGTGCAACGCGGCTGCTAGTCCTCCTTTCATGCAAAATCTTAAGGTCCTAGGTCATGTCCAAGCCACCAAAGCCGGCTAAAATGTGAATAATCGACAACTAAAACTTGAATTGTATTACTTCTTACTGGCCATTACTTCAACTTAGAAGCTTCTTCTGTGTTCTACTATGGTGCTTTTAGTGTCTCCGCATACCGCAGCACGCGACATAGCGTTGCAGACGATAAGTGTAACCGTCTCAGAGTGAAAAGCGGCCAATGTGACGATCTGCCTTTAAGTCGATTCGATAACAAATGACGACAACGGACGGATTTATCAGGTTTTTACTACATATGAACACTTTTCACATTCTCCCGTGCAACGCGGCTGCCAGTCCTCCTTTCATGTAAAATCTTATGGTCCCAGGTCATGTCCAAGCCACCAAAGACGGCTAAAAAGTGAATAATCGACAACTAAAACTTCAATTGTACTACTTCTTACTGGCTATTACTTCAACTTAGAAGCTTCTTCTGTGTTCTACTATGGTGCTTTTAGTGTTTCCGCATACTGCAGCACGCGACATAGCTTTGCAGACGATAAATGTAAACGTTTCAGAGAGTAGAGCGGCCAATGTGACTATGTGGCTTTAAGTCGATTCGATAACAAATGACGAAAACGGACGGATTTCTCAGGTTTTTACTACATATGAACACTTTTCACATTCTCCCGTGCAACGCGGCTGTTAGTCCTCCTTTCATGCAAAATCTTATGGTCCTAGGTCATGTCCAAGCCAACAAAGCCGGCTAAAATGTGAATAATCGACAACTAAAACTTCAATTGTACTACTTCTTACTGGCTATTGCTTCAACTTAGAAGCTTCTTCAGTGTTCTACTATGGTGCTTTTAGTGTCTCCGCATACCGCAGCACGCGACATAGCTTTGCAGACGATAAATGTAACCGTCTCAGAGAGAAAAGCGGCCAATGTGACGATATGGCTTTAAGACGATTCGATAACAAATGACGAAAACGGACGGATTTCTCAGGTTTTTAATACATATGAACACTTTTCACATTCTCCCGTGCAACGCGGCTGTTAGTCGTCCTTTCATGCAAAATCGTATGGTCCTAGGTCATGTCCAAGCCACCAAAGCCGGCTAAAAAGTGAATAATCGACAACTAAAACTTCAATTGTACTACTTCTTACTGGCTACTGCTTCAACTTAGAAGCTTCTTCAGTGTTCTACTATGGTGCTTTTAGTGTCTCCGCAACCCGCAGCACGCGACATAGCTTTGCAGACGATAAATGTAACCGTCTCAGAGAGAAATGCGGCCAATGTGACGATCTGGCTTTAAGACGATTCGATAACAAATGACGAAAACGGACGGATTCCTCAGGTTTTTACTACATATGAACACTTTTCACATTCTCCCGTGCAACGCGGCTGTTAGTCCTCCTTTCATGCAAAATCTTATGGTCCTAGGTCATGTCTAAGCCACCAAAGCCGGCTAAAAAGTGAATAATCGACAACTAAAACTTGAATTGTACTACTTCTTACTGGCTATTGCTTCAACTTAGAAGCTTCTTCAGTGTTCTACTATGGTGCTTTTAGTGTCTCCGCATCCCGCAGCACGCGACATAGCTTTGCAGACGATAAATGTAACCGTCTCAGAGAGAAATGCGGCCAATGTGACGATCTGGCTTTAAGACGATTGGATAACAAATGACGAAAACGGACGGATTTCTCAGGTTTTTACTACATATGAACACTTTTCACATTCTCCGCTGCAACGTGGCTGCTAGTCTTCCTTTCATGCAAAATTTTATGGTTCCACCTCATGTCCAAGCCACCAAAGCCGGCTAAAAAGTGAATAATCGACAACTAAAACTTCAATTGTACTACTTCTTACTGGCTATTGCTTCAACTTAGAAGCTTCTTCAGTGTTCTACTAAGGTGCTTTTAGTGTCTCCGCATACCGCAGCACGCGACATAGCTTTGGAGACGATAAATGTAACCGTCTCAGAGAGAAAAGCGGCCAATGTGACGATCTGGCTTTAAGTCGATTCGATAACAAATGACGAAAACGGACGGATTTCTCAGGTTTTTACTACATATGAACACTTTTCACATTCTCCCGTGCAACGCGGCTGTTAGTCCTCCTTTCATGCAAAATCTTATGGTCCTAGGTCATGTCCAAGCCACCAAAGCCGGCTAAAATGTGAATAATCGACAACTAAAACTTGAATTGTATTAGTTCTTACTGGCTATTACTTCAACTTAGAAGCTTCTTCTGTGTTCTACTATGGTGCTTTTAGTGTCTCCGCATACCGCAGCACGCGACATAGCGTTGCAGACGATAAATGTAACCGTCTCAGAGTGAAAAGCGGCCAATGTGACGATCTGCCTTTAAGTCGATTCGATAACAAATGACGACAACGGACGGATTTATCAGGTTTTTACTACATATGAACACTTTTCACATTCTCCCGTGCAACGCGGTTGCCAGTCCTCCTTTCATGTAAAATCTTATGGTCCCAGGTCATGTCCAAGCCACCAAAGACGGCTAAAAAGTGAATAATCGACAACTAAAACTTCAATTGTACTACTTCTTACTGGCTATTACTTCAACTTAGAAGCTTCTTCTGTGTTCTACTATGGTGCTTTTAGTGTTTCCGCATACTGCAGCACGCGACATAGCTTTGCAGACGATAAATGTAACCGTTTCAGAGAGTAGAGCGGCCAATGTGACTATGTGGCTTTAAGTCGATTCGATAACAAATGACGAAAACGGACGGATTTCTCAGGTTTTTACTACATATGAACACTTTTCACATTCTCCCGTGCAACGCGGCTGTTAGTCCTCCTTTCATGCAAAATCTTATGGTCCTAGGTCATGTCCAAGCCAACAAAGCCGGCTAAAAAGTGAATAATCGACAACTAAAACTTCAATTGTACTACTTCTTACTGGCTATTGCTTCAACTTAGAAGCTTCTTCAGTGTTCTACTATGGTGCTTTTAGTGTCTCCGCATACCGCAGCACGCGACATAGCTTTGCAGACGATAAATGTAACCGTCTCAGAGAGAAAAGCGGCCAATGTGACGATATGGCTTTAAGACGATTCGATAACAAATGACGAAAACGGACGGATTTCTCAGGTTTTTAATACATATGAACACTTTTCACATTCTCCCGTGCAACGCGGCTGTTAGTCGTCCTTTCATGCAAAATCGTATGGTCCTAGGTCATGTCCAAGCCACCAAAGCCGGCTAAAAAGTGAATAATCGACAACTAAAACTTCAATTGTACTACTTCTTACTGGCTACTGCTTCAACTTAGAAGCTTCTTCAGTGTTCTACTATGGTGCTTTTAGTGTCTCCGCAACCCGCAGCACGCGACATAGCTTTGCAGACGATAAATGTAACCGTCTCAGAGAGAAATGCGGCCAATGTGACGATCTGGCTTTAAGACGATTCGATAACAAATGACGAAAACGGACGGATTCCTCAGGTTTTTACTACATATGAACACTTTTCACATTCTCCCGTGCAACGCGGCTGTTAGTCCTCCTTTCATGCAAAATCTTATGGTCCTAGGTCATGTCTAAGCCACCAAGGCCGGCTAAAAAGTGAATAATCGACAACTAAAACTTGAATTGTACTACTTCTTACTGGCTATTGCTTCAACTTAGAAGCTTCTTCAGTGTTCTACTATGGTGCTTTTAGTGTCTCCGCATCCCGCAGCACGCGACATAGCTTTGCAGACGATAAATGTAACCGTCTCAGAGAGAAATGCGGCCAATGTGACGATCTGGCTTTAAGACGATTGGATAACAAATGACGAAAACGGACGGATTTCTCAGGTTTTTACTACATATGAACACTTTTCACATTCTCCGCTGCAACGTGGCTGCTAGTCTTCCTTTCATGCAAAATTTTATGGTTCCACCTCATGTCCAAGCCACCAAAGCCGGCTAAAAAGTGAATAATCGACAACTAATACTTCAATTGTACTACTTCTTACTGGCTATTGCTTCAACTTAGAAGCTTCTTCTGTGTTCTACTAAGGTGCTTTTAGTGTCTCCGCATACCGCAGCACGCGACATAGCTTTGGAGACGATAAATGTAACCGTCTCAGAGAGAAAAGCGGCCAATGTGACGATCTGGCTTTAAGTCGATTCGATAACAAATGACGAAAACGGACGGATTTCTCAGGTTTTTACTACATATGAACACTTTTCACATTCTCCCGTGCAACGCGGCTGTTAGTCCTCCTTTCATGCAAAATCTTATGGTCCTAGGTCATGTCCAAGCCACCAAAGCCGGCTAAAATGTGAATAATCGACAACTAAAACTTGAATTGTATTAGTTCTTACTGGCTATTACTTCAACTTAGAAGCTTCTTCTGTGTTCTACTATGGTGCTTTTAGTGTCTCCGCATACCGCAGCACGCGACATAGCGTTGCAGACGATAAATGTAACCGTCTCAGAGTGAAAAGCGGCCAATGTGACGATCTGCCTTTAAGTCGATTCGATAACAAATGACGACAACGGACGGATTTATCAGGTTTTTACTACATATGAACACTTTTCACATTCTCCCGTGCAACGCGGTTGCCAGTCCTCCTTTCATGTAAAATCTTATGGTCCCAGGTCATGTCCAAGCCACCAAAGACGGCTAAAAAGTGAATAATCGACAACTAAAACTTCAATTGTACTACTTCTTACTGGCTATTACTTCAACTTAGAAGCTTCTTCTGTGTTCTACTATGGTGCTTTTAGTGTTTCCGCATACTGCAGCACGCGACATAGCTTTGCAGACGATAAATGTAACCGTTTCAGAGAGTAGAGCGGCCAATGTGACTATGTGGCTTTAAGTCGATTCGATAACAAATGACGAAAACGGACGGATTTCTCAGGTTTTTACTACATATGAACACTTTTCACATTCTCCCGTGCAACGCGGCTGTTAGTCCTCCTTTCATGCAAAATCTTATGGTCCTAGGTCATGTCCAAGCCAACAAAGCCGGCTAAAAAGTGAATAATCGACAACTAAAACTTCAATTGTACTACTTCTTACTGGCTATTGCTTCAACTTAGAAGCTTCTTCAGTGTTCTACTATGGTGCTTTTTGTGTCTCCGCATACCGCAGCACGCGACATAGCTTTGCAGACGATAAATGTAACCGTCTCAGAGAGAAAAGCGGCCAATGTGACGATCTGGCTTTAAGACGATTCGATAACAAATGACGAAAACGGACGGATTTCTCAGGTTTTTAATACATATGAACACTTTTCACATTCTCCCGTGCAACGCGGCTGTTAGTCCTCCTTTCATGCAAAATCGTATGGTCCTAGGTCATGTCCAAGCCACCAAAGCCGGCTAAAAAGTGAATAATCGACAACTAAAACTTCAATTGTACTACTTCTTACTGGCTATTGCTTCAACTTAGAAGCTTCTTCAGTGTTCTACTATGGTGCTTTTAGTGTCTCCGCATCCCGCAGCACGCGACTTAGCTTTGCAGACGATAAATGTAACCGTCTCAGAGAGAAATGCGGCCAATGTGACGATCTGGCTTTAAGACGATTGGATAACAAATGACGAAAACGGACGGATTTCTCAGGTTTTTACTACATATGAACACTTTTCACATTCTCCGCTGCAACGTGGCTGCTAGTCTTCCTTTCATGCAAAATTTTATGGTTCCACCTCATGTCCAAGCCACCAAAGCCGGCTAAAAAGTGAATAATCGACAACTAAAACTTCAATTGTACTACTTCTTACTGGCTATTGCTTCAACTTAGAAGCTTCTTCAGTGTTCTACTATGGTGCTTTTAGTGTCTCCGCATCCCGCAGCCCGCGACATAGCTTTGCAGACGATAAATGTAACCGTCTCAGAGAGAAATGCGGCCAATGTGACGATCTGGCTTTAAGACGATTGGATAACAAATGACGAAAACGGACGGATTTCTCAGGTTTTTACTACATATGAACACTTTTCACATTCTCCGCTGCAACGTGGCTGCTAGTCTTCCTTTCATGCAAAATTTTATGGTTCCACCTCATGTCCAAGCCACCAAAGCCGGCAAAAAAGTGAATAATCGACAACTAAAACTTCAATTGTATTACTGCTTACTGGCTATTACTTCAACTTAGAAGCTTCTTCTGTGTTCTACTATGGTGCTTTTAGTGTTTCCGCATACTGCAGCACGCGACATAGCTTTGCAGACGATAAATGTAACCGTTTCAGAGGGTAGAGCGGCCAATGTGACTATGTGGCATAAAGTCGATTCGATAACAAATGACGAAAACGGACGGATTTCTCAAGTTTTTACTACATATGAACACTTTTCACATTCTCCCGTGCAACGCGTCTGCTAGTCCTCCTTTCATGCAAAATCTTATGGTCCTAGGTCATGTCCAAGCCACCAAAGCCGAATAAAAAGTGAATAATCGACAACTAAAACTTGAATTGTACTACTTCTTACTGGCTATTATTTCAACTTTGAAGTTTCTTCTGTGTTCTACTATGGTGCTTTTAGTGTCTCCGCATACCGCAGCACGCGACATAGCTTTGCAGACGATAAATGTAACCGTCTCAGAGAGAAAAGCGGCCAATGTGACGATCTGGCTTTAAGTCGATTCGATAACAAATGACGAAAACGGACGGATTTCTCAGGTTTTTACTACATATGAACACTTTTCACATTCTCCGGTGCAACGTGGCTGCTAGTCGTCCTTTCATGCAAAATTTTATGGTTCCACCTCATGTCCAAGCCACCAAAGCCGGCTAAAAAGTGAATAATCGACAACTAAAACTTCAATTGTACTACTTCTTACTGGCTATTGCTTCAACTTAGAAGCTTCTTCAGTGTTCTACTAAGGTGCTTTTAGTGTCTCCGCATACCGCAGCACGCGACATAGCTTTGGAGACGATAAATGTAACCGTCTCAGAGAGAAAAGCGGCCAATGTGACGATCTGGCTTTAAGTCGATTCGATAACAAATGACGAAAACGGACGGATTTCTCAGGTTTTTACTACATATGAACACTTTTCACATTCTCCCGTGCAACGCGGCTGTTAGTCCTCCTTTCATGCAAAATCTTATGGTCCTAGGTCATGTCCAAGCCACCAAAGCCGGCTAAAATGTGAATAATCGACAACTAAAACTTGAATTGTATTAGTTCTTACTGGCTATTACTTCAACTTAGAAGCTTCTTCTGTGTTCTACTATGGTGCTTTTGGTGTCTCCGCATACCGCAGCACGCGACATAGCGTTGCAGACGATAAATGTAACCGTTTCAGAGTGAAAAGCGGCCAATGTGACGATCTGCCTTTAAGTCGATTCGATAACAAATGACGACAACGGACGGATTTATCAGGTTTTTACTACATATGAACACTTTTCACATTCTCCCGTGCAACGCGGCTGCCAGTCCTCCTTTCATGTAAAATCTTATGGTCCCAGGTCATGTCCAAGCCACCAAAGACGGCTAAAAAGTGAATAATCGACAACTAAAACTTCAATTGTACTACTTCTTACTGGCTATTACTTCAACTTAGAAGCTTCTTCTGTGTTCTACTATGGTGCTTTTAGTGTTTCCGCATACTGCAGCACGCGACATAGCTTTGCAGACGATAAATGTAACCGTTTCAGAGAGTAGAGCGGCCAATGTGACTATGTGGCTTTAAGTCGATTCGATAACAAATGACGAAAACGGACGGATTTCTCAGGCTTTTACTACATATGAACACTTTTCACATTCTCCCGTGCAACGCGGCTGTTAGTCCTCCTTTCATGCAAAATCTTATGGTCCTAGGTCATGTCCAAGCCAACAAAGCCGGCTAAAAAGTGAATAATCGACAACTAAAACTTCAATTGTACTACTTCTTACTGGCTATTGCTTCAACTTAGAAGCTTCTTCAGTGTTCTACTATGGTGCTTTTAGTGTCTCCGCATACCGCAGCACGCGACATAGCTTTGCAGACGATAAATGTAACCGTCTCAGAGAGAAAAGCGGCCAATGTGACGATCTGGCTTTAAGACGATTGGATAACAAATGACGAAAACGGACGGATTTCTCAGGTTTTTACTACATATGAACACTTTTCACATTCTCCGCTGCAACGTGGCTGCTAGTCTTCCTTTCATGCAAAATTTTATGGTTCCACCTCATGTCCAAGCCACCAAAGCCGGCAAAAAAGTGAATAATCGACAACTAAAACTTCAATTGTACTACTGCTTACTGGCTATTACTTCAACTTAGAAGCTTCTTCTGTGTTCTACTATGGTGCTTTTAGTGTTTCCGCATACTGCAGCACGCGACATAGCTTTGCAGACGATAAATGTAACCGTTTCAGAGGGTAGAGCGGCCAATGTGACTATGTGGCATAAAGTCGATTCGATAACAAATGACGAAAACGGACGGATTTCTCAAGTTTTTACTACATATGAACACTTTTCACATTCTCCCGTGCAACGCGTCTGCTAGTCCTCCTTTCATGCAAAATCTTATGGTCCTAGGTCATGTCCAAGCCACCAAAGCCGGCTAAAAAGTGAATAATCGACAACTAAAACTTGAATTGTACTACTTCTTAGTGGCTATTATTTCAACTTTGAAGTTTCTTCTGTGTTCTACTATGGTGCTTTTAGTGTCTCCGCATACCGCAGCACGCGACATAGCTTTGCAGACGATAAATGTAACCGTCTCAGAGAGAAAAGCGGCCAATGTGACGATCTGGCTTTAAGTCGATTCGATAACAAATGACGAAAACGGACGGATTTCTCAGGTTTTTACTACATATGAACACTTTTCACATTCTCCCGTGCAACGCGGCTGTTAGTCCTCCTTTCATGCAAAATCTTATGGTCCTAGGTCATGTCCAAGCCAACAAAGCCGGCTAAAAAGTGAATAATCGACAACTAAAACTTCAATTGTACTACCTCTTACTGGCTATTGCTTCAACTTAGAAGCTTCTTCAGTGTTCTACTATGGTGCTTTTAGTGTCTCCGCATACCGCAGCACGCGACATAGCTTTGCAGACGATAAATGTAACCGTCTCAGAGAGAAAAGCGGCCAATGTGATGATCTGCCTTTAAGACGATTCGATAACAAATGACGAAAACGGACGGATTTCTCAGGTTTTTACTACATATGAACACTTTTCACATTCTCCCGTGCAACGCGGCTGTTAGTCCTCCTTTCATGCATAATCTTATGGTCCTAGGTCATGTCCAAGCCACCAAAGCCGGCTAAAAAGTGAATAATCGACAACTAAAACTTCAATTGTACTACTTCTTACTGGCTATTGCTTCAACTTAGAAGCTTCTTCAGTGTTCTACTAAGGTGCTTTTAGTGTCTCCGCATACCGCAGCACGCGACATAGCTTTGGAGACGATAAATGTAACCGTCTCAGAGAGAAAAGCGGCCAATGTGACGATCTGGCTTTAAGTCGATTCGATAACAAATGACGAAAACGGACGGATTTCTCAGGTTTTTACTACATATGAACACTTTTCACATTCTCCCGTGCAACGCGGCTGTTAGTCCTCCTTTCATGCAAAATCTTATGGTCCTAGGTCATGTCCAAGCCACCAAAGCCGGCTAAAATGTGAATAATCGACAACTAAAACTTGAATTGTATTAGTTCTTACTGGCTATTACTTCAACTTAGAAGCTTCTTCTGTGTTCTACTATGGTGCTTTTAGTGTCTCCGCATACCGCAGCACGCGACATAGCGTTGCAGACGATAAATGTAACCGTCTCAGAGTTAAAAGCGGCCAATGTGACGATCTTCCTTTAAGTCGATTCGATAACAAATGACGACAACGGACGGATTTATCAGGTTTTTACTACATATGAACACTTTTCACATTCTCCCGTGCAACGCGGCTGCCAGTCCTCCTTTCATGTAAAATCTTATGGTCCCAGGTCATGTCCAAGCCACCAAAGACGGCTAAAAAGTGAATAATCGACAACTAAAACTTCAATTGTACTACTTCTTACTGGCTATTACTTCAACTTAGAAGCTTCTTCTGTGTTCTACTATGGTGCTTTTAGTGTTTCCGCATACTGCAGCACGCGACATAGCTTTGCAGACGATAAATGTAACCGTTTCAGAGAGTAGAGCGGCCAATGTAACTATGTGGCTTAAAGTCGATTCGATAACAAATGACGAAAACGGACGGATTTCTCAGGTTTTTACTACATATGAACACTTTTCACATTCTCCCGTGCAACGCGTCTGCTAGTCCTCCTTTCATGCAAAATCTTATGGTCCTAGGTCATGTCCAAGCCACCAAAGCCGGCTAAAAAGTGAATAATCGACAACTAAAACTTGAATTGTACTACTTCTTACTGGCTATTACTTCAACTTTGAAGTTTCTTCTGTGTTCTACTATGGTACTTTTAGTGTCTCCGCATACCGCAGCACGCGACATAGCTTTGCAGACGATAAATGTAACCGTCTCAGAGAGAAAAGCGGCCAATGTGACGATCTGGCTTTAAGTCGATTCGATAACAAATGACGAAAACGGACGGATTTCTCAGGTTTTTACTACATATGAACACTTTTCACATTCTCCCGTGCAACGCGGCTGTTAGTCCTCCTTTCATGCAAAATCTTATGGTCCTAGGTCATGTCCAAGGCACCAAAGCCGGCTAAAAAGTGAATAATCGACAACTAAAACTTCAATTGTACTACTTCTTACTGGCTATTGCTTCAACTTAGAAGCTTCTTCAGTGTTCTACTATGGTGCTTTTAGTGTCTCCGCATACCGCAGCACGCGACATAGCTTTGGAGACGATGAATGTAACCGTCTCAGAGAGAAAAGCGGCCAATGTGACGATCTGGCTTTAAGACGATTCGATAACAAATGACGAAAACGGACGGATTTCTCAGGTTTTTAATACATATGAACACTCTTCACATTATCCCGTGCAACGCGGCTGTTAGTCCTCCTTTCATGCAAAATCGTATGGTCCTAGGTCATGTCCAAGCCACCAAAGCCGGCTAAAAAGTGAATAATCGACAATTAAAACTTCAATTGTACTACTTCTTACTGGCTATTGCTTCAACTTAGAAGCTTCCTCAGTGTTCTACTATGGTGCTTTTAGTGTCTCCGCATACCGCAGCACGCGACATAGCTTTGCAGACGATAAATGTAACCGTCTCAGAGAGAAAAGCGGCCAATGTGATGATCTGGCTTTAAGACGATTCGATAACAAATGACGAAAACGAACGGATTTCTCAGGTTTTTACTACATATGAACACTTTTCACATTCTCCCGTGCAACGCGGCTGTTAGTCCTCCTTTCATGCATAATCTTATGGTCCTAAGTCATGTCCAAGCCACCAAAGCCGGCTAAAAAGTGAATAATCGACAACTAAAACTTCAATTGTACTACTTCTTACTGGCTATTGCTTCAACTTAGAAGGTTCTTCAGTGTTCTACTATGGTGCTTTTAGTGTCTCCGCATCCCGCAGCACGCGACATAGATTTGCAGACGATAAATGTAACCGTCTCAGAAAGAAAAGCAGCCAATGTGACGATCTGGCTTTAAGACGATTCGATAACAAATGACGAAAACGGACGGATTTCTCAGGTTTTTACTACATATGAACACTTTTCGCATTCTCCGGTGCAACGTGGCTGCTAGTCTTCCTTTCATGCAAAATTTTATGGTTCCACCTCATGTCCAAGCAACCAAAGCCGGCTAAAAAGTGAATAATCGACAACTAAAACTTCATTTGTACTACTTCTTACTGGCTATTACTTCAACATAGAAGCTTCTTCAGTGTTCTACTATGGTGCTTTTAGTGTTTCCGCATAACGCAGCACGCGACATAGCTTTGTAGACGATAAATGTAACCGTTTCAGAGAGAAGAACGGCCAATGTGACGATCTGGCTTTAAGTCGATTCGATAACAAATGACGAAAACGGACGGATTTCCCAGGTTTTTACTACATATGAACACTTTTCACATTCTCCCGTGCAACGCGGCTGGTAGTCCTCCTTTCATGCAAAATCTTAAGGTCCTAGGTCATGTCCAAGCCACCAAAGCCGGCTAAAATGTGAATAATCGACAACTACAACTTGAATTGTATTACTTCTTACTGGCTATTACTTCAATTTAGAAGCTTCTTCTGTGTTCTACTATGGTGCTTTTAGTGTCTCCGCATCCCGCAGCACGCGACATAGCTTTGCAGACGATAAATGTAACCGTCTCAGAGAGAAATGCGGCCAATGTGACGATCTGGCTTTAAGACGATTCGATAACAAATGACGAAAACGGACGGATTTCTCAGGTTTTTACTACATATGAACACTTTTCACATTCTCCCGTGCAACGCGGCTGTTAGTCCTCCTTTCATGCAAAATCGTATGGTCCTAGGTCATGTCCAAGCCACCAAAGCCGGCTAAAAAGTGAATAATCGACAACTAAAACTTCAATTGTACTACTTCTTACTGGCTATTGCTTCAACTTAGAAGCTTCTTCAGTGTTCTACTATGGTGCTTTTAGAGTCTCCGCATCCCGCAGCATGCGACATAGCTTTGCAGACGATAAATGTAACCGTCTCAGAGAGAAATGCGGCCAATGTGACGATCTGGCTTTAAGACGATTCGATAACAAATGACGAAAACGGACGGATTTCTCAGGTTTTTACTACATATGAACACTTTTCACATTCTCCCGTGCAACGCGGCTGTTAGTCCTCCTTTCATGCAAAATCTTATGGTCCTAGGTCATGTCCAAGCCACCAAAGCCGGCTAAAAAGTGAATAATCGTCAACTAAAACTTCAATTGTACTACTTCTTACTGGCTATTGCTTCAACTTAGAAGCTTCTTCAGTGTTCTACTATGGTGCTTTTGGTGTCTCCGCATCCCGCAGCACGCGACATAGCTTTGCAGACGATAAATGTAACCGTCTCAGAGAGAAATGCGGCCAATGTGACGATCTGGCTCTAAGACGATTCGATAACAAATGACGAAAACGGACGGATTTCTCAGGTTTTTACTACATATGAACACTTTTCACATTCTCCGCTGCAACGTGGCTGCTGGTCTTCCTTTCATGCAAAATTTTATGGTTCCACCTCATGTCCAAGCCACCAAAGCCGGCTAAAAAGTGAATAATCGACAACTAAAACTTCAATTGTACTACCTCTTACTGGCTATTACTTCAACTTAGAAGCTTCTTCTGTGTTCTACTATGGTGCTTTTAGTGTTTCCTCATACTGCAGCACGCGACATAGCTTTGCAGACGATAAATGTAACCGTTTCAGAGAGTAGAGCGGCCAATGTGACTATGTGGCTTAAAGTCGATTCGATAACAAATGACGAAAACGGACGGATTTCTCAGGTTTTTACTACATATGAACACTTTTCACATTCTCCCGTGCAACGCGGCTGTTAGTCCTCCTTTCATGCAAAATCTTATGGTCCTAGGTCATGTCCAAGCCAACAAAGCCGGCTAAAAAGTGAATAATCGACAACTAAAACTTCAATTGTACTACTTCTTACTGGCTATTGCTTCAACTTAGAAGCTTCTTCAGTGTTCTACTATGGTGCTTTTAGTGTCTCCGCATACCGCAGCACGCGACATAGCTTTGGAGACGATAAATGTAACCGTCTCAGAGAGAAAAGCGGCCAATGTGACGATCTGGCTTTAAGACGATTCGATAACAAATGACGAAAACGGACGGATTTCTCAGGTTTTTCACTACATATGAACACTTTTCACATTCTCCGGTGCAACGCGGCTGTTAGTCCTCCTTTCATGCATAATCTTATGGTCCTAGGTCATGTCCAAGCCACCAAAGCCGGCTAAAAAGTGAATAATCGACAACTAAAACTTCAATTGTACTACTTCTTACTGGCTATTGCTTCAACTTAGAAGCTTCTTCAGTGTTCTACTATGGTGCTTTTAGTGTCTCCGCATACCGCAGCACGCGACATAGATTTGCAGACGATAAATGTAACCGTCTCAGAAAGAAAAGCAGCCAATGTGACGATCTGGCTTTAAGACGATTCGATAACAAATGACGAAAACGGACGGATTTCTCAGGTTCTTACTACATATGAACACTTTTCGCATTCTCCGGTGCAACGTGGCTGCTAGTCTTCCTTTCATGCAAAATTTTATGGTTCCACCTCATGTCCAAGCAACCAAAGCCGGCTAAAAAGTGAATAATCGACAACTAAAACTTCATTTGTACTACTTCTTACTGGCTATTACTTCAACATAGAAGCTTCTTCAGTGTTCTACTATGGTGCTTTTGGTGTTTCCGCATAACGCAGCACGCGACATAGCTTTGTAGACGATAAATGTAACCGTTTCAGAGAGAAGAGCGGCCAATGTGACGATCTGGCTTTAAGTCGATTCGATAACAAATGACGAAAACGGACGGATTTCTCAGGTTTTTACTACATATGAACACTTTTCGCATTCTCCCGTGCAACGCGGCTGGTAGTCCTCCTTTCATGCAAAATCTTAAGGTCCTAGGTCATGTCCAAGCCACCAAAGCCGGCTAAAATTTGAATAATCGACAACTACAACTTGAATTGTACTACTTCTTACTGGCTATTACTTCAATTTTGAAGCTTCTTCTGTGTTCTATTATGGTGCTTTTAGTGTCTCCGCATCCCGCAGCACGCGACATAGCTTTGCAGACGATAAATGTAACCGTTTCAGAGAGAAATGCGGCCAATGTGACGATCTGCCTTTAAGACGATTCGATAACAAATGACGAAAACGGACGGATTTCTCAGGTTTTTACTACATATGAACACTTTTCACATTCTCCCGTGCAACGCGGCTGTTAGTCCTCCTTTCATGCAAAATCGTATGGTCCTAGGTCATGTCCAAGCCACCAAAGCCGGCTAAAAAGTGAATAATCGACAACTAAAACTTCAATTGTACTACTTCTTACTGGCTATTGCTTCAACGTAGAAGCTTCTTCAGTGTTCTACTATGGTGCTTTTAGTGTCTCCGCATCCCGCAGCACGCGACATAGCTTTGCAGACGATAAATGTAACCGTCTCAGAGAGAAAAGCGGCCAATGTGACGATCTGCCTTTAAGTCGATTCGATAACAAATGACGAAAACGGACGGATTTCTCAGGTTTTTACTACATATGAACACTTTTCACATTCTCCGGTGCAACGTGGCTGCTAGTCTTCCTTTCATGCAAAATTTTATGGTTCCACCTCATGTCCAAGCCACCAAAGCCGGCTAATAAGTGAATAATCGACAACTAAAACTTGAATTGTACTACTTCTTACTGGCTATTGCTTCAACTTAGAAGCTTCTTCTGTGTTCTACTATGGTGCTTTTAGTGTCTCCGCATACCGCAGCACGCGACATAGCTTTGCAGACGATAAGTGTAACCGTTTCAGAGAGAAGAGCGGCCAATATGACGATCTGGCTTTAAGTCGATTCGATAACAAATGACGAAAACGGACGGATTTCTCAGGTTTTTACTACATATGAACACTTTTCACATTCTCCCGTGCAACGCGGCTGCTAGTCCTCCTTTCATGCAAAATCTTAAGGTCCTAGGTCATGTCCAAGCCACCAAAGCCGGCTAAAATGTGAATAATCGACAACTAAAACTTGAATTGTATTACTTCTTACTGGCTATTACTTCAACTTACAAGCTTCTTCTGTGTTCTACTATGGTGCTTTTAGTGTCTCCGCATACCGCAGCACGCGACATAGCGTTGCAGACGATAAATGTAACCGTCTCAGAGAGAAAAGCGGCCAATGTGACGTTCTGCCTTTAAGTCGATTCGTTAACAAATGACGAAAACGGACGGATTTATCAGGTTTTTACCACATATGAACACTTTTCACATTCTCCCGTGCAACGCGGCTGCCAGTCCTCCTTTCATGTAAAATCTTAAGGTCCCTTGTCATGTCCAAGCCACCAAAGCCGGCTAAAAAGTGAATAATCGACAACTAAAACTTCAAGTGTACTACTTCTTACTGGCTATTACTTCAACTTAGAAGCATCTTCTGTGTTCTTCTATGGTGCTTTTAGTGTCTCCGCATACTGCAGCACGCGACATAGCTTTGCAGACAATAAGTGTAACCTTCTCAGAGAGAAAGGCGGCAAATGTGACGATCTGGCTTTAAGTCGATTCGATAACAAATGACGAAAACGGACGGATTTCTCAGGTTTTTACTACACATGAACACTTTTCACATTCTCCCATGCAACGCGGCTGCTAGTCCTCCTTTCATGCAAAATCGTAAGGTCCCAGGTCATGTCCAAGCCACCAAAGCCGGCTAAAAAGTGAATAATCGACAACTAAAACTTCAATTGTACTACTTCTTACTGGCTATTACTTCAACTTAGAAGCTTCTTCTGTGTTCTCCTATGGTGCTTTTAGTGTCTCCGCAGATCGCAGCACGCGACATAGCTTTGCAGACGATAAATGTAACCGTTTCAGAGAGAAGAGCGGCAAATGTGACGATCTGGCTTTAAGTCGATTCGATAACAAATGACGAAAACGGACGGATTTCTCAGGTTTTTACTACATATGAACACTTTTCACATTCTCCCGTGCAACGCGGCTGTTAGTCCTCCTTTCATGCAAAATTTTATGGTCCTAGGTCATGTCCAAGCCACCAAAGCCGGCTAAAAAGTGAATAATCGACAACTAAACATGAATTGTACTACTTCTTACTGGCTATTACTTCAACTTAGAAGCTTCTTCTGTGTTCTACTATGGTGCTTTTAGTGTCTCCGCATCCCGCAGCGCGCGACATAGCTTTGCAGACGATAAATGTAACCGTCTCAGAGAGAAATGCGGCCAATGTGACGATCTGGCTTTAAGACGATTCGATAACAAATGACGAAAACGGACGAATTTCTCAGGTTTTTACTACATATGAACACTTTTCACATTCTCCGGTGCAACGTGGCTGCTAGTCTTCCTTTCATGCAAAATTTTATGGTTCCACCTCATGTCCAAGCCACCAAAGCCGGCTAAAAAGTGAATAATCGACAACTAAAACTTCAATTGTACTACTTCTTACTGGCTATTACTTCAACTTAGAAGCTTCTTCTGTGTTCTACTATGGTGCTTTTAGTGTTTCCGCATACTGCAGCACGCGACATAGCTTTGCAGACGATAAATGTAACCGTTTCAGAGAGTAGAGCGGCCAATGTGACTATGTGGCTTAAAGTCGATTCGATAACAAATGACGAAAACGGACGGATTTCTAAGGTTTTTACTACATATGAACACTTTTCACATTCTCCCGTGCAACGCGTCTGCTAGTCCTCCTTTCATGCAAAATCTTATGGTCCTAGGTCATGTCCAAGCCACAAAGCCGGCTAAAAAGTGAATAATCGACAACTAAAACTTCAATTGTACTACTTCTTACTGGCTACTGCTTCAACTTAGAAGCTTCTTCAGTGTTCTACTATGGTGCTTTTAGTGTCTCCGCATACCGCAGCACGCGACATAGCTTTGCAGACGATAAATGTAACCGTCTCAGAGAGAAAAGCGGCCAATGTGAGGATCTGGCTTTAAGACGATTCGATAACAAATGACGAAAACGGACGGATTTCTCAGGTTTTTACTACATATGAACACTTTTCACATTCTCCCGTGCAACGCGGCTGTTAGTCCTCCTTTCATGCATAATCTTATGGTCCTAGGTCATGTCCAAGCCACCAAAGCCCGCTAAAATGTGAATAATCGACAACTAAAACTTCAATTGTACTTCTTCTTACTGGCTATTGCTTCAACTTAGAAGCTTCTTCAGTGTTCTACTATGGTGCTTTTAGTGTCTCCGCATACCGCAGCACGCGACATAGATTTGCAGACGATAAATGTAACCGTCTCAGAAAGAAAAGCAGCCAATGTGACGATCTGGCTTTAAGACGATTCGATAACAAATGACAAAAACGGACGGATTTCTCAGGTTTTTACTACATATGAACACTTTTCGCATTCTCCGGTGCAACGTGGCTGCTAGTCTTCCTTTCATGCAAAATTTTATGGTTCCACCTCATGTCCAAGCAACCAAAGCCGGCTAAAAAGTGAATAATCGACAACTAAAACTTCATTTGTACTACTTCCTACTGGCTATTACTTCAACATAGAAGCTTCTTCAGTGTTCTACTACGGTGCTTTTAGTGTTTCCGCATAACGCAGCACGCGACATAGCTTTGTAGACGATAAATGTAACCGTTTCAGAGAGAAGAGCGGCCAATGTGACGATCTGGCTTTAAGTCGATTCGATAACAAATGACGAAAACGGACGGATTTATCAGGTTTTTACCACATATGAACACTTTTCACATTCTCCCGTGCAACGCGGCTGCCAGTCCTCCTTTCATGTAAAATCTTAAGGTCCCTTGTCATGTCCAAGCCACCAAAGCCGGCTAAAATGTGAATAATCGACAACTAAAACTTGAATTGTATTACTTCTTACTGGCTATTACTTCAACTTACAAGCTTCTTCTGTGTTCTACTATGGTGCTTTTAGTGTCTCCGCATACCGCAGCACGCGACATAGCGTTGCAGACGATAAATGTAACCGTCTCAGAGAGAAAAGCGGCCAATGTGACGTTCTGCCTTTAAGTCGATTCGTTAACAAATGACGAAAACGGACGGATTTATCAGGTTTTTACCACATATGAACACTTTTCACATTCTCCCGTGCAACGCGGCTGCCAGTCCTCCTTTCATGTAAAATCTTAAGGTCCCTTGTCATGTCCAAGCCACCAAAGCCGGCTAAAAAGTGAATAATCGACAACTAAAACTTCAAGTGTACTACTTCTTACTGGCTATTACTTCAACTTAGAAGCATCTTCTGTGTTCTTCTATGGTGCTTTTAGTGTCTCCGCATACTGCAGCACGCGACATAGCTTTGCAGACAATAAGTGTAACCTTCTCAGAGAGAAAGGCGGCAAATGTGACGATCTGGCTTTAAGTCGATTCGATAACAAATGACGAAAACGGACGGATTTCTCAGGTTTTTACTACACATGAACACTTTTCACATTCTCCCATGCAACGCGGCTGCTAGTCCTCCTTTCATGCAAAATCGTAAGGTCCCAGGTCATGTCCAAGCCACCAAAGCCGGCTAAAAAGTGAATAATCGACAACTAAAACTTCAATTGTACTACTTCTTACTGGCTATTACTTCAACTTAGAAGCTTCTTCTGTGTTCTCCTATGGTGCTTTTAGTGTCTCCGCAGATCGCAGCACGCGACATAGCTTTGCAGACGATAAATGTAACCGTTTCAGAGAGAAGAGCGGCAAATGTGACGATCTGGCTTTAAGTCGATTCGATAACAAATGACGAAAACGGACGGATTTCTCAGGTTTTTACTACATATGAACACTTTTCACATTCTCCCGTGCAACGCGGCTGTTAGTCCTCCTTTCATGCAAAATCTTATGGTCCTAGGTCATGTCCAAGCCACCAAAGCCGGCTAAAAAGTGAATAATCGACAACTAAACATGAATTGTACTACTTCTTACTGGCTATTACTTCAACTTAGAAGCTTCTTCTGTGTTCTACTATGGTGCTTTTAGTGTCTCCGCATCCCGCAGCGCGCGACATAGCTTTGCAGACGATAAATGTAACCGTCTCAGAGAGAAATGCGGCCAATGTGACGATCTGGCTTTAAGACGATTCGATAACAAATGACGAAAACGGACGAATTTCTCAGGTTTTTACTACATATGAACACTTTTCACATTCTCCGGTGCAACGTGGCTGCTAGTCTTCCTTTCATGCAAAATTTTATGGTTCCACCTCATGTCCAAGCCACCAAAGCCGGCTAAAAAGTGAATAATCGACAACTAAAACTTCAATTGTACTACTTCTTACTGGCTATTACTTCAACTTAGAAGCTTCTTCTGTGTTCTACTATGGTGCTTTTAGTGTTTCCGCATACTGCAGCACGCGACATAGCTTTGCAGACGATAAATGTAACCGTTTCAGAGAGTAGAGCGGCCAATGTGACTATGTGGCTTAAAGTCGATTCGATAACAAATGACGAAAACGGACGGATTTCTAAGGTTTTTACTACATATGAACACTTTTCACATTCTCCCGTGCAACGCGTCTGCTAGTCCTCCTTTCATGCAAAATCTTATGGTCCTAGGTCATGTCCAAGCCACAAAGCCGGCTAAAAAGTGAATAATCGACAACTAAAACTTCAATTGTACTACTTCTTACTGGCTACTGCTTCAACTTAGAAGCTTCTTCAGTGTTCTACTATGGTGCTTTTAGTGTCTCCGCATACCGCAGCACGCGACATAGCTTTGCAGACGATAAATGTAACCGTCTCAGAGAGAAAAGCGGCCAATGTGAGGATCTGGCTTTAAGACGATTCGATAACAAATGACGAAAACGGACGGATTTCTCAGGTTTTTACTACATATGAACACTTTTCACATTCTCCCGTGCAACGCGGCTGTTAGTCCTCCTTTCATGCATAATCTTATGGTCCTAGGTCATGTCCAAGCCACCAAAGCCCGCTAAAATGTGAATAATCGACAACTAAAACTTCAATTGTACTTCTTCTTACTGGCTATTGCTTCAACTTAGAAGCTTCTTCAGTGTTCTACTATGGTGCTTTTAGTGTCTCCGCATACCGCAGCACGCGACATAGATTTGCAGACGATAAATGTAACCGTCTCAGAAAGAAAAGCAGCCAATGTGACGATCTGGCTTTAAGACGATTCGATAACAAATGACAAAAACGGACGGATTTCTCAGGTTTTTACTACATATGAACACTTTTCGCATTCTCCGGTGCAACGTGGCTGCTAGTCTTCCTTTCATGCAAAATTTTATGGTTCCACCTCATGTCCAAGCAACCAAAGCCGGCTAAAAAGTGAATAATCGACAACTAAAACTTCATTTGTACTACTTCCTACTGGCTATTACTTCAACATAGAAGCTTCTTCAGTGTTCTACTACGGTGCTTTTAGTGTTTCCGCATAACGCAGCACGCGACATAGCTTTGTAGACGATAAATGTAACCGTTTCAGAGAGAAGAGCGGCCAATGTGACGATCTGGCTTTAAGTCGATTCGATAACAAATGACGAAAACGACCGGATTTCTCAGGTTTTTACTACATATGAACACTTTTCACATTCTCCCGTGCAACGCGTCTGCTAGTCCTCCTTTCATGCAAAATCTTATGGTCCTAGGTCATGTCCAAGCCACCAAAGCCGGCTAAAAAGTGAATAATTGACAACTAAAACTTGAATTGTACTACTTCTTACTGGCTATTACTTCAACTTAGAAGCTTCTTCTGTGTTCTACTATGGTGCTTTTAGTGTTTCCGCATACTGCAGCACGCGACATAGCGTTGCAGACGATAAATGTAACCGTTTCAGAGAGTAGAGCGGCCAATGTGACTATGTGGCTTAAAGTCGATTCGATAACAAATGACGAAAACGGACGGATTTCTCAGGTTTTTACTACATATGAACACTTTTCACATTCTCCCGTGCAACGCGTCTGCTAGTCCTCCTTTCATGCAAAATCTTATGGTCCTAGGTCATGTCCAAGCCACCAAAGCCGGCTAAAAAGTGAATAATTGACAACTAAAACTTGAATTGTACTACTTCTTACTGGCTATAACTTCAACTTTGAAGTTTCTTCTGTGTTCTACTATGGTGCTTTTAGTGTCTCCGCATACCGCAGCACGCGACATAGCTTTGCAGACGATAAATGTAACCGTCTCAGAGAGAAAAGCGGCCAATGTGATGATCTGGCTTTAAGACGATTCGATAACAAATGACGAAAACGGACGGATTTCTCAGGTTTTTACTACATATGAACACTTTTCACATTCTCCCGTGCAACGCGGCTGTTAGTCCTCCTTTCATGCATAATCTTATGGTCCTAGGTCATGTCCAAGCCACCAAAGCCGGCTAAAAAGTGAATAATCGACAACTAAAACTTGAATTGTACTACTTCTTACTGGCTATTGCTTCAACTTAGAAGCTTCTTCTGTGTTCTACTATGGTGCTTTTAGTGTCTCCGCATACCGCAGCACGCGACATAGCTTTGCAGACGATAAATGTAACCGTTTCAGAGAGAAGAGCGGCCAATGTGACGATCTGGCTTTAAGTCGATTCGATAACAAATGACGAAAACGGACGGATTTATCAGGTTTTTACTACATATGAACACTTTTCACATTCTCCCGTGCAACGCGGCTGCTAGTCCTCCTTTCATGCAAAATCTTAAGGTCCTAGGTCATGTCCAAGCCACCAAAGCCGGCTAAAATGTGAATAACCGACAACTAAAACTTGAATTGTATTACTTCTTACTGGCTATTACTTCAACTTAGAAGCTTCTTCTGTGTTCTACTATGGTGCTTTTAGTGTCTCCGCATACCGCAGCACGCGACATAGCGTTGCAGACGATAAATGTAACCGTCTCAGAGAGAAAAGCGGCCAATGTGACGTTCTGCCTTTAAGTCGATTCGTTAACAAATGACGAAAACGGACGGATTTATCAGGTTTTTACCACATATGAACACTTTTCACATTCTCCCGTGCAACGCGGCTGCCAGTCCTCCTTTCATGTAAAATCTTAAGGTCCCTTGTCATGTCCAAGCCACCAAAGCCGGCTAAAAAGTGAATAATCGCCAACTAAAGCTTCAAGTGTACTACTTCTTACTGGCTATTACTTCAACTTAGAAGCATCTTCTGTGTTCTTCTATGGTGCTTTTAGTGTCTCCGCATACTGCAGCACGCGACATAGCTTTGCAGACAATAAGTGTAACCTTCTCAGAGAGAAAGGCGGCAAATGTGACGATCTGGCTTTAAGTCGATTCGATAACAAATGACGAAAACGGACGGATTTCTCAGGTTTTTACTACACATGAACACTTTTCACATTCTCCCATGCAACGCGGCTGCTAGTCCTCCTTTCATGCAAAATCGTAAGGTCCCAGGTCATGTCCAAGCCACCAAAGCCGGCTAAAAAGTGAATAATCGACAACTAAAACTTCAATTGTACTACTTCTTACTGGCTATTACTTCAACTTAGAAGCATCTTCTGTGTTCTCCTATGGTGCTTTTAGTGTCTCCGCAGATCGCAGCACGCGACATAGCTTTGCAGACGATAAATGTAACCGTTTCAGAGAGAAGAGCGGCAAATGTGACGATCTGGCTTTAAGTCGATTCGATAACAAATGACGAAAACGGACGGATTTCTCAGGTTTTTACTACATATGAACACTTTTCACATTCTCCCCTGCAACGCGGCTGTTAGTCCTCCTTTCATGCAAAATCTTATGGTCCTAGGTCATGTCCAAGCCACCAAAGCCGGCTAAAAAGTGAATAATCGACAACTAAACATGAATTGTACTACTTCTTACTGGCTATTACTTCAACTTAGAAGCTTCTTCTGTGTTCTACTATGGTGCTTTTAGTGTCTCCGCATCCCGCAGCGCGCGACATAGCTTTGCAGACGATAAATGTAACCGTCTCAGAGAGAAATGCGGCCAATGTGACGATCTGGCTTTAAGACGATTCGATAACAAATGACGAAAACGGACGGATTTCTCAGGTTTTTACTACATATGAACACTTTTCACATTCTCCGGTGCAACGTGGCTGCTAGTCTTCCTTTCATGCAAAATTTTATGGTTCCACCTCATGTCCAAGCCACCAAAGCCGGCTAAAAAGTGAATAATCGACAACTAAAACTTCAATTGTACTACTTCTTACTGGCTATTACTTCAACTTAGAAGCTTCTTCTGTGTTCTACTATGGTGCTTTTAGTGTTTCCGCATACTGCAGCACGCGACATAGCTTTGCAGACGATAAATGTAACCGTTTCAGAGAGTAGAGCGGCCAATGTGACTATGTGGCTTAAAGTCGATTCGATAACAAATGACGAAAACGGACGGATTTCTAAGGTTTTTACTACATATGAACACTTTTCACATTCTCCCGTGCAACGCGTCTGCTAGTCCTCCTTTCATGCAAAATCTTATGGTCCTAGGTCATGTCCAAGCCACCAAAGCCGGCTAAAAAGTGAATAATCGACAACTAAAACTTGAATTGTACTACTTTTTACTGGCTATTACTTCAACTTTGAAGTTTCTTCTGTGTTCTACTATGGTGTTTTTAGTGTCTCCACATACCGCAGCACGCGACATAGCTTTGCAGACGATAAATGTAACCGTCTCAGAGAGAAAAGCGGCCAATGTGACGATCTGGCTTTAAGTCGATTCGATAACAAATGACGAAAACGGACGGATATCTCAGGTTTTTACTACATATGAACACTTTTCACATTCTCCCGTGCAACGCGGCTGTTAGTCCTCCTTTCATGCAAAATCGTATGGTCCTAGGTCATGTCCAAGCCACCAAAGCCGGCTAAAAAGTGAATAATCGACAACTAAAACTTCAATTGTACTACTTCTTACTGGCTATTGCTTCAACTTAGAAGCTTCTTCAGTGTTCTACTATGGTGCTTTTAGTGTCTCCGCATACCGCAGCACGCGACATAGCTTTGCAGACGATAAATGTAACCGTCTCAGAGAGAAAAGCGGCCAATGTGAGGATCTGGCTTTAAGACGATTCGATAACAAATGACGAAAACGGACGGATTTCTCAGGTTTTTATTACATATGAACACTTTTCACATTCTCCCGTGCAACGCGGCTGTTAGTCCTCCTTTCATGCATAATCTTATGGTCCTAGGTCATGTCCAAGCCACCAAAGCCCGCTAAAATGTGAATAATCGACAACTAAAACTTCAATTGTACTTCTTCTTACTGGCTATTGCTTCAACTTAGAAGCTTCTTCAGTGTTCTACTATGGTGCTTTTAGTGTCTCCGCATACCGCAGCACGCGACATAGATTTGCAGACGATAAATGTAACCGTCTCAGAAAGAAAAGCAGCCAATGTGACGATCTGGCTTTAAGACGATTCGATAACAAATGACAAAAACGGACGGATTTCTCAGGTTTTTACTACATATGAACACTTTTCGCACTCTCCGGTGCAACGTGGCTGCTAGTCTTCCTTTCATGCAAAATTTTATGGTTCCACCTCATGTCCAAGCAACCAAAGCCGGCTAAAAAGTGAATAATCGACAACTGAAACTTCATTTGTACTACTTCTTACTGGCTATTACTTCAACATAGAAGCTTCTTCAGTGTTCTACTACGGTGCTTTTAGTGTTTCCGCATAACGCAGCACGCGACATAGCTTTGTAGACGATAAATGTAACCGTTTCAGAGAGAAGAGCGGCCAATGTGACGATCTGGCTTTAAGTCGATTCGATAACAAATGACGAAAACGACCGGATTTCTCAGGTTTTTACTACATATGAACACTTTTCACATTCTCCCGTGCAACGCGTCTGCTAGTCCTCCTTTCATGCAAAATCTTATGGTCCTAGGTCATGTCCAAGCCACCAAAGCCGGCTAAAAAGTGAATAATTGACAACTAAAACTTGAATTGTACTACTTCTTACTGGCTATTACTTCAACTTAGAAGCTTCTTCTGTGTTCTACTATGGTGCTTTTAGTGTTTCCGCATACTGCAGCACGCGACATAGCGTTGCAGACGATAAATGTAACCGTTTCAGAGAGTAGAGCGGCCAATGTGACTATGTGGCTTAAAGTCGATTCGATAACAAATGACGAAAACGGACGGATTTCTCAGGTTTTTACTACATATGAACACTTTTCACATTCTCCCGTGCAACGCGTCTGCTAGTCCTCCTTTCATGCAAAATCTTATGGTCCTAGGTCATGTCCAAGCCACCAAAGCCGGCTAAAAAGTGAATAATTGACAACTAAAACTTGAATTGTACTACTTCTTACTGGCTATAACTTCAACTTTGAAGTTTCTTCTGTGTTCTGCTATGGTGCTTTTAGTGTCTCCGCATACCGCAGCACGCGACATAGCTTTGCAGACGATAAATGTAACCGTCTCAGAGAGAAAAGCGGCCAATGTGATGATCTGGCTTTAAGACGATTCGATAACAAATGACGAAAACGGACGGATTTCTCAGGTTTTTACTACATATGAACACTTTTCACATTCTCCCGTGCAACGCGGCTGTTAGTCCTCCTTTCATGCATAATCTTATGGTCCTAGGTCATGTCCAAGCCACCAAAGCCGGCTAAAAAGTGAATAATCGACAACTAAAACTTGAATTGTACTACTTCTTACTGGCTATTGCTTCAACTTAGAAGCTTCTTCAGTGTTCTACTATGGTGCTTTTAGTGTCTCCGCATACCGCAGCACGCGACATAGCGTTGCAGACGATAAATGTAACCGTATCAGAGAGAAAAGCGGCCAATGTGACGATCTGCCTTTAAGTCGATTCGATAACAAATGACGAAAACGGACGGATTTCTCAGGTTTTTACTACATATGAACACTTTTCACATTCTCCGGTGCAACGTGGCTGCTAGTCTTCCTTTCATGCAAAATTTTATGGTTCCACCTCATGTCCAAGCCACCAAAGCCGGCTAATAAGTGAATAATCGACAACTAAAACTTGAATTGTACTACTTCTTACTGGCTATTGCTTCAACTTAGAAGCTTCTTCTGTGTTCTACTATGGTGCTTTTAGTGTCTCCGCATACCGCAGCACGCGACATAGCTTTGCAGACGATAAATGTAACCGTTTCAGAGAGAAGAGCGGCCAATGTGACGATCTGGCTTTAAGTCGATTCGATAACAAATGACGAAAACGGACGGATTTATCAGGTTTTTACTACATATGAACACTTTTCACATTCTCCCGTGCAACGCGGCTGCTAGTCCTCCTTTCATGCAAAATCTTAAGGTCCTAGGTCATGTCCAAGCCACCAAAGCCGGCTAAAATGTGAATAACCGACAACTAAAACTTGAATTGTATTACTTCTTACTGGCTATTACTTCAACTTAGAAGCTTCTTCTGTGTTCTACTATGGTGCTTTTAGTGTCTCCGCATACCGCAGCACGCGACATAGCGTTGCAGACGATAAATGTAACCGTCTCAGAGAGAAAAGCGGCCAATGTGACGTTCTGCCTTTAAGTCGATTCGTTAACAAATGACGAAAACGGACGGATTTATCAGGTTTTTACCACATATGAACACTTTTCACATTCTCCCGTGCAACGCGGCTGCCAGTCCTCCTTTCATGTAAAATCTTAAGGTCCCTTGTCATGTCCAAGCCACCAAAGCCGGCTAAAAAGTGAATAATCGCCAACTAAAACTTCAAGTGTACTACTTCTTACTGGCTATTACTTCAACTTAGAAGCATCTTCTGTGTTCTTCTATGGTGCTTTTAGTGTCTCCGCATACTGCAGCACGCGACATAGCTTTGCAGACAATAAGTGTAACCTTCTCAGAGAGAAAGGCGGCAAATGTGACGATCTGGCTTTAAGTCGATTCGATAACAAATGACGAAAACGGACGGATTTCTCAGGTTTTTACTACACATGAACACTTTTCACATTCTCCCATGCAACGCGGCTGCTAGTCCTCCTTTCATGCAAAATCGTAAGGTCCCAGGTCATGTCCAAGCCACCAAAGCCGGCTAAAAAGTGAATAATCGACAACTAAAACTTCAATTGTACTACTTCTTACTGGCTATTACTTCAACTTAGAAGCTTCTTCTGTGTTCTCCTATGGTGCTTTTAGTGTCTCCGCAGATCGCAGCACGCGACATAGCTTTGCAGACGATAAATGTAACCGTTTCAGAGAGAAGAGCGGCAAATGTGACGATCTGGCTTTAAGTCGATTCGATAACAAATGACGAAAACGGACGGATTTCTCAGGTTTTTACTACATATGAACACTTTTCACATTCTGCCCTGCAACGCGGCTGTTAGTCCTCCTTTCATGCAAAATCTTATGGTCCTAGGTCATGTCCAAGCCACCAAAGCCGGCTAAAAAGTGAATAATCGACAACTAAACATGAATTGTACTACTTCTTACTGGCTATTACTTCAACTTAGAAGCTTCTTCTGTGTTCTACTATGGTGCTTTTAGTGTCTCCGCATCCCGCAGCGCGCGACATAGCTTTGCAGACGATAAATGTAACCGTCTCAGAGAGAAATGCGGCCAATGTGACGATCTGGCTTTAAGACGATTCGATAACAAATGACGAAAACGGACGGATTTCTCAGGTTTTTACTACATATGAACACTTTTCACATTCTCCGGTGCAACGTGGCTGCTAGTCTTCCTTTCATGCAAAATTTTATGGTTCCACCTCATGTCCAAGCAACCAAAGCCGAATAAAAAGTGAATAATCGACAACTAAAACTTCAATTGTACTACTTCTTACTGGCTATTACTTCAACTTTGAAGTTTCTTCTGTGTTCTACTATGGTGTTTTTAGTGTCTCCACATACCGCAGCACGCGACATAGCTTTGCAGACGATAAATGTAACCGTCTCAGAGAGAAAAGCGGCCAATGTGACGATCTGGCTTTAAGTCGATTCGATAACAAATGACGAAAACGGACGGATTTCTCAGGTTTTTACTACATATGAACACTTTTCACATTCTCCCGTGCAACGCGGCTGTTAGTCCTCCTTTCATGCAAAATCGTATGGTCCTAGGTCATGTCCAAGCCACCAAAGCCGGCTAAAAAGTGAATAATCGACAACTAAAACTTCAATTGTACTACTTCTTACTGGCTATTGCTTCAACTTAGAAGCTTCTTCAGTGTTCTACTATGGTGCTTTTAGTGTCTCCGCATACCGCAGCACGCGACATAGATTTGCAGACGATAAATGTAACCGTCTCAGAAAGAAAAGCAGCCAATGTGACGATCTGGCTTTAAGACGATTCGATAACAAATGACAAAAACGGACGGATTTCTCAGGTTTTTACTACATATGAACACTTTTCGCATTCTCCGGTGCAACGTGGCTGCTAGTCTTCCTTTCATGCAAAATTTTATGGTTCCACCTCATGTCCAAGCAACCAAAGCCGGCTAAAAAGTGAATAATCGACAACTAAAACTTCATTTGTACTACTTCTTACTGCCTATTACTTCAACATAGAAGCTTCTTCAGTGTTCTACTACGGTGCTTTTAGTGTTTCCGCATAACGCAGCACGCGACATAGCTTTGTAGACGATAAATGTAACCGTTTCAGAGAGACGAGCGGCCAATGTGACGATCTGGCTTTAAGTCGATTCGATAACAAATGACGAAAACGACCGGATTTCTCAGGTTTTTACTACATATGAACACTTTTCACATTCTCCCGTGCAACGCGGCTGCTAGTCCTCCTTTCATGCAAAATCTTAAGGTCCTAGGTCATGTCCAAGCCACCAAAGCCGGCTAAAATGTGAATAATCGACAACTAAAACTTGAATTGTATTACTTCTTACCGGCTATTACTTCAATTTAGAAGCTTCTTCTGTGTTCTACTATGGTGCTTTTAGTGTCTCCGCATACCGCAGCACGCGACATAGCGTTGCAGACGATAAATGTAACGGTATCAGAGAGAAAAGCGGCCAATGTGACGATCTGCCTTTAAGTCGATTCGATAACAAATGACGAAAACGGACGGATTTCTCAGGTTTTTACTACATATGAACACTTTTCACATTCTCCGGTGCAACGTGGCAACTAGTCTTCCTTTCATGCAAAATTTTATGGTTCCACCTCATGTCCAAGCCACCAAAGCCGGCTAATAAGTGAATAATCGACAACTAAAACTTGAATTGTACTACTTCTTACTGGCTATTGCTTCAACTTAGAAGCTTCTTCTGTGTTCTACTATGGTGCTTTTAGTGTCTCCGCATACCGCAGCACGCGACATAGCTTTGCAGACGATAAATGTAACCGTTTCAGAGAGAAGAGCGGCCAATGTGACGATCTGGCTTTAAGTCGATTCGATAGCAAATGACGAAAACGGACGGATTTCTCAGGTTTTTACTACATATGAACACTTTTCACATTCTCCCATGCAACGCGGCTGCTAGTCCTCCTTTCATGCAAAATCTTAAGGTCCTAGGTCATGTCCAAGCCACCAAAGCCGGCTAAAATGTGAATAATCGACAACTAAAACTTGAACTGTATTACTTCTTACTGGCTATTACTTCAACTTAGAAGCTTCTTCTGTGTTCTACTATGGTGCTTTTAGTGTCTCCGCATACCGCAGCACGTGACATAGCGTTGCAGACGATAAATGTAACCGTCTCAGAGAGAAAAGCGGCCAATGTGACGTTCTGCCTTTAAGTCGATTCGTTAACAAATGACGAAAACGGACGGATTTCTCAGGTTTTTACTACACATGAACACTTTTCACATTCTCCCATGCAACGCGGCTGCTAGTCCTCTTTTCATGCAAAATCGTAAGGTCCCAGGTCATGTCCAAGCCACCAAAGCCGGCTAAAAAGTGAATAATCGACAACTAAAACTTCAATTGTACTACTTCTTACTGGCTATTACTTCAACTTAGAAGCTTCTTCTGTGTTCTCCTATGGTGCTTTTAGTGTCTCCGCAGATCGCAGCACGCGACATAGCTTTGCAGACGATAAATGTAACCGTTTCAGAGAGAAGAGCGGCAAATGTGACGATCTGGCTTTAAGTCGATTCGATAACAAATGACGAAAACGGACGGATTTCTCAGGTTTTTACTACATATGAACACTTTTCACATTCTCCCGTACAACGCGGCTGTTAGTCCTCCTTTCATGCAAAATCTTATGGTCCTAGGTCATGTCCAAGCCACCAAAGCCGGCTAAAAAGTGAATAATCGACAACTAAAACATGAATTGTACTACTTCTTACTGGCTATTACTTCAACTTAGAAGCTCCTTCTGTGTTCTACTATGGTGCTTTTAGTGTTTCCGCATACCGCAGCACGCGACATAGCTTTGTAGACGATAAATGTAGCCGTTTCAGAGAGAAGAGGGGCCAATGTGACGATCTGACTTTAAGTCGATTCGATAACAAATGACGAAAACGGACGGATTTCTCAGGTTTTTACTACATATGAACACTTTTCACATTCTCCCGTGCAACGCGGCTGCTAGTCCTCCTTTCATGCAAAATCTTAAGGTCCTAGGTCATGTCCAAGCCACCAAAGCCGGCTAAATAGTGAATAATCGACAACTAAATTTGAATTGAAATACTTCTTACTGGCTATTACTTCAACTTAGAAGCTTCTTCTGTGTTCTACTATGGTGCTCTTAGTGTTTCCGCATACTGCAGCACGCGACATAGCTTTGCAGACGATAAATGTAACCGTTTCAGAAAGTAGAGCGGCCAATGTGACGATCTGGCTTTAAGTCGATTCGATAACAAATGACGAAAACGGACGGATTTCTCAGGTTTTTACTACATATGAACACTTTTCACATTCTCCCGTGCAACGCGGCTGTTAGTCCTCCTTTCATGCAAAATCTTATGGTCCTAGGTCATGTCCAAGCCACCAAAGCCGGCTAAAAAGTGAATAATCGACAACTAAAACTTCAATTGTACTACTTCTTTCTGGCTATTGCTTCAACTTACAAGCTTCTTCAGTGTTCTACTATGGTGCTTTTAGTGTGTCCGCATACCGCAGCACGCGACATAGCTTTGCAGACGATAAATGTAACCGTCTCAGAGAGAAAAGCAGCCAATGTGACGACCTGGCTTTAAGACGATTCGATAACAAATGACGAAAACGGACGGATTTCTCAGGTTTTTACTACATATGAACACTTTTCACATTCTCCGGTGCCACGTGGCTGCTAGTGTTCCTTTCATGCAAAATTTTATGGTTCCACCTCATGTCCAGGCCACCAAAGACGGCTAAAATATGAATAACCGACAACTAAAACTTCAATTGCACTACTTCTTACTGGCTATTACTTCAACATAGAAGCTTCTTCAGTGTTCTACTATGGTGCTTTTAGTGTTTCCGCATACTGCAGCACGCGACATAGCTTTGCAGACGATAAATGTAACCGTTTCAGAGAGTAGAGCGGAAAAAGTGACGATCTGGCTCTAAGTCGATTCGATAACAAATGACGAAAACGGACGGATTTCTCAGGTTCTTACTACATATGAACACTTTTCGCATTCTCCGGTGCAACGTGGCTGCTAGTCTTCCTTTCATGCAAAATTTTATGGTTCCACCTCATGTCCAAGCAACCAAAGCCGGCTAAAAAGTGAATAATCGACAACTAAAACTTCATTTGTACTACTTCTTACTGGCTATTACTTCAACATAGAAGCTTCTTCAGTGTTCTACTATGGTGCTTTTAGTGTTTCCGCATAACGCAGCACGCGACATAGCTTTGTAGACGATAAATGTAACCGTTTCAGAGAGAAGAGCGGAAAATGTGACGATCTGGCTTTAAGTCGATTCGATAACAAATGACGAAAACGGACGGATTTCTCAGGTTTTTACTACATATGAACACTTTTCGCATTCTCCCGTGCAACGCGGCTGCTAGTCCTCCTTTCATGCAAAATCTTAAGGTCCTAGGTCATGTCCAAGCCACCAAAGCCGGCTAAAATTTGAATAATCGACAACTACAACTTGAATTGTATTACTTCTTACTGGCTATTACTTCAACTTAGAAGCTTCTTCTGTGTTCTATTATGGTGCTTTTAGTGTCTCCGCATCCCGCAGCACGCGACATAGCTTTGCAGACGATAAATGTAACCGTTTCAGAGAGAAATGCGGCCTATGTGACGATCTGCCTTTAAGACGATTCGATAACAAATGACGAAAACGGACGGATTTCTCAGGTTTTTACTACATATGAACACTTTTCACATTCTCCGGTGCAACGTGGCTGCTAGTCTTCCTTTCATGCAAAATTTTATGGTTCCACCTCATGTCCAAGCCACCAAAGCCGGCTAAAAAGCGAATAATCGACAACTAAAACTTCAATTGTACTACTTCTTACTGGCTATTACTTCAACTTAGAAGCTTCTTCTGTGTTCTACTATGGTGCTTTTAGTGTTTCCGCATACTGCAGCACGCGACATAGCTTTGCAGACGATAAATGTAACCGTTTCAGAGAGTAGAGCGGCCAATGTGACTATGTGGCTTAAAGTCGATTCGATAACAAATGACGAAAACGGACGGATTTCTCAGGTTTTTACTACATATGAACACTTTTCACATTCTCCCGTGCAACGCGTCTGCTAGTCCTCCTTTCATGCAAAATCTTATGGTCCTAGGTCATGTCCAAGCCACCAAAGCCGGCTAAAAAGTAAATAATCGACAACTAAAACTTGAATTGTACTACTTCTTACTGGCTATTACTTCAACTTTGAAGTTTCTTCTGTGTTCTACTATGGTGCTTTTAGTGTCTCCGCATACCGCAGCACGCGACATAGCTTTGCAGACGATAAATGTAACCGTCTCAGAGAGAAAAGCGGCCAATGTGACGATCTGGCTTTAAGACGATTCGATAACAAATGACAAAAACGGACGGATTTCTCAGGTTTTTAATACATATGAACACTTTTCACATTATCCCGTGCAACGCGGCTGTTAGTCCTCCTTTCATGCAAAATCTTATGGTCCTTGGTCATGTCCAAGCCAACAAAGCCGGCTAAAAAGTGAATAATCGACAACTAAATCTTCAATTGTACTACTTCTTACTGGCTATTGCTTCAACTTAGAAGCTTCTTCAGTGTTCTACTATGGTGCTTTTAGTGTCTCCGCATACCGCAGCACGCGACATAGCTTTGGAGACGATAAATGTAACCGTCTCAGAGAGAAAAGCGGCCAATGTGACGATCTGGCTTTAAGACGATTCGTTAACAAATGACGAAAACGGACGGATTTCTCAGGTTTTTAATACATATGAACACTTTTCACATTATCCCGTGCAACGCGGCTGTTAGTCCTCCTTTCATGCAAAATCGTATGGTCCTAGGTCATGTCCAAGCCACCAAAGCCGGCTAAAAAGTGAATAATCGACAACTAAAACTTCAATTGTACTACTTCTTACTGGCTATTGCTTCAACTTAGAAGCTTCTTCAGTGTTCTACTATGGTGCTTTTAGTGTCTCCGCATACCGCAGCACGCGACATAGCTTTGCAGACGATAAATGTAACCGTCTCAGAGAGAAAAGCGGCCAATGTGATGATCTGGCTTTAAGACGATTCGATAACAAATGACGAAAACGAACGGATTTCTCGGGTTTTTACTACATATGAACACTTTTCACATTCTCCCGTGCAACGCGGCTGTTAGTCCTCCTTTCATGCATAATCTTATGGTCCTAGGTCATGTCCAAGCCACCAAAGCCGGCTAAAAAGTGAATAATCGACAACTAAAACTTGAATTGTACTACTTCTTACTGGCTATTGCTTCAACTTAGAAGCTTCTTCAGTGTTCTACTATGGTGCTTTTAGTGTCTCCGCATACCGCAGCACGCGACATAGCGTTGCAGACGATAAATGTAACCGTATCAGAGAGAAAAGCGGCCAATGTGACGATCTGCCTTTAAGTCGATTCGATAACAAATGACGAAAACGGACGGATTTCTCAGGTTTTTACTGCATATGAACACTTTTCACATTCTCCGGTGCAACGTGGCTGCTAGTCTTCCTTTCATGCAAAATTTTATGGTTCCACCTCATGTCCAAGCCACCAAAGCCGGCTAATAAGTGAATAATCGACAACTAAAACTTGAATTGTACTACTTCTTACAGGCTATTGCTTCAACTTAGAAGCTTCTTCTGTGTTCTACTATGGTGCTTTTAGTGTCTCCGCATACCGCAGCACGCGACATAGCTTTGCAGACGATAAATGTAACCGTTTCAGAGAGAAGAGCGGCCAATGTGACGATCTGGCTTTAAGTCGATTCGATAACAAATGACGAAAACGGACGGATTTCTCAGGTTTTTACTACATATGAACACTTTTCACATTCTCCCGTGCAACGCGGCTGCTAGTCCTCCTTTCATGCAAAATCTTAAGGTCCTAGGTCATGTCCAAGCCACCAAAGCCGGCTAAAATGTGAATAATCGACAACTAAAACTTGAATTGTATTACTTCTTACTGGCTATTACTTCAACTTAGAAGCTTCTTCTGTGTTCTACTATGGTGCTTTTAGTGTCTCCGCATACCGCAGCACGCGACATAGCGTTGCAGACGATAAATGTAACCGTCTCAGAGAGAAAAGCGGCCAATGTGACGTTCTGCCTTTAAGTCGATTCGTTAACAAATGACGAAAACGGACGGATTTATCAGGTTTTTACCACATATGAACACTTTTCACATTCTCCCGTGCAACGCGGCTGCCAGTCCTCCTTTCATGTAAAATCTTAAGGTCCCTTGTCATGTCCAAGCCACCAAAGCCGGCTAAAAAGTGAATAATCGCCAACTAAAACTTCAAGTGTACTACTTCTTACTGGCTATTACTTCAACTTAGAAGCATCTTCTGTGTTCTTCTATGGTGCTTTTAGTGTCTCCGCATACTGCAGCACGCGACATAGCTTTGCAGACAATAAGTGTAACCTTCTCAGAGAGAAAGGCGGCAAATGTGACGATCTGGCTTTAAGTCGATTCGATAACAAATGACGAAAACGGACGGATTTCTCAGGTTTTTACTACACATGAACACTTTTCACATTCTCCCATGCAACGCGGCTGCTAGTCCTCCTTTCATGCAAAATCGTAAGGTCCCAGGTCATGTCCAAGCCACCAAAGCCGGCTAAAAAGTGAATAATCGACAACTAAAACTTCAATTGTACTACTTCTTACTGGCTATTACTTCAACTTAGAAGCTTCTTCTGTGTTCTCCTATGGTGCTTTTAGTGTCTCCGCAGATCGCAGCACGCGACATAGCTTTGCAGACGATAAATGTAACCGTTTCAGAGAGAAGAGCGGCAAATGTGACGATCTGGCTTTAAGTCGATTCGATAACAAATGACGAAAACGGACGGATTTCTCAGGTTTTTACTACATATGAACACTTTTCACATTCTCCCGTGCAACGCGGCTGTTAGTCCTCCTTTCATGCAAAATCTTATGGTCCTAGGTCAAGTCCAAGCCACCAAAGCCGGCTAAAAAGTGAATAATCGACAACTAAACATGAATTGTACTACTTCTTACTGGCTATTACTTCAACTTAGAAGCTTCTTCTGTGTTCTACTATGGTGCTTTTAGTGTCTCCGCATCCCGCAGCACGCGACATAGCTTTGCAGACGATAAATGTAACCGTCTCAGAGAGAAATGCGGCCAATGTGACGATCTGGCTTTAAGACGATTCGATAACAAATGACGAAAACGGACGGATTTCTCAGGTTTTTACTACATATGAACACTTTTCACATTCTCCGGTGCAACGTGGCTGCTAGTCTTCCTTTCATGCAAAATTTTATGGTACCACCTCATGTCCAAGCCACCAAAGCCGGCTAAAAAGTGAATAATCGACAACTAAAACTTCAATTGTACTACTTCTTACTGGCTATTACTTCAACTTAGAAGCTTCTTCTGTGTTCTACTATGGTGCTTTTAGTGTTTCCGCATACTGCAGCACGCGACATGGCTTTGCAGACGATAAATGTAACCGTTTCAGAGAGTAGAGCGGCCAATGTGACTATGTGGCTTAAAGTCGATTCGATAACAAATGACGAAAACGGACGGATTTCTAAGGTTTTTACTACATATGAACACTTTTCACATTCTCCCGTGCAACGCGTCTGCTAGTCCTCCTTTCATGCAAAATCTTATGGTCCTAGGTCATGTCCAAGCCACCAAAGCCGGCTAAAAAGTGAATAATCGACAACTAAAACTTGAATTGTACTACTTTTTACTGGCTATTACTTCAACTTTGAAGTTTCTTCTGTGTTCTACTATGGTGTTTTTAGTGTCTCCGCATACCGCAGCACGCGACATAGCTTTGCAGACGATAAATGTAACCGTCTCAGAGAGAAAAGCGGCCAATGGGACGATCTGGCTTTAAGTCGATTCGATAACAAATGAAGAAAACGGACGGATTTCTCAGGTTTTTACTACATATGAACACTTTTCACATTCTCCCGTGCAACGCGGCTGTTAGTCCTCCTTTCATGCATAATCTTATGGTCCTAGGTCATGTCCAAGCCACCAAAGCCCGCTAAAATGTGAATAATCGACAACTAAAACTTCAATTGTACTACTTCTTACTGGCTATTGCTTCAACTTAGAAGCTTCTTCAGTGTTCTACTATGGTGCTTTTAGTGTCTCCGCATACCGCAGCACGCGACATAGATTTGCAGACGATAAATGTAACCGTCTCAGAAAGAAAAGCAGCCAATGTGACGATCTGGCTTTAAGACGATTCGATAACAAATGACAAAAACGGACGGATTTCTCAGGTTTTTACTACATATGAACACTTTTCGCATTCTCCGGTGCAACGTGGCTGCTAGTCTTCCTTTCATGCAAAATTTTATGGTTCCACCTCATGTCCAAGCAACCAAAGCCGGCTAAAAAGTGAATAATCGACAACTAAAACTTCATTTGTACTACTTCTTACTGGCTATTACTTCAACATAGAAGCTTCTTCAGTGTTCTACTACGGTGCTTTTAGTGTTTCCGCATAACGCAGCACGCGACATAGCTTTGTAGACGATAAATGTAACCGTCTCAGAGAAAAGAGCGGCCAATGTGACGATCTGGCTTTAAGTCGATTCGATAACAAATGACGAAAACGACCGGATTTCTCAGGTTTTTACTACATATGAACACTTTTCACATTCTCCCGTGCAACGCGGCTGCTAGTCCTCCTTTCATGCAAAATCTTAAGGTCCTAGGTCATGTCCAAGCCACCAAAGCCGGCTAAAATGTGAATAATCGACAACTACAACTTGAATTGTATTACTTCTTACCGGCTATTACTTCAATTTAGAAGCTTCTTCTGTGTTCTACTATGGTGCTTTTAGTGTCTCCGCATACCGCAGCACGCGACATAGCGTTGCAGACGATAAATGTAACGGTATCAGAGAGAAAAGCGGCCAATGTGACGATCTGCCTTTAAGTCGATTCGATAACAAATGACGAAAACGGACGGATTTCTCAGGTTTTTACTACATATGAACACTTTTCACATTCTCCGGTGCAACGTGGCAACTAGTCTTCCTTTCATGCAAAATTTTATGGTTCCACCTCATGTCCAAGCCACCAAAGCCGGCTAATAAGTGAATAATCGACAACTGAAACTTGAGTTGTACTACTTCTTACTGGCTATTGCTTCAACTTAGAAGCTTCTTCTGTGTTCTACTATGGTGCTTTTAGTGTCTCCGCATACCGCAGCACGCGACATAGCTTTGCAGACGATAAATGTAACCGTTTCAGAGAGAAGAGCGGCCAATGTGACGATCTGGCTTTAAGTCGATTCGATAACAAATGACGAAAACGGACGGATTTCTCAGGTTTTTACTACATATGAACACTTTTCACATTCTCCCGTGCAACGCGGCTGCTAGTCCTCCTTTCATGCAAAATCTTAAGGTCCTAGGTCATGTCCAAGCCACCAAAGCCGGCTAAAATGTGAATAATCGACAACTAAAACTTGAACTGTATTACTTCTTACTGGCTATTACTTCAACTTAGAAGCTTCTTCTGTGTTCTACTATGGTGCTTTTAGTGTCTCCGCATACCGCAGCACGCGACATAGCGTTGCAGACGATAAATGTAACCGTCTCAGAGAGAAAAGCGGCCAATGTGACGTTCTGCCTTTAAGTCGATTCGTTAACAAATGACGAAAACGGACGGATTTATCAGGTTTTTACCACATATGAACACTTTTCACATTCTCCCATGCAACGCGGCTGCTAGTCCTCCTTTCATGCAAAATCTTAAGGTCATAGGTCATGTCCAAGCCACCAAAGCCGGCTAAAAAGTGAATAATCGACAACTAAAACTTCAAGTGTACTACTTCTTACTGGCTATTACTTCAACTTAGAAGCATCTTCTGTGTTCTTCTATGGTGCTTTTAGTGTCTCCGCATACCGCAGCACGCGACATAGCTTTGCAGACAATAAGTGTAACCTTCTCAGAGAGAAAGGCGGCAAATGTGACGATCTGGCTTTAAGTCGATTCGATAACAAATGACGAAAACGGACGGATTTCTCAGGTTTTTACTACACATGAACACTTTTCACATTCTCCCATGCAACGCGGCTGCTAGTCCTCTTTTCATGCAAAATCGTAAGGTCCCAGGTCATGTCCAAGCCACCAAAGCCGGCTAAAAAGTGAATAATCGACAACTAAAACTTCAATTGTACTACTTCTTACTGGCTATTACTTCAACTTAGAAGCTTCTTCTGTGTTCTCCTATGGTGCTTTTAGTGTCTCCGCAGATCGCAGCACGCGACATAGCTTTGCAGACGATAAATGTAACCGTTTCAGAGAGAAGAGCGGCAAATGTGACGATCTGGCTTTAAGTCGATTCGATAACAAATGACGAAAACGGACGGATTTCTCAGGTTTTTACTACATATGAACACTTTTCACATTCTCCCGTGCAACGCGGCTGTTAGTCCTCCTTTCATGCAAAATCTTATGGTCCTAGGTCATGTCCAAGCCACCAAAGCCGGCTAAAAAGTGAATAATCGACAACTAAAACATGAATTGTACTACTTCTTACTGGCTATTACTTCAACTTAGAAGCTTCTTCTGTGTTCTACTATGGTGCTTTTAGTGTTTCCGCATACCGCAGCACGCGACATAGCTTTGTAGACGATAAATGTAGCCGTTTCAGAGAGAAGAGGGGCCAATGTGACGATCTGACTTTAAGTCGATTCGATAACAAATGACGAAAACGGACGGATTTCTCAGGTTTTTACTACATATGAACACTTTTCACATTCTCCCGTGCAACGCGGCTGCTAGTCCTCCTTTCATGCAAAATCTTAAGGTCCTAGGTCATGTCCAAGCCACCAAAGCCGGCTAAATAGTGAATAATCGACAACTAAATTTGAATTGAAATACTTCTTACTGGCTATTACTTCAACTTAGAAGCTTCTTCTGTGTTCTACTATGGTGCTCTTAGTGTTTCCGCATACTGCAGCACGCGACATAGCTTTGCAGACGATAAATGTAACCGTCTCAGAGAGAAAAGCAGCCAATGTGACGATCTGGCTTTAAGACGATTCGATAACAAATGACGAAAACGGACGGATTTCTCAGGTTTTTACTACATATGAACACTTTTCACATTCTCCCGTGCAACGCGGCTGTTAGTCCTCCTTTCATGCAAAATCTTATGGTCCTAGGTCATGTCCAAGCCACCAAAGCCGGCTAAAAAGTGAATAATCGACAAATAAAACTTCAATTGTACTACTTCTTACTGGCTATTGCTTCAACTTAGAAGCTTCTTCAGTGTTCTACTATGGTGCTTTTAGTGTCTCCGCATACCGCAGCAGGCGACATAGATTTGCAGACGATAAATGTAACCGTCTCAGGGAGAAAAGCAGCCAATGTGACGATCTGGCTTTAAGACGATTTGATAACAAATGACGAAAACGATTTATTTCTCAGGTTTTTACTACATATGAACACTTTTCACATTCTCCGGTGCCACGTGGCTGCTAGTGTTCCTTTCATGCAAAATTTTATGGTTCCACCTCATGTCCAGGCCACCAAAGACGGCTAAAATATGAATAACCGACAACTAAAACTTCAATTGCACTACTTCTTACTGGCTATTACTTCAACATAGAAGCTTCTTCAGTGTTCTACTATGGTGCTTTTAGTGTTTCCGCATACTGCAGCACGCGACATAGCTTTGCAGACGATAAATGTAACCGTTTCAGAGAGTAGAGCGGAAAAAGTGACGATCTGGCTTTAAGTCGATTCGATAACAAATGACGAAAACGGACGGATTTCTCAGGTTTTTACTACATATGAACACTTTTCACATTCTCCCGTGCAACGCGTCTGCTAGTCCTCCTTTCATGCAAAATCTTAAGGTCCTAGGTCATGTCCAAGCCACCAAAGCCGGCTAAATCGTGAATAATCGACAACTAAATTTGAATTGAAATACTTCTTACTGTCTGTTACTTCAACTTAGAAGCTTCTTCAGTGTTCTACTATGGTGCTTTTAGTGTCTCCGCATACCGCAGCAGGCGACATAGATTTGCAGACGATAAATGTAACCGTCTCAGAGAGAAAAGCAGCCAATGTGACGATCTGGCTTTAAGACGATTTGATAACAAATGACGAAAACGATGGATTTCTCAGATTTTTACTACATATGAACACTTTTCACATTCTCCCGTGCAACGCGGCTGCTAGTCCTCCTTTCATGCAAAATCTTAAGGTCCTAGGTCATGTCCAAGCCACCAAAGCCGGCTAAAAAGTGAATAATCGACAACTAAAACTTGAATTGTATTACTTCTTACTGGCTATTACTTCAACTTAGAAGCTTCTTCTGTGTTCTACTGTGGTGCTTTTAGTGTCTCCGCATACCGCAGCACGTGACATAGCGAAGCAGACGATAAATGTAACCGTCTCAGAGAGAAAAGCGGCCAATGTGACGATCTGCCTTTAAGTCGATTCGATAACAAATGACGAAAACGGACGGATTTATCAGGTTTTTACCACATATGAACACTTTTCACATTCTCCCGTGCAACGCGGCTGCCAGTCCTCCTTTCATGTAAAATCTTAAGGTCCTTTGTCATGTCCAAGCCACCAAAGCCGGCTAAAAAGTGAATAATCGACAACTAAAACTTCAATTGTACTACTTCTTACTGGCTATTACTTCAACTTAGGAGCATCTTCTGTGTTCTTCTATGGTGCTTTTAGTGTCTCCGCATACTGCAGCACGCGACATAGCTTTGCAGACAATAAGTGTAACCTTCTCAGAGAGAAAGGCGGCAAATGTGACGATCTGGCTTTAAGTCGATTCGATAACAAATGACGAAAACGGACGGATTTCTCAGGTTTTTACTACACATGAACACTTTTCACATTCTCCCATGCAACGCGGCTGCTAGTCCTCCTTTCATGCAAAATCGTAAGGTCCCAGGTCATGTCCAAGCCACCAAAGCCGGCTAAAAAGTGAATAATCGACAACTAAAACTTCAATTGTACTACTTCTTACTGGCTATTACTTCAACTTAGAAGCTTCTTCTGTGTTCTCCTATGGTGCTTTTAGTGTCTCCGCAGATCGCAGCACGCGACATAGCTTTGCAGACGATAAATGTAACCGTTTCAGAGAGAAGAACGGCAAATGTGACGATCTGGCCTTAAGTCGATTCGATAACAAATGACGAAAACGGACGGATTTCTAAGGTTTTTACTACATATGAACACTTTTCACATTCTCCCGTGCAACGCGTCTGCTAGTCCTCCTTTCATGCAAAATCTTATGGTCCTAGGTCATATCCAAGCCACCAAAGCCGGCTAAAAAGTGAATAATCGACAACTAAAACTTGAATTGTACTACTTCTTACTGGCTATTGATTCAACTTTGAAGTTTCTTCTGTGTTCTACTATGGTGCTTTTAGTGTCTCCGCATACCGCAGCAGGCGACATAGATTTGCAGACGATAAATGTAACCGTCTCAGAGAGAAAAGCAGCCAATGTGACGATCTGGCTTTAAGACCATTTGATAACAAATGACGAAAACGATGGATTTCTCAGGTTTGTACTACATATGAACACTTTTCACATTCTCCGGTGCAACGTGGCTGCTAGTCTTCCTTTCATGCAAAATTTTATGGTTCCACCTCATGTCCAAGCCACCAAAGCCGGCTAAAAAGTGAATAATCGACAACTAAAAGTTCAATTGCACTACTTCTTACTGGCTATTACTTCAACATAGAAGCTTCTTCAGTGTTCTACTATGGTGCTTTTAGTGTTTCCGCATACTGCAGCACGCGACATAGCTTTGCAGACGATAAATGTAACCGTTTCAGAGAGTAGAGCGGCCAATGTGACTATGTGGCTTTAAGTCGATTCGATAACAAATGACGAAAACGGACGGATTTCTCAGGTTTTTACTACATATGAACACTTTTCACATTCTCCCGTGCAACGCGTCTGCTAGTCCTCCTTTCATGCAAAATCTTAAGGTACTAGGTCATGTCCAAGCCACCAAAGCCGGCTAAATAGTGAATAATCGACAACTAAATTTGAATTGAAATACTTCTTACTGGCTATTACTTCAACTTAGAAGCTTCTTCAGTGTTCTACTATGGTGCTTTTAGTGATTCCGCATACTGCAGCACGCGACATAGCTTTGCAGACGATAAATGTAACCGTTTCAGAGAGTAGAGCGGCCAATGTGACTATGTGGCTTTAAGTCGATTCGATAACAAATGACGAAAACAGACGGATTTCTCAGGTTTTTACTACATATGAACACTTTTCACATTCTCCCGTGCAACGCGTCTGCTAGTCCTCCTTTCATGCAAAATCTTATGGTCCTAGGTCATATCCAAGCCACCAAAGCCGGCTAAAAAGTGAATAATCGACAACTAAAACTTGAATTGTACTACTTCTTACTGGCAATTACTTCAACTTTGAAGTTTCTTCTGTGTTATACTATGGTGCTTTTAGTGTCTCCGCATACCGCAGCACGCGACATAGCTTTGCAGACGATAAATGTAACCGTCCCAGAGAGAAAAGCGGCCAATGTGACGATCTGGCTTTAAGTCGATTCGATAACAAATGACGATAACGGACGGATTTATCAGGTTTTTACCACATATGAACACTTTTCACATTCTCCCGTGCAACGCGGCTGCCAGTCCTCCTTTCATGTAAAATCTTAAGGTCCTTTGTCATGTCCAAGCCACCAAAGCCGGCTAAAAAGTGAATAATCGACAACTAAAACTTCAATTGTACTACTTCTTACTGGCTATTACTTCAACTTAGGAGCATCTTCTGTGTTCTTCTATGGTGCTTTTAGTGTCTCCGCATACTGCAGCACGCAACATAGCTTTGCAGACAATAAGTGTAACCTTCTCAGAGAGAAAGGCGGCAAATGTGACGATCTGGCTTTAAGTCGATTCGATAACAAATGACGAAAACGGACGGATTTCTCAGGTTTTTACTACACATGAACACTTTTCACATTCTCCCATGCAACGCGGCTGCTAGTCCTCCTTTCATGCAAAATCGTAAGGTCCCAGGTCATGTCCAAGCCACCAAAGCCGGCTAAAAAGTGAATAATCGACAACTAAAACTTCAATTGTACTACTTCTTACTGGCTATTACTTCAACTTAGAAGCTTCTTCTGTGTTCTCCTATGGTGCTTTTAGTGTCTCCGCAGATCGCAGCACGCGACATAGCTTTGCAGACGATAAATGTAACCGTTTCAGAGAGAAGAACGGCAAATGTGACGATCTGGCCTTAAGTCGATTCGATAACAAATGACGAAAACGGACGGATTTCTAAGGTTTTTACTACATATGAACACTTTTCACATTCTCCCGTGCAACGCGTCTGCTAGTCCTCCTTTCATGCAAAATCTTATGGTCCTAGGTCATATCCAAGCCACCAAAGCCGGCTAAAAAGTGAATAATCGACAACTAAAACTTGAATTGTACTACTTCTTACTGGCTATTGATTCAACTTTGAAGTTTCTTCTGTGTTCTACTATGGTGCTTTTAGTGTCTCCGCATACCGCAGCACGCGACATAGCTTTGCAGACGATAAATGTAACCGTCCCAGAGAGAAAAGCGGCCAATGTGACGATCTGGCTTTAAGTCGATTCGATAACAAATGACGAAAACGGACGGATTTCTCAGGTTTTTACTACATATGAACACTTTTCACATTCTCCCGTGCAACGCGGCTGTTAGTCCTCCTTTCATGCAAAATCTTATGGTCCTAGGTCATGTCCAAGCCACCAAAGCCGGCTAAAAAGTGAATAATCGACAACTAAAACTTCAATTGTACTACTTCTTTCTGGCTATTGCTTCAACTTAGAAGCTTCTTCAGTGTTCTACTATGGTGCTTTTAGTGTCTCCGCATACCGCAGCACGCGACATAGCTTTGCAGACGATAAATGTAACCGTCTCAGAGAGAAAAGCGGCCAATGTGACGATCTGGCTTTAAGACGATTCGATAACAAATGACGAAAACGGACGGATTTCTCAGGTTTTTACTACATATGAACACTTTTCACATTCTCCCGTGCAACGCGGCTGTTAGTCCTCCTTTCATGCAAAATCTTATGGTCCTAGGTCATGTACAAGCCACCAAAGCCGGCTAAAAAGTGAATAATCGACAACTAAAACTTCAATTGTACTACTTCTTACTGGCTGTTGCTTCAACATAGAAGCTTCTTCAGTGTTCTACTATGGTGCTTTTAGTGTCTCCGCATACCGCAGCAGGCGACATAGATTTGCAGACGATAAATGTAACCGTCTCAGAGAGAAAAGCAGCCAATGTGACGATCTGGCTTTAAGACCATTTGATAACAAATGACGAAAACGATGGATTTCTCAGGTTTGTACTACATATGAACACTTTTCACATTCTCCCGTGCAACGTGGCTGCTAGTCTTCCTTTCATGCAAAATTTTATGGTTCCACCTCATGTCCAAGCCACCAAAGCCGGCTAAAAAGTGAATAATCGACAACTAAAAGTTCAATTGCACTACTTCTTACTGGCTATTACTTCAACATAGAAGCTTCTTCAGTGTTCTACTATGGTGCTTTTAGTGTTTCCGCATACTGCAGCACGCGACATAGCTTTGCAGACGATAAATGTAACCGTTTCAGAGAGTAGAGCGGCCAATGTGACTATGTGGCTTTAAGTCGATTCGATAACAAATGACGAAAACGGACGGATTTCTCAGGTTTTTACTACATATGAACACTTTTCACATTCTCCCGTGCACCGCGTCTGCTAGTCCTCCTTTCATGCAAAATCTTAAGGTACTAGGTCATGTCCAAGCCACCAAAGCCGGCTAAATAGTGAATAATCGACAACTAAATTTGAATTGAAATACTTCTTACTGGCTATTACTTCAACTTAGAAGCTTCTTCAGTGTTCTACTATGGTGCTTTTAGTGTTTCCGCATACTGCAGCACGCGACATAGCTTTGCAGACGATAAATGTAATAAATGTAACCGTTTCAGAGAGTAGAGCGGCCAATGTGACTATGTGGCTTTAAGTCGATTCGATAACAAATGACGAAAACAGACGGATTTCTCAGGTTTTTGCTACATATGAACACTTTTCACATTCTCCCGTGCAACGCGTCTGCTAGTCCTCCTTTCATGCAAAATCTTATGGTCCTAGGTCATATCCAAGCCACCAAAGCCGGCTAAAAAGTGAATAATCGACAACTAAAACTTGAATTGTACTAATTCTTACTGGCAATTACTTCAACTTTGAAGTTTCTTCTGTGTTATACTATGGTGCTTTTAGTGTCTCCGCATACCGCAGCACGCGACATAGCTTTGCAGACGTTAAATGTAACCGTCCCAGAGAGAAAAGCGGCCAATGTGACGATCTGGCTTTAAGTCGATTCGATAACAAATGACGATAACGGACGGATTTATCAGGTTTTTACCACATATGAACACTTTTCACATTCTCCCGTGCAACGCGGCTGCCAGTCCTCCTTTCATGTAAAATCTTAAGGTCCCTTGTCATGTCCAAGCCACCAAAGCCGGCTAAAAAGTGAATAATCGACAACTAAAACTTCAATTGTACTACTTCTTACTGGCTATTACTTCAACTTAGAAGCATCTTCTGTGTTCTTCTATGGTGCTTTTAGTGTCTCCGCATACTGCAGCACGCGACATTGCTTTGCAGACATTAAGTGTAACCTTCTCAGAGAGAAAGGCGGCAAATGTGACGATCTGGCTTTAAGTCGATTCGATAACAAATGACGAAAACGGACGGATTTCTCAGGTTTTTACTACACATGAACACTTTTCACACTCTCCCATGCAACATGGCTGCTAGTCCTCCTTTCATGCAAAATCGTAAGGTCCCAGGTCATGTCCAAGCCACCAAAGCCAGCTAAAAAGTGAATAATCGACAACTAAAACTTCAATTGTACTACTTCTTACTGGCTATTACTTCAACTTAGAAGCTTCTTCTGTGTTCTCCTATGGTGCTTTTAGTGTTTCCGCATACTGCAGCACGCGACATAGCTTTGCAGACGATAAATGTAACCGTTTCAGAGAGTAGAGCGGCCAATGGGACTATGTGGCTTTAAGTCGATTCGATAACAAATGACGAAAACGGACGGATTTCTAAGGTTTTTACTACATATGAACACTTTTCACATTCTCCCGTGCAACGCGTCTGCTATTCCTCCTTTCATGCAAAATCTACTGGTCCTAGGTCATATCCAAGCCACCAAAGCCGGCTAAAAAGTGAATAATCGACAACTAAAACTTCAATTGTACTACTTCTTACTGGCTATTACTTCAACTTAGAAGCTTCTTCTGTGTTCTCCTATGGTGCTTTTAGTGTCTCCGCAGATCGCAGCACGCGACATAGCTTTGCAGACGATAAATGTAACCGTTTCAGAGAGAAGAGCGGCGAATGTGACGATCTGGCTTTAAGTCGAATCGATAACAAATGACGAAAACGGACGGATTTCTCAGGTTTTTACTACATATGAACACATTTCACATTCTCCCGTGAAACGCGGCTGTTAGTCCTCCTTTCATGCAAAATCGTATGGTCCTAGGTCATGTCCAAGCCACCAAAGCCGGCTAAAAAGTGAATAATCGACAACTAAAACATGAATTGTACTACTTCTTACTGGCTATTACTTCAACTTAGAAGCTTCTTCTGTGTTCTACTATGGTGCTTTTAGTGTTTCCGCATACCGCAGCACGCGACATAGCTTTGTAGACGATAAATGTAACCGTTTCTGAGAGAAGAGGGGCCAATGTGACGATCTGACTTTAAGTCGAATCGATAACAAATGACGAAAACGGACGGATTTCTCAGGTTTTTACTACATATGAACACATTTCACATTCTCCCGTGAAACGCGGCTGTTAGTCCTCCTTTCATGCAAAATCTTATGGTCCTAGGTCATGTCCAAGCCACCAAAGCCGGCTAAAAAGTGAATAATCGACAACTAAAACATGAATTGTACTACTTCTTACTGGCTATTACTTCAACTTAGAAGCTTCTTCTGTGTTCTACTATGGTGCTTTTAGTGTTTCCGCATACCGCAGCACGCGACATAGCTTTGTAGACGATAAATGTAACCGTTTCAGAGAGAAGAGGGGCCAATGTGACGATCTGACTTTAAGTCGATTCGATAACAAATGACGAAAACGGACGGATTTCTCAGGTTTTTACTACATATGAACACTTTTCACATTCTCCCGTGCAACGCGGCTGCTAGTCCTCCTTTCATGCAAAATCTTAAGATCCTAGGTCATGTCCAAGCCACCAAAGCCGGCTAAATAGTGAATAATCGACAACTAAATTTGAATTGAAATACTTCTTACTGGCTATTACTTCAACTTAGAAGCTTCTTCTGTGTTCTACTATGGTGCTTTTAGTGTTTCCGCATACTGCAGCACGCGACATAGCTTTGCAGACGATAAATGTAACCGTTTCAGAGAGTAGAGCGGCCAATGTGACTATGTGGCTTTAAGTCGATTCGATAACAAATGACGAAAACGGACGGATTTCTAAGGTTTTTACTACATATGAACACTTTTCACATTCTCCCGTGCAACGCGTCTGCTATTCCTCCTTTCATGCAAAATCTTATGGTCCTAGGTCATATCCAAGCCACCAAAGCCGGCTAAAAAGTGAATAATCGACAACTAAAACTTCAATTGTACTACTTCTTACTGGCTATTGATTCAACTTTGAAGTTTCTTCTGTGTTCTACTATGGTGCTTTTAGTGTCTCCGCATACCGCAGCACGCGACATAGCTTTGCAGACGATAAATGTAACCGTCCCAGAGAGAAAAGCGGCCAATGTGACGATCTGGCTTTAAGTCGATTCGATAACAAATGACGAAAACGGACGGATTTCTCAGGTTTTTACTACATATGAACACTTTTCACATTCTCCCGTGCAACGCGGCTGTTAGTCCTCCTTTCATGCAAAATCTTATGGTCCTAGGTCATGTCCAAGCCACCAAAGCCGGCTAAAAAGTGAATAATCGGCAACTAAAACTTCAATTGTACTACTTCTTTCTGGCTATTGCTTCAACTTAGAAGCTTCTTCAGTGTTCTACTATGGTGCTTTTAGTGTCTCCGCATACCGCAGCACGCGACATAGCTTTGCAGACGATAAATGTAACCGTCTCAGAGAGAAAAGCGGCCAATGTGACGATCTGGCTTTAAGACGATTCGATAACAAATGACGAAAACGGACGGATTTCTCAGGTTTTTACTACATATGAACACTTTTCACATTCTCCCGTGCAACGCGGCTGTTAGTCCTCCTTTCATGCAAAATCTTATGGTCCTAGGTCATGTACAAGCCACCAAAGCCGGCTAAAAAGTGAATAATCGACAACTAAAACTTCAATTGTACTACTTCTTACTGGCTGTTGCTTCAACTTAGAAGCTTCTTCAGTGTTCTACTATGGTGCTTTTAGTGTCTCCGCATACCGCAGCAGGCGACATAGATTTGCAGACGATAAATGTAACCGTCTCAGAGAGAAAAGCAGCCAATGTGACGATCTGGCTTTAAGACCATTTGATAACAAATGACGAAAACGATGGATTTCTCAGGTTTGTACTACATATGAACACTTTTCACATTCTCCGGTGCAACGTGGCTGCTAGTCTTCCTTTCATGCAAAATTTTATGGTTCCACCTCATGTCCAAGCCACCAAAGCCGGCTAAAAAGTGAATAATCGACAACTAAAAGTTCAATTGCACTACTTCTTACTGGCTATTACTTCAACATAGAAGCTTCTTCAGTGTTCTACTATGGTGCTTTTAGTGTTTCCGCATACTGCAGCACGCGACATAGCTTTGCAGACGATAAATGTAACCGTTTCAGAGAGTAGAGCGGCCAATGTGACTATGTGGCTTTAAGTCGATTCGATAACAAATGACGAAAACGGACGGATTTCTAAGGTTTTTACTACATATGAACACTTTTCACATTCTCCCGTGCAACGCGTCTGCTATTCCTCCTTTCATGCAAAATCTTATGGTCCTAGGTCATATCCAAGCCACCAAAGCCGGCTAAAAAGTGAATAATCGACAAATAAAACTTCAATTGTACTACTTCTTACTGGCTATTGATTCAACTTTAAAGTTTCTTCTGTGTTCTACTATGGTGCTTTTAGTGTCTCCGCATACCGCAGCACGTGACATAGCTTTGCAGACGATAAATGTAACCGTCCCAGAGAGAAAAGCGGCCAATGTGACGATCTGGCTTTAAGTCGATTCGATAACAAAGGACGAAAACGGACGGATTTCTCAGGTTTTTACTACATATGAACACTTTTCACATTCTCCCATGCAACGCGGCTGTTAGTCCTCCTTTCATGCAAAATCTTATGATCCTAGGTCATGTCCAAGCCACCAAAGCCGGCTAAAAAGTGAATAATCGACAACTAAAACTTCAATTGTACTACTTCTTTCTGGCTATTGCTTCAACTTAGAAGCTTCTTCAGTGTTCTACTATGGTGCTTTTAGTGTCTCCGCATACCGCAGCACGCGACATAGCTTTGCAGACGATAAATGTAACCGTCTCAGAGAGAAAAGCGGCCAATGTGACGATCTGGCTTTAAGTCGATTCGATAACAAATGACGATAACGGACGGATTTATCAGGTTTTTACCACATATGAACACTTTTCACATTCTCCCGTGCAACGCGGCTGCCAGTCCTCCTTTCATGTAAAATCTTAAGGTCCCTTGTCATGTCCAAGCCACCAAAGCCGGCTAAAAAGTGAATAATCGACAACTAAAACTTCAATTGTACTACTTCTTACTGGCTATTACTTCAACTTAGAAGCATCTTCTGTGTTCTTCTATGGTGCTTTTAGTGTCTCCGCATACTGCAGCACGCGACATAGCTTTGCAGACATTAAGTGTAACCTTCTCAGAGAGAAAGGCGGCAAATGTGACGATCTGGCTTTAAGTCGATTCGATAACAAATGACGAAAACGGACGGATTTCTCAGGTTTTTACTACACATGAACACTTTTCACACTCTCCCATGCAACATGGCTGCTAGTCCTCCTTTCATGCAAAATCGTAAGGTCCCAGGTCATGTCCAAGCCACCAAAGCCAGCTAAAAAGTGAATAATCGACAACTAAAACTTCAATTGTACTACTTCTTACTGGCTATTACTTCAACTTAGAAGCTTCTTCTGTGTTCTCCTATGGTGCTTTTAGTGTCTCCGCAGATCGCAGCACGCGACATAGCTTTGCAGACGATAAATGTAACCGTTTCAGAGAGAAGAGCGGCGAATGTGACGATCTGGCTTTAAGTCGAATCGATAACAAATGACGAAAACGGACGGATTTCTCAGGTTTTTACTACATATGAACACATTTCACATTCTCCCGTGAAACGCGGCTGTTAGTCCTCCTTTCATGCAAAATCGTATGGTCCTAGGTCATGTCCAAGCCACCAAAGCCGGCTAAAAAGTGAATAATCGACAACTAAAACATGAATTGTACTACTTCTTACTGGCTATTACTTCAACTTAGAAGCTTCTTCTGTGTTCTACTATGGTGCTTTTAGTGTTTCCGCATACCGCAGCACGCGACATAGCTTTGTAGACGATAAATGTAACCGTTTCTGAGAGAAGAGGGGCCAATGTGACGATCTGACTTTAAGTCGAATCGATAACAAATGACGAAAACGGACGGATTTCTCAGGTTTTTACTACATATGAACACATTTCACATTCTCCCGTGAAACGCGGCTGTTAGTCCTCCTTTCATGCAAAATCTTATGGTCCTAGGTCATGTCCAAGCCACCAAAGCCGGCTAAAAAGTGAATAATCGACAACTAAAACATGAATTGCACTACTTCTTACTGGCTATTACTTCAACTTAGAAGCTTCTTCTGTGTTCTACTATGGTGCTTTTAGTGTTTCCGCATACCGCAGCACGCGACATAGCTTTGTAGACGATAAATGTAACCGTTTCAGAGAGAAGAGGGGTCAATGTGACGATCTGACTTTAAGTCGATTCGATAACAAATGACGAAAACGGACGGATTTCTCAGGTTTTTACTACATATGAACACTTTTCACATTCTCCCGTGCAACGCGGCTGCTAGTCCTCCTTTCATGCAAAATCTTAAGATCCTAGGTCATGTCCAAGCCACCAAACCCGGCTAAATAGTGAATAATCGACAACTAAATTTGAATTGAAATACTTCTTACTGGCTATTACTTCAACTTAGAAGCTTCTTCTGTGTTCTACTATGGTGCTTTTAGTGTTTTCGCATACTGCAGCACGCGACATAGCTTTGCAGACGATAAATGTAACCGTTTCAGAGAGTAGAGCGGCCAATGTGACTATGTGGCTTTAAGTCGATTCGATAACAAATGACGAAAACGGACGGATTTCTAAGGTTTTTACTACATATGAACACTTTTCACATTCTCCCGTGCAACGCGTCTGCTATTCCTCCTTTCATGCAAAATCTTATGGTCCTAGGTCATATCCAAGCCACCAAAGCCGGCTAAAAAGTGAATAATCGACAAATAAAACTTCAATTGTACTACTTCTTACTGGCTATTGATTCAACTTTAAAGTTTCTTCTGTGTTCTACTATGGTGCTTTTAGTGTCTCCGCATACCGCAGCACGCGACATAGCTTTGCAGACGATAAATGTAACCGTCCCAGAGAGAAAAGCGGCCAATGTGACGATCTGGCTTTAAGTCGATTCGATAACAAAGGACGAAAACGGACGGATTTCTCAGGTTTTTACTACATATGAACACTTTTCACATTCTCCCATGCAACGCGGCTGTTAGTCCTCCTTTCATGCAAAATCTTATGATCCTAGGTCATGTCCAAGCCACCAAAGCCGGCTAAAAAGTGAATAATCGACAACTAAAACTTCAATTGTACTTCTTCTTACTGGCTATTGCTTCAGCTTAGAAGCTTCTTCAGTGTTCTACTATGGTGCTTTTAGTGTCTCCGCATACCGCAGCAGGCGACATAGATTTGCAGACGATAAATGTAACCGTCTCAGAGAGAAAAGCAGCCAAAGTGACGATCTGGCTTTAAGACGATTTGATAACAAATGACGAAAACGATGGATTTCTCAGGTTTTGACTACATATGAACACTTTTCACATTCTCCCGTGCAACGCGGCTGTTAGTCCTCCTTTCATGCAAAATCTTATGGTCCTAGGTCATGTCCAAGCCACCAAAGCCGGCTAAAAAGTGAATAATCGACAACTAAAACATGAATTGTACTACTTCTTACTGGCTATTACTTCAACTTAGAAGCTTCTTCTGTGTTCTACTATGGTGCTTTTAGTGTTTCCGCATACCGCAGCACGCGACATAGCTTTGTAGACGATAAATGTAACCGTTTCAGAGAGAAGAGGGGCCAATGTGACGATCTGACTTTAAGTCGATTCGATAACAAATGACGAAAACGGACGGATTTCTCAGGTTTTTACTACATATGAACACTTTTTATATTCCCCCGTGCAACGCGGCTGCCAGTCCTCCTTTCATGCAAAATCTTAACGTCCTAGGTGATGTCCGAGCTACCAATGCCGGCTAAAAAGTGAATAATCGACAACTAATTTTGAATTGAAATCCTTCTTACTGGCTATTACTTCAACTTAGAAGCTTCTTCTGTGTTCTACTATGGTGCTTTTAGTGTTTCCGCATACTGCAGCACGCGACATAGCGTTGCAGACGATAAATGTAACCGTTTCAGAGAGTAGAGCGGCCAATGTGACTATGTGGCTTTAAGTCGATTCGATAACAAATGACGAAAACGGACGGATTTCTAAGGTTTTTACTACATATGAACACTTTTCACATTCTCCCGTGCAACGCGTCTGCTAGTCCTCCTTTCATGCAAAATCTTATGGTCCTAGGTCATATCCAAGCCACCAAAGCCGGCTAAAAAGTGAATAATCGACAACTAAAACTTGAATTGTAGTACTTCATACTGGCTATTGATTCAACTTTGAAGTTTCTTCTGTGTTCTACTATGGTGCTTTTAGTGTCTCCGCATACCGCAGCACGCGACATAGCTTTGCAGACGATAAATGTAACCGTTTCAGAGAGAAGAGGGGACAATGTGACGATCTGGCTTTAAGTCGATTCGATAACAAATGACGAAAACGGACGGATTTCTCAGGTTTTTACTACATATGAACACTTTTCACATTCTCCCGTGCAACGCGGCTGCCAGTCCTCCTTTCATGTAAAATCTTAAGGTCCCTTGTCATGTCCAAGCCACCAAAGCCGGCTAAAAAGTGAATAATCGACAACTAAAACTTCAATTGTACTACTTCTTACTGGCTATTACTTCAACTTAGAAGCATCCTCTGTGTTCTTCTATGGTGCTTTTAGTGTCTCCGCATACTGCAGCACGCGACATAGCTTTGCAGACATTAAGTGTAACCTTCTCAGAGAGAAAGGCGGCAAATGTGACGATCTGGCTTTAAGTCGATTCGATAACAAATGACGAAAACGGACGGATTTCTCAGGTTTTTACTACACATGAACACTTTTCACACTCTCCCATGCAACATGGCTGCTAGTCCTCCTTTCATGCAAAATCGTAAGGTCCCAGGTCATGTCCAAGCCACCAAAGCCAGCTAAAAAGTGAATAATCGACAACTAAAACTTCAATTGTACTACTTCTTACTGGCTATTACTTCAACTTAGAAGCTTCTTCTGTGTTCTCCTATGGTGCTTTTAGTGTCTCCGCAGATCGCAGCACGCGACATAGCTTTGCAGACGATAAATGTAACCGTTTCAGAGAGAAGAGCGGCGAATGTGACGATCTGGCTTTAAGTCGAATCGATAACAAATGACGAAAACGGACGGATTTCTCAGGTTTTTACTACATATGAGCACATTTCACATTCTCCCGTGAAACGCGGCTGTTAGTCCTCCTTTCATGCAAAATCTTATGGTCCTAGGTCATGTCCAAGCCACCAAAGCCGGCTAAAATGTGAATAATCGACAACTAAAACATGAATTGTACTACTTCTTACTGGCTATTACTTCAACTTAGAAGCTTCTTCTGTGTTCTACTATGGTGCTTTTAGTGTTTCCGCATACTGCAGCACGCGACATAGCTTTGCAGACGATAAATGTAACCGTTTCAGAGAGTAGAGCGGCCAATGTGACTATGTGGCTTTAAGTCGATTCGATAACAAATGACGAAAACGGACGGATTTCTAAGGTTTTTACTACATATGAACACTTTTCACATTCTCCCGTGCAACGCGTCTGCTATTCCTCCTTTCATGCAAAATCTTATGGTCCTAGGTCATATCCAAGCCACCAAAGCCGGCTAAAAAGTGAATAATCGACAAATAAAACTTCAATTGTACTACTTCTTACTGGCTATTGATTCAACTTTAAAGTTTCTTCTGTGTTCTACTATGGCGCTTTTAGTGTCTCCGCATACCGCAGCACGCGACATAGCTTTGCAGACGATAAATGTAACCGTCCCAGAGAGAAAAGCGGCCAATGTGACGATCTGGCTTTAAGTCGATTCGATAACAAAGGACGAAAACGGACGGATTTCTCAGGTTTTTACTACATATGAACACTTTTCACATTCTCCCATGCAACGCGGCTGTTAGTCCTCCTTTCATGCAAAATCTTAAGGTCCTAGGTCATGTCCAAGCCACCAAAGCCGGCTAAAAAGTGAATAATCGACAACTAAAACTTCAATTGTACTACTTCTTTCTGGCTATTGCTTCAACTTAGAAGCTTCTTCAGTGTTGTACTATGGTGCTTTTAGTGTCTCCGCATACCGCAGAACGCGACATAGCTTTGCACACGATAAATGTAACCGTCTCAGAGAGAAAAGCGGCCAATGTGACGATCTGGCTTTAAGTCGATTCGATAACAAATGATGAAAACGGACGGATTTCTCAGGTTTTGACTACATATGAACACTTTTCACATTCTCCCGTGCAACGCGGCTGTTAGTCCTCCTTTCATGCAAAATCTTATGGTCCTAGGTCATGTCCAAGCCACCAAAGCCGGCTAAAAAGTGAATAATCGACAACTAAAACTTCAATTGTACTACTTCTTACTGGCTATTGCTTCAACTTAGAAGCTTCTTCAGTGTTCTACTATGGTGCTTTTAGTGTCTCCGCATACCGCAGCAGGCGACATAGATTTGCAGACGATAACTGTAACCGTCTCAGAGAGAAAAGCAGCCAATGTGACGATCTGGCTTTAAGACGATTTGATAACAAATGACGAAAACGATGGATTTCTCAGGTTTTGACTACATATGAACACTTTTCACATTCTCCCGTGCAACGCGGCTGTTAGTCCTCCTTTCATGCAAAATCTTATGGTCCTAGGTCATGTCCAAGCCACCAAAGCCGGCTAAAAAGTGAATAATCGACAACTAAAACATGAATTGTACTACTTCTTACTGGCTATTACTTCAACTTAGAAGCTTCTTCTGTGTTCTACTATGGTGCTTTTAGTGTTTCCTCATACCGCAGCACGCGACATAGCTTTGTAGACGATAAATGTAACCGTTTCAGAGAGAAGAGGGGCCAATGTGACGATCTGACTTTAAGTCGATTCGATAACAAATGACGAAAACGGACGGATTTCTCAGGTTTTTACTACATATGAACACTTTTTATATTCCCCCGTGCAACGCGGCTGCCAGTCCTCCTTTCATGCAAAATCTTAACGTCCTAGGTGATGTCCGAGCTACCAATGCCGGCTAAAAAGTGAATAATCGACAACTAAATTTGAATTGAAATACTTCTTACTGGCTATTACTTCAACTTAGAAGCTTCTTCTGTGTTCTACTATGGTGCTTTTAGTGTTTCCGCATACTGCAGCACGCGACATAGCTTTGCAGACGATAAATGTAACCGTTTCAGAGAGTAGAGCGGCCAATGTGACTATGTGGCTTTAAGTCGATTCGATAACAAATGACGAAAACGGACGGATTTCTAAGGTTTTTACTACATATGAACACTTTTCACATTCTCCCGTGCAACGCGTCTGCTAGTCCTCCTTTCATGCAAAATCTTATGGTCCTAGGACATATCCAAGCCACCAAAGCCGGCTAAAAAGTGAATAATCGACAACTAAAACTTGAATTGTAGTACTTCTTACTGGCAATTACTTCAACTTTGAAGTTTCTTCTGTGTTATACTATGGTGCTTTTAGTGTCTCCGCATACCGCAGCTCGCGACATAGCTTTGCAGACGATAAATGTAACCGTTTCAGAGAGAAGAGGGGATAATGTGACGATCTGGCTTTAAGTCGATTCGATAACAAATGACGAAAACGGACGGATTTCTCAGGTTTTTACTACATATGAACACTTTTCACATTCTCCCGTGCAACGCGGCTGTTAGTCCTCCTTTCATGCAAAATCTTATGGTCCTAGGTCATGTCCAAGCCACCAAAGCCGGCTAAAAAGTGAATAATCGACAACTAAAACTTCAATTGTACTACTTCTTTCTGGCTATTGCTTCAACTTAGAAGCTTCTTCAGTGTTCTACTATGGTGCTTTTAGTGTCTCCGCATACCGCAGCACGCGACATAGCTTTGCAGACGATAAATTTAACCGTTTTAGAGAGAAAAGCGGCCAATGTGACGATCTGGCTTTAAGTCGATTCGATAACAAATGACGAAAACGGACGGATTTCTCAGGTTTTTACTACATATGAACACTTTTCACATTCTCCCGTAAAACGCGGCTGTTAGTCCTCCTTTCATGCAAAATCTTATGGTCCTAGGTCGTGTCCAAGCCACCAAAGCCGGCTAAAAAGTGAATAATCGACAACTAAAACTTCAATTGTACTACTTCTTACTGGCTATTGCTTCAACTTAGAAGCTTCTTCAGTGTTCTACTATGGTGCTTTTAGTGTCTCCGCATACCGCAGCAGGCGACATAGATTTGCAGACGATAATTGTAACCGTCTCAGAGAGAAAAGCAGCCAATGTGAGGATCTGGCTTTAAGACGATTTGATAACAAATGACGAAAACGATGGATTTCTCAGGTTTTTACTACATATGAACACTTTTCACATTCTCCGGTGCAACGTGGCTGCTAGTCTTCCTTTCCTGCAAAATTTTATGGTTCCACCTCATGTCCAAGCCACCAAAGCCGGCTAAAAAGTGAATAATCGACAACTAAAACCTCAATTGCACTACTTCTTACTGGCTATTACTTCAACATAGAAGCTTCTTCTGTGTTCTCCTATGGTGCTTTTAGTGTCTCCGCAGATCGCAGCACGCGACATAGCTTTGCAGACGATAAATGTAACCGTTTGAGAGAGAAGAGCGGCAAATGTGACGATCTGGCTTTAAGTCGATTCGATAACAAATGACGAAAACGGACGGATTTCTCAGGTTTTTACTACATATGAACACTTTTCACATTCTCCGCTGCAACGTGGCTGCTAGTCTTCCTTTCATGCAAAATTTTATGGTTCCACCTCATGTCCAAGCCACCAAAGCCGGCAAAAAAGTGAATAATCGACAACTAAAACTTCAATTGTATTACTGCTTACTGGCTATTACTTCAACTTAGAAGCTTCTTCTGTGTTCTACTATGGTGCTTTTAGTGTTTCCGCATACTGCAGCACGCGACATAGCTTTGCAGACGATAAATGTAACCGTTTCAGAGGGTAGAGCGGCCAATGTGACTATGTGGCATAAAGTCGATTCGATAACAAATGACGAAAACGGACGGATTTCTCAAGTTTTTACTACATATGAACACTTTTCACATTCTCCCGTGCAACGCGTCTGCTAGTCCTCCTTTCATGCAAAATCTTATGGTCCTAGGTCATGTCCAAGCCACCAAAGCCGAATAAAAAGTGAATAATCGACAACTAAAACTTGAATTGTACTACTTCTTACTATCTATTACTTCAACATAGAAGCTTCTTCTGTGTTCTATTATGGTGCTTTTAATGTTTCCGCATAACGCAGCACGCGACATAGCTTTGTAGACGATAAATGTAACCGTTTCAGAGAGAAGAGCGGCCAATGTGACGATCTGGCTTTAAGACGATTTGATAACAAATGACGAAAACGATGGATCTCTCAGGTTTTTACTACATATGAACACTTTTCACATTCTCCGCTGCAACGTGGCTGCTAGTCTTCCTTTCATGCAAAATTTTATGGTTCCACCTCATGTCCAAGCCACCAAAGCCGGCTAAAAAGTGAATAATCGACAACTAAAACTTCAATTGTACTACTTCTTACTGGCTATTACTTCAACATAGAAGCTTCTTCAGTGTTCTTCTATGGTGCGTTTAGTGTTTCCACATAACGCAGCACGCGACATAGCTTTGTAGACGATAAATGTAACCGTTTCAGAGAGAAGAGCGGCCAATGTGACGATCTGGCTTTAAGTCGATTCGATAACAAATGACGAAAACGGACGGATTTCTCAGGTTTTTACTACATATGAACACTTTTCACATTCTCCCGTGCAACGCGGCTGCTAGTCCTCCTTTCATGCAAAATGTTAAGGTCCTAGGTCATGTCCAAGCCACCAAAGCCGGCTAAAATGTGAATAATCGACAACTAAAACTTGAATAGTATTTCTTCTTACTGGCTATTACTTCAACTTAGAAGCTTCTTCTGTGTTCTACTATGGTGCTTTTAGTGTCTCCGCATACCGCAGCACGCGACATAGCGTTGCAGACGATAAATGTAACCGTCTCAGAGAGAAAAGCGGCCAATGTGACGATCTGCCTTTAAGTCGATTCAAAAACAAATGACGAAAACGGACGGATTTATCAGGTTTTTACCACATATGAACACTTTTCACATTCTCCCGTGCAACGCGGCTGCCAGTCCTCTTTTCATGTAAAATCTTATGGTCCCAGGTCATGTCCAAGCCACCAAAGCCGGCTAAAAAGTGAATAATCGACAACTAAAACTTCAATTGTACTACTTCTTACTGGCTATTACTTCAACTTAAAAGCTTCTTCTGTGTTCTACTATGGTGCTTTTAGTGTCTCCGCATACCGCAGCACGCGACATAGCTTTGCAGACGATAAATGTAACCGTCTCAGAGAGAAAAGCGGCCAATGTGACGATCTGGCTTTAAGTCAATTCGATAACAAATGACGAAAACGGACGCATTTCTCAGGTTTTTACCACATATGGACACTTTTCACATTCTGCCATGCAACGCGGCTGCTAGTCCTCCTTTCATGCAAAATCTTAAGGTCCTAGGTCATGTCCAAGCCACCAAAGCCGGCTAAAAAGTGAATAATCGACAACTAAAACTTCAATTGTACTACTTCTTACTTTCTATTACTTCAACTTAGAAGCTTCTTCTGTGTTCTCCTATGGTGCTTTTAGTGTCTCCGCAGACCGCAGCACATGACATAGCTTTGCAGACGATAAATGTAACAGTCTCAGAGAGAAAAGCAGCCAATGTGAGGATCTGGCTTTAAGACGATTTGATAACAAATGACGAAAACGATGGATTTCTCAGGTTTTTACTACATATGAACACTTTTCACATTCTCCGGTGCAACGTGGCTGCTAGTCTTCCTTTCCTGCAAAATTTTATGGTTCCACCTCATGTCCAAGCCACCAAAGCCGGCTAAAAAGTGAATAATCGACAACTAAAACTTCAATAGCACTACTTCATACTGGCTATTACTTCAACATAGAAGCTTCTTTAGTGTTCTACTATGGTGCTTTTAGTGTTTCCGCATACTGCAGCACGCGACATAGCTTTGCAGACGATAAATGTAACCGTTTCAGAGAGTAGAGCGGCCAATGTGACTATGTGGCTTTAAGTCGATTCGATAACAAATGACGAAAACGGACGGATTTCTCAGGTTTTTACTACATATGAACACTTTTCACATTCTCCCGTGCAACGCGTCTGCTAGTCCTCCTTTCATGCAAAATCCTAAGGTCCTAGGTCATGTCCAAGCCACCAAAGCCGGCTAAATAGTGAATAATCGACAACTAAATTTGAATTGAAATACTTCTTACTGGCTATTACTTCAACTTAGAAGCTTCTTCAGTGTTCTACTATGGTGCTTTTAGTGTTTCCGCATACTGCAGCACGCGACATAGCTTTGCAGACGATAAATGTAACCGTTTCAGAGAGTAGAGCGGCCAATGTGACTATGTGGCTTTAAGTCGATTCGATAACAAATGACGAAAACGGACGGATTTCTCAGGTTTTTACTACATATGAACACTTTTCACATTCTCCCATGCAACGCGTCTGCTAGTCCTCCTTTCATGCAAAATCTTATGGTCCTAGGTCATATCCAAGCCACCAAAGCCGGCTAAAAAGTGAATAATCGACAACTAAAACTTCAACTGTACTACTTCTTACTATCTATTACTTCACCATAGACACACGCGAGACAGATTATTATGGTGCTTTTAATGTTTCCGCATAACGCAGCACGCGACATAGCTTTGGAGACGATAAATGTAACCGTTTCAGAGAGAAGAGCGGCCAATGTGACGATCTGGCTTTAAGTCGATTCGATAACGAATGACGAAAACGGACGGATTTCTCAGGTTTTTACTACATATGAACACTTTTCACATTCTCCCGTGCAACGCGGCTGCTAGTCCTCCTTTCATGCAAAATGTTAAGGTCCTAGGTCATGTCCAAGCCACCAAAGCCGGCTAAAATGTGAATAATCGACAACTAAAACTTGAATTGTATTTCTTCTTACTGGCTATTACTTCAACTTAGAAGCTTCTTCTGTGTTCTACTATGGTGCTTTTAGTGTCTCCGCATACCGCAGCACGCGACATAGCGTTGCAGACGATAAATGTAACCGTCTCAGAGAGAAAAGCGGCCAATGTGACGATCTGCCTTTAAGTCGATTCAAAAACAAATGACGAAAACGGACGGATTTATCAGGGTTTTTACCACATATGAACACTTTTCACATTCTCCCGTGCAACGCGGCTGCCAGTCCTCTTTTCATGTAAAATCTTATGGTCCCAGGTCATGTCCAAGCCACCAAAGCCGGCTAAAAAGTGAATAATCGACAACTAAAACTTCAATTGTACTACTTCTTACTGGCTATTACTTCAACTTAGAAGCTTCTTCTGTGTTTCTACTATGGTGCTTTTAGTGTCTCCGCATACCGCAGCACGCGACATAGCTTTGCAGACGATAAATGTAACCGTCTCAGAGAGAAAAGCGGCCAATGTGACGATCTGGCTTTAAGTCAATTCGATAACAAATGACGAAAACGGACGCATTTCTCAGGTTTTTACCACATATGGACACTTTTCACATTCTGCCATGCAACGCGGCTGCTAGTCCTCCTTTCATGCAAAATCTTAAGGTCCTAGGTCATGTCCAAGCCACCAAAGCCGGCTAAAAAGTGAATAATCGACAACTAAAACTTCAATTGTACTACTTCTTACTTTCTATACTTCAACTTAGAAGCTTCTTCTGTGTTCTCCTATGGTGCTTTTAGTGTCTCCGCAGACCGCAGCACATGACATAGCTTTGCAGACGATAAATGTAACAGTCTCAGAGAGAAAAGCAGCCAATGTGAGGATCTGGCTTTAAGACGATTTGATAACAAATGACGAAAACGATGGATTTCTCAGGTTTTTACTACATATGAACACTTTTCACATTCTCCGGTGCAACGTGGCTGCTAGTCCTCCTTTCCTGCAAAATTTTATGGTTCCACCTCATGTCCAAGCCACCAAAGCCGGCTAAAAAGTGAATAATCGACAACTAAAACTTCAATTGCACTACTTCTTACTAGCTATTACTTCAACATAGAAGCTTCTTCAGTGTTCTACTATGGTGCTTTTAGTGTTTCCGCATACTGCAGCACGCGACATAGCTTTGCAGACGATAAATGTAACCGTTTCAGAGAGTAGAGCGGCCAATGTGACTATGTGGCTTGAAGTCGATTCGATAACAAATGACGAAAACGGACGGATTTCTCAGGTTTTTACTACATATGAACACTTTTCACATTCTCCCGTGCAACGCGTCTGCTAGTCCTCCTTTCATGCAAAATCTTAAGGTCCTAGGTCATGTCCAAGCCACCAAAGCCGGCTAAATAGTGAATAATCGACAACTAAATTTGAATTGAAATACTTCTTACTGGCTATTACTTCAACTTAGAAGCTTCTTCAGTGTTCTACTATGGTGCTTTTAGTGTTTCCGCATACTGCAGCACGCGACATAGCTTTGCAGACGATAAATGTAACCGTTTCAGAGAGTAGAGCGGCCAATGTGACTATGTGGCTTTAAGTCGATTCGATAACAAATGACGAAAACGGACGGATTTCTCAGGTTTTTACTACATATGAACACTTTTCACATTCTCCCATGCAACGCGTCTGCTAGTCCTCCTTTCATGCAAAATCTTATGGTCCTAGGTCATATCCAAGCCACCAAAGCCCGCTAAAAAGTGAATAATCGACAACTAAAACTTGAATTGTACTACTTCTTACTGGCAATTACTTCAACTTTGAAGTTTCTTCTGTGTTATGCTATGGTGCTTTTAGTGTCTCCGCATACCGCAGCACGCGACATAGCTTTGCAGACGATAAATGTAACCGTCCCAGAGAGAAAAGCGGCCAATGTGACGATCTGGCTTTAAGTCGATTCGATAACAAATGACGATAACGGACGGATTTATCAGGTTTTTACCACATATGAACACTTTTCACATTCTCCCGTGCAACGCGGCTGCCAGTCCTCCTTTCATGTAAAATCTTAAGGTCCCTTGTCATGTCCAAGCCACCAAAGCCGGCTAAAAAGTGAATAATCGACAACTAAAACTTCAATTGTACTACTTCTTTCTGGCTATTGCTTCAACTTAGAAGCTTCTTCAGTGTTCTACTATGGTGCTTTTAGTGTCTCCGCATACCGCAGCACGCGACATAGCTTTGCAGACGATAAATGTGACCGTCTCAGAGAGAAAAGCGGACAATGTGACGATCTGGCTTAAAGTCGATTCGATAAGAGGTGACGAAAACGGACGGATTTCTCAGGTTTTGACTACATATGAACACTTTTCACTTTCTCCCGTGCAACGCGGCTGCTAGTCCTCCTTTCATGCAAAATGTAAAGGTCCTATGTCATGTCCAAGCCACCAAAGCCGGCTAAAATGTGAATAATCGACAACTAAAACTTGAATTGTATTTCTTCTTACTGGCTATTACTTTAACTTAGAAGCTTCTTCTGTGTTCTACTATGGTGCTTTTAGTGTCTCCGCAGATCGCAGCACCCGACATAGCTTTGCAGACGATAAATGTAACCGTCTCAGAGAGAAAAGCGGCCAATGTGACGATCTGGCTTTAAGTCAATTCGGTAACAAATGACGGAAACGGACGCATTTCTCAGGTTTTTACCACATATGAACACTTTTCACTTTCTGCCACGCAACGCGGCTGCTAGTCCTCCTTTCATGCAAAATCTTAAGGTCCTAGGTCATGTCCAAGCCACCAAAGCCGGCTAAAAAGTGAATAATCGACAACTAAAACTTCAATTGTACTACTTCTTACTTTCTATTACTTCAACTTAGAAGCTTCTTCTGTGTTCTCCTATGGTGCTTTTAGTGTCTCCGCAGACCGCAGCACGTGACATAGCTTTGCAGACGATATATGTAACAGTCTCAGAGAGAAAAGCGGCCAATGTGACGATCTGGCTTTAAGTCGATTCGATAACAAATGACGAAAACGGACGGATTTATCAGGTTTTTACCACATATGAACACTTTTCACATTCTCCCGTGCAACGCTGCTGCCAGTCCTCTTTTCATGTAAAATCTTATGGTCCCAGGTCATGTCCAATCCACCAAAGCCGGCTAAAAAGTGAATAATCGACAACTAAAACTTCAATTGTACTACTTCTTACTGGCTATTACTTCAACTTAGATGCTTCTTCTGTGTTCTACTATGGTGCTTTTAGTGTCTCCGCATACCGCAGCACGCGACATAGCTTTGCAGACGATAAATGTAACCGTCTCAGAGAGAAAAGCGGCCAATGTGACGATCTGGCTTTAAGTCAATTCGATAACAAATGACGAAAACGGACGCATTTCTCAGGTTTTTACCACATATGAACACTTTTCGCATTCTGCCATGCAACGCGGCTGCTAGTCCTCCTTTCATGCAAAATCTTAAGGTCCTAGGTCATGTCCAAGCCACCAAAGCCGGCTAAAATGTGAATAATCGACAACTAAAACTTGAATTGTATTTCTTCTTACTGGCTATTACTTCACCTTAGAAGCTTCTTCTGTGTTCTACTATGGTGCTTTTAGTGTCTCCGCATACCGCAGCACGCGACATAGCGTTGCAGACGATAAATGTAACCGTCTCAGAGAGAAAAGCGGCCAATGTGACAATCTGCCTTTAAGTCGATTCAAAAACAAATGACGAAAACGGACGGATTTATCAGGTTTTTACCACATATGAACACTTTTCACATTCTCCCGTGCAACGCGGCTGCCAGTCCTCTTTTCATGTAAAATCTTATGGTCCCAGGTCATGTCCAAGCCACCAAAGCCGGCTAAAAAGTGAATAATCGACAACTAAAACTTCAATTGTACTACTTCTTACTGGCTATTACTTCAACTTAGAAGCTTCCTCTGTGTTCTCCTATGGTGCTTTTAGTGTCTCCGCAGACCGCAGCACATGACATAGCTTTGCAGACGATAAATGTAACAGTCTCAGAGAGAAAAGCAGCCAATGTGAGGATCTGGCTTTAAGACGATTTGATAACAAATGACGAAAACGATGGATTTCTCAGGTTTTTACTACATATGAACACTTTTCACATTCTCCGGTGCAACGTGGCTGCTAGTCTTCCTTTCCTGCAAAATTTTATGGTTCCACCTCATGTCCAAGCCACCAAAGCCGGCTAAAAAGTGAATAATCGACAACTAAAAACTTCAATTGCACTACTTCTTACTAGCTATTACTTCAACATAGAAGCTTCTTCAGTGTTCTACTATGGTGCTTTTAGTGTTTCCGCATACTGCAGCACGCGACATAGCTTTGCAGACGATAAATGTAACCGTTTCAGAGAGTAGAGCGGCCAATGTGACTATGTGGCTTTAAGTCGATTCGATAACAAATGACGAAAACGGACGGATTTCTCAGGTTTTTACTACATATGAACACTTTTCACATTCTCCCGTGCAACGCGTCTGCTAGTCCTCCTTTCATGCAAAATCTTAAGGTCCTAGGTCATGTCCAAGCCACCAAAGCCGGCTAAATAGTGAATAATCGACAACTAAATTTGAATTGAAATACTTCTTACTGGCTATTACTTCAACTTAGAAGCTTCTTCAGTGTTCTACTATGGTGCTTTTAGTGTTTCCGCATACTGCAGCACGCGACATAGCTTTGCAGACGATAAATGTAACCGTTTCAGAGAGTAGAGCGGCCAATGTGACTATGTGGCTTTAAGTCGATTCGATAACAAATGACGAAAACGGACGGATTTCTCAGGTTTTTACTACATATGAACACTTTTCACATTCTCCCATGCAACGCGTCTGCTAGTCCTCCTTTCATGCAAAATCTTATGGTCCTAGGTCATATCCAAGCCACCAAAGCCCGCTAAAAAGTGAATAATCGACAACTAAAACTTGAATTGTACTACTTCTTACTGGCTATTACTTTAACTTTGAAGTTTCTTCTGTGTTATACTATGGTGCTTTTAGTGTCTCCGCATACCGCAGCACGCGACATAGCTTTGCAGACGATAAATGTAACCGTCCCAGAGAGAAAAGCGGCCAATGTGACGATCTGGCTTTAAGTCGATTCGATAACAAATGACGAAAACGGACGGATTTCTCAGGTTTTTACTACATATGAACACTTTTCACATTCTCCCGTGCAACGCGGCTGTTAGTCCTCCTTTCATGCAAAATCTTATGGTCCTAGGTCATGTCCAAGCCACCAAAGCCGGCTAAAAAGTGAATAATCGACAACTAAAACTTCAATTGTACTACTTCTTTCTGGCTATTGCTTCAACTTAGAAGCTTCTTCAGTGTTCTACTATGGTGCTTTTAGTGTCTCCGCATACCGCAGCACGCGACATAGCTTTGCAGACGATAAATGTGACCGTCTCAGAGAGAAAAGCGGACAATGTGACGATCTGGCTTAAAGTCGATTCGATAAGAGGTGAAGAAAACGGACGGATTTCTCAGGTTTTGACTACATATGAACACTTTTCACTTTCTCCCGTGCAACGCGGCTGCTAGTCCTCCTTTCATGCAAAATGTAAAGGTCCTATGTCATGTCCAAGCCACCAAAGCCGGCTAAAATGTGAATAATCGACAACTAAAACTTGAATTGTATTTCTTCTTACTGGCTATTACTTTAACTTAGAAGCTTCTTCTGTGTTCTACTATGGTGCTTTTAGTGTCTCCGCAGATCGCAGCACCCGACATAGCTTTGCAGACGATAAATGTAACCGTCTCAGAGAGAAAAGCGGCCAATGTGACGATCTGGCTTTAAGTCAATTCGGTAACAAATGACGAAAACGGACGCATTTCTCAGGTTTTTACCACATATGAACACTTTTCACATTCTGCCATGCAACGCGGCTGCTAGTCCTCCTTTCATGCAAAATCTTAAGGTCCTAGGTCATGTCCAAGCCACCAAAGCCGGCTAAAAAGTGAATAATCGACAACTAAAACTTCAATTGTACTACTTCTTACTTTCTATTACTTCAACTTAGAAGCTTCTTCTGTGTTCTCCTATGGTGCTTTTAGTGTCTCCGCAGACCGCAGCACGTGACATAGCTTTGCAGACGATATATGTAACAGTCTCAGAGAGAAAAGCGGCCAATGTGACGATCTGGCTTTAAGTCGATTCGATAACAAATGACGAAAACGGAAGGATTTATGAGGTTTTTACCACATATGAACACTTTTCACATTCTCCCGTGCAACGCTGCTGCCAGTCCTCTTTTCATGTAAAATCTTATGGTCCCAGGTCATGTCCAATCCACCAAAGCCGGCTAAAAAGTGAATAATCGACAACTAAAACTTCAATTGTACTACTTCTTACTGGCTATTACTTCAACTTAGATGCTTCTTCTGTGTTCTACTATGGTGCTTTTAGTGTCTCCGCATACCGCAGCACGCGACATAGCTTTGCAGACGATAAATGTAACCGTCTCAGAGAGAAAAGCGGCCAATGTGACGATCTGGCTTTAAGTCAATTCGATAACAAATGACGAAAACGGACGCATTTCTCAGGTTTTTACCACATATGAACACTTTTCGCATTCTGCCATGCAACGCGGCTGCTAGTCCTCCTTTCATGCAAAATCTTAAGGTCCTAGGTCATGTCCAAGCCACCAAAGCCGGCTAAAAAGTGAATAATCGACAATTAAACTTCAATTGTACTACTTCTTACTTTCTATTACTTCAACTTAGAAGCTTCTTCTGTGTTCTCCTATGGTGCTTTTAGTGTCTCCGCAGACCGCAGCACGTGACATAGCTTTGCAGACGATATATGTAACAGTCTCAGAGAGAAAAGCGGCCAATGTGACGATCTGGCTTTAAGTCGATTCGATAACAAATGACGAAAACGGACGGATTTCTCAGATTTTTACTACATATGAACACTTTTCACATTCTCCCATGCAACGCGGCTGCTAGACCTCCTTTCATACAAAATCTTAAGGCCCTAGGTCATGTAAAAGCCACCAAAGCCGGCTAAAAAGTGAATAATCGACAACTAAAACTTCAATTGTACTACTTCTTACTAACTATTACTTCAACATAGAAGCTTCTTCTGTGTTCTACTATGGTGCTTTTAGTGTTTCCGCATACCGCAGCACGCGACATAGCTTTGCAGACGATAAATGTAACCGTTTCAGAGAGAAGAGGGGACAATGTGACGATCTGGCTTTAAGTCGATTCGATAACAAATGACGAAAACGGACGGATTTCTCAGGTTTTTACTACATATGAACACTTTTCACATTCTCCCGTGCAACGCGGCTGCTAGTCCTCCTTTCATGCAAAATCTTAAGGTCCTAGGTCATGTCCAAGCCACCAAAGCCGGCTAAAAAGTGAATAATCGACAACTAAATTTGAATTGAAATACTTCTTACTGGCTATTACTTCAACTTAGAAGCTTCTTCTGTGTTCTACTATGGTGCTTTTAGGGTTTCCGCATACTGCAGCACGCGACATAGCTTTGCAGACGTTAACTGTAACCGTTTCAGAGAGAAGAGAGGCCAATGTGACGATCTGGCTTTAAGTCGATTCGATAACAAATGACAAAAACGGACGGATTTCTCAGGTTTTTACTACATATGAACACTTTTCACATTCTCCCGTGCAACGCGGCTGCTAGTCCTCCTTTCATGCAAAATCTTATGGTCCTAGGTCATGTCCAAGCCACCAAAGCCGGCTAAAAAGTGAATAATCGACAACTAATACTTGAATTGTACTACTTCTTACTGGCTATTACTTCAACTTAGAAGCTTCTTCTGTGTTCTACTATGGTGCTTTTAGTGTCTCCGCATACCGCAGCACGCGACATAGCTTTGCAGACGATAAATGTAACCGTCTCAGAGAGAAAAGCGGGAAATGTGACGATCTGGCTTAAAGTCGATTCGATAAAAGGTGACGAAAACGGACGGATTTCTCAGGTTTTTACTACATGTGAACACTTTTCACATTCTCCCGTGCAACGCGGCTGTTAGTCCTCCTTTCATGCAAAATCTTATGGTCCTAGGTCATGTCCAAGCCACCAAAGCCGGCTAAAAAGTGAATAATCGACAACTAAAACTTCAATTGTACTACTTCTTACTGGCTATTGCTTCAACTTAGAAGCTTCTTCAGTGTTCTACTATGGTGCTTTTAGTGTCTCCGCATACCGCAGCAGTCGACATAGATTTGCAGACGATAAATGTAACCGTCTCAGAGAGAAAAGCAGCCAATGTGACGATCTGGCTTTAAGACGATTTGATAACAAATGACGAAAACGATGGATCTCTCAGGTTTTTACTACATATGAACACATTTCACATTCTCCGCTGCAACGTGGCTGCTAGTCTTCCTTTCATGCAAAATTTTATGGTTCCACCTCATGTCCAAGCCACCAAAGCCGGCTAAAAAGTGAATAATCGACAACTAAAATTTCAATTGTACTACTTCTTACTGGCTATTACTTCAACATAGAAGCTTCTTCAGTGTTCTACTATGGTGCTTTTAGTGTTTCCACATAACGCAGCACGCGACATAGCGTTGCAGACGATAAATGTAACCGTCTCAGAGAGAAAAGCGGCCAATGTGACGATCTGCCTTTAAGTCGATTCAAAAACAAATGACGAAAACGGACGGATTTATCAGGTTTTTACCACATATGAACACTTTTCACATTCTCCCGTGCAACGCGGCTGCCAGTCCTCTTTTCATGTAAAATCTTATGGTCCCAGGTCATGTCCAAGCCACCAAAGCCGGCTAAAAAGTGAATAATCGACAACTAAAACTAGAATTGTACTACTTCTTACTGGCTATTACTTCAACTTAGAAGCTTCTTCCGTGTTCTACTATGGTGCTCTTAGTGTCTCCGCATACCGCAGCACGCGACATAGCTTTCCAGACGATAAATGTAACCGTCTCAGAGAGAAAAGCGGCCAATGTGACGATCTGGCTTTAAGTCAATTCGATAACAAATGACGAAAACGGACGGATTTCTCAGGTTTTTACTACATATGAACACTTTTCACACTCTCCCGTGCAACGCGGCTGCTAGACCTCCTTTCATGCAAAATCTTAAGGTCCTAGGTCATGTAAAAGCCAAAAAAGCCGGCTAAAAAGTGAATAATCGACAACTAAAACTTTAATTGTACTACTTCTTACTGGCTATTACTTCAACATAGAAGCTTCTTCTGTGTTCTGCTATGGTGCTTTTAGTGTTTCCGCATACCGCAGCACGCGACATAGCTTTGCAGACAATAAATGTAACCGTTTCAGAGAGAAGAGGGGCCAATGTGACGATCTGGCTTTAAGTCGATTCGATAACAAATGACGAAAACGGACGGATTTCTCAGGTTTTTACTACATATGAACACTTTTCACATTCTCCCGTGAGACGCGGCTGCTAGTCCTCCTTTCATGCAAAATCGTAAGGTCCTAGGTCATGTCCAAGCCACCAAAGCCGGCTAAAAAGTGAATAATCGACAACTAAATTTGAATTGAAATACTTCTTACTCGCTATTACTTCAACTTAGAAGCTTCTTCTGTGTTCTACTATGGTGCTTTTAGGGGTTCCGCATACTGCAGCACGCGACATAGCTTTGCAGACGATAAATGTAACCGTTTCAGAGAGAAGAGGAGCCAATGTGACGATCTGGCTTTAAGTCGATTCGATAACAAATGACGAAAACGGACGTATTTCTCAGGTTTTTACTACATATGAACACTTTTCACATTCTCCCGTGCAACGCGGCTGCTAGTCCTCCTTTCATGCAAAATCTTATGGTCCTAGGTCATGTCCAAGCCACCAAAGCCGGCTAAAAAGTGAATAATCGACAACTAAAACTTGAATTGTACTACTTCTTACTGGCTATTACTTCAACTTAGAAGCTTCTTCTGTGTTCTACTATGGTGCTTTTAGTGTCTCCGCATACCGCAGCACGCGACATAGCTTTGCAGACGATAAATGTAACTGTCTCAGAGAGAAAAGCGGCCAATGTGACGAACTGGCTTTAAGTCGATTCGATAACAAATGACGAAAACGGACGGATTTCTCAGGTTTTTACTACATATGAACTCTTTTCACTTTCTCCCATGCAACGCGGCAACTAGTCCTCCTTTCATGCAAAATCTTATGGTCCTAGGTCATGTCCAAGCCTCCAAAGCCGGCTAAAATGTGAATAATCGACAACTAAAACTTAAATTGTACTACTTCTTACTGGCTATTACTTCAACTTAGAAGCATCTTCTGTGTTCTCCTATGGTGCTTTTAGTGTCTCCGCAGACCGCAGCACGCGACATAGCTTTGCAGACGATAAATGTAACAGTCTCAGAGAGAAAAGCAGCCAATGTGACGATCTGGCTTTAAGTCGATTCGATAACAAATGACGAAAACGGACGCATTTCTCAGGTTTTTACCACATATGAACACTTTTCACATTCTCCCGTGCAACGCGGCTGCCAGTCCTCCTTTCATGCATAATCTTAACGTCCTAGGTGATGTCGAAGCCACCAAAGCCGGCTAAAAGGTGAATAATCGACAACTAAAACTTGAATTGTATTACTTCTTACTGGCTATTACTTCAACTTAGAAGCTTCTTCTGCGTTCTACTATGGTGCTTTTAGTGTCTCCGCATACCGCAGCACGCGACATAGCTTTGCAGACGATAAATGTAACCGTCTCAGAGAGAAAAGCGGCCAATGTGACGATCTGGCTTTAAGTCGATTCGATAAAAAATGACGAAAACGGACGGATTTCTCATGTTTTTACTACATATGAACACTTTTCACATTCTCCCATACAACGCGGCTGCTAGACCTCCTTTCATGCAAAATCTTAAGGTCCTAGGTCATGAAAAAGCCGCCAAAGCCGGCTAAAAAGTGAATAATCGATAACTAAAACTTGAATTGCACTACTTCTTACTGGCTATTACTTCAACTTTGAAGTTTCTTCTTTGTTCTACAATGGTGCTTTTAGTGTCTCCGCATACCGCAGCACGCGACATAGCTTTGCAGACGATAAATGTAACCGTCTCAGAGAGAAAAGCGGCCAAATTGACGATCTGGGTTTAAGTCGATTCGATAACAAATGACGAAAACTGACGGATTTCTCAGGTTTTTACTACATATGAACAGTTTTCACATTCTCCCGTGCAACGCGGGTGCTAGTCCTCCTTTCATGCAAAATCTTATGGTCCTAGGTCATGTCCAAGCAACCAAAGCCGGCTAAAAAGTGAATAATCGACAACTAAAACTTCAATTGTACTACTTCTTACTGGCTATTGCTTCAACTTAGAAGCTTCTTCAGTGTTCTACTATGGTGCTTTTAGTGTCTCCGCATACCGCAGCACGCGACATAGATTTGCAGACGATAAATGTAACCGTCTCAGAAAGAATAGCAGCCAATGTGACGATCTGGCTTTAAGACGATTCGATAACAAATGACGAAAACGGACGGATTTCTCAGGTTTTTACTACATATGAACACTTTTCACATTCTCCGGTGCAACGTGGCTGCTAGTCTTCCTTTCATGCAAAATTTTATGGTTCCACCTCATGTCCAAGCAACCAAAGCCGGCTAAAAAGTGAATAATCGACAACTAAAACTTCATTTGTACTACTTCTTACTGGCTATTACTTCAACATAGAAGCTTCTTCAGTGTTCTACTATGGTGCTTTTAGTGTTTCCGCATAACGCAGCACGCGACATAGCTTTGTAGACGATAAGTGTAACCGTTTCAGAGAGAAGAGCGGCCAATGTGACGATCTGGCTTTAAGTCAATTCGATAACAAATGACGAAAACGGACGCATTTCTCAGGTTTTTACTACATATGAACACTTTTCACATTCTCCCGTGCAACGCGGCTGCTAGTCCTCCTTTCATGCAAAATCTTAAGGTCCTAGGTCATGTCCAAGCCACCAAAGCCGGCTAAAATGTGAATAATCGACAACTAAAACTTGAATTGTATTACTTCTTACTGGCTATTACTTCAACTTAGAAGCTTCTTCTGTGTTCTACTATGGTGCTTTTAGTGTCTCCGCATCCCGCAGCACGCGACATAGATTTGCAGACGATAAATGTAACCGTCTCAGAAAGAAAAGCAGCCAATGTGACGATCTGGCTTTAAGTCGATTCGATAACAAATGACGAAAACGGACGGATTTCTCAGGTTTTTACTACATATGAACACTTTTCGCATTCTCCGGTGCAACGTGGCTACTAGTCTTCCTTTCATGCAAAATTTTATGGTTCCACCTCATGTCCAAGCAACCAAAGCCGGCTAAAAAGTGAATAATCGACAACTAAAACTTCATTTGTATTACTTCTTACTGGCTATTACTTCAACATAGAAGCTTCTTCAGTGTTCTACTATGGTGCTTTTAGTGTTTCCGCATAACGCAGCACGCGACATAGCTTTGTAGACGATAAATGTAACCGTTTCAGAGAGAAGAGCGGCCAATGTGACGATCTGGCTTTAAGTCGATTCGATAACAAATGACGAAAACGGACGGATTTCTCAGGTTTTTACTACATATGAACACTTTTCACATTCTCCCGTGCAACGCGGCTGCTAGTCCTCCTTTCATGCAAAATCTTAAGGTCCTAGGTCATGTCCAAGCCACCAAAGCCGGCTAAAAAGTGAATAATCGACAACTAAAACTTCAATTGTACTACTTCTTACTGGCTATTACTTCAACTTAGAAGCATCTTCTGTGTTCTTCTATGGTGCTTTTAGTGTCTCCGCATACTGCAGCACGCGACATAGCTTTGCAGACAATAAGTGTAACCTTCTCAGAGAGAAAGGCGGCAAATGTGTCGATCTGGCTTTAAGTCGATTCGATAACAAATGACGAAAACGGACGGATTTCTCAGGTTTTTACTACACATGAACACTTTTCACATTCTCCCATGCAACGCGGCTGCTAGTCCTCCTTTCATGCAAAATCGTAAGGTCCCAGGTCATGTCCAAGGCACCAAAGCCGGCTAAAAAGTGAATAATCGACAACTAAAACATGAATTGTACTACTTCTTACTGGCTATTACTTCAACTTAGAAGCTTCTTCTGTGTTCTACTATGGTGCTTTTAGTGTTTCCGCATACCGCAGCACGCGACATAGCTTTGTAGACGATAAATGTAACCGTTTCAGAGAGAAGAGGGGCCAATGTGACGATCTGACTTTAAGTCGATTCGATAACAAATGACGAAAACGGACGGATTTCTCAGGTTTTTACTACATATGAACACTTTTCACATTCTCCCGTGCAACGCGGCTGCTAGTCCTCCTTTCATGCAAAATCTTAAGGTCCTAGGTCATGTCCAAGCCACCAAAGCCGGCTAAATAGTGAATAATCGACAACTAAATTTGAATTGAAATACTTCTTACTGGCTATTACTTCAACTTAGAAGCATCTTCTGTGTTCTACTATGGTGCTTTTAGTGTTTCCGCATACTGCAGCACGCGACATAGCTTTGCAGACGATAAATGTAACCGTTCCAGAGAGTAGAGCGGCCAATGTGACTATGTGGCTTTAAGTCGATTCGATAACAAATGACGAAAACGGACGGATTTCTCAGGTTTTTACTACATATGAACACTTTTCACATTCTCCCGTGCAACGCGTCTGCTAGTCCTCCTTTCATGTAAAATCTTATGGTCCTAGGTCATATATAAGCCACCAAAGCCGGCTAAAAAGTGAATAATCGACAACTAAAACTTGAATTGTACTACTTCTTACTGGCTATTGATTCAACTTTGAAGTTTCTTCTGTGTTCTACTATGGTGCTTTTAGTGTCTCCGCATACCGCAGCACGCGACATAGCTTTGCAGACGATAAATGTAACCGTCCTAGAGAGAAAAGCGGCCAATGTGACGATCTGGCTTTAAGTCGATTCGATAACAAATGACGAAAACGGACGGATTTCTCAGGTTTTTACTACATATGAACACTTTTCACATTCTCCCGTGCAACGCGGCTGTTAGTCCTCCTTTCATGCAAAATCTTATGGTCCTAGGTTATGTCCAAGCCACCAAAGCCGGCTAAAAAGTGAATAATCGACAACTTAAACTTCAATTGTACTACTTCTTTCTGGCTATTGCTTCAACTTAGAAGCTTCTTCAGTGTTCTACTATGGTGCTTTTAGTGTCTCCGCATACCGCAGCACGCGACATAGCTTTGCAGACGATAAATGTAACCGTCTCAGAGAGAAAAGCGGCCAATGTGACGATCTGGCTTAAAGTCGAATCGATAAGAGGTGACGAAAACGCCCGGATTTCTCAGGTTTTTAGTACATATGAACACTTTTCACATTCTCCCGTGCAACGCGGCTGTTAGTCCTCCTTTCATGCAAAATCTTATGGTCCTAGGTCATGTCCAAGCCACCAAAGCCGGCTAAAAAGTGAATAATCGACAACTAAAACTTCAATTGTACTACTTCTTACTGGCTATTGCTTCAACTTAGAAGCTTCTTCAGTGTTCTACTATGGTGCTTTTAGTGTCTCCGCATACCGCAGCAGGCGACATAGATTTGCAGACGATAAATGTAACCGTCTCAGAGAGAAAAGCAGCCAATGTGACGATCTGGCTTTAAGACGATTTGATAACAAATGACGAAAACGATGGATCTCTCAGGTTTTTACTACATATGAACACATTTCACATTCTCCGCTGCAACGTGGCTGCTAGTCTTCCTTTCATGCAAAATTTTATGGTTCCACCTCATGTCCAAGCCACCAAAGCCGGCTAAAAAGTGAATAATCGACAACTAAAATTTCAATTGTACTACTTCTTACTGGCTATTACTTCAACATAGAAGCTTCTTCAGTGTTCTACTATGGTGCTTTTAGTGTTTCCACATAACGCAGCACGCGACATAGCGTTGCAGACGATAAATGTAACCGTCTCAGAGAGAAAAGCGGCCAATGTGACGATCTGCCTTTAAGTCGATTCAAAAACAAATGACGAAAACGGACGGATTTATCAGGTTTTTACCACATATGAACACTTTTCACATTCTCCCGTGCAACGCGGCTGCCAGTCCTCTTTTCATGTAAAATCTTATGGTCCCAGGTCATGTCCAAGCCACCAAAGCCGGCTAAAAAGTGAATAATCGACAACTAAAACTAGAATTGTACTACTTCTTACTGGCTATTACTTCAACTTAGAAGCTTCTTCCGTGTTCTACTATGGTGCTCTTAGTGTCTCCGCATACCGCAGCACGCGACATAGCTTTGCAGACGATAAATGTAACCGTCTCAGAGAGAAAAGCGGCCAATGTGACGATCTGGCTTTAAGTCAATTCGATAACAAATGACGAAAACGGACGGATTTCTCAGGTTTTTACTACATATGAACACTTTTCACACTCTCCCGTGCAACGCGGCTGCTAGACCTCCTTTCATGCAAAATCTTAAGGTCCTAGGTCATGTAAAAGCCAAAAAAGCCGGCTAAAAAGTGAATAATCGACAACTAAAACTTTAATTGTACTACTTCTTACTGGCTATTACTTCAACATAGAAGCTTCTTCTGTGTTCTGCTATGGTGCTTTTAGTGTTTCCGCATACCGCAGCACGCGACATAGCTTTGCAGACAATAAATGTAACCGTTTCAGAGAGAAGAGGGGCCAATGTGACGATCTGGCTTTAAGTCGATTCGATAACAAATGACGAAAACGGACGGATTTCTCAGGTTTTTACTACATATGAACACTTTTCACATTCTCCCGTGAGACGCGGCTGCTAGTCCTCCTTTCATGCAAAATCTTAAGGTCCTAGGTCATGTCCAAGCCACCAAAGCCGGCTAAAAAGTGAATAATCGACAACTAAATTTGAATTGAAATACTTCTTACTCGCTATTACTTCAACTTAGAAGCTTCTTCTGTGTTCTACTATGGTGCTTTTAGGGGTTCCGCATACTGCAGCACGCGACATAGCTTTGCAGACGATAAATGTAACCGTTTCAGAGAGAAGAGGAGCCAATGTGACGATCTGGCTTTAAGTCGATTCGATAACAAATGACGAAAACGGACGTATTTCTCAGGTTTTTACTACATATGAACACTTTTCACATTCTCCCGTGCAACGCGGCTGCTAGTCCTCCTTTCATGCAAAATCTTATGGTCCTAGGTCATGTCCAAGCCACCAAAGCCGGCTAAAAAGTGAATAATCGACAACTAAAACTTGAATTGTACTACTTCTTACTGGCTATTACTTCAACTTAGAAGCTTCTTCTGTGTTCTACTATGGTGCTTTTAGTGTCTCCGCATACCGCAGCACGCGACATAGCTTTGCAGACGATAAATGTAACCGTCTCAGAGAGAAAAGCGGCCAATGTGACGAACTGGCTTTAAGTCGATTCGATAAGAAATGACGAAAACGGACGGATTTCTCAGGTTTTTACTACATATGAACTCTTTTCACTTTCTCCCATGCAACGCGGCAACTAGTCCTCCTTTCATGCAAAATCTTATGGTCCTAGGTCATGTCCAAGCCTCTAAACCCGGCTAAAATGTGAATAATCGACAACTAAAACTTAAATTGTACTACTTCTTACTGGCTATTACTTCAACTTAGAAGCATCTTCTGTGTTCTCCTATGGTGCTTTTAGTGTCTCCGCAGACCGCAGCACGCGACATAGCTTTGCAGACGATAAATGTAACAGTCTCAGAGAGAAAAGCAGCCAATGTGACGATCTGGCTTTAAGTCGATTCGATAACAAATGACGAAAACGGACGCATTTCTCAGGTTTTTACCACATATGAACACTTTTCACATTCTCCCGTGCAACGCGGCTGCCAGTCCTCCTTTCATGCATAATCTTAACGTCCTAGGTGATGTCGAAGCCACCAAAGCCGGCTAAAAGGTGAATAATCGACAACTAAAACTTGAATTGTATTACTTCTTACTGGCTATTACTTCAACTTAGAAGCTTCTTCTGCGTTCTACTATGGTGCTTTTAGTGTCTCCGCATACCGCAGCACGCGACATAGCTTTGCAGACGATAAATGTAACCGTCTCAGAGAGAAAAGCGGCCAATGTGACGATCTGGCTTTAAGTCGATTCGATAAAAAATGACGAAAACGGACGGATTTCTCAGGTTTTTACTACATATGAACACTTTTCACATTCTCCCATACAACGCGGCTGCTAGACCTCCTTTCATGCAAAATCTTAAGGTCCTAGGTCATGTCCAAGCCACCAAAGCCGGCTAAAAAGTGAATAATCGACAACTAAAACTTGAATTGTACTACTTCTTACTGGCTATTACTTTAACTTAGAAGCTTCTTCTGTGTTCTACTATGGTGCTTTTAGTGTTTCGGCATACCCTAGCACCCGACATTGCTTTGCAAACGATAAGTGTAACCGTTTCAGAGAGAAGAGCGGTTATGTGACGATCTGGCTTTAAGTCGATTCGATAGCAAATGACGAAAACGGACTGATTTCTCAGGTTTTTATTACATATGAACACTTTTTATATTCCCCCGTGCAACGCGGCTGCCAGTCCTCCTTTCATGCAAAATCTTATGGTCCTAGGTCATGTCCAAGCAACCAAAGCCGGCTAAAAAGTGAATAATCGACAACTAAAACTTCAATTGTACTACTTCTTACTGGCTATTGCTTCAACTTAGAAGCTTCTTCAGTGTTCTACTATGGTGCTTTTAGTGTCTCCGCATACCGCAGCACGCGACATAGATTTGCAGACGATAAATGTAACCGTCTCAGAAAGAATAGCAGCCAATGTGACGATCTGGCTTTAAGACTATTCGATAACAAATGACGAAAACGGACGGATTTCTCAGGTTTTTACTACATATGAACACTTTTCACATTCTCCGGTGCAACGTGGCTGCTAGTCTTCCTTTCATGCAAAATTTTATGGTTCCACCTCATGTCCAACCAACCAAAGCCGGCTAAAAAGTGAATAATCGACAACTAAAACTTCATTTGTACTACTTCTTACTGGCTATTACTTCAACATAGAAGCTTCTTCAGTGTTCTACTATGGTGCTTTTAGTGTTTCCGCATAACGCAGCACGCGACATAGCTTTGTAGACGATAAGTGTAACCGTTTCAGAGAGAAGAGCGGCCAATGTGACGATCTGGCTTTAAGTCGATTCGATAACAAATGACGAAAACGGACGGATTTCTCAGGTTTTTACTACATACGAACACTTTTCACATTCTCCCGTGCAACGCGGCTGCTAGTCCTCCTTTCATGCAAAATCTTAAGGTCCTAGGTCATGTCCAAGCCACCAAAGCCGGCTAAAATGTGAATAATCGACAACTAAAACTTGAATTGTATTACTTCTTACTGGCTATTACTTCAACTTAGAAGCTTCTTCTGTGTTCTACTATGGTGCTTTTAGTGTCTCCGCATCCCGCAGCACGCGACATAGATTTGCAGACGATAAATGTAACCGTCTCAGAAAGAAAAGCAGCCAATGTGACGATCTGGCTTTAAGTCGATTCGATAACAAATGACGAAAACGGACGGATTTCTCAGGTTTTTACTACATATGAACACTTTTCGCATTCTCCGGTGCAACGTGGCTACTAGTCTTCCTTTCATGCAAAATTTTATGGTTCCACCTCATGTCCAAGCAACCAAAGCCGGCTAAAAAGTGAATAATCGACAACTAAAACTTCATTTGTATTACTTCTTACTGGCTATTACTTCAACATAGAAGCTTCTTCAGTGTTCTACTATGGTGCTTTTAGTGTTTCCGCATAACGCAGCACGCGACATAGCTTTGTAGACGATAAATGTAACCGTTTCAGAGAGAAGAGCGGCCAATGTGACGATCTGGCTTTAAGTCGATTCGATAACAAATGACGAAAACGGACGGATTTCTCAGGTTTTTACTACATATGAACACTTTTCACATTCTCCCGTGCAACGCGGCTGCTAGTCCTCCTTTCATGCAAAATCTTAAGGTCCTAGGTCATGTCCAAGCCACCAAAGCCGGCTAAAAAGTGAATAATCGACAACTAAAACTTCAATTGTACTACTTCTTACTGGCTATTACTTCAACTTAGAAGCATCTTCTGTGTTCTTCTATGGTGCTTTTAGTGTCTCCGCATACTGCAGCACGCGACATAGCTTTGCAGACAATAAGTGTAACCTTCTCAGAGAGAAAGGCGGCAAATGTGTCGATCTGGCTTTAAGTCGATTCGATAACAAATGACGAAAACGGACGGATTTCTCAGGTTTTTACTACATATGAACACTTTTCACATTCTCCCGTGCAACGCGTCTGCTAGACCTCCTTTCATGTAAAATCTTATGGTCCTAGGTCATATATAAGCCACCAAAGCCGGCTAAAAAGTGAATAATCGACAACTAAAACTTGAATTGTACTACTTCTTACTGGCTATTGATTCAACTTTGAAGTTTCTTCTGTGTTCTACTATGGTGCTTTTAGTGTCTCCGCATACCGCAGCACGCGACATAGCTTTGCAGACGATAAATGTAACCGTCCTAGAGAGAAAAGCGGCCAATGTGACGATCTGGCTTTAAGTCGATTCGATAACAAATGACGAAAACGGACGGATTTCTCAGGTTTTTACTACATATGAACACTTTTCACATTCTCCCGTGCAACGCGGCTGTTAGTCCTCCTTTCATGCAAAATCTTATGGTCCTAGGTTATGTCCAAGCCACCAAAGCCGGCTAAAAAGTGAATAATCGACAACTTAAACTTCAATTGTACTACTTCTTTCTGGCTATTGCTTCAACTTAGAAGCTTCTTCAGTGTTCTACTATGGTGCTTTTAGTGTCTCCGCATACCGCAGCACGCGACATAGCTTTGCAGACGATAAATGTAACCGTCTCAGAGAGAAAAGCGGCCAATGTGACGATCTGGCTTTAAGACGATTCGATAACAAATGACGAAAACGGACGGATTTCTCAGGTTTTTACTACATATGAACACTTTTCACATTCTCCCGTGCAACGCGGCTGTTAGTCCTCCTTTCATGCAAAATCTTATGGTCCTAGGTCATGTCCAAGCCACCAAAGCCGGCTAAAAAGTGAATAATCGACAACTAAAACTTCAATTGTACTACTTCTTTCTGGCTATTGCTTCAACTTAGAAGCTTCTTCAGTGTTCTACTATGGTGCTTTTAGTGTCTCCGCATACCGCAGCACGCGACATAGCTTTGCAGACGATAAATGTAACCGTCTCAGAGAGAAAAGCGGCCAATGTGACGATCTGGCTTTAAGTCGATTCGATAAAAAATGACGAAAACGGACGGATTTCTCAGGTTTTTACTACATATGAACACTTTTCACATTCTCCCATACAACGCGGCTGCTAGACCTCCTTTCATGCAAAATCTTAAGGTCCTAGGTCATGTCCAAGCCACCAAAGCCGGCTAAAAAGTGAATAATCGACAACTAAAACTTGAATTGTACTACTTCTTACTGGCTATTACTTTAACTTAGAAGCTTCTTCTGTGTTCTACTATGGTGCTTTTAGTGTTTCGGCATACCCTAGCACCCGACATTGCTTTGCAAACGATAAGTGTAACCGTTTCAGAGAGAAGAGCGGTTATGTGACGATCTGGCTTTAAGTCGATTCGATAGCAAATGACGAAAACGGACTGATTTCTCAGGTTTTTATTACATATGAACACTTTTTATATTCCCCCGTGCAACGCGGCTGCCAGTCCTCCTTTCATGCAAAATCTTATGGTCCTAGGTCATGTCCAAGCAACCAAAGCCGGCTAAAAAGTGAATAATCGACAACTAAAACTTCAATTGTACTACTTCTTACTGGCTATTGCTTCAACTTAGAAGCTTCTTCAGTGTTCTACTATGGTGCTTTTAGTGTCTCCGCATACCGCAGCACGCGACATAGATTTGCAGACGATAAATGTAACCGTCTCAGAAAGAATAGCAGCCAATGTGACGATCTGGCTTTAAGACGATTCGATAACAAATGACGAAAACGGACGGATTTCTCAGGTTTTTACTACATATGAACACTTTTCACATTCTCCGGTGCAACGTGGCTGCTAGTCTTCCTTTCATGCAAAATTTTATGGTTCCACCTCATGTCCAACCAACCAAAGCCGGCTAAAAAGTGAATAATCGACAACTAAAACTTCATTTGTACTACTTCTTACTGGCTATTACTTCAACATAGAAGCTTCTTCAGTGTTCTACTATGGTGCTTTTAGTGTTTCCGCATAACGCAGCACGCGACATAGCTTTGTAGACGATAAGTGTAACCGTTTCAGAGAGAAGAGCGGCCAATGTGACGATCTGGCTTTAAGTCGATTCGATAACAAATGACGAAAACGGACGGATTTCTCAGGTTTTTACTACATATGAACACTTTTCACATTCTCCCGTGCAACGCGGCTGCTAGTCCTCCTTTCATGCAAAATCTTAAGGTCCTAGGTCATGTCCAAGCCACCAAAGCCGGCTAAAATGTGAATAATCGACAACTAAAACTTGAATTGTATTACTTCTTACTGGCTATTACTTCAACTTAGAAGCTTCTTCTGTGTTCTACTATGGTGCTTTTAGTGTCTCCGCATCCCGCAGCACGCGACATAGATTTGCAGACGATAAATGTAACCGTCTCAGAAAGAAAAGCAGCCAATGTGACGATCTGGCTTTAAGTCGATTCGATAACAAATGACGAAAACGGACGGATTTCTCAGGTTTTTACTACATATGAACACTTTTCGCATTCTCCGGTGCAACGTGGCTACTAGTCTTCCTTTCATGCAAAATTTTATGGTTCCACCTCATGTCCAAGCAACCAAAGCCGGCTAAAAAGTGAATAATCGACAACTAAAACTTCATTTGTATTACTTCTTACTGGCTATTACTTCAACATAGAAGCTTCTTCAGTGTTCTACTATGGTGCTTTTAGTGTTTCCGCATAACGCAGCACGCGACATAGCTTTGTAGACGATAAATGTAACCGTTTCAGAGAGAAGAGCGGCCAATGTGACGATCTGGCTTTAAGTCGATTCGATAACAAATGACGAAAACGGACGGATTTCTCAGGTTTTTACTACATATGAAAACTTTTCACATTCTCCCGTGCAACGCGGCTGCTAGTCCTCCTTTCATGCAAAATCTTAAGGTCCTAGGTCATGTCCAAGCCACCAAAGCCGGCTAAAAAGTGAATAATCGACAACTAAAACTTCAATTGTACTACTTCTTACTGGCTATTACTTCAACTTAGAAGCATCTTCTGTGTTCTTCTATGGTGCTTTTAGTGTCTCCGCATACTGCAGCACGCGACATAGCTTTGCAGACAATAAGTGTAACCTTCTCAGAGAGAAAGGCGGCAAATGTGTCGATCTGGCTTTAAGTCGATTCGATAACAAATGACGAAAACGGACGGATTTCTCAGGTTTTTACTACATATGAACACTTTTCACATTCTCCCGTGCAACGCGTCTGCTAGACCTCCTTTCATGTAAAATCTTATGGTCCTAGGTCATATATAAGCCACCAAAGCCGGCTAAAAAGTGAATAATCGACAACTAAAACTTGAATTGTACTACTTCTTACTGGCTATTGATTCAACTTTGAAGTTTCTTCTGTGTTCTACTATGGTGCTTTTAGTGTCTCCGCATACCGCAGCACGCGACATAGCTTTGCAGACGATAAATGTAACCGTCCTAGAGAGAAAAGCGGCCAATGTGACGATCTGGCTTTAAGTCGATTCGATAACAAATGACGAAAACGGACGGATTTCTCAGGTTTTTACTACATATGAACACTTTTCACATTCTCCCGTGCAACGCGGCTGTTAGTCCTCCTTTCATGCAAAATCTTATGGTCCTAGGTTATGTCCAAGCCACCAAAGCCGGCTAAAAAGTGAATAATCGACAACTTAAACTTCAATTGTACTACTTCTTTCTGGCTATTGCTTCAACTTAGAAGCTTCTTCAGTGTTCTACTATGGTGCTTTTAGTGTCTCCGCATACCGCAGCACGCGACATAGCTTTGCAGACGATAAATGTAACCGTCTCAGAGAGAAAAGCGGCCAATGTGACGATCTGGCTTTAAGACGATTCGATAACAAATGACGAAAACGGACGGATTTCTCAGGTTTTTACTACATATGAACACTTTTCACATTCTCCCGTGCAACGCGGCTGTTAGTCCTCCTTTCATGCAAAATCTTATGGTCCTAGGTCATGTCCAAGCCACCAAAGCCGGCTAAAAAGTGAATAATCGACAACTAAAACTTCAATTGTACTACTTCTTTCTGGCTATTGCTTCAACTTAGAAGCTTCTTCAGTGTTCTACTATGGTGCTTTTAGTGTCTCCGCATACCGCAGCACGCGACATAGCTTTGCAGACGATAAATGTAACCGTCTCAGAGAGAAAAGCGGCCAATGTGACGTTCTGGCTTTAAGACGATTCGATAACAAATGACGAAAACGGACGGATTTCTCAGGTTTTTACTACATATGAACACTTTTCACATTCTCCCGTGCAACGCGGCTGTTAGTCCTCCTTTCATGCAAAATCTTATTATCCTAGGTCATGTCCAAGCCACCAAAGCCGGCTAAAAAGTGAATAATCGACAACTAAAACTTCAATTGTACTACTTCTTACTGGCTATTGCTTCAACTTAGAAGCTTCTTCAGTGTTCTACTATGGTGCTTTTAGTGTCTCCGCATACCACAGCAGGCGACATAGATTTGCAGGCGATAAATGTAACCGTCTCAGAGAGAAAAGCAGCCAATGTGACGATCTGGCTTTAAGACAATTTGATAACAAATGACGAAAACGATGGATTTCTCAGGTTTTTACTACATATGAACACTTTTCACATTCTCCGGTGCAACGTGGCTGCTAGTCTTCCTTTCATGCAAAATTTTATGGTTCCACCTCATGTCCAAGCCACCAAAGCCGGCTAAAATGTGAATAATCGACAACTAAAACTTCAATTGCACTACTTCTTACTGGCTATTACTTCAACATAGAAGCTTCTTCAGTGTTCTACTATGGTGCTTTTAGTGTTTCCGCATACTGCAGCACGCGACATAGCTTTGCAGACGATAAATGTAACCGTTTCAGAGAGTAGAGCGGCCAATGTGACTATGTGGCTTTAAGTCGATTCGATAACAAATGACGAAAACGGACGGATTTCTCAGGTTTTTACTACATATGAACACTTTTCACATTCTCCTGTGCAACGCGTCTGCTAGTCCTCCTTTAATGCAAAATCTTATGGTCCTAGGTCATATCCAAGCCACCAAAGCCCGCTAAAAAGTGAATAATCGACAACTAAAACTTGAATTGTACTACTTCTTACTGGCTATTACTTCAACTTTGAAGTTTCTTCTGTGTTATACTATGGTGCTTTTAGTGTCTCCGCATACCGCAGCACGCTACATAGCTTTGCAGACGATAAATGTAACCGTTTCAGAGAGAAGAGCGGCCAATGTGACGATCTGGCTTTAAGTCGATTCGATAACAAATGACGAAAACGGACGGATTTCTCAGGTTTTTACTACATATGAACACTTTTCACATTCTCCCGTGCAACGCGGCTGCTAGTCCTCCTTTCAGGCAAAATGTTAAGGTCCTAGGTCATGTCCAAGCCACCAAAGCCGGCTAAAATGTGAATAATCGAAAACTAAAACTTGAATTGTATTTCTTCTTACTGGCTATTACTTCAACTTAGAAGCTTCTTCTGTGTTCTACTATGGTGTTTTTGGTGTCTCCGCATACCGCAGCACGCGACATAGCGTTGTAGACGATAAATGTAACCGTCTCAGAGAGAAAAGCGGCCAATGTGACGATCTGCCTTTAAGTCGATTCGATAACAAATGACGAAAACGGACGGATATATCAGGTTTTTACCACATATGAACACTTTTCACATTCTCCCGTGCAACGCGGCTGCCAGTCCTCTTTTCATGTAAAATCTTATGGTCCCAGGTCATGTCCAAGCCACCAAAGCCGGCTAAAAAGTGAATAATCGACAACTAAAACTTCAATTTTTCTACTTCTTACTGGCTATTACTTCAACTTAGAAGCTTCTTCTGTGTTCTACTATAGTGCTTTTAGTGTCTCCGCATACCGCAGCACGCGACATAGCTTTAAGACGATAAATGTAACCGTCTCAGAGAGAAAAGCGGCCAATGTGACGATCTGGCTTCAAGTCAATTCGATAACAAATGACGAAAACGGACGCATTTCTCTGGTTTTTACTACATATGAACACTTTTCACATTCTGCCATGCAACGCGGCTGCTAGTCCTCCTTTCATGCAAAATCTTAAGGTCCTAGGTCATGTCCAAGCCACCAAAGCCGGCTAAAAAGTGAATAATCGACAACTAAAACTTCAATTGTACTACTTCTTACTTTCTATTACTTCAACTTAGAAGCTTCTTCTGTGTTCTCCTATGGTGCTTTTAGTGTCTCCGCAGACCGCAGCACGTGACATAGCTTTGCAGAAGATAAATGTAACAGTCTCAGAGAGAAAAGCGGCCAATGTGACGATCTGGCTTTAAGTCGATTCGATAACAAATGACGAAAACGGACGGATTTCTCAGGTTTTTACTACATATGAACACTTTTCACATTCTCCCGTGCAACGCGGCTGCTAGACCTCCTTTCATGCAAAATCTTAAGGTCCTAGGTCATGTAAAAGCCACCAAAGCCGGCTAAAAAGTGAATAATCGACAACTAAAACTTTAATTGTACTACTTCTTACTGGCTATCACATCAACATAGAAGCTTCTTCTGTGTTCTACTATGGTGCTCTTAGTGTTTCCGCATACCGCAGCACGCGACATAGCTTTGCAGACGATAAATGTAACCGTTTCAGAGAGAAGAGGGGCCAATGTGACGATCTGGCTTTAAGTCGATTCGATAACAAATGACGAAAACGGACGGATTTCTCAGGCTTTTACTACATATGAACACTTTTCACATTCTCCCGTGCAACGCGGCTGCTAGTCCTCCTTTCATGCAAAATCTTATGGTCCTAGGTCATGTCCAAGCCACCAAAGCCGGCTAAAAAGTGAATAATCGACAACTAAAACTTGAATTGTACTACTTCTTACTGGCTATTACTTCAACTTAGAAGCTTCTTCTGTGTTCTACTATGGTGCTTTTAGTGTCTCCGCATACCGCAGCACGCGACATTGCTTTGCAGACGATAAATGTAACCGTCTCAGAGAGAAAAGCGCCCAATGTGACTATGTGGCTTTAAGTCGATTCGATAACAAATGACGAAAACGGACGGATTTCTCAGGTTTTTACTACATATGAACTCTTTTCACTTTCTCCCATGCAACGCGGCAACTAGTCCTCCTTTCATGCAAAATCTTATGGTCCTAGGTCATGTCCAAGCCACCAAAGCCGGCTAAAATGTGAATAATCGACAACTAAAACTTAAATTGTACTACTTCTTACTGGCTATTACTTCAACTTAGAAGCTTCTTCTGTGTTCTACTATGGTGCTTTTAGTGTCTCCGCAGACCGCAGCACGCGACACAGCTTTGCAGACGATAAATGTAACAGTCTCAGAGGGAAAAGCAGATAATGTGACTATGTGGCTTTAATTCGATTCGATAACAAATGACGAAAACGGACGCATTTTTCAGGTTTTTACTACATATGACCACTTTTCACATTCTGCCGTGCAACGCGGCTGTTAGTCCTCCTTTCATGCAAAATCTTATGGTCCTAGGTCATGTCCAAGCCACCAAAGCCGGCTAAAAAGTGAATAATCGACAACTAAAACTTCAATTGTACTACTTTTTTCTGGCTATTGCTTCAACTTAGAAGCTTCTTCAGTGTTCTACTATGGTGCTTTTAGTGTCTCCGCCTACCGCAGCACGCGACATAGCTTTGCAGACGATAAATGTAACCGTCTCAGAGAGAAAAGCGGCCAATGTGACGATCTGGCTTTAAGACGATTCGATAACAAATGACGAAAACGGACGGATTTCTCAGGTTTTTACTACATATGAACACTTTTCACATTCTCCCGTGCAACGCGGCTGTTAGTCCTCCTTTCATGCAAAATCTTATTATCCTAGGTCATGTCCAAGCCACCAAAGCCGGCTAAAAAGTGAATAATCGACAACTAAAACTTCAATTGTACTACTTCTTACTGGCTATTGCTTCAACTTAGAAGCTTCTTCAGTGTTCTACTATGGTGCTTTTAGTGTCTCCGCATACCACAGCAGCCGACATAGATTTGCAGACGATAAATGTAACCGTCTCAGAGAGAAAAGCAGCCAATGTGACGATCTGGCTTTAAGACGATTTGATAACAAATGACGAAAACGATGGATTTCTCAGGTTTTTACTACATATGAACACTTTTCACATTCTCCGGTGCAACGTGGCTGCTAGTCTTCCTTTCATGCAAAATTTTATGGTTCCACCTCATGTCCAAGCCACCAAAGCCGGCTAATATGTGAATAATCGACAACTAAAACTTCAATTGCACTACTTCTTACTGGCTATTACTTCAACATAGAAGCTTCTTCAGTGTTCTACTATGGTGCTTTTAGTGTTTCCGCATACTGCAGCACGCGACATAGCTTTGCAGACGATAAATGTAACCGTTTCAGAGAGTAGAGCGGCCAATGTGACTATGTGGCTTTAAGTCGATTCAATAACAAATGACGAAAACGGACGGATATATCAGGTTTTTACCACATATGAACACTTTTCACATTCTGCCGTGCAACGCAGCTGCCAGTCCTCTTTTCATGTAAAATCTTATGGTCCCAGGTCATGTCCAAGCCACCAAAGCCGGCTAAAAAGTGAATAATCGACAACTAAAACTTCAATTTTACTACTTCTTACTGGCTATTACTTCAACTTAGAAGCTTCTTCTGTGTTCTACTTTGGTGCTTTTAGTGTCTCCGCATACCGCAGCACGCGACATAGCTTTGCAGACGATAAATGTAACCGTCTCAGAGAGAAAAGCGGCCAATGTGACGATCTGGCTTCAAGTCAATTCGATAACAAATGACGAAAACGGACGCATTTCTCTGGTTTTTACTACATATGAACACTTTTCAAATTCTGCCATGCAACGCGGCTGCTAGTCCTCCTTTCATGCAAAATCTTAAGGTCCTAGGTCATGTCCAAGCCACCAAAGCCGGCTAAAAAGTGAATAATCGACAACTAAAACTTCAATTGTACTACTTCTTACTTTCTATTACTTCAACTTAGAAGCTTCTTCTGTGTTCTCATATGGTGCTTTTAGTGTCTCCGCAGACCGCAGCACGTGACATAGCTTTGCAGAAGATAAATGTAACAGTCTCAGAGAGAAAAGCGGCCAATGTGACGATCTGGCTTTAAGTCGATTCGATAACAAATGACGAAAACGGACGGATTTCTCAGGTTTTTACTACATATGAACACTTTTCACATTCTCCCGTGCAACGCGGCTGCTAGACCTCCTTTCATGCAAAATCTTAAGGTCCTAGGTCATTTAAAAGCCACCAAAGCCGGCTAAAAAGTGAATAATCGACAACTAAAACTTTAATTGTACTACTTCTTACTGGCTATCACATCAACATAGAAGCTTCTTCTGTGTTCTACTATGGTATTTTTAGTGTTTCCGCATACCGCAGCACGCGACATAGCTTTGCAGACGATAAATGTAACCGTTTCAGAGAGAAGAGGGGCCAATGTGACGATCTGGCTTTAAGTCGATTCGATAACAAATGACGAAAACGGACTGATTTCTCAGGTTTTTACTACATATGAACACTTTTCACATTCTCCCATGCAACGCGGATGCTAGTCCTCCTTTCATGCAAAATCATAACGTCCTAGGTCATGTCCAAGCCACCAAAGCCGGCTAAAAAGTGAATAATCACCAACTAAAACTTGAATTGTACTACTTCTTACTGGCTATTACTTCAACTTAGAAGCATCTTCTGTGTTCTTCTATGGTGCTTTTAGTGTCTCCGCATACCGCAGCACGCGACATAGCTTTGCAGACAATAAATGTAACCTTCTCAGAGAGAAAGGCGGCCAATTTGACGATCTGGCTTTAAGTCGATTCGATAACAAATGACGAAAACGGACGGATTTCTCAGGTTTATACTACATATGAACACATTTCACATTCTCCCGTGCAACGCGGCTGCAAGTACTCCTTTCATGCAAATTCTTAAGGTCCTTGGTCATGTCCAAGCCACCAAAGCCGACTAAAAAGTGAATAATCGACAACTAAAAGTTGAATTGTACTACTTCTTACTGGCTATTACTTCAACTTAGAAGCTTCTTCTGTGTTCTACTATGGTGCTTTTAGTGTCTCGGCATACCGCAGCATGCGACATAGCTATGCAGACAATAAATGTAACCTTCTCAGAGAGAAAAGCGGCCAATGTGACGATCTGGCTTTAAGTCGATTCGATAACAAATGACGAAAACGGACGGGTTTCTCAGGTTTTTACTACATATGAACACTTTTCACATTCTCCCGTGCAACGCGGCTGCCAGTCCTCCTTTCATACAAAATCTTAAGGTCCTAGGTCATGTCCAAGCCACCAAAGTCATCTAAAAAGTGAATAATCGACAACTAAAAGTTGAATTGTACTACTTCTTACTGGCTATTACTTCAACTTAGAAGCTTCTTCTGTGTTCTACTATGGTGCTTTTAGTGTTTCTGCAGACCGCAGCACGCGACATAGCTTTGCAGACGATAAATGTAACAGTCTCAGAGAGAAAAGCAGCCAATGTGACGATCTGGCTTTAAGTCGATTCGATAAAAAATGACGAAAACGGACGGATTTCTCAGGTTTTTACTACATATGAACACTTTTCACTTTCTCCCGTGCAACGTGGCTGCTAGTCTTCCTTTCATGCAAAATCTTATGGTTCCACCTCATGTCCACGCCACCAAAGCCGGCTAAAAAGTGAATAATCGACAACTAAAACTTCAATTGTACTACTTCTTACTGGCTATTACTTCAACATAGAAGCTTCTTCTGTGTTCTACTATGGTGCTTTTAGTGTTTCTGCATAACGCAGCACGCGACATAGCTTTGTAGACGATAAATGTAACCGTTTCAGAGAGAAGAGCAGCCAATGTGACGATCTGGCTATAAGTCGATTCGATACCAAATGACGAAAACTGACGGAATTCTCAATTTTTTGCTACATATGAACACTTTTCACATTCTCCCGTGCAACGCGGCTGCTAGTCCTCCTTTCATGCAAAATCTTAAGGTCCTAGGTCATGTCCAATCCACCAAAGCCGGGTAAAAAGTTAATAATCGACAACTAAAACTTCAATTGTACTACTCCTTACTGGCTATTACTTCAACTTAGAAGCTTCTTCTGTGTTCTACTATGGTGCTTTTAGTGTCTCCGCATACCGCAGCACACGACATAGCTTTGCAGACGATAAATGTAACCGTCTCAGAGAGAAAAGCGGCCAATGTGACGATCTGGCTTTAAGTCGATTCGATAACAAATGACGAAAACGCAAGCATTTCTCAGGTTTTTACCACATATGAACACTTTTCACATTCTCCCGTGCAACGCGGCTGCAAGTCCTCCTTTCATGCATAATCTTAACGTCCTAGGTGATGTCCAAGCCACCAAAGCCGGCTAAAAAGTGAATAATCGACAACTAAAACTTTAATTGTACTACTTCTTACTGGCTATTACTTCAACTTAGAAGCATCATCTGTGTTCTTCTATGGTGCTTTTAGTGTCTCCGCATACTGCAGCACGCGACATAGCTTTGCAGACAATAAATGTAACCTTCTCAGAGAGAAAGGCGGCCAATGTGACGATCTGGCTTTAAGTCGATTCGATAACAAATGACGAAAACGGACGGATTTCCTAGGTTTTTACTACATATGAACACTTTTCACATTCTGCCATGCAACTCGGCTGCTAGTCCTCCTTTCATGCAAAATCTTAAGGTCCTAGGTCATGTCCAGGCCACCAAAGCCGGCTAAAAAGTGAATAAACGACAACTAAAACTTCAATTGTGCTACTTCTTACTTTCTTTTACTTCAACTTAAAAGCTTCTTCTGTGTTCTCCTATGGTGCTTTTAGTGTCTCCGCAGACCGCAGCACGCGACATAGCTTTGCAGACGATAAATGTAACAGTCTCAGAGAGAAAAGCAGCCAATGTGACTATGTGGCTTTAATTCGATTCGATAACAAATGACGAAAACGGACGGATTTTTCAGGTTTTTACTACATATGAACACTTTTCACATTCTCCCGTGCAACGCGGCTGTTAGTCCTCCTTTCATGCAAAATCTTATGGTCCTAGGTCATGTCCAAGCCACCAAAGCCGGCTAAAAAGTGAATAATCGACAACTAAAACTTCAATTGTACTACTTCTTTCTGGCTATTGCTTCAACTTAGAAGCTTCTTCAGTGTTCTACTATGGTGCTTTTAGTGTCTCCGCATACCGCAGCACGCGACATAGCTTTGCAGACGATAAATGTAACCGTCTCAGAGAGAAAAGCGGCCAATGTGACGATCTGGCTTTAAGACGATTCGATAACAAATGAGGAAAACGGACGGAATTCTCAGGTTTTTACTACATATGAACACTTTTCACATTCTCCCGTGCGACGCGGCTGTTAGTCCTCCTTTCATGCAAAATCTTATTATCCTAGGTCATGTCCAAGCCACCAAAGCCGGCTAAAAAGTGAATAATCGACAACTAAAACTTCAATTGTACTACTTCTTACTGGCTATTGCTTCAACTTAGAAGCTTCTTCAGTGTTCTACTATGGTGCTTTTAGTGTCTCCGCATACCACAGCAGGCGACATAGATTTGCAGACGATAAATGTAACCGTCTCAGAGAGAAAAGCAGCCAATGTGACGATCTGGCTTTAAGACGATTTGATAACAAATGACGAAAACGATGGATTTCTCAGGTTTTTACTACATATGAACACTTTTCACATTCTCCGGTGCAACGTGGCTGCTAGTCTTCCTTTCATGCAAAATTTTATGGTTCCACCTCATGTCCAAGCCACCAAAGCCGGCTAAAATGTGAATAATCGACAACTAAAACTTCAATTGCACTACTTCTTACTGGCTATTACTTCAACATAGAAGCTTCTTCAGTGTTCTACTATGGTGCTTTTAGTGTTTCCGCATACTGCAGCACGCGACATAGCTTTGCAGACGATAAATGTAACCGTTTCAGAGAGTAGAGCGGCCAATGTGACTATGTGGCTTTAAGTCGATTCGATAACAAATGACGAAAACGGACGGATTTCTCAGGTTTTTACTACATATGAACACTTTTCACATTCTCCCGTGCAACGCGTCTGCTAGTCCTCCTTTCATGCAAAATCTTATGGTCCTAGGTCATATCCAAGCCACCAAAGCCGGCTAAAAAGTGAATAATCGACAACTAAAAGTTGAATTGTACTACTTCTTACTGGCTATTACTTCAACTTTGAAGTTTCTTCACTGTTCTACTATGGTGCTTTTAGTGTCTCCGCATACCGCAGCACGCTACATAGCTTTGCAGACGATAAATGTAACCGTTTCAGAGAGAAGAGCGGCCAATGTGACGATCTGGCTTTAAGTCGATTCGGTAACAAATGACGAAAACGGACGGATTTCTCAGGTTTTTACTACATATGAACACTTTTCACATTCTCCCGTGCAACGCGGCTGCTAGTCCTCCTTTCAGGCAAAATGTTAAGGTCCTAGGTCATGTCCAAGCCACCAAAGCCGGCTAAAATGTGAATAATCGACAACTAAAACTTGAATTGTATTTCTTCTTACTGGCTATTACTTCAACTTAGAAGCTTCTTCTGTGTTCTACTATGGTGTTTTTAGTGTCTCCGCATACCGCAGCACGCGACATAGCGTTGCAGACGATAAATGTAACCGTCTCAGAGAGAAAAGCGGCCAATGTGACGATCTGCCTTTAAGTCGATTCGATAACAAATGACGAAAACGGACGGATATATCAGGTTTTTACCACATATGAACACTTTTCACATTCTCCCGTGCAACGCGGCTGCCAGTCCTCTTTTCATGTAAAATCTTATGGTCCCAGGTCATGTCCAAGCCACCAAAGCCGGCTAAAAAGTGAATAATCGACAACTAAAACTTCAATTTTACTACTTCTTACTGGCTATTACTTCAACTTAGAAGCTTCTTCTGTGTTCTACTATGGTGCTTTTAGTGTCTCCGCATACCGCAGCACGCGACATAGCTTTGCAGACGATAAATGTAACCGTCTCAGAGAGAAAAGCGGCCAATGTGACGATCTGGCTTCAAGTCAATTCGATAACAAATGACGAAAACGGACGCATTTCTCTGGTTTTTACTACATATGAACACTTTTCACATTCAGCCATGCAACGCGGCTGCTAGTCCTCCTTTCATGCAAAATCTTAAGGTCCTAGGTCATGTCCAAGCCACCAAAGCCGGCTAAAAAGTGAATAATCGACAACTAAAACTTCAATTGTACTACTTCTTATTTTCTATTACTTCAACTTAGAAGCTTCTTCTGCGTTCTACTATGGTGCTTTTAGTGTCTCCGCAGACCGCAGCACGTGACATAGCTTTGCAGAAGATAAATGTAACAGTCTCAGAGAGAAAAGCGGCCAATGTGACGATCTGGCTTTAAGTCGATTCGATAACAAATGACGAAAACGGACGGATTTCTCAGGTTTTTACTACATATGAACACTTTTCACATTCTCCCGTGCAACGCGGCTGCTAGACCTCCTTTCATGCAAAATCTTAAGGTCCTAGGTCATGTAAAAGCCACCAAAGCCGGCTAAAAAGTGAATAATCGACAACTAAAACTTTAATTGTACTACTTCTTACTGGCTATCACATCAACATAGAAGCTTCTTCTGTGTTCTACTATGGTGCTCTTAGTGTTTCCGCATACCGCAGCACGCGACATAGCTTTGCAGACGATAAATGTAACCGTTTCAGAGAGAAGAGGGGCCAATGTGACGATCTGGCTTTAAGTCGATTCGATAACAAATGACGAAGACGGACTGATTTCTCAGGTTTTTACTACATATGAACACTTTTCGAATTCTCCCATGCAACGCGGATGCTAGTCCTCCTTTCATGCAAAATCTTAACGTCCTAGGTCATGTCCAAGCCACCAAAGCCGGCTAAAAAGTGAATAATCACCAACTAAAACTTGAATTGTACTACTTCTTACTGGCTATTACTTCAACTTAGAAGCATCTTCTGTGTTCTTCTATGGTGCTTTTAGTGTCTCCGCATACCGCAGCACGCGACATAGCTTTGCAGACAATAAATGTAACCTTCTCAGAGAGAAAGGCGGCCAATTTGACGATCTGGCTTTAAGTCGATTCGATAACAAATGACGAAAACAGACGGATTTCTCAGGTTTATACTACATATGAACACATTTCACATTCTCCCGTGCAACGCGGCTGCAGGTACTCCTTTCATGCAAATTCTTAAGGTCCTTGGTCATGTCCAAGCCACCAAAGCCGGCTAAAAAGTGAATAATCGACAACTAAAAGTTGAATTGTACTACTTCTTACTGGCTATTACTTCAACTTAGAAGCTTCTTCTGTGTTCTACTATGGTGCTTTTAGTGTCTCCGCATACCGCAGCATGCGACATAGCTATGCAGACAATAAATGTAACCTTCTCAGAGAGAAAAGCGGCCAATGTGACGATCTGGCTTTAAGTCGATTCGATAACAAATGACGAAAACGGACGGGTTTCTCAGGTTTTTACTACATATGAACACTTTTCACATTCTCCCGTGCAACGCGGCTGCCAGTCCTCCTTTCATGCAAAATCTTAAGGTCCTAGGTCATGTCCAAGCCACCAAAGTCATCTAAAAAGTGAATAATCGACAACTAAAAGTTGAATTGTACTACTTCTTACTGGCTATTACTTCAACTTAGAAGCTTCTTCTGTGTTCTACTATGGTGCTTTTAGTGTTTCTGCAGACCGCAGCACGCGACATAGCTTTGCAGACGATAAATGTAACAGTCTCAGAGAGAAAAGCAGCCAATGTGACGATTTGGCTTTAAGTCGATTCGATAAAAAATGACGAAAACGGACGGATTTCTCAGGTTTTTACTACATATGAACACTTTTCACTTTCTCCCGTGCAACGTGGCTGCTAGTCTTCCTTTCATGCAAAATCTTATGGTTCCACCTCATGTCCACGCCACCAAAGCCGGCTAAAAAGTGAATAATCGACAACTAAAACTTCAATTGTACTACTTCTTACTGGCTATTACTTCAACATAGAAGCTTCTTCTGTGTTCTACTATGGTGCTTTTAGTGTTTCTGCATAACGCAGCACGCGACATAACTTTGTAGACGATAAATGTAACCGTTTCAGAGAGAAGAGCAGCCAATGTGACGATCTGGCTTTAAGTCGATTCGATACCAAATGACGAAAACTGACGGAATTCTCAGGTTTTTGCTACATATGAACACTTTTCACATTCTCCCGTGCAACGCGGCTGCTAGTCCTCCTTTCATGCAAAATCTTAAGGTCCTAGGTCATGTCCAATCCACCAAACCCGGCTAAAAAGTTAATAATCGACAACTAAAACTTCAATTGTACTACTCCTTACTGGCTATTACTTCAACTTAGAAGCTTCTTCTGTGTTCTACTATGGTGCTTTTAGTGTCTCCGCATACCGCAGCACACGACATAGCTTTGCAGACGATAAATGTAACCGTCTCAGAGAGAAAAGCGGCCAATGTGACGATCTGGCTTTAAGTCGATTCGATAACAAATGACGAAAACGCAAGCATTTCTCAGGTTTTTACCACATATGAACACTTTTCACATTCTCCCGTGCAACGCGGCTGCAAGTCCTCCTTTCATGCATAATCTTAACGTCCTAGGTGATGTCCAAGCCACCAAAGCCGGCTAAAAAGTGAATAATCGACAACTAAAACTTTAATTGTACTACTTCTTACTGGCTATTACTTCAACTTAGAAGCATCATCTGTGTTCTTCTATGGTGCTTTTAGTGTCTCCGCATACTGCAGCACGCGACATAGCTTTGCAGACAATAAATGTAACCTTCTCAGAGAGAAAGGCGGCCAATGTGACGATCTGGCTTAAGTCGATTCGATAACAAATGACGAAAACGGACGGATTTCCTAGGTTTTTACTACATATGAACACTTTTCACATTCTCCCGTGCAACGCGGCTGCCAGTCCTCCTTTCATGCAAAATCTTAAGGTCCTAGGTCATGTCCAGGCCACCAAAGCCGGCTAAAAAGTGAATAAACGACAACTAAAACTTCAATTGTGCTACTTCTTACTTTCTTTTACTTCAACTTAAAAGCTTCTTCTGTGTTCTCCTATGGTGCTTTTAGTGTCTCCGCAGACCGCAGCACGCGACATAGCTTTGCAGACGATAAATGTAACCGTCTCAGAGAGAAAAGCGGCCAATGTGACGATCTGGCTTTAAGTCGATTCGATAAAAAATGACAAAAACGGACGGATTTCTCAGGTTTTTACTACATATGAACACTTTTCACTTTCTCCCATACAACGCGGCTGCTAGACCTCCTTTCATGCAAAATCTTAAGGTCCTAGGTCATGTAAAAGCCGCCAAAACCGGCTAAAAAGTGAATAATCGATAACTAAAACTTGAATTGCACTACTTCTTACTGGCTATTACTTCAACTTAGAAGCTTCTTCTGTATTCTACTATGGTGCTTTTAGTGTCTCCGCATACCGCAGCATGCGACATAGCTTTGCAGACGATAAATGTAACCGTCTCAGAGAGAAAAGCGGCCAAATTGACGATCTGGCTTTAAGTCGATTCGATACCAAATGACGAAAACTGACGGAATTCTCAGGTTTTTACTACATATGAACAGTTTTCACATTCTCCCGAGCAACGCGGCTGCTAGTCCTCCTTTCATGCAAAATCTTAAGGTGCTAAATCATGTCCAAGCCACCAAAGCCGGCTAAAATGTGAATAATCGACAACTAATACTTGAATTGTATTACTTCTTACAGGCTATTACTTCAACTTAGAAGCTTCCTCTGCGTTCTACTATGGTGCTTTTAGTGTCTCCGCATACCGCAGCACGCGACATAGTTTTGCAGATGATAAATGTAACCTTCTCAGTGAGAAAGGCGGCCAATGTGACGATCTGGCTTTAAGTCGATTCGATAACAAATGACGAAAACGGACGGATTTCCTAGGTTTTTACTACATATGAACACTTTTCACATTCTGCCATGCAACTCGGCTGCTAGTCCTCCTTTCATGCAAAATCTTAAGGTCCTAGGTCATGTCCAGGCCACCAAAGACGGCTAAAAAGTGAATAAACGACAACTAAAACTTCAATTGTGCTACTTCTTACTTTCTTTTACTTCAACTTAAAAGCTTCTTCTGTGTTCTCCTATGGCGCTTTTAGTGTCTCCGCAGACCGCAGCACGCGACATAGCTTTGCAGACGATAAATGTAACCGTCTCAGAGAGAAAAGCGGCCAATGTGACGATCTGGCTTTAAGTCGATTCGATAAAAAATTACGAAAACGGACGGATTTCTCAGGTTTTTACTACATATGAACACTTTTCACATTCTCCCATACAACGCGGCTGCTAGACCTCCTTTCATGCAAAATCTTAAGGTCCTAGGTCATGTAAAAGCCGCCAAAGCCGGCTAAAAAGTGAATAATCGATAACTAAAACTTGAATTGCACTACTTCTTACTGGCTATTACTTCAACTTAGAAGCTTCTTCTGTATTCTACTATGGTGCTTTTAGTGTCTCCGCATACCGCAGCATGCGACATAGCTTTGCAGACGATAAATGTAACCGTCTCAGAGAGAAAAGCGGCCAAATTGACGATCTGGCTTTAAGTCGATTCGATAACAAATGACGAAAACTGACGGATTTCTCAGGTTTTTACTACATATGAACAGTTTTCACATTCTCCCGAGCAACGCGGCTGCTAGTCCTCCTTTCATGCAAAATCTTAAGGTGCTAGGTCACGTCCAAGCCACCAAAGCCGGCTAAAATGTGAATAATCGACAACTAAAACTTGAATTGTATTACTTCTTACTGGCTATTACTTCAACTTAGAAGCTTCTTCTGCGTTCTACTATGGTGCTTTTAGTGTCTCCGCATACCGCAGCACGCGACATAGTTTTGCAGATGATAAATGTAACCTTCTCAGAGAGAAAGGCGGCCAATGTGACGATCTGGCTTTAAGTCGATTCGATAACAAATGACGAAAACGGACGGATTTCTCAGGTTTTTACTACATATGAACACATTTCACATTCTCCCGTGCAACGCGGCAGCAAGTACTCCTTTCATGCAAATTCTTAAGGTACTAGGTCATCTCCAAGCCACCAAAGCCGGCTAAAAAGTGAATAATCGACAACTAAAACTTGAATTGTACTACTTCTTACTGGCTATTACTTCAACTTAGAAGCTTCTTCTGTGTTCTACTATGGTGCTTTTAGTGTCTCCGCATACCGCAGCACGCGACATAGCTATGCAGACAATAAATGTAACCTTCTCAGAGAGAAAAGCGGCCAATGTGACGATCTGGCTTTAAGTCGTTTCGATAACAAATGACGAAAACGGACGGGTTTCTCAGGTTTTTACTACATATGAACACTTTTCACATTCTCCTGTGCAACGCGGCTGCCAGTCCTCCTTTCATGCAAAATATTAAGGTCCTAGGTCATGTCCAAGCCACCAAAGTCATCTAAAAAGTGAATAATCGACAACTAAAAGTTGAATTGTACTACTTCTTACTGGCTATTTCTTCAACATAGAAGCTTCTTCTGTGTTCTACTATGGTGCTCTTAGTGTTACCGCATATCGCAGCACGCGACATAGCTTTGCAGACGATAAATGTAACCGTTTCAGAGAGAAGAGCGGCCAATGTGACGATCTGGCTTCAAGTCGATTTGATAACAAATGACGAAAACGGACGGATTTCGCAGGTTTTTACTACATATGAACACTTTTCACATTCTCCCGTGCAACGCGGCTGCTAGTCCTCCTTTCATGCAAAATCTTAAGGTCCTAGGTCATGTAAAAGCCACCAAAGCCGGCTAAAAAGTGAATAATCGATAACTAAAACTTGAATTGTACTACTTCTTACTGGCTATTACTCCAACTTGGAAGCTTCTTCTGTGTTCTACTATGGTGCTTTTAGAGTCTCCGCACACCGCAGCGTGCGACGTAGCTTTGCAGACGATAAATGTAACCGTCTCAGAGAGAAAAGCGGCCAATGTGACGATCTGGCTTTAAGTCGATTCGATAACAAATGACGAAAACGGACGGGTTTCTCAGGTTTTTACTACATATGAACACTTTTCACATTCTCCCATGCAACGCGGCTGCTAGACCTCCTTTCATGCAAAATCTTAAGGTCCTAGGTCAAGTCCAAGCCACCAAAGCCGGCTGAAAAGTGAATAATCGATAACTAAAACTTGAATTGTACTACTTCTTACTAACTATTACTTCAACTTAGAAGCTTCTTCTGTGTTCTACTATGGTGCTTTTAGTGTCTCCGCACACCGCAGCACGCGACATAGCTTTGCAGACGATAAATGTAACCGTTTCAGAGAGAAGAGCGGCCACTGTGACGATCTGGCTTTAAATCGATTCGATAACAAATGACGAAAACGGATGGATTTCGCAAGTTTTTACTACATATGAACACTTTTCACATTCTCCCGTGCAACGCGGCTGCTAGTCCTCCTTTCATGCAAAATCTTAACGTCCTAGGTCATGTCCAAGCCACCAAAGCAGGCTAAAATGTGAATAATCGACTACTAAAACTTGAATCGTATAACTTCTTACTGGCTATTACTTCAACTTAGAAGCTTCTTCTGTGTTCTACTATGGTACTTTCAGTGTCTCCGCATACCGCAGCACGCGACATAGCTTTGCAGACGATAAATGTAACCGTCTCAGAGAGAAAAGCGGCCAATGTGACGATCTGGCTTTAAGTCGATTCGATAACAAATGACGAAAACGGACGGATTTCTCAGGTTTTTTACTTCATATGAACACTTTTCACATTCTCCCATGCAACGCGGCTGCTAGACCTTCTTTCATGCAAAATCTTAAGGTCCTAGGTCATGTAAAAGCCACCAAAGCCGGCTAAAAAGTGAATAATCGATAACTAAAACTTGAATCGTACTACTTCTTACTGGCTATTACTTCAACTGAGAAGCTTCTTCTGTGTTCTACTATGGTGCGTTTAGTGTTTCAGCATACCGCAGCACGCGACATAGCTTTGCAGACGATAAATGTAACCGTTTCAGAGAGAAGAGCGGCCAATGTGACGATCTGGCTTTAAGTCGATTCGATAACAAATGACGAAAACGGACGGATTTCTCAGGTTTTTACTACATATGAACACTTTTCACATTCTCCCGTCCAACGCGGCTGCCAGTCCTCCTTTCATGCAAAATCTTAAGGTCCTAGGTCATGTCCAAGCCACCAAAGCCGGCTAAAATGTGAATAATCGACAACTAAAACTTAAATTGTACTACTTCTTACTGGCTATTACTTCAACTTAGAAGCTTTTTCTGTGTTCTACTATGGTGCTTTTAGTGTTTCGGCATACCGCAGCACGCGACATAGCTTTTCAGACGATAAGTGTAAGCGTTTCAGAGAGTAGAGCGGCCAATGTGACCAACTGGCTTTAAGGCGATTCGATCACAGATGACGAAAACGGACGGATTTCTCAGGTTTTTACTACATATGAACACTTTTCACATTCTCCCGTGCAACGCGGCTGCCAGTCCTCCTTTCATGCAAAATCTTAACGTCCTAGGTCATGTCCAAGCCACCAAAGCCGGCTAAAAAGTGAATAATCGACAACTAAAACTTGAATTGTACTACCTCTTACTGGCTATTACTTCAACTTAGAAGCTTCTTCTGTGTTCTACTATGGTGCTTTTAGCGTTTCCGCATACTGCAGCGCGCGACATAGCTTTGCAGACGATAAATGAACCGTTGCAGTGAGTGGAGCGGCCAATGTGACGATCTGGCTTTAAGTCGATTCGATAACAAATGACGAAAACGGACGGATTTCTCAGGTTTTTACTACATATGAACACATTTCACATTCTCCCGTGCAACGCGGCTGCAAGTACTCCTTTCATGCAAAATCTTAAGGTCCTAGGTCATGTCCAAGCCACCAAAGCCGGCTAAAATGTGAATAATCGACAACTAAAACTTAAATTGTACTACTTCTTACTGGCTATTACTTCAACTTAGAAGCTTTTTCTGTGTTCTACTATGGTGCTTTTAGTGTTTCGGCATACCGCAGCACGCGACATAGCTTTTCAGACGATAAGTGTAAGCGTTTCAGAGAGTAGAGCGGCCAATGTGACCAACTGGCTTTAAGGCGATTCGATCACAGATGACGAAAACGGACGGATTTCTCAGGTTTTTACTACATATGAACACTTTTCACATTCTCCCGTGCAACGCGGCTGCTAGTCCTCCTTTCATGCAAAATCTTAAGGTCCTAGGTCATGTCCAATCCACCAAACCCGGCTAAAAAGTTAATAATCGACAACTAAAACTTCAATTGTACTACTCCTTACTGGCTATTACTTCAACTTAGAAGCTTCTTCTGTGTTCTACTATGGTGCTTTTAGTGTCTCCGCATACCGCAGCACACGACATAGCTTTGCAGACGATAAATGTAACCGTCTCAGAGAGAAAAGCGGCCAATGTGACGATCTGGCTTTAAGTCGATTCGATAACAAATGACGAAAACGCAAGCATTTCTCAGGTTTTTACCACATATGAACACTTTTCACATTCTCCCGTGCAACGCGGCTGCAAGTCCTCCTTTCATGCATAATCTTAACGTCCTAGGTGATGTCCAAGCCACCAAAGCCGGCTAAAAAGTGAATAATCGACAACTAAAACTTTAATTGTACTACTTCTTACTGGCTATTACTTCAACTTAGAAGCATCATCTGTGTTCTTCTATGGTGCTTTTAGTGTCTCCGCATACTGCAGCACGCGACATAGCTTTGCAGACAATAAATGTAACCTTCTCAGAGAGAAAGGCGGCCAATGTGACGATCTGGCTTAAGTCGATTCGATAACAAATGACGAAAACGGACGGATTTCCTAGGTTTTTACTACATATGAACACTTTTCACATTCTCCCGTGCAACGCGGCTGCCAGTCCTCCTTTCATGCAAAATCTTAAGGTCCTAGGTCATGTCCAGGCCACCAAAGCCGGCTAAAAAGTGAATAAACGACAACTAAAACTTCAATTGTGCTACTTCTTACTTTCTTTTACTTCAACTTAAAAGCTTCTTCTGTGTTCTCCTATGGTGCTTTTAGTGTCTCCGCAGACCGCAGCACGCGACATAGCTTTGCAGACGATAAATGTAACCGTCTCAGAGAGAAAAGCGGCCAATGTGACGATCTGGCTTTAAGTCGATTCGATAAAAAATGACAAAAACGGACGGATTTCTCAGGTTTTTACTACATATGAACACTTTTCACTTTCTCCCATACAACGCGGCTGCTAGACCTCCTTTCATGCAAAATCTTAAGGTCCTAGGTCATGTAAAAGCCGCCAAAACCGGCTAAAAAGTGAATAATCGATAACTAAAACTTGAATTGCACTACTTCTTACTGGCTATTACTTCAACTTAGAAGCTTCTTCTGTATTCTACTATGGTGCTTTTAGTGTCTCCGCATACCGCAGCATGCGACATAGCTTTGCAGACGATAAATGTAACCGTCTCAGAGAGAAAAGCGGCCAAATTGACGATCTGGCTTTAAGTCGATTCGATACCAAATGACGAAAACTGACGGAATTCTCAGGTTTTTACTACATATGAACAGTTTTCACATTCTCCCGAGCAACGCGGCTGCTAGTCCTCCTTTCATGCAAAATCTTAAGGTGCTAAATCATGTCCAAGCCACCAAAGCCGGCTAAAATGTGAATAATCGACAACTAATACTTGAATTGTATTACTTCTTACAGGCTATTACTTCAACTTAGAAGCTTCCTCTGCGTTCTACTATGGTGCTTTTAGTGTCTCCGCATACCGCAGCACGCGACATAGTTTTGCAGATGATAAATGTAACCTTCTCAGTGAGAAAGGCGGCCAATGTGACGATCTGGCTTTAAGTCGATTCGATAACAAATGACGAAAACGGACGGATTTCCTAGGTTTTTACTACATATGAACACTTTTCACATTCTGCCATGCAACTCGGCTGCTAGTCCTCCTTTCATGCAAAATCTTAAGGTCCTAGGTCATGTCCAGGCCACCAAAGACGGCTAAAAAGTGAATAAACGACAACTAAAACTTCAATTGTGCTACTTCTTACTTTCTTTTACTTCAACTTAAAAGCTTCTTCTGTGTTCTCCTATGGCGCTTTTAGTGTCTCCGCAGACCGCAGCACGCGACATAGCTTTGCAGACGATAAATGTAACCGTCTCAGAGAGAAAAGCGGCCAATGTGACGATCTGGCTTTAAGTCGATTCGATAAAAAATTACGAAAACGGACGGATTTCTCAGGTTTTTACTACATATGAACACTTTTCACATTCTCCCATACAACGCGGCTGCTAGACCTCCTTTCATGCAAAATCTTAAGGTCCTAGGTCATGTAAAAGCCGCCAAAGCCGGCTAAAAAGTGAATAATCGATAACTAAAACTTGAATTGCACTACTTCTTACTGGCTATTACTTCAACTTAGAAGCTTCTTCTGTATTCTACTATGGTGCTTTTAGTGTCTCCGCATACCGCAGCATGCGACATAGCTTTGCAGACGATAAATGTAACCGTCTCAGAGAGAAAAGCGGCCAAATTGACGATCTGGCTTTAAGTCGATTCGATAACAAATGACGAAAACTGACGGATTTCTCAGGTTTTTACTACATATGAACAGTTTTCACATTCTCCCGAGCAACGCGGCTGCTAGTCCTCCTTTCATGCAAAATCTTAAGGTGCTAGGTCACGTCCAAGCCACCAAAGCCGGCTAAAATGTGAATAATCGACAACTAAAACTTGAATTGTATTACTTCTTACTGGCTATTACTTCAACTTAGAAGCTTCTTCTGCGTTCTACTATGGTGCTTTTAGTGTCTCCGCATACCGCAGCACGCGACATAGTTTTGCAGATGATAAATGTAACCTTCTCAGAGAGAAAGGCGGCCAATGTGACGATCTGGCTTTAAGTCGATTCGATAACAAATGACGAAAACGGACGGATTTCTCAGGTTTTTACTACATATGAACACATTTCACATTCTCCCGTGCAACGCGGCAGCAAGTACTCCTTTCATGCAAATTCTTAAGGTACTAGGTCATCTCCAAGCCACCAAAGCCGGCTAAAAAGTGAATAATCGACAACTAAAACTTGAATTGTACTACTTCTTACTGGCTATTACTTCAACTTAGAAGCTTCTTCTGTGTTCTACTATGGTGCTTTTAGTGTCTCCGCATACCGCAGCACGCGACATAGCTATGCAGACAATAAATGTAACCTTCTCAGAGAGAAAAGCGGCCAATGTGACGATCTGGCTTTAAGTCGTTTCGATAACAAATGACGAAAACGGACGGGTTTCTCAGGTTTTTACTACATATGAACACTTTTCACATTCTCCTGTGCAACGCGGCTGCCAGTCCTCCTTTCATGCAAAATATTAAGGTCCTAGGTCATGTCCAAGCCACCAAAGTCATCTAAAAAGTGAATAATCGACAACTAAAAGTTGAATTGTACTACTTCTTACTGGCTATTTCTTCAACATAGAAGCTTCTTCTGTGTTCTACTATGGTGCTCTTAGTGTTACCGCATATCGCAGCACGCGACATAGCTTTGCAGACGATAAATGTAACCGTTTCAGAGAGAAGAGCGGCCAATGTGACGATCTGGCTTCAAGTCGATTTGATAACAAATGACGAAAACGGACGGATTTCGCAGGTTTTTACTACATATGAACACTTTTCACATTCTCCCGTGCAACGCGGCTGCTAGTCCTCCTTTCATGCAAAATCTTAAGGTCCTAGGTCATGTAAAAGCCACCAAAGCCGGCTAAAAAGTGAATAATCGATAACTAAAACTTGAATTGTACTACTTCTTACTGGCTATTACTCCAACTTGGAAGCTTCTTCTGTGTTCTACTATGGTGCTTTTAGAGTCTCCGCACACCGCAGCGTGCGACGTAGCTTTGCAGACGATAAATGTAACCGTCTCAGAGAGAAAAGCGGCCAATGTGACGATCTGGCTTTAAGTCGATTCGATAACAAATGACGAAAACGGACGGGTTTCTCAGGTTTTTACTACATATGAACACTTTTCACATTCTCCCATGCAACGCGGCTGCTAGACCTCCTTTCATGCAAAATCTTAAGGTCCTAGGTCAAGTCCAAGCCACCAAAGCCGGCTGAAAAGTGAATAATCGATAACTAAAACTTGAATTGTACTACTTCTTACTAACTATTACTTCAACTTAGAAGCTTCTTCTGTGTTCTACTATGGTGCTTTTAGTGTCTCCGCACACCGCAGCACGCGACATAGCTTTGCAGACGATAAATGTAACCGTTTCAGAGAGAAGAGCGGCCACTGTGACGATCTGGCTTTAAATCGATTCGATAACAAATGACGAAAACGGATGGATTTCGCAAGTTTTTACTACATATGAACACTTTTCACATTCTCCCGTGCAACGCGGCTGCTAGTCCTCCTTTCATGCAAAATCTTAACGTCCTAGGTCATGTCCAAGCCACCAAAGCAGGCTAAAATGTGAATAATCGACTACTAAAACTTGAATCGTATAACTTCTTACTGGCTATTACTTCAACTTAGAAGCTTCTTCTGTGTTCTACTATGGTACTTTCAGTGTCTCCGCATACCGCAGCACGCGACATAGCTTTGCAGACGATAAATGTAACCGTCTCAGAGAGAAAAGCGGCCAATGTGACGATCTGGCTTTAAGTCGATTCGATAACAAATGACGAAAACGGACGGATTTCTCAGGTTTTTTACTTCATATGAACACTTTTCACATTCTCCCATGCAACGCGGCTGCTAGACCTTCTTTCATGCAAAATCTTAAGGTCCTAGGTCATGTAAAAGCCACCAAAGCCGGCTAAAAAGTGAATAATCGATAACTAAAACTTGAATCGTACTACTTCTTACTGGCTATTACTTCAACTGAGAAGCTTCTTCTGTGTTCTACTATGGTGCGTTTAGTGTTTCAGCATACCGCAGCACGCGACATAGCTTTGCAGACGATAAATGTAACCGTTTCAGAGAGAAGAGCGGCCAATGTGACGATCTGGCTTTAAGTCGATTCGATAACAAATGACGAAAACGGACGGATTTCTCAGGTTTTTACTACATATGAACACTTTTCACATTCTCCCGTCCAACGCGGCTGCCAGTCCTCCTTTCATGCAAAATCTTAAGGTCCTAGGTCATGTCCAAGCCACCAAAGCCGGCTAAAATGTGAATAATCGACAACTAAAACTTAAATTGTACTACTTCTTACTGGCTATTACTTCAACTTAGAAGCTTTTTCTGTGTTCTACTATGGTGCTTTTAGTGTTTCGGCATACCGCAGCACGCGACATAGCTTTTCAGACGATAAGTGTAAGCGTTTCAGAGAGTAGAGCGGCCAATGTGACCAACTGGCTTTAAGGCGATTCGATCACAGATGACGAAAACGGACGGATTTCTCAGGTTTTTACTACATATGAACACTTTTCACATTCTCCCGTGCAACGCGGCTGCCAGTCCTCCTTTCATGCAAAATCTTAACGTCCTAGGTCATGTCCAAGCCACCAAAGCCGGCTAAAAAGTGAATAATCGACAACTAAAACTTGAATTGTACTACCTCTTACTGGCTATTACTTCAACTTAGAAGCTTCTTCTGTGTTCTACTATGGTGCTTTTAGCGTTTCCGCATACTGCAGCGCGCGACATAGCTTTGCAGACGATAAATGAACCGTTGCAGTGAGTGGAGCGGCCAATGTGACGATCTGGCTTTAAGTCGATTCGATAACAAATGACGAAAACGGACGGATTTCTCAGGTTTTTACTACATATGAACACATTTCACATTCTCCCGTGCAACGCGGCTGCAAGTACTCCTTTCATGCAAAATCTTAAGGTCCTAGGTCATGTCCAAGCCACCAAAGCCGGCTAAAAAGTGAATAATCGACAACTAAAACTTGAATTGTAGTACTTCTTACTGGCTATTACTTCAACTTAGAAGCTTCTTCTGTGTTCTACTATGGTGCTTTTAGTGTTTCAACATACCGCAGCACGCGACATAGCTTTGCAGACGATAAATGTAACCGTTTCAGAGAGAAGAGCGGCCAATGTGACGATCTGGCTTTAAGTCGATTCGATAACAAATGACGAAAACGGACGGATTTCTCAGGTTTTTACTACATATGAACACTTTTCACATTCTCCCGTCCAACGCGGCTGTTAGTCCTCCTTTCATGCAAAATCTTAAGGTCCTAGGTCATGTCCAAGCCACCAAAGCGGGCTAAAATGAGAATAATCGACAACTAAAACTTAAATTGTACTATTTCTTACTGGCTATTACTTCAACTTAGAAGCTTCTTCTGTGTTCTACTATGGTGCTTTTAGTGTTTCAACATACCGCAGCACGCGACATAGCTTTGCAGACGATAAGTGTAAGCGTTTCAGAGAGTAGAGCGGCCAATGTGACCAACTGGCTTAAAGGCGATTCGATCACAGATGACGAAAACGGACGGATTTCTCAGGTTTTTACTACATATGAACACTTTTCACATTCTCCCGTGCAACGCGGCTGCCAGTCCTCCTTTCATGCAAAATCTTAACGTCCTAGGTCATGTCCAAGCCACCAAAGCCGGCTAAAAAGTGAATAATCGACAACTAAAACTTGAATTGTACTACCTCTTACTGGCTATTACTTCAACTTAGAAGCTTCTTCTGTGTTCTACTATGGTGCTTTTAGCGTTTCCGCATACTGCAGCGCGCGACATAGCTTTGCAGACGATAAATGAACCGTTGCAGAGAGTGGAGCGGCCAATGTGACGATCTGGCTTTAAGTCGATTCGATAACAAATGACGAAAACGGACGGATTTCTCAGGTTTTTACTACATATGAACACATTTCACATTCTCCCGTGCAACGCGGCTGCAAGTACTCCTTTCATGCAAAATCTTAAGGTCCTAGGTCATGTCCAAGCCACCAAAGCCGGCTAAAAAGTGAATAATCGACAACTAAAACTTGAATTGTAGTACTTCTTACTGGCTATTACTTCAACTTAGAAGCATCTTCTGTGTTCTACTATGGTGCTTTTAGTGTTTCAACATACCGCAGCACGCGACATAGCTTTGCAGACGATAAATGTAACCGTTTCAGAGAGAAGAGCGGCCAATGTGACGATCTGGCTTTAAGTCGATTCGATAACAAATGACGAAAACGGACGGATTTCTCAGGTTTTTACTACATATGAACACTTTTCACATTCTCCCGTGCAACGCGGCTGCTAGTCCACCTTTCATGCAAAATCTTAAGGTCCTAGGTGATGTCCAAGCCACCAAAGCCTGCTAAAATGTGAATAATCGACAACTAAAACTTGAATTGTATTACTTCTTACTGGCTATTACTTCAACTTAGAAGCTTCTTCTGTGTTCTACTATGGTGCTTTTAGTGTCTCCGCATACCGCAGCACGCGACATAGCGTTGCAGACGATAAATGTAACCGTCTCAGAGAGAAAAGCGGCCAATTTGACGATCTGGCTTTAAGTCGATTCGATAACAAATGACGAAAACGGACGGATTTCTCAGGTTTTTACTACGTATGAACACTTTTCACATTCTCCCATGCAACGCGGATGCTAGTCCTCCTTTCATGCAAAATCTTAACGTCCTAGGTCATGTCCAAGCCACCAAAGCCGGCTAAAAAGTGAATAATCACCAACTAAAACTTGAATTGTACTACTTCTTACTAGCTATTACTTCAACTTAGAAGCATCTTCTGTGTTCTTCTATGGTGCTTTTAGTGTCTCCGCATACCGCAGGACGCGACATAGCTTTGCAGACAATAAATGTAACCTTCTCAGAGAGAAAGGCGGCCAATGTGACGATCTGGCTTTAAGTCGATTCGATAACAAATGACGAAAACGGACGGATTTCTCAGGTTTTTACTACATATGAACACTTTTTATATTCCCCCGTGCAACGCGGCTGCCAGTCCTCATTTCATGCAAAATCTTAACGTCCTAGGTGATGTCCGAGCTACCAATGCCGGCTAAAAAGTGAATAATCGACAACTAAAACTTGAATTGTACTACTTATTACTGGCTATTACTTCAACTTAGAAGCTTCTTCTGTGTTCTACTATGGTGCGTTTAGTGTCTCCGCATACCGCAGCACGCGACATAGCTTTGCAGACGATAAATGTAACCGTCTCAGAGAGAAAAGCGGCCAATTTGACGATCTGGCTTTAAGTCGATTCGATAACAAATGACGAAAACGGACGGATTTCTCAGGTTTTTACTACATATGAACACTTTTCACATTCTCCCACGCAACGCGGATGCTAGTCCTCCTTTCATGCAAAATCTTAACGTCCTAGGTCATGTCCAAGCCACCAAAGCCGGCTAAAAAGTGAATAATCACCAACTAAAACTTGAATTGTACTACTTCTTACTGGCTATTACTTCAACTTAGAAGCTTCTTCTGTGTTCTACTATGGTGCTTTTAGTGTTTCGGCATACCGCAGCACGCGACATAGCTTTGCAGACGATAAGTGTAAGCGTTTCAGAGAGTAGAGCGGCCAATGTGACCAACTGGCTTTAAGGCGATTCGATCACAGATGACGAAAACGGACGGATTTCTCAGGTTTTTACTACATATGAACACTTTTCACATTCTCCCGTGCAACGCGGCTGCCAGTCCTCCTTTCATGCAAAATCTTAACGTCCTAGGTCATGTCCAAGCCACCAAAGCCGGCTAAAAAGTGAATAATCGACAACTAAAACTTGAATTGTACTACCTCTTACTGGCTATTACTTCAACTTAGAAGCTTCTTCTGTGTTCTACTATGGTGCTTTTAGCGTTTCCGCATACTGCAGCGCGCGACATAGCTTTGCAGACGATAAATGAACCGTTGCAGAGAGTGGAGCGGCCAATGTGACGATCTGGCTTTAAGTCGATTCGATAACAAATGACGAAAACGGACGGATTTCTCAGGTTTTTACTACATATGAACACATTTCACATTCTCCCGTGCAA